>NC_092423.1:31309410-32509410 GCF_036169615.1 Heliangelus exortis
AGACAGTAACTTTATTAATGAAACAAATGCAATAGGATATAATTTGTTTTGTAAAGGAAAAAAAAACAAAACCACAAAACAACCCACCTAGTAAGTACACAATCCTATAGCTGGATCTTGATTTGTAAGATAACCACTGTGACATGAAGAAAATGGATTCCGAAAGTGTTAAAAGCTTTGTGGCTTTTTTGTTTGTGTTTGTTTGAAAGTGAAGATGTTTGAGAGAAGTGGGAGCAAAAGGCAAATGCAGTTATGTGCTGACTTCTGTTTCTGCTCAGTGGGGCTTTCTTCAGTGCCCCATAAAAACCCCACTGTATTTCTAACATACAGGAGCATGGATGCCAACCTTTCCCTAGTACTGATTAATTTTGTGCCTTTTGTCTGCTTTCTTACAACAGTAACTTAGATTTTATAGGTACTACACAAATATATATAGGTCAAAGCACTGCTTATATCTGTTCTTGGGCATCCTGCATTTTATGATTATTTCTTTTTTTTTTTGAGTAGATGTTATAAGGTCACTTGAGCAACTCCAAAGGCTGATTGGAGGTGTGTATGCAAGGAAACACATCAGAAGTTGTTCATTTGGATGTAACACTTAACAGATCTTGAAATTTGAACTTCAGATCCTATTTAATGAAGGTGTGGCCCCTTTTTTTTTCTCCTAAATGCCATTTTGTTTGCTTCTATGTCCTTTCTTTGCACATTAGAAAGGATGTTACAAGTGATTTAAACCCTATTTTTTTAAAAAAATTGTGGACTGTATGAGCTTGGTTTTGTAACTGACACTTTTTTTTTTTTTTTTTTTTAATCAACAAAACTCTTATTTTTAGGAATAGGTTTTAGGTTTTCTGTAACAAAACCAAAATGATGCTGTCATTGTAATAACTGAACTGCTACGAAGTATCAGCAGGAAAATGGGGACTTTTACCACCTTCAAGAAAAAACTTTGTAATGGATCCTCTCTTGTTCTCGAGGTTAGTCTGATCAATATAACCAGAAGTATTTTTACAGTTTGCTTCATCACAAAGAACAATAAAAAAATGCAGAATTAAACACGTGGAACATCCTCCCAGAACTCTGAACTTCACACACCAAAGAACAAGCCACACACTCACTACAAATAGCCACTGAAAAACCTCTCTCTGTCAGGCGTGCAGGCCTGAGCTCCTGGAAGAGTGGACCTCTTTCAGCTTTGATGGTGTGACTGTACAGGCTACACAGATGCTGTGGCCATTCTTTTAGGGAGAAATTTGAATTATTTTATGCTTGTAATTTATTGAAGATTTTTTTTTTTTGTCAGCATGGTTGGCTGTTTCTGCATGCCGAGAACATTCCACTTGTACTCTGATAAATGTTTTGGTTTGTTCTGATGCTGTGAAGAATCCTGATGCCATTACCACCATTTCTTTTCCAAAGTAACTTGGGAGAGGCAAACGTAAAATAGTCCTTTCTGAAAAGGTCCCACCAGGGAGAGATTCCAGGACAAGGCTCACAAGTGTCACTGTTTTTCTGATAGTTATGTGTTCAGTATATTTCACAGGACTGAAAAGTAAATATTCATAAGCCTTATTCTGTAGGTTGTTCCAATAGCTGTCTTGGACTTGCAAGTAAATCTTTTCCTTTTCAAATAGCCAATGTACACTCTGAATTGTAATGTAAAAAGCTCCATGTACTTTTTTCTTTTGTGCACATCTGTAGAAAGCCTATGCAACCTTTTCCTTTCTTAAATTAGAAATGTTCAGAAAGAAAATTTATACCTTTATTATTTAAAAGATGCTCTGGCAGTCTCTACTGATTTGCCTTCCTTTCATAATTTGTGAGTTTAAGATGACAATTACTCATGAATAAAAGACTGGTTTCATTTAGTAGTGGGACACCTTTCTCTTTCCACTGAAGCATTAGTTACCTGGCATGCATCAGTTACTCAGACGTCCAGGAGTGGTGTAAAACACTCAGGGTCCCTGGGAGCTGTTGCCACAGGTCTGACAGAAATGATTTGTCAGCTGGTTTGCTGTGGGGATCTCCCTGCCCTGTTCCTGCTGCCAGGCACCACACAGGTAAGTTCTGGTTTCCACTGGACAGCACTTCACAGAGAAAAAGAGGGCTGGGCAGCATCACAGTTTTATGTGAATGGGGAAAATATGGCTTTTTTTAATTTTTATTTTTTAAACAAATCAAAAGCAAATAGGCTAAGGTGTTCCTTTGTTTCTGAAAATTGTATTTAATCTTTGTCATTAACAGGCATGCTTCATTAGGTACCTCTTAAAATACAACTCTGAATCACTGTAGCATGGGACACCTGCATGGAGAGGAGAAACGTTCCTAAAGGTTTCGTGGCTCCTGTTCAACATTTTTCAAGTGTTAGGTTATTCAATTCTGGTTTATTTTAAACATTTATCCACAGCGTGAGAAACCATCATACCAGAACACTGGTTTTGTATGGAAAACAGAAAACAACCCTGGCTGTACATGGGACAGGAATCACTACCCAGTGAAGTTCCTTGCCTTTTGCTGCATTCCTTCAGGGCCACATCTTGGAGCAGTTTATGTCTCTGATTTAAAAGCATTACTGCATTTTAGTCATAGCCAAATATGATTTATGTTCAGTTTTTATTCATAGTGGGACTGACATGTACAGAGAGCTAAGGCAAAGCATTTAACTGGGTTTTTCAAGAGTAAATCTATTAAGTTAGTTAACTAATGACTTTTCTCCCCCTTTGTTATGGAATCACTTCCACAAGTCAAAATATTTCTCCTGGGATCACCCCCAGGAGTGTCTGCCCTCGCTGCTTTCAACAGTAATGATTAAGTAAGTGATGCAGAACTTACACAATCCTGGCTTCCATTTACTCAGTCCCTTAGCAACTGAAGACTGGAGCCTGGCTTAAGCTCTTCTTTTTTATGTCCCGTTTTGCTGTTTTGTGGTAGTTGTTTTGCTTCAAATTTTGACCTAGCAGAAGAACACCAGGAGGGCTGTAGCTAAGGAATGAGCTCTTATGCAAGGGGCACCTGATAACGCTGCACGATGCTGCACTGCTGCAACTGTGGCTCATCACAAAAAGAAAGTTCATTTAACTGAGTAGCTCCAGAACCAAGTAACCCATGTGGCATGCAGGTTCCTGAGGAACCAGGGAAGGTGATAGAACACCTGCCAGGTCTTTTTTCATTTCATTTAAATGCAGAGCATGGGCAGAAGCCTCAAAGTCTGGTTAGATTTAAGAAAGCTCAGGTAAGTTGGTGGGCAACTCCAGTCCCTGGCTGGCTAAGATTACTGCAGCTGGCTGAGTTTTCTTTCACATAGCTTTAAAAATGCTACAAAAGCTGACAGGATTCCTGTATTTCTGCCCTGTTAATGAGAATCATAGAATCATAGAATTGGCTGGGTTGGAAGGGACCTCAGAGATCATCAAGTCCAACCCTTGATCCACTCCCACTGCAGTTCCCAGCCCATGGCACTGAGAATGTTGTCAGCCGAGACGGAAAACAATGTGACAGAACTGTAAAGATACCTAAAGATGGGAGGGCACCTTTTTGCTTCCTTTTTTAAAAAACAAAGCTGCGTTACTGCCCAACCACAGAGTGAGCAGCAGCATCCATTCTGCTGCCTTTCAGATATTCTTCCCAA
The DNA here is from genome assembly GCF_036169615.1 of Heliangelus exortis. Lineage (NCBI taxonomy): Eukaryota > Metazoa > Chordata > Aves > Apodiformes > Trochilidae > Heliangelus > Heliangelus exortis. The sequence goes on from NC_092423.1 coordinate 31,313,039, forward strand.
TGTTAGATCCCCTATTTCTTACCAGGGGTGAGGGGGGAGGATGCAGACCTGCTTGGAAGAAGCAAGATGATTGCAACTTGTGCATCACATCCTCAGCCCTTCTGCTGCTCCAGATGCAAGAGGGATTTGCTGCACCATGTGTTTGGGAAGGATTGCTGCTGTTCTCTGAAAATATCAGTGCCACCTTGGTTTCATCACAGTCGAGACCCTGCCTTTTGCTTAACAAACGTAAGCTGGAAGGATGTTAAGTGGCTGCTATGGTTTCATTACAGCAACTTCATGAAGTCAGCAGACTGGCATCATGGAGTTCCAATGAGTAAATGTCACATCTCATCAAGTTAATCACAACAAAACTGACACAACGCCCTTAACACAAAACTTGAATTAACTTTATTTTCCCCTACAGTCAACAACTGGTCTGCGTTGAGCTTTAAAGCAACAAAATAAAATGAAATCTCCAAACGACAGGGGGCCAGAAATCCAGATTTAATTACCTTTGTGAAAATGTTGCAGCTGTAGTATTGGTCTGTATAAACCACTGGAGTCAAAAATGAGTTCATAAATCAAAAAAATATTCTACACCTTGGGAAAAAAGTCAGCAGTAACATTCTCACAGAACACTGTAAATTTACATTTTCTTCATGAAAGGTACATACTATTCTGCATTTCACATCAAATTATTGATGCAAGTTTTGTTTCTATAAAAAGTTACAACCTGTGGCAGGAAAACAAACTGCAAAACCCTTTCATTTTAATTAAAGAAAATTTTCAAGTCTGTATAAACTTTTTCTATAGCTGGAAAGTGAACATGTTCAGTCTCCATTTATATTTTAGTGCATTTAATCTGACAGTTTTCATCACTTAAAAAAAAAAACCAAAAACCAACCAAAAAAAAACCCAACAGTATAAAAGACAGACAAAGCAAATAGCACTATAGCAGGGATTTCTTCAGTTGATTTAAGCAGTCTAAATAAAAATGCAGAGAAACAGATTTCCAGAAAAACTTTTACCCTCACAAGAGAAGGCGGTGAGGGGAAGAGATTTGCAAATCCTCTACCTCTTGCTAGCCACAGAAAAGGGGTTTTGGATACCTGTCAACCTTTTTTTTTTTTTTTTTCCTCCATTAAACAGGCCGTATTTGTTTTACCAATGTAAACATTTACCTAAAATGCTTTTATTTCTGTTCTGAAGCACCAGCAGCTACCTGGCGCTCAGTTCTTTGTTACTGTAGCATTCATAACTGTCAGTACAGATTTTTTTTTTTTTTCAGGAGGATACAAATTCAGCCCTTGTATCTACCGTGTGCAATATGTGCCTTGTCTACCTTGTGAGGTGACACCGTAAGGCAGGAGCACTGCAATCCCACGTTCAACAGAAGCAGCTTGTCCAAGCTCAGCTTGCATCCCATTAACCTGCCCCGTCATCTCTTGTGAAAACCACAGCTTTGCTGCTTACGCTCCAGGTCAAAACCAGCCTCTGCAGCAAGAGTAAAAGGACACTGGAAAATAATCCTGGGAGTAACTGATTCGAAAGGTTTAATTTCAGAGAGCTCTGCTTCCTCCTAATTGTTGAATCCAAGTCATTTTTAGATGCTGCCACTCCAGTTTATGTACTGCTGCTGTTCAGCTCAACAGCGCTTCCCAAAAAAGATTGACAAGTATGCATGTGCCAAGGACCAAATTACAGGGTTCTTTGGTGCAGTCAGTCCAAATTCTTAACAGATTTGAAGGATAATATGTACCAATAAAAAAAATGCTGCTAGACTTTGATAGCAGCTCTGTCTTGCTTCACATTACAAATCTAAAACAGCTGTTCTCAATAAGCCAATATTTTTAAATCAGACATTGCCTGAAAATTTTGTACAATAATCTGGACCAATGATGGTTCTGTACCCTCATGTTGCTGTGAAACATGACTTGAGCTAAAGGCAAAGACTGGTTATCTCAAGGACAACTGCTTCGTATTAGCAATCAGAACAGTGTTTTTAAACTGTCTTCCTGTTGGGTCTCTTGCCTTTCTTTAAAATTAGCTTATTCTTAATGTAGCCACGCTTCCTTTTGGAGGTCTAAAAAGAAAAACAGAATAAAATGTATTAGTTAATGATTTAGTCTAGACCGCGGTTTAGTGATGTGCATTTCAATGCCTGATCTTCACACTGATTATAAGGAGCTTAAATGGCAAACCCTCAACTAGGTACTATCCAGTTATTAAAGCTGGGGTTGTTAATTCCTGCCCAACTTTTGCACAAGATGCACGTTTGCAGGTCCCCTCTACCAGATCCATACAATATTTCTTCAAAGCTTGTGCCGAGGCAGAATTAATAATTAACCAACAGGATAAAGCTCTCATATGCCTGGAGAGCAGAAGTGGTGGAGAGCATTCATTTAGTTTGAAAATACCTTCTTGCTGCTTTTGGACAATTCAGTTCCCTTGGAAGGCTGCAGGATGATAGGCAGTAATATTTGCTCAGAGCAGCATTTTCAAAAATAAGAGAAAAACTGAATAATCACATTTTAGTCTCTGGTCCTGTGCTACAGTTCTGTAGGCTGCTTAGCACTTTCTGCTCATTTGTCTTTATCAGCTTATTTTTAGATTTATTTTTTTTAAGGTAGTAATGGGGAAGAATTAATGTTAATCTTTGGTAATACTAACTTCAAAGTTGCAAAAATCTAGTTAGCTCATGGCAGGTAGAATTGTCCATTCAACATGCCTGCTACAAATGAGAAAGCAGGCAGTTCCCAGACTTCTGAAGTTTGCTGTGCTTATCAGCAGGCTCTATTAGGTCAATTAAATGCAACTTTTAGGTTTTTAATAACAACAATAATAGTAGTATTATAAAGTATTATAAAGTATTATAAAGCTGAACTAGCAGGTAATACTCAGACATGTTTTAAGCTTGAGGAATGTCATTCCTAACACAGAAGAGTGGTAGGAGATGGACTGAATTCCCAGAGAGGAAGCAAATACTGAAAACCTGTGGCTACCAAGAATTCATGTAAGAAATCCTGGTTTAGTAATTTGCCCTCTGCTCTTTGCTGGTTCTCTGGTTTTTTAATGAGAACTGGAGCCTGTTTGTACTGCAAGAGTTGTTGATGGATCAGAATTTATATTAACTTCCATTTTACCCTGGTTTTTAGACAAAACAGACATATCCACTGCTTAAGTGGGGCCATTGCATCTATTACTAATAACCACAGCCCTGCTTGTCACTTAAGATCAAAAATTACACTATTAAGAGTATAATAGGCAGAGTAAAGTTTATAATTTGCTTTCAAGGTAGGTCTAGCTTCAGTGGCAACTCCCAAATAGCTTATTTTAGCCAATTCCATCAAATCAAAAAGATGAGTCTCTTCCCCCTCTAACCTCCTTTACTTGTATTTCCACATTGCAGTGCACGGTTACTGCCTGTACTGATTTTGTTTGTTACACATTTGTTTCTGACAAGATTCTGGAATTCCTTCTACAACATACATCTGAATATAGAGAAAACAGATGTTGTGAAGGAGAGGGCTGCTAAGAGTCTCCCCACCTCCCCTGGTAACACATCTTTCTTAATAGGCTGAAGTAGCACACCATGGCTAACATTAAAAACCATGAAGATGACTTAAAACAGTAAGCAGCCAGACACTAAAGTTCCGTCAACAAAAGTTCGATATTTAATTTATTTCATACAAAATTGCCATTTTTAAACTTCTAGGCATCACTACTTCCAAACAAAGTCAGAAAGCAACTTCCACAGTATTTACTTAGTGAGCCAGAGTTACTGAAACATGAATTGATGTACTTTAGAGATTATGCTTCCAGTTACATGAAGAGTTGTAACAGCCAGTGACACACTCTATTTCCAGTTAGCATTCTGCCTAAAAAAAATCTAGCCTTGTGTCTTCACATGCTTTTAAGTTAAGCAGACAGTAAATTAACAATTATTACCAGCAGGCAGGTCTGATATTGGACACTAACATGAACAGTATCCATAACATTCTGGCTCGTGGAAATACATAATTCACCAGCTATGTGATCCACTGTTAAAAATGAACTGCCATCTCCTGACCCCCTTCCCATTACTTCACTGGGAACCCACCTTCTTTGACAAATACTTCTGTTTCGGTACAATGTTGGTTACTCTAGGTTTATGATCCAGTGTCTCTCTGTTGTCTAGTTGTTTCACCTTGTATATTCTAACAAGCCAGTGCTCTGAGGTAAAGGCTTCCTCCAGGTGTTTGAATTTAATGTCTTTGTTGCCTATCTCAGCGTTGCGTGTACGGTCGAATCCTGGGGGTGTCCGAAAGTCCAGCTATAAAAATTAAAATTTGCACATTAGCTTAAGACAAAACCCAAAACACACACAGCACTGCAAACTGTGGTACTTCATACCACAAGGCAATGGTTTCAGCTGTCTAGTCAAGGGACAAACACTTCTCTTGCATGGGTTACTATTACACAGAAAAAAACCTGTTTATTTTACAGTTAAGACCGACACAAATTCGTACTCCTGCAGCTGTTGCAGGAGACAACCCTTTCATGTCTGAGCAGAAATCCCATGTTCAGAGATGAAATTGCTCCAGTGAAAGTCTGAGGTGTGGAAGCCTGTGGTGGCTTTTTAGCAAAGCTGCTCCCTTGTGCCTTCTCTTCTGTACTGCAGCAATTTGTACTTTTGTGGTTTTCCATCCAAGTAGGAAGCAGTTCATGTTTAGCAGTTAAATTTGGGTTACAAATCGGGTTACAAATAAGATCTGTGGGCCTCAGTTTTAGCTGAATAAAGGATTCTTGGGCTAACACATCAGCATGAAGGGCCCGTGGCAAGGCAGGGCACAGGGGGGAAGAATGGAAAAGAAAAAGGCAAACAAGGCAGACACAGCTACACACTATATAAGCTTGGTGATCCCAAAGGGGAGTGACAACACTCTCTGTGAATTATGCCCTAATTATGTAAGTGTAGTCTGATTTAATACCCTGATGTGACTTGGATAGAAATCAGTTTCTGACAGATATTAATTAGTCAATTAACAGCTCTGCTTTTATGTTATTACAAAAAAATAAAAAATCCTGAAGCTCTCCCCAACGCAACAGTTACTGTTTCAGCAAGCACACTGCACAGTGGAATTAAGGTGCTTATCTGGGGCAATGTGAAGGACAGTAGAAAGCAAAGCACAAGTGTAGGTTAGCAGCAGAAATGCTTTGTTCTAAAGGTTAGATACAACAGACCATGCCAACTTGTGTTTTAATTTGTATAGCTAACTGATAAAGTTAAGCTTTACCTCTGGTAAGCTTACCTCTGATTCTGCTACTAAAACACTCAATCTAAAAGATGGAAAACACATCAAAATAACATTCGTATTCTCATATTTCAGTTAAGATTCAGTAGAAGTTGTAGCACTAACCTGCATCTCTCCAAATCTGTAATAGGACATTTTGTACATCAGGCAGTTCAGCAAAGTTGGGGAACCAGCCTTGTCTACCCGGAATTCTCCCTGAGGAGTAAAGTAATCACTTTCCTTTAAAAAGAAAAGAAAATACAAAGAGTCAAAACCAAAACTCCTATTTAAGGTAATTTCACATTCCCTTTTGCACACACACACAAAAAAACCAACCCGAAACCAAAACCAAAACCAACTTCACAAAGAATCTCAACTGATTTTTACAGTTTAAAAGCTGATTTAAGCAAGTCTTGAAATAGAAGATGATTGTAAAATAGTTGCAAACTACCTGCTTGTAACCCAGACCCCTAGTACAACCCTTGTCACTTCAGAGTAAGTAGTTACTGGAAAAATGATCTCAAAATGTAAAAGTTAGTTGTAAATCTATCAAAATTATACTTCAGAAAGGTGAAAAGCACTGCATTGTTAATATACCAGGTCTGCACTGTTAACATCATAAGCTTAATATGTACATGGTATTTAAACAAAAAATTTCTGCAATTTTCATCACCAGTAAAAGATGAAACTGCAAACACAGGATACTCCCTTAAGCTGGTGCTCAGTATGTGCTCAATAGCTACAAGTTTTTTTGCTAGACTTAATCAAATATTACTCCAGACTTCTGCAATCTCTGAGATGTTTGAGTAACTTAAACTCGACATAAGTCAATATTAACACTTCAACTTGTCTTCTGTGATTACAGAATTTGAAAAAAACTTTTTTCCAAACCATTTAAGCAGTCTGGATACCCCTTTTTTAAAACTAAAGTATGATGGTGCACAGTGAGAGACACACAGAAGAATTACAAGAGGCATCCTATACTTTTAGTATCATGCCAAGGAAAAAAATGTGAAAAACTTCTGAGGTTACAGACCTGTCAAAACCACAAATATTGGGAAAAACTGGGCTCCAGGCCTCTGCAACTCTTACTAGGAAAAGAACTCGTAACACATTTTTTTCAAATAAAATTGGAATAAGTCGTAGAGATTTCCCTCCACTATAATGAGCATTACCAGAAAAGCAACAGCATAAATAAAACCTTAACACATACATAATGAGCATGCAGAAATACAGTGTTCAGTCAAGAACACTTCAGTTTTCCTCTGTGTGTTTCCACTTACCCGAATATCTTTGGGATGTTCCCCCTCTGCTATTCTCACCATCCACAAAAACTTATTAATATCATCACCAGAGTAGCCAATCACACCACCAAATATAATCAGAACATAATCCACATCCAGGCTTCTCATGATCTCATATGCTGCCGACTCATTTGATGACATTGCCTTTCCCACCTGCATCAAATAAAAGTATTTTAAATACCTGCATGGTTGCCTTTGAAACAGAGCAATAACGTGCCAGACCAAAGCCCAGGAATACACACTTGCCACACTTTCATTCTAGATAAAGGAAACTCATTATGTTTATTTAGAGACTCAAAAGCCCAACCTAAACCCAACAGTCTTTCCCCTGTAAGAGGAGTGCTGCCTGCTCAAGTTAGTGTTTTGAGTATAAAATGCAACAATAAGGAGCTTTCCTTTGTGGCACATACAGATTTTTCACCTCATGGCTGGAAGGCCAAAACCTCAAATGTTGCAGAAAACACCTAACTACAAATTATTTTCAAAGCTTTAGACCCAAGTGAATAAATTATGTGACATATCAGAAATTTCTTCGGCGTCTTTTTATCTTGAGCTCCGTCCCTCACAAAGGAAACAGTCGTGCTGCTGCATACCAGTCAGTAGCATACAGGCATCCTCAGTGTTGAATTCAAGGCAAGTTTACGCACAGATGTCAGATCAGAGACACCCTTGAGTTAAAGTCATAACATAGTTTTGACCTTGAAAAACTTTTTAAAGCTTTATCCAGAACCTGTTCCATACTGGTGACTTCCCACATCTAAACAATTTGCTTAGGTCAGTAACTGGCATTCAGCTTCGTACTTTCATTTTCTTTCTGCTGTTACAGTTCTTGCACTTAAGGCATAATAGTGGATCACTGTAGTAAACTGGAATAACTGCAATATAAATAATATTGCATCTAAATTGGTAACATTCAGTTAAGAATGTAATTAGAAAATGCTCAGTGTAGGCTGCAATCTGTCATAAAGACTGAGAATCTCAGTTCCTTGGCCACGATCCTAATCAATGTGCAGTTACTTGGCAGATTTCCACCTCTGTGCAAGAGGAAGTCATCTGGATGTGTCTCCAGGGCATGCCTCATTTATAGCAGAAGTTCAGATATTCACCACAACACGCATTTATTGCTCGGGTCCCCCCCTTTATGGAGCATTCATTCCAAAATGTAACCTGACAGTGCCAGCAGTCTGACTGTAGAACATTCTTTATTAAAACCCATCTTTGCTAATTGCTGTAATGGGGATGGCTACTGCACTTATGCAATACAGATGACTTCCATGGTCTCTATTCCTGTGATGCATCATGTCCTGCAGGAATCTGTTGGTGTAGGTGTGCTACCAGAGTTGAGCCTCCATAAAAACACACCAACCACCAAAACAAAAGTGCCTCAGACTACATGGGAAGGCTTGTTGACTGGTATTAGCACCAACAGTACAAATTCCCAAGCTTGGCTTCAGCTCACCTGAGTTCCCCATCCCTGTAAAATGAACACATTTTACCTGTGTGATTCTCCCACCCCACCCCAAAAGATTTTTTTTTTTTTAGGATTTTGTACAGGCCCAGATTGATTAATCTGTTGATTTTGAACACTGCTTGTCTTGTTCAGCTGCTGCAGTAGCTATTAGACACAGGACAAGAAACTATCCTAAGATGTTTCTCAAGCCCTTCTCCATTCTTCTCAGGTGGCATGACACAGGTCTGGGAAGAAAGAACCACTGAGTGATGACTGGTGAGGAGTCATTACACAGCACCCAGTGACACTGAGGACCCAGCTACAAGACAGAGCATTCATTTGTTTCTGAAAAATATTGCCCAAAGTGCCCCATAACCACAGACAGTGCTAAGACCCTGCTTCTAAGTGCATGCACGAAGCCTAAACTTATCCTTCAGAAATGAAAGGAATTTAAAATACCAATGTTTCATTTAACTGTGATTTTGAGGAGAGAATGGCACCAAATCTGCAATGCTTCCTTTGCCATTCATAAACTTTCTCTAATTCCCAAGATGTCTGAAAACTTGGTTTTGTGAGGGTATTTTTCACACGCCATTCAAAGATCCAGTCAGCAAAGACACTGCTGAACTGAAGCAATTCTTATTTGGACAGTGCCAGTGAAGCACTGGTACCAAGTCATAGCTGTCATAGCACTAAATCACAAGGGGAATAATTACATTAGATTTTTGTCTATCCTCTTATAAAGAGAAGAAGAGAAGCTGAAATGGAAGTTATGGAAACTCCAAGTAAACAAAATGCAAACTCCAAAAGCAAAATTGATCACTAGTCCCCAAACTCTTTATCCTTAAGTTCTAATAAATGCAAAAAATACATTCCTTCCACTTCTGTGTTTCTTGCTCTAAGGAAGTTTTCCTTAATATCAAGCTCTCTATCAACAGGCATTTAAAATTTCATACTTGGCCGCAGTGTAAACATTTTGGTGTTTCTGCTCCAGAGAGAACTGCCATCCCTTACCAGGGCAATGTGGCTGTTGTTCCAAGTATTGTTATCAACCAGGGTTGTCCTATTGGCCATTCCTGCTATCTGATAACCGTAGTCCCACCAAGACATCACTCTGGCGTGCTCGTCTGTGTTCTGCCTCAGCCAGTAGTAGGCTTCTCTGAAGTCATCCAAGATATTCCGAGTGCTGGGAAACAGAGTTCACTTCATTCACATTGGTACAAGTAATAGCAACAAATCAACTGCAACATGAGAAATCTGGGCTCACAAATAAGGGCTTTCTTACAAGCTCAGCTCCCTTTGAGGGATGTAATCACCAGTCATAAGTTCGAATGTGATGGCTGAATGAGAAAGCTGAGCTGCTAATGAGAGTGTAAATAAATGCATTTCCAGTTGGATATATATTCATAAACAAGCATTCCCAATTGACTCAAAAACTTTCTTGTTTATGGCCATCATCATTATTGGCTTTAGATAGGATCATTCTTATGCATTTACACTAAATATTCCAGAAAATGTTGTATCTTTTTGAATAATATTAAGAATTTTTTACTCGGGTGACAATTATGCCTTTATGCATTAAGTAGTGATTAAAAGAAGGTAAAGCAAATTGGCAATGCTCTTTAATTATTTTCAGACCTGCAGACCTTACTTACCCATCATGGTTATAGGAAGCTAGAACAACACTGGGGCTGGAGTAGGCATTGCTAGTTACCCAGGTACAGTGGACAGCAAACATCATCAATAACATCAGCATCAGCATGGTAACAATGTTTTTGATATTGGGACCCAGACCTTCTTCTGTTTTTTCCTGTTCAGATACATGTTTTCTCACTTTGCCTGCCTAAACAAACACAAATACATGTGTTAGGGCAACTTTTATTAGTCTTGACAATGGAATCAATGCCTTTTTCTTCACATGCACCCCCATAAATGCTACAGGATACTAAAAAGCTACACCAAGTTGTACCATAAATTAACTAAGTATGCACAAAAACATTTTGACCATCCAGCAACTTGCAAAAATGGATACTTTCTTGAAAGCCTCCTTCCAAAATAAAAAAACATTATATGAGGACCAGTATAGGACTTCCTGGGTTTGGCTCAGTACAAAGATGCTCTATTAAATGAAAAGGTGGAAAAAAAAAGGCTGTGAGTAAAAGAAGCAAACCCATGGATGATGCATGAGCACTGTCAGCATAACAATGCCTAAGAGATAAAAAAATTTATTACCTAAGATAATTTTCTTCAAGATGAAGTAAGCATACAAGTTCATGAACAGGAATACTCTTTCATAAAATGCATTATTCTAAAATTTTACCATGTCTTAGAGGAAAAACAAGGGAAAACATTCAGTACTGCAGCTGCTGCAAGGAGCTAAGGAAAGTGAGCAGCTGTCTGCCATTGCTTCTATAGAAAGCCAGGCCAACACTCTGTGCTTTCCTTTAGGTTAAAGGCTCAACACCAACCAAGCCAGTAGGAACCACACTGCTACACTAACATCAATTTTTTCAGGACATCAGTTACACACTACTGGAGAACAACACCTGTTCTAACTATAAATGCTAGTGTGATTCAGACCTCCAGTGGCATTTAAAATATTCGGACCAAAAGAATAAAAAGCAATACTAAAATTAAGCTGTTTTCTGACTTTTTATTTTTGCTACCTCACCTTATCATACAGGTTGCCAGGGTTCCTTTTGTCATCTTCATCACTGCTGTCCTCTACTGGTGGATTTTCCCTCTTCAAATCATCACCCAAATAACGCTCAAAGACATTGGAGAAAGCAATTGCAGAGAGCATACAGACCACTGGAGTCAAAGTGAGCATCAGCCGAACCATCACACCGGCAAAGTACACAGCGCTGATTGCATACAAAGCAACTGCAAAGAAACAAAGCGACTGATGACATTTACAAAGTAACACTTGTTCTGACTGCACACATCATGCTCTCTCCATAGAACAACTGCTGGAAGTGGGTCGAGCCTCTTTGTGTATGAAGACTGCAGTGTGCATCTTGCATTTCATTGCTTTTTGAATTGCAGAGATACAGTTCAATTAATACTTATCCCTTTTATCCCTCAGCCCCTTCCTGAAGTTCATCTTGATGACTTCTAACAATAACATAACCCCATTTTCATATTCATTAACATATATCAAAAGACATTATTAGTTGAATTTAGTTGTGCATACCAAAAATGCTACTGAATAATAGATGGCTTCACTTGATTAAAAAGGTGAAACTGCCCTAGACCAAACAAGTTACCGAAACTGAAAAAGCAAAAGAAAGCATTAAAATTTTATATTTACATTAAATTTTACGTTAGAGATGTCTAAGGAGAGCTTGGGGGCTTGTCTACATTACAACTCCAGACAGACAAATAATATGATGCTGTAAGCCTATTCTGAAGTGAGCTTTCCTGAAAAGTATTATCTCCACTCTCCCCTCCCAAAAAACAAATCAGGATTTTCAGAATAGTAAGGAACAGTCAGAACACTTTTCTTAGAAAAACCCAAATGGTTAGGAACAGCTATTGTTCAAGTAATAGAGGTTATTCCTTGTCTGCTAGAGTTCAACGATACACTTTAATTAAAGAATTACCGAGGAAATGATGAATGGACATTGATTTATCAGATTACATTATATAAATGTTTTACTTTGTAGAGAAGTAGTATGGCTTCCTGCTCACAGGTCTTCTTTATGCAGACTTACAGAACCAGAGAATAGGTAGGGTTGGAAGGGACCTTAAAGCTCATCCAGTTCCAACCCCCTGCCATGGGCAGGGACACCTCCCTGGACAGGTTGCTCAAGGCCCCATCCAACCTGGCCTTGAACACTTCCAGGGAGGGGGCAGCCACATCTTCCCTGGTCAACCTGTGCTAGTGTCTCACCACCCTCACAGGAAGGAATTTTTTTACTACTGTCTAACCTAAATATCCTCTCCAAGTTTTAATCTCTAAAATGGAGGATGGAGCAGTAGGTGTCTGAAATTGAGTTGCCCAGCACTGGTCTTGACCAGGACTCATTGTAATCTGCAGAGCACAGAATACTCCCAGAGTCACTGGATTTAACACAGCAATGTGTTACTGGAACAGTAAATGTTCCTGTTGCCTACACACCTCTTAGGTAATCATGAGAGGCTGCTTTGTTAGTCAGAAGCCTCCTGTCCCTGAATGATCTTCACTGCTCCACACAGAGGCTACAACTTCAAATTACACCCTTGCAAGCCTCATTCAGAATCTTAAAAATTTGCTTTCATAGTACAGCTTTGTACAAATAAACAATCTGTTGTCACATAGGAAGATCCTACACCTCCACTTAGTTAGGCTTTTGTGACTTTTCTAGCACTTGTTCCACAGAAAATGATTCAGTTCACTAAAATAGCAGAAAATCTGGAAAGGCAATTTGATTCATCATCTGTGATGGGAAGAGAGCCAGACATCCAAGGAAAGTTTGCAGGCTGCAAGGTAGGGACCTGAGCTGCACCCCAAGGCACTGGTTTGCAAGATCAGGCATGTTGAAGAGCACCAAACTTCAGAACAGAACCACAGTGACAAATGATTCAACCCCCCCTCTTGGGATGACACTCCATCACCACTTCACCAACCTCTGCATTTTTCTAAATGGCTTTAAATACTGCTGGGTGCAGGCAACTTTCCCTGAACATCTCTAAGCACATCACTTTTAAACACCTTTTTTAGAACAAGCCATATACCAGCTTTGAGCAAACAAAACAAAATAGTATCAAGTTGAAGGCAGGTTTTTTCAAAACAAGTTTAAAATATTTTCTCTTACCAAAGACTCTTTCATCATTGATGTTTTTGATACAGAACCACAGCCCTGCTGGGAAAGTACACACGAGAATATGCAGATCAAAAAAGAAGGAAACCCATGTTGTAGGCTGATGCTCAGACACAGAGGCAATGATCGGGATGTGAATTTTCGCATACCTTTTTTAAAAAAAATTCAGTTCAAATTATTTTGAAAAGATAAAATTAATAAAACTTGTAAACATTAGGAATTCTGAAAATCATTTCAAAGGAAGCATTTAAATTTCAAATGGCAAGTGCTCTATTCTTTTCAGTAGAAAAATAAACTTTTATACCGAAAATATCCCCAGGTCTTACTGCATTTAGAAAGTATTTGGTGTATAGATTTATTTAAAACACCAATATAAAGGGTTACTTCCATACAAATTAAAATAATGAAAAATATGGATATTTTGCTTTATTATGGCTAACCATGAAGCAAAATTCACCAAAATGAAAATACAGTAATCGGAGCCCCAACATTACATTTTGAACAGACCATCATCCAAGCCAGCAAGCCTCCTAGATTTTCAACACTGTATTTCTGAAAACTTTCCTGTACTCAGAATACCTTCATTTTCTTAGTACAGAAAGTTATAGTATTAAATACCAGACCAGCTACTGATGTCCCCATGTTCTTTTAGATGCTGAAAATACCCAAGCATTGTCTACCCTTGGAAATTCATGTCAGCTAAACAACATGTCAAACACTTAATGCAGACAAAGACAAAACTGTGTTCTATACTAAAGACAGCTATAAATACGTACCTAGCCTGGGGTGCTACTTGAGGCATCAATTATTTTATTCACCGAGATCTGGTTCTCATTCAAAACTGCACTGTTTGTATCAACACATGATTTTCTAATGTAGACAAGCCCCCCAAAGTTTAATGCTTTGTATACATATAGATTGCTAAATTTATAGATGAAGAACAACACCTATAAGTTCTTCATCTGAGGCTGACACCTATTAGAGCTGCTACAGAATCCTGTACTGACTGGACTTCAGAGCCTGAAAAAACATGAACTGTAAAAGTTTCAAGTTTCCTACCCCTGCTTTTAATCTTGAAAAAAAAAATATACTAATTGAATTTCAACTTAAATACATTTAAGAAAAATCTCTTCAGCTTTATTCCTCTTCTACTGGCTGACTAAAGAATCCATCATTGATTTTTTAAAAGGTTAATTAAAACAAAAGATTAACTTACACGGGGTTTTACCCATGAAAACACACATTAATAAACCAGACTTGTTCACAGTAGACATCTGTGTGCACAAAACCAATGTATGAACATAATTAACAGGCAACATGCAAGATGATAAGTACAACACATTTGTGATTTTGTGCAACGTTGAGCAATGAAAATAGTGTAAGATTAAGGCTCTTAGTAATTTTTAAATGTGTCCTCAAGTGTTGTTACAGCTTTTGGTTATTCTTTGCTGAAAACAACTACAATTTCATATAGAAAAACATACCATTACATAATCAGACTTCCAAAGAAGCAAGAAATTTAATAGACATACTAGTGAAATGGTTGCAAAGATAATGAAAGGGTTAACTAAAAATGCTCTCTTTAGGTAACTGAACAAAGTCCACTCACTACATTCTCCCTGACTGAATGTACTTGTGGATGAGCAGAGCAACAGACTCAGTTTTCTGTAGAACGCTACTGATATCTAAATCCTTATATTCTTTATCCTTACTTACCCAGTGTCCCACAATGAATAAAATCTGCCACTCCAAGGAGCAATATAACCTGAAAAAGATAAAAGGAAAAAAAAGCTAAAAAAACCCTTTTTCTGCTTAGATATTTAAACATAGTAATTTTTCTACTCCCTCAAATTGTAGCACAAAATGAAAGAAATTTCACTGAACTTGTAATATATGTGAATCTGACCTCCTGCATTAGGCAGGCTATAAAGTCTACCAACCATGAAGCTAGTTTCAAAAGAACACACTTAAAAGATCACATCATACTCGTTGAGTATCAAGACATGAATAACTCCAGAAGTCAGGGCAATGCAATATTAAATATAGTATTTTTCAAAAAATATGACGAATAGCAACCTATAGTCTGTGAATAAGTATAAGAAAATATACATTCTAAGAAATTTAGTTTTTCTGAAATGCCTGAGCAAGAAACTGGGAAGGACCTATAGCCAAAAAAATTAATACTCAATGAAACACCAATTCCCTATTGTTTCTCTATTGATGGAGCTACATGTGGCATGCAATAGAAAAGCTTCTACGAGACTTGTTGAGAGGCTTTCCATATTTAAAGCAAAGCCTTTTAATTCTTGAATATAAGATGAAAACCAACAGTATGATTATCACACAAAAGATAAAAATTATTATTAAAAGGTATTATTAGGATTCTTTGGAAAAGTTATTTTCACTTTGCTTGCAACTGTTTCAGCTCCCTCTGAAGACAGATAACAGAAAAGCTGAGATAAGAGAAAGTTAAATCCTTTTATTTATTACCCAAGTCTTTGTGCATGACACCATAAGCCTTCTACCTGTTATTTATCACTAGTATAATTTGACTAAAGTTTAATACACAGTTCAGACACGCAAATACTGTCCTTAGTGCTTTACATTTTAATGCTTTACATTTTAATTCTTTTTTCCCCTTCAGTGTTTGGATGCAAAGCTTGCTCCCAAACCATGGCATGCACAAGAAGAAGGAGCTGCCAGCAGATGGGGAGCTGCTGGTTATGGTTTTCTCTGGATGTATCCAAAGCATGAGATTAGAGGACATTCACTGAGGGTGCTGAAAGAGTTGGGCAATAGGGTAACCACCCACCATCTCCATCAGGGTGACAGGGACCTGGTGCCTAGAAAATGACCTCTAGGAAAAGCAAGAAGGAGTATACAGGAAACTACAGGACAGTTATCTGAGTCCCTGAAAAGATCATAGAATCATAGAATTGGCTGGGTTGGAAGGGACCTCAGAGATCATCAAGTTCAACCCTTGATCCACTACCCCTGCAGTTACCAGACCATGGCACTCAGTGCCACATCCAGTCTCTTTTTAAATATCTCCAGGGATGGAGAATCCACCACTTCCCGGGGCAGCCCATTCCAATGCTTGATCACCCTCTCAGTAAAGAAATTCTTTCTAATGTCCAACCTAAACCTCCCCCGGCACAACTTGAGACCGTGCCCTCTTGTCTTGCTGAGAGTTGCCTGGGAAAAGAGACCAACCCCCACCTGGCTACACCCTCCTTTCAGGGAGTTGTAGAGAGTGATGAGGTCTCCTCTGAGCCTCCTCTTCTCCAGGCTGAACAGCCCCAGCTCCCTCAGCCTCTCCTCATAGGATCTGTGCTGGAGTCCCTTCACCAGCCCAGTTGCCCTCCTTTGGACCTGCTCCAGGACCTCGATATCCTTCCTGAACTGAGGGGCCCAGAACTGGACACAGGACTCGAGGTGTGGCCTCACCAGCACTGAGATCATAGAGCACAGCCTTGTGAAAGACATGAGTAAATGCTTTTGGAACCATTGACTTAATTTCTTATTTACAAGCTGAGGAATAATGGGCTGGACGAGCTCAAAGCACTGCTCAGTGGATTGGGGTCCAGCTGGTGGCTAGTGAAGAGACCAAAACTGAACCATACTGAACTGAGAAGAGTGGCTGGCACACCTTGTGCCAGGCAGGACTTCAATCTAGAACCTCAAACCCCTTCTTCCAGGTGCAGAACCTGGGAAACAGGGTCCAGATTTGGGCACTCTTCTGCAGGAGGATTATTGAGAGAGGGGGATCAGAGTGCTGTGAGATGGTCAGGGGCCTAGATTGCACAGCATATCAGAAGCTGAGGGAATGAGGTTTGTCCTACCTACTGAAGCATGATCAGTGAATTTCTAAAGTAGAAATCAACACTTCCTAAGAAGTGCAACAGAAAACATACTTTGCTGCACATTAATATTAAAAGAACTTTCTTTTGATATGCCAGTCTGAAAATTTTTGCAAAGTATTAGCAGGGCCTGCTTATATGTACTGAAAAGCAAGTCATAAAACCTCTGATTTTAAAAGACTTTAAAACAAGTAGATGGCAAGCATTCTTTTGGAATAATGGTATCATAATTAACAAAAATTAAAACTGCTACTAACCAGTCCAAAATGTTAAGCAACCAAGGCAAAAATAATTTATGCCAGAAACATTGCTAAAACGAAGAAAAAGAAATCAGTTAAAATAAAACCAAGTTATGTATCAGAAAAGTGTTTTGGTTTTTTTTCTAAAATAAAGGTCTGACAAACAAGAACTATATTTGAGGGATAATATTGAAGACCCTGTAATTTAAACCGATTTTTAAGTCAATTTTTCTTCATCAGGGCAAGGAAGTACGGTACTAGATCACCAAGGAAGTATACATCATGGAATCAGAAGCCAGTGGTGAGGCATTTGGGGATGTCAGCCTAGGGAGGACAAGCTTGTTGTTGGGAGACTGAGCAGAACTACCTTCAATACTGGAGGATGAACCACAGAAGTAAAGCAGAACTTACATTAATTTCAGTCATGCAGAAATCAGATCCAAGTATTTTGGAAGGTACCCTGACCTATCAAATTTACTCAGAATAGGTTAGCTATACATATCTTCACAATATGCTTTGGTCACAGTTATGTTCCTCAACCAGTCTCACTTCTTATATCATTATGTGGATTGCAGATAAACGCAAAATAATGAAACAATGCAACAAAGTTTGTTTTTTGCAGCCCAGAAAGCCCAGTGGATTCCACCACCCAGAAATACAAACCAGCATGGACACTGGTTTGCTGTAGTATTGCTTACAATTACTTCAGAGTAAACCCAATGCAGGTCATCTGGTTTACCTGCTCCAAAGGTAAAGTAGTTTCTTTACTTTAAAGCACTTTTTATTTATTCTAAATAAAAAACATTTATTTACCTGTGTACGTCAAATAGATGACACTCAGGAATACAATACCAGCAGCTAGTGAGACACCCAAGAAGAACAATGTCTGAAATTCTTGCTTTGTTAATCTGTCTCTCAGGTACTGCAAAAATGCATATGCCTGCAGCAGTGCAAAAACACCTAAAGGAAGATGAAATTTTTTTGTGTAAATGTTCAAAAGCAGTAACAGCTGTTCAATCAATTGGTATACTTGGGCTATATTTCAATCAGAAAAATAAATCTAAGGTACATTCTTAAATCTTAAAAACCAGCATAACATCACTTTCTGACAAATAGCCTTAAACACTTAAGAGGGATGATTCTATCTTGCAATGAGAGAATATACTTTCCAAAACAGTATTTGCTTATTATATCAAGAACACAAATACACACCATCTCTTTGCTCACTAACTGAGCTGGGGGGCAAGGAAGAGAATCACCTGAAAACTAAATTGCATCAATTATGACAAAAACACAGGTTAACATTGCTAGACTAAATGAAAAATTAAGACACAGATCCCAGGCAACACAGAACAAGGTTAAGATGGAAATATGTGGAAATTAAGATATTGAACAAACCAGGACGATTTAATGAAAGAAAAAAAACCCCAAACAGACAAGACAAGCATTACATGATACAGATAACTGAACTACATAAAGCTAGTGCTGAAGTACCAGAAATCACAGGGTAAGCACCCAATACTTTCAAAAAGGCTGTGCAGAGTTCAACACTAAACCAGAACCTGGACACAATTATTCTGTTGTTATTCATTTCAACGCAAAATCAGATCAATCCAATGAATATTCCATTCAAAAATGAAAAATCACTGGTAGCTGGCAGTAGATGAAAACAACTCAAGTGCAAGGGCTTTCTTCAATTTCACATTAAATTTGAGGTGCACAATATTGAAATTCACTAGTTCTGAACTCCCAGAGGAAAACAAATTCTGTTTACTAAATGTTTAATTCTTCAGATGCAAAATGCAGTTTTGATAATCTCTACTCTTTTAATTTTATTTGAATTATTAGAAAAAAAAATCTCATTTTTTAAAGTTATTTTACTGGTAAATTTTAATTCCAATTGCTGGAAATTGATATTCCAATTGCTGTCCCAAATACATTTTGATAAGTAACTACATATAATAAAAGGCCTGAGGAATCTAACAAACTAAACTATATCACACAGTGTATGCAATTAAACATATGTTTAAAGATATTGGTCTCAATAGATTACTGCTGTCAAGAAATCAAGATGTCTGACTGTTAACAACTACTGAAAAATCAACTTTACAGAAAGAAAAAGAAGCAAACAAGATTGAAAAAAGGTATTAAAAATAGTAATTAATTAGTAATTTATGTAATTTGTTTTAACCTGCTTTGAAAAATGACAGTATACTCTCAATTCTAAACCCAAACTGCTTAGCATAATCTGTGTTTACCAGTAATTGTGCAGTGCTTGTATGCAATAGTATATTGCAAAGCAGTGGAGATTATCAATGTGTAAAATAAGTGCTTGTCAGAATGTATAACTGATCCAGTGTTAGAGGCATTTTACCTCCACTAGCTCACACAAAGAAGGAAACTCCCCTACAGACACTAAATTGTACCTCTGTCTTTAACAATTTGGTTTTTGTTAGTATGTATTCTTCCTAGCACAGAGCAAAAAAGTCACAAGGGTACGAGGTTTTCTTGTGCTAAGCAGGCTGTTCAGAAGCAGACATTTAATTATCTTACCTGCAGCTGCCATGTGTTCACTTGTTCTTATTGGCTGAAATCCCACAAAAGGTATCTGCATCGATAATATTAACCCCACAATGTAGAAAGTGCTATATGCTAGAAAAAAAAAAAAAAAAATTAGGACAGGGGAGGACAAGAAAGAGGGGAAGCAAATTGAATAAACGCATTCCAAAACCCACTGGTTCTATCCTAGAGTCCGTATTTCCCCCAACTTCAGTGACACTGAAACAGAACAGTATCATCCTAAATATTTCTGCCATGCTAATTAGTTTTTCTTTCTTTGTCTAGAATAAACTTGCCTATTGCAAGTTCAGAGGAAGTAGCAAAGTACTGTTGCTCCCCATCAAATGTTTGTCTCTTTCAAGGGAAAGAATCCACCTAAGATGCTCTAGCTTGGCAACAGTTTACTCCTCTCTTCTTGTTTTCATGGGCCATGGGTTTGGGGAAAAGCCCTCAAGGAGTGGCAACAGAAGCCTTCTAGATGAGGGAAATTAAGGGACCAGACCTCAAGGAAGCAAAGCATTTTAAGAGTACACTACCTATTTAGAAAATGCAAACAGGAACACTTAATATATTTTTTTAAACACAAGACCAGAGGCATGCCAAGAAATTGAAAAGCAAGAGTTAATATTAAGCATATCTATTAATGGCTCTATATCACCCATGGGGACTCACAACCGCCCCGAAAGTAGAGGCCAAGAACATAACTAACACTAATGTTAGTATTAATAAAAAGAAATATTATTCTGTATACACCAGGATTCATATACTTTATTTTGACAGGGTTTTACTACTCAGTATTTCAGGGCAAAGCAAAGGGGGGACTTGAAGAGAGAAATTTCACCTCTGAACAGCTGTAAGTCCTGTTATATTTGAAGTAACCACCCAACTTGAAGACCAAAAGAAGTTTTGCTCCTTCAGTGGCAAACAACAATTATCTGCCTCACAGATTTTTAAACTGTTGCCTTGCTCCTATGAAGAGATCCCTGTTTTCATACCAGCTTGTGCTAACCTCCAGAAGAACAGGTTTGTGGAGCATGTAATTTAGCAGGGGTATTGTTTCTGTAGCACCTGTATGGTCTCACTGGAGGATTATGTTCCCAGAGTACTGTATGCTTTCCAAAAGTCACAGGAATTACTGGGACGAGACTTCCAACCAGTTGTCTTCACTGGTATCCAAGCATCTATATTGCACTACTTGGCCTAGCTACTGATCTATTATCTTCTACATCACTGAAATACATTTTTGCTGTAGGAAATTAATTTTTTAAAAAATTCACTACACGATAAATCATTTACTGTACCATGAAAGTGCTACAACACTGCCATCCCGTGGAAGCTGAATGATTGGCATAAATCATTACATTTCCCATTTGTTAGACCACTGTAAATCATAATTTTTAAGCCCAGTCCTGCAACTGTTAATACTTTCTATGCCTACGTCCCCCCCACCTCTTACTACCACTTCTTGCAAACAACTCTCACATATGTTGTTGAAAGAAACCTGCAATTTACACAGCAACAGAATTTTTCTAGGAGCTTACATATATCCAAGTGATAATCACAAATTTTCCATGTTCTTTTACATTCCCCAATGTGCAGTCTTTGCAAAAACAAGAAGTTAAATTTGATTCCTGAAAGCTACTCTCATTATTGTAACTTTGACTAGGTCAAGAACAAAAACATTCTGACCTGTGGTGGACAAACTCATTTTACAAACAATTTTGAGTTACTGGTACACTGTGCAAACACAGGAAGAACTTACTGGAAAACTTCTCCAGATAGCACAAATACTGGACCTCATACTTTCAATTATTGGATTTTATTAATCACAAACTAATCACCTGGAGTTTTAGAATATTAAAGTAGTTGATATAAATACATGCCTGCACACTATTTAAATTATAAAACCCAATACATAGAACAAGGAATTATTGAAATCAAGTTTTAAATTCTGTAAGATCTCGGGTGTTTGTTACTATATATTCTAAAAGCATACAGAACTTAAAAACTGTACAGAAAAAAACCCAGACAGACTGAAATGAAAACTACCAAGTCTCTGAAGTGTGAATTACACCTATATTGGTACCTTTCCAAATAAAATTCTCTTTTTCAACATATGATAAACTACAAGTACAGTAATAAAAAAAAAAGTACCAATGGTTTCTGGATAGGTAAAACCCTCTACATTCAGATACAAGTGCTGATAATACATTGGAGTTGTAAGCACTGGTTCTGAATTATTAAGCTTCTAAGATCTGATGAAAGATACTGACCACCGTCAAGGCAAAAAAATAAAACCCAAAGCCCACACAGTTTAAACTCTCAAATACAGGTAGCATGATCATCATTGATGCCAACTGGGTCAGCAGTTATCTGGCCAATAAATTCATCTGCCCTCAAGTCATGAAATTGGCAACAAGTTCATGCTCTGGGAAATTTTTACTGACCAAATGATTCTGAATTACACTGTCAGGCCTATCAGATCATGGTCCTATTAACATTTTCTTGAACATCCATATGAAAAATGTATATCAGGAAACCATTTTTAAAAACTTGGTGCTACCAGATAATGTGCCCTATAGACATGGTATTCTGTTCAATTAAACATTCATCTATTTAAAAAGTTAGGCTCATCCTGGTTTCAAAGAGAATTAAGCAACTGATACAGAGTTTAAAACCCCACAAATTCTTGGTAATACTATAATGGATGCAGATTTTACTATCAGCTGACAATACTGTCAGCTGACAATGTTTTACAATAGTTTTAGCTGAACATTGGTAGTTTTGAGAATTATGAGTCTGCTGCAGACACACCAGCAATTGCATTTCATAGGAACTCCAAAAATATCTTTACTCTCTCTACTTCAGTGAGCTTTTATTAACTCTTCTCCCTATCTGAACAGTTCAAAAGTGAAGCCCACTTTAATTTCCTTCAAGGGGTGCTTGAAGAGTCTTACCTGTTGTACAAAAAAATCTGTTAAACAAATCTAGAAACCACAGAGTAATGTGAGTGGTACAGGCTTCTATGTGTGTGAGGCTTCTCTTGGAAGCTTAAATTCAGCCAGCAGCTGCAATGGAACAGCAGAGGCACCATCACATTTTCATTCTGACAACCCTGCTGAAGTACATCTCCCTCACAGCTGAAAAGCAGTAACATCTCAAAACACTGTTGCTATTTACAAAACACACATTTGCCCAAACCTTCAATTTATATGAACCTGCAGTATTTTTTTTCCCAGATGAGTTCACAGTTCATTGAAAACTTAAAAAGCAAGAGTGCTTATTCTCTATTGTTTCTGGTTACCACATTGCTCCAGGATTTTGTAATAAGTAGATTTAATTTTGTCTTGTCTAACTTGTAGAAATTGGAGAATTAAAGTATTCAATAAAATAATTTTAAAAGCAAACCAAGATAAATTACTTTCCCCTTAAGTTATGAAGAAATTGTTAATGAAGAAGTAATACTATCATAAAAAAATAAAAATGAGTTAGATAGTTATTTTTTTCATACCCTCTTTATTTCTATTAAAGAATTTCCATTTCTGAGTTACATAAATAGATTAGCAACAAAGCAAAACAGCAGAATTTGTAGTTTTGGTAAAAAAATATATGAAAATGAACTTGAGTAAATATTGCAGTATATGATGGTTCCACTGTATGTATAAAGACAGTAATTTCTCTAGCAGGCACCAAAATATACGAAAAGAATTAAAAATACAAAGATAAAACAAATATTTAAAGGTAAAAAGATAAAATGGTATTAAAATTATAATTAAAATTATAATCTGTTGTAAAGACTTCACAACAGGGAGTCAAAATGATTTTGCTAACTTATAAACCTGTGACTATCCAAACTGCTTAATACTAATTTCATTCACACACCTACACCACAGGCAACTGATTTAACTGGTGAAGTCTCTGTAAAAACAGTTTACAGAGTATTTAAATGTCAGGCAGATCAATTACATGTTAGTCTCCTAGGATTATTATTCATACATTCCTGAAACTGGACGGAAGGCTGAGCCATTAATCCAGTAAAATCTTAAGGATTCACATGGAGTGGACAGATTCTTACACTATTTGTTAGTCTAGGTTACAGAGAATATATGTTAAAATTTGCCATGTCTTTTCTCATATATATCACAATAATTCACGTAAGTTATGCTGCACAACTTTTTAAAAATAGCAGTTGTTTGACATACCAGGAAAAGACAAAAATATGAACCATTATTTCAGACACACATCATATATATATTTTAAAAATATGACAAGTATTCTACAAATTATTTGGGTTCTTTTCAGTGCACTACAAAGGAGAAAACCAGTTAGCAGCTCCATATACTAAGTTTTGGAAGGGTGAGTATGTTTTAACTCTTTATTTCCATGTTGTAGAGAATTCCTGCTATGCAATTACTTAATTCCCACTTGATACAAAACACATCAGTGTAATTAATTTCCTATGTCATGGTTCAGTATTTGCCAATGACTGTTCAATGAACAAAACTTACCAATGTAGACCCTCCTGCTGTATCTCTGCATCAGCAACAGAACAAACACATGCAGTGGAATTAGGTTGATGATGAAAACATAACCACCCCATGCAGAGACCTGTGAGAAATGGAATAGGAAATTAGATCTGAAAATACCTGCAAGTTCTTAGGATAGCCAATGCTGGATTTATACATCCTGATGGTCTAACAAGAAAACACAAACACCATCCATCCAGACAAGCAGTCAGAACAACTACTAGTAACAGTACTAGAATCTTCCTCAATCTTAATTAAGGGAAAAAAACAACAAACAAAACCAAACCATCAAAACCCCTACAAAGCAAAGCATTAAAGACTTCTGAAATGAGCTGGTGGATTTTCAAAGCTATCCTTCTTCCTGTATCTCCTCTTGCCAAGCACATCTGGTCATGCTGGCAAACAAGAACAGGATGCTGGAGGCTTTTCCCTATGGCAGTGGCTGCAGCACAAGGTAGTGGTATGCTTCCCATGTAGGATCCAAAGTTTTCCTTTGACACACAAATTTAGTACCATGCTCTGCACTTTTTGTTTTTGCTAGGGACAGGGAACAGCATCTCCAGCCAGAGAAAAGAAAGAGAGCAAGGCACACCTCTGGGAAGAGAACTACTGGAGCAGAGAAGCCAACACAGCTTGCAGCATAAGGAAAGAAACAAAAGGAAAGGGTGGATGTGCAGGGAAGGAATGGTGTACAACAGCATCATGAGTACTGTGAACCTGTCTATAGCAACAGAAGCTATGGTGTGATGTATTTAAAACTGAAACACTACAATGTTATCAAGATATCACCAACTGCTGATTTAGATAAGGATTTAATGAGCTACTATTACCAATGTGTTATCTTAAATTCCTAACATATTTAGAAGGGCTAATGTTGACTAGACAATCTGTATTTACACACCTGTCCTCCTGTCAAATGACAGTCTAGACTTCTCCCATATGTGCCATGCTTACCCTAGATTTAAATTTTTAGAATGTACTAACTAATGTGCTTTTCAGTTCTTTAATTGTAGTTTAGAGCTTAGATTCATGTAGACATTTTTAAAGCCCTAGAATCAAAAAAAACCCTCAAATTACTATGCTCCATAGAGTAGATTCTAAAATAAGGGAAGGCCAAGTTACTTTTTCATACTAATACTACAAAACTCAGCAATCCAAAATTTGGGGTAACTGATCCATACAATGTGAAACAAATAGACTGGACATCTAAACATTACAGACCCTTATTTCAGATTATCATGGTTCTATTGCCACATTATTAGCATAAAGTATCACAGTTTACAGAAGCAGGTCTGTTTATTGAAGGAAAATAGAAGCAAACAGGTAAGGCAGAATAGAATGAGAAAAAAAAAGTGCAATTAGGATGCTGTCATATTTAGGGGCAGTTTTGAATGAAGCTGGTAGCAGCCAGCTTGCATGGACCAGAGACCTGCATCCCTCATTATCAAAATATTAAACCAAATCTAAGCACTAAAGATTGTACTGAATTGATGATGCACTCTGGAACTTTTCAAACAAAATGGAGGTATCCTCATAGACTGACAAAAAGAATGAAAATATAGTATAACTCCTACAAGGATTGCTTCAACATAAAGCTTTGCTTTATTTTACCTCTTTGTCATGAAAAGCTATCTGAATCATAAGTTACTGAAGTCAAATAAAAGCAAGAAAAACATAAATACAGGAAAAAACCCACTTCTCTTTCAAGAAGTTATTCCTCTAACTCCACAT
Organism: Heliangelus exortis; assembly: GCF_036169615.1. Taxonomy (NCBI): domain Eukaryota; kingdom Metazoa; phylum Chordata; class Aves; order Apodiformes; family Trochilidae; genus Heliangelus; species Heliangelus exortis. Next base: position 31,338,765 of record NC_092423.1, read on the forward strand.
GAAAAGACTTACTACCTCTAAATTATGATTTGATATAATTTTCACTTTACACTGAAAATATAACTAGTTTCATCTGAGAAAAGCAAATGAATGATATATAATGAATAGTAAAATCATGCTTTGCCCTAAAAATTTACTTAAGCAAAACATCTAGAAGGCCATCTTAACAAAATTCTTTCCCAGAGGGAACATGGAAAGCTACCACCAGGGATGAAGTAGAATTTTATTGCTTGCAGAGTATACCTATCATCTGATCCCTAAGGCTAAGCTAGGGACAAAACAACCTTTCACCAGCTGACAGCACTTGAAAGGCAAATTAAGAAAACCCCCCACATTAATTCATATTCAAGGACTGAATGTCATGACAATGACACTGATTTCATATGTTCTGTCACCCATGCACACTCTAGATCACTCCCCTCCCTCTCATACAATCCCACAGACCTAGACACTAAGACTAAGATGGTAAGAACTTGTTATTGTGTGATTTTTCAGCAGCAAAACTGTAAAAGTATCATATTTTTTATCTTCCCAGGTATGGAAAGTACTTTAAGAGGATCTTGCCAATAAACTGGCATAACATAAAAAAGACTGTTATATAAATATAACAATTCAAAAACTTACATGCCCAGCTTTGTACTGATCATAAGTCTGTACCAACCCTACAGAATCTCCTCACCACCAATAACACCAATACTATGTATAAAGAAGTGGCTGTTTATTCAATAACTTGGCAAAAAGGAGGGGAAATGGGGGAGGAAAGAAATATATTCTTTACAGGAGACAGCTACAGAGCTACTCCTTGCTGTACTGACAGGAGAAGTCTCTCAGAAAACCCAATGAACATTAAAGCTAGAGGAAAACTAGGCTATACCCAGATAACCTCAGAATTAACCTTGCACTTTAAATTAAGGTATGCAAAATGGTTCATAAATTACTTTCTTGCAAGCCTAGTTACCTGATTGTGGAAAAGCAGTATTTGAGACCTCAGCTGACACCAAGCAATTAGCCTGACTGCTCCACCACTAGCTGTTTAGAGACTATTTATTGTGGCTATATAAAAAATAAATTAAGTAAATGTATCAATTAGGGGAAAAAAAGGACCTTTGATTCATACAGGGAAATTCCTGAAGTCTAAGGTTTCAGAAGATGGACAAAGGGGAAAGCCAATTCCCTCCATTTTATTATTAATTTTATCCCCTCAGTTTTACTACTTTTTTTACCATCTATTAGCCCTTAGGAACACCTCTGCAACAGTCTTCATTTTCTTAGAGCATGAATAAAAACAGACTTTATGATCATTTAATATGATATTGCATTAATTCAAAAGTTCTGGTGGTAAGCTTTACTTTATGGCATAATTATAACTAAAGAAATAGCTTTTGAAGTTACACAAGTGCCACTTTATCCATAAGTTTTAAATATTGCTATTGCATATTAGTAATAATAACACACTGACAAATGAATATCAAAATCCCACCTTAATTCACCAAAACAACAATCCCACTGAATCAGAGCACCTATTCACAGCACAGAATAAATTTATAAGTAAAGCTGTTTTTCCAAATATTGTTTTCATATTGCTTATTTAAATATTTCAGATTTCAAAATATTTATTATATCTTTCTGCTCATATGTTTAAGGTTCCAACAGCAGTCTGTAGCAACAATTTTATATTATGGCTCCAGCACTAAAAAAATCATCTTCTGTTCTTCATCCGCATATGGTTTATGTAAACCCTAGTCAAAGAGCTTAATTAATATATATAAAAGGCTTACCATATAGAAGTAGGAAAGACAGCAGCAGATTGTCCAAAAGACCGACCCAGTTTTCACAGACTTCACCTTAAAAATAACCAAGTATTCATGACTGACAAATACTGGACAATATTCCAAAATTTCATTTTAAAACAACTGTAAATAATAGAACTTGTTTAGCGTGCATCAAGTTACATTTCTATGCTTCTGAACTGATGTCCATAAAAAACCACAAGTGCAATTTATTCACACACAAAACAACTTAGCTCTCTAGTTAAAGCAGAGGCAGGATGCAACGCAGCTCTTGGCTGCATGATCTGAGGTAGAGAAGTAGTTGTTACTTTCTCCAAGATATTAGGCCACTTTATAGTTCTAAGTGTAGCCTATCCCTGGCTATCCCTGGTTTACTTCAGATGGTAAACTTTGTTCTGCTGGGTCTGATAAATAAAAGACCTATTCTGTAATTTTGAAAAACTCACTTAAGGTTAATGAAAGCATTTGGATACTCCTAAGGATTTATCAGGATTCATGAACTGGCCCAAGTGATTTTGTCCAAAATTTATGGTGGCAATTACGGTGTGGGAAAATAGGAATGAAAACCCAACATTAAATAAAGCTGCAAAGTTATCTGTATGCTTGATTGACACATAAGTCTACAAGCCTTCATGCAAACGTTACACCATGCAGTTTAGTCAAATAAGAGTTCTGTAAAAACAGGTAGCTGCTATTATGTCTCAGTTGTTATGAACTAACAACATAGCTGGATTCTACTATTGATATCAAACAGTGCTCATTTATAGCAGCCGTTTCTTTTAAGGCCAGATTTAAAACACATTTAGAGTAGCACCAGTCACTGGGTCATGAAATAACCTGAATTCCCTTCCACTATACTCCTACCAACAATATATCCCAAGTTTGAAATATTCTAAAGCTAAAAAACTTGCAAGTATGCATCTACTTATGAAATGTAGAAAAAATCTTGAAAAAATAATGTGAAAAGCTATAATGAATGGAGAATGTAGTGAATGGAGACACTCAAAAAGGAAAGTATATGCATTCAAGGAATTCACCAGGTATTGTACCACACAGTGGCTATGCTGAATTACCAACAGTTATTTGTGATATTTTTAAGAGATAAACAGTAAACTCCTTCATACAAAACTGCATTACAGATGCAATCCTCTGTACAGATTAAGGAGTGACAGACAAGCTGCACTAGCAAGTAGGCTAATTAGACATCAGACTATTTTTTAAAGCATACAAGCAATACTAATATCTTGCTCTGGACAGCTTGGGGTATTTAATTTGTCAAATTAAAGTAAAAATACCCAGACTCTCCATAAAGTTAAACACATATCCAGAAGACAATTGAAAGCAATTCAGGGTCTATTGTTTTTCAGCAGCTGAAGGAGGATAAAGTTTGATGCTCCTATAGTACTAATACCTCCAAACTGAAAAACTGAAACAACCCTTCTGTTTGCTTTAAATTTATAGACTTATCATCATTACTATTATACTACAGGACACACATCCTTCAGCTGAACTGTGCATTTCCATAGTGAACTAAAGAGCATGATTATGGAGTGGTTCACATCATGTGACTTCTCAGTACTTGTCTGATCAAGAGCCAAGGGGAAGAGGGATGAGAGGGAAGAGACTGAATCAGAATTCAATGGATTCTAAGAAAAATCAGTCATTTGGTTGGAGGAGGAACCAAAAAACCTTTTCAAAGCAAAAGACTCAGCAATTACTTACCCATAAATAGTATGTGAACTGCAGTGCAAAAATAGCTATGCCTTCATTGTCAAATGATCCTGCTACTGATCGGGATATGTAACCTGGAACTATGGCAATAAAACAGGCAGCTAAAAGCCCTGCTCCCTGATTCCACAGTTCTCTGGTGAGCAGGAAAGTAGAAATAGCAGTAAGGCCGCTAAAAACTGGTGCTAGGAACACACACACATCTCTTATATGGACTGTCACATTCAGCATATTTAAAATCCAATGTATAAGGCCTGCCGTCACCATCAGTCCTGGGTATACCTAAAAGGAGGAAAATAAAAACAAAACAAAACCAAAACCAATCTAAGTTATTGCAGAAACTGATCATGGTAGATTTATTTGCATATAAGGTGCAATGAAACAGTAATTTCTTAAGCTGATATAAGCAGTGAGCAGGTAAAGCTAATGGAATTATTTGAACACTACTTTAATCATGTTTTGACAACACTGCTGTAATGCTGGAGATTCTTTACATTTTATCCAAACGCTGAAAATTACATATAATCCATTTTGTAAATGAATATGTAGCATACAGATAATATCCTATCTTGCCTGACAGTAATCATATAATGAGAAGAATTTGTCATTACGGTATGCAAGTAGAAGCTAAGGTTTGCAAGAGAATTTCAAGCCACCTAACAGCTTTAAGAAAAAAACCAAACCCTAAGTCAACAAAAAGAAACCCAACAGTTCCCAGCCCTATTAATTTTCCTCCAAAAGATACCATGCCACTCTTCCACTTCTTGTCACCCATACAGAAAGAAAATGTCCATCAACAATTTTTTTCTCTTTTATTTAAGCTGAAAAGCTAATGGACAGTCAGTTGAGTACTATATATTTGCAAGACATCTGTAGATATCTTTGGATTTGAAGGATTAAAATAAAGCCCAATAAAACTGAATTAAGATGTCCTCCAGAAAACATAACACAGACTTAACACAAACCTATTTTGCCTGTCATGGAATATTGGAGAACTTAAAAATATTCTTAATAGGAATTCTATTGTCCTACATTTATCAACATTAGAAAAATCAATAAGTACTAGAAAAGTATGTACTTCACCTGCCTTAATTTCTTGCAAAAGCAAAGCAGGGTGTGGTACTAAATTAAATTAGTAGCATATATCCTTGAGAGCTGGATTTCAAGGTAAACTACTAAAACATAATATACCATGTGACTTGCAAACTAATGGAGGCAATCAACACTTCAGTACTATTTCCTAAAGGTTTTTACATCATATAAGACAAGTATAGAAAAAACATGTATATATGTTACATTAAAAAGTGCCTCGTGTATCTCTAAGATACCAAAACAAATACTGACCTAATTTCTTTAAAAAAACTTGAAAATGCATTTAAATGACATGTACTATAATTAAAAAGTTTTAACACACTTTCACATATTTAGTATCACATGGCTGTTCTACTTAGTGTTACTGAAATTATTCAGCAAATGAACAATATTTCTATTTATTTAATATTTATATTCTGCTTTGATAATACTGTTTTGTGCACCTTTCCTGTCTTGCAACTTGCATAAATCTTAAGATACACCTGATGCTTCATACAGGTGCCTCACTGATTTAATTTCCAACAAGTCTTTTCCCAGCGAAATACTAACATTTTTCATATATACATGAAGCTCACTCAATATACACCACTGGATTAAAGCTTGTGCCTCAAGTGACTTAGAAAACCTAACAAATAAACATAGTTTTTTTAGTTATCTTTTTTGCATTTCATGTACCAGGATTACAGTAGTCATGATACCTTATTGATTACTATTAGAAGTACACATGAAGGAAGTAACCCCCAGTTCTCTATTTTGTGTTCACAGTACACTGTTGCACAAAGACTAAAACACTTTGTCTTAGTTCCTGCAGCCAAACTTAAAAACATCTTCCTATTCCCTCTGCACCAATTTGACAATTAAAAGCATATTTTATTATGATTCTACTTGATATCAATGTTGAATTTGTATTGAAATTTCAAAAAAATTACTGTAATATCATCTTTAAGTTACTATTACAATACTTACAGTTCCACCTACTATTCTTCCCAGTGGATACCATGCTCTTTCATCAAACCAATTTAAAAATTCATAAAACCCATGGGATGCAAGATGATGTGTTGATCTATAGTTAAACCTAGAAAGAAATAGAGGAAAAGAAGAGTAGGGGGAGATAAAAATCAAGAATCTATAGTTCAGGCATACCTTAGCTCATCTGTTTTCTAAGACCTAGAAAATTTACTAAATGAGATGTTAAAATTACAAGTCCAATGGTCCTCTCCAAATCTATAGTTTTCAAGTAAAAAACTAAGCTCTCCATTACTAACCATTTTTTTATTTCTACAGCCAGTGCATGTATACATGAAACGTTGCAGTTTTGGGGTGTTTTTTTGTAAACATTAAGAAATTTTCTATCATTCTAACAAACACTCCTGTGATTTTTCTGCATTCTTTTTAAAGCTAGTTTTCAAATGTAGTCTATCAACCAGTTATTTACCACATCTAGAATATCATTCAAGCAGCAGAATTAAGATGATGAAAGAAATCAGTGCAAGACTCCCATTCCAAGACAGGATAGCTACCCAGTACATTTGCTGCTGCTATTTTGCATGTAACATAGGAAGAGGAGGTGACATATAATATAATAATATACAACAAGGGAAATCAGTCTATTTGTTTACACTTTCAACTGAATGGCCTTGATACATTCCCTTCTTTCAATCAGTAAGAATCTACATAATGCAGAATCTACGCCGATGAAATTTCATCTTCAAAGTTTGTAAATTCTCTGCTCCAGACAATTCCTTGTATTACAAAAGCCCTCCCATGCAAACTTTCAGTTCATTCTTCCACATAAAAACCAACCCTGATGGACTGCCATCAAGGCATTGATTTTCCACTTCTCTGGCAAATAATTTTTCCAACTTCTCAAACTTCAGATATCAAAATCTTTTTAACTATTACCAGGTTCATTAAATCTTCAAATTAGATATTAGACTGCTGTGAGAAAAACAGCAGTGTGTTTTACCTCCAAAATGCAACTCTTTTGTGATCATTCAAAAGACAAACTAACAAGGCTGTAGGTATTGATGCTGTTTGGTAAAGTTTTGTAAAGAAAACTAAGGCTTAGAAAAACTTGGGTGAACACCACTTCTGAAAAAAGCAACTTTCATAGAACCAACCCTCCTAACAGATATTGTAATTGGAATTTCAGTAGCATTATGAAACTTAGTTAAAGTAGTATTAGTTAAGTAGTATGCATTAGTTAAGTAGTTCAGGTGACTACATGGAATACTGACAACAGGTTAGATGCACAAACCACCATGAAAACTTCCAAAGACAGTTAGTATTTAAGACTGGAAAAGCTTGTATGTATTTTTCATTTTGTCTATTTTACAGTATCTACTTATATCAGTACAATGTATCACTTCTAACACAATTTGTATAACTACATCAAATTCTTTCACACATCTACAATTCCCAAAATATCACCAGTTTATTTCGAAGTAATTAGTTTCAACAGAATAAAGTTAATCCAATTCAAGACTGTAAGACCCATCACATTCCCACTTGTTTAATCAGTGCAACTCTATTATCTAAAGTACAGCCACAGAGGTCATGGACAGATTTCCTCAGCACCATAAAACAACAAAAAGATTTGAAATTCAAGTTCAGATGCTAGCAAATGTGCATGTTTCCACTGACTACAGATGACATAAAAAATAAGTAATTAGAGCATAGTACTCCCAGGAACACTCTCTTATATGCTAAATAAGCAGCTATATAGGATACATTACCTGACAAAACTGTGGACTTTCAAAAGTAAGAGGGACCCTAACAGGCTTCAGAGGTGAGCCTATGACAACCTCACCAAGTTCAATGAGGCTAAGTGCAAACTCCTGCACATGGGTAAGGTCAATCCCAACCACAATTACCAGTTGGGCAGAGACTGGATTAAGAACAGCCCTGAGGAAATAAAGAACTTGGGGCTGTTAGTTGATGAGAAGCTCAACATGAGCTGACAACATCTGCTTGCAGCCCAGAAAGCAAACCATACCCTGGGCTGCATCAAGAGAAGCGGGGCCAGCAGGCTGAGGGAGGGGATTTTCCCCCTCTACTCTGCTCTCATGAGACCCAACCTGGAGTACTGAGTCCAGTTCTGGAGCCCCCAACACAAGAAGGACATGGAGCTATTGGAGCGAGTCCAGAGGAGGGCCACAAAGATGATCAGAGGGAAGGAGAAGCTTTCTTCTAAAGACAGCCTGAGACAGGCTGGGGTTGTTCAGCCTGGAGAAGAGAAAGCTCCAGGAAGACCTTATAGTGGCCCTCCAGAACATGAAGGGTCCTCCCTGGGGAGGGACTTTTTACAAGAGCATGTAGTGATAGGAAGAAGGGGTAATAGTTCTGAACTGAAGGGGACAGATGTAGATAAAGTGAAGAAATTCTTCACTGTGGGAGTGGTGAAATGCTGGAACAGGCTGGCGAGGGAGTTGTGGATCGCCTTTCCCTGGAAATGTTCAGGTCATGTTGGATGGGGCTTTGAGCAACCTACCTGGTCTAGTGGGAGGTGTCTGTGCCCATGCAGGGGGGTTGGAACTAGAGGATCTTTAAGGTCCCTTCCAACCCAGAAAATTATAGAACTAGGTTGGTTTATATAAGGTTTATATAAGAAAATTCACACAAACATCAGTCATTCTGACCTAGAAATCTTCGTATCAAACATCAATCTGACATCTGTTTCTAATAAACCTGCAATTATTCCTATTTGACTAGATTTCTAAATATTAATTAATTCTCTCATTCTGAATTGCCAACTATAATATGAAATGCTGCACCTGTAAAATCAGCCTTTTATCTTAGTGTAGCAAGGTCTATTATTAATTTGTTTACCAAGTGCTTGTAGTACAGTACAAAACAAAGCATCAGTTCCATGTTGGCCAGCACAGTTAGAGTCCAGCCAGCTATGGACTGGTCCTAAAACACCCTGAAAGCCCAGTCAATGTTGTTACCCTAGAACTTTAAAAAGGAAACAAGATAGATACTTACTAATACGTATAAATATAAAATCTTGACTCAAACTCAGAGGCTTCAAAAAACCATAAAAACCCCTCCAAAACTCGTAAATGACTTCAGAAGGATGTGAACAACTGTCTAGTGCTTTGACAGCATCCCATTACATCTTTAATAATAATGAATTACCACCCAAAATTGAAACGCGACATAACAGCATTTTCTTCTAATAATTTTCTTTCTAATTTAATCTTCCCTACTCATATAATTTTGGATAGATACATATCTATTAACCCCTTCTTTCAAAAAGTGATTTTTTCCTTTGCCACAAATGAAAGCACACAAACACAGCTGAGCATGCCATTACAACAGAAATTCTTAGCAATACTACAAGTATGTTAATTTTTCTGTTAGACAACCTGTAGGTGAGAAAAAGAAATAACCTGACCAGAGAAACATAAAGAAGTATTTAGAAGCTCAACTACAGTACCTCACTTTGACTTAAAAAAAACAACCCAAAAGTGCTCACTTCACCTCCCACTAGGTAACCTGCAAACAAAAATAAGTTAAAATGTAAACAGAAACACATGCATAGATAAGGAGAAGCTTGATGAGTAATACTGCATTATCAAAGCCAGCTTCAGGCACTGACAAAACAGCCGCAATGGGCAGTGCACCAGACCACACTTCAGGCTTGGGTGTCACTGCCTCCCCCAGTTCTTCTATCTCCAGCTTTTATCCAGCCCTCTCTCTGTTTAGCCAAGGATACAGAGGAACTGAAGTACGTTTCTGGTTACAGTGACTGAATACAGTGACTGAATAGGATGTAGTACCACATGACAGGACCAGACTGAAGGAAAGGATCCCTTTCCTCCTATCTTGAAGCCTCACACCCATCTGACCTGGAGGTATGGGAGCTGTTCACCCACCTCCCATGATTCCCTCTCATCCTCCCTCCTCCCTTTGATCCAAGACAGTTTAACACAGACCTGAGAAGAATAAAGAACTCAATTATGTGAAGCACATGCCTAATTAAGAACTTAGCTTAAAAGACGGAGATGAATATTCAAGTTCTTAGTCCATTTTGAGAAGATAGATACACTCTTCCTAACCTTCAGCAGAGAAGAGCTCCTAAGAACCTGACTGACTAACACATACTAAGTGTTGACTTCTCTTATTTTAGTTGATGTTCTAAAAGGAAAAGTGATAATCTGCTGTTCTCCTTGCCTCTTTCTGTCAGGTCTGTAGTTTGAACTGTCTTTTCCTCCAAACTAAGCTTTAAAGTAATCATCAAACAATCCTGCCTGTGTACACTTCAGAATTCAAAGTCCCAATCACCAAACTAGGATGACATTGTAGATTGAGCCCTTTTGGGGATGCTCCAATGATGAAAAAAGTGCTCTATGTGTGGTACCATTAATTTTGTGCATTATTTGAGCTACCTATATTATAGCTGGTTCAGTAGACAACTGAAGAGGAGGTTAATAAAGATATGGTTCTCATTTTTAAAGAATACTTCAGTTTCAGTGTAGAACAGAAAACAAGCAGCAAAATAACTGAGCAGAGGCATTTTACTTTTTTTTTTAGTAGCAGCATTAATTTGGAAAGCTTAACCAGGCAACTTGCAAAATAAATCCTGTTTTCAGTTGTATGTTATGTACTGTTAATACATAATCTTAACTATCCATGTCTGGGTGTGATTTTTATTCCACCCTTTGAACTATGATGACACAAGGAAATGCAGTAAGATGATTAGTTAAAGCTACTCACAGCAATCACTTGCTCTATCCAGGAGCTATAGAATTCTCCAGCACTTCACAGCAACAATTACTGCTATATTTATAAGAAGGCATCTATGGCTTTGACACTCCTAAGTTTAGTATTTCCTTGACAAAAGTAGCACTTAAGCTGAACATTCAAATAAAATTCAGCCTACCAAGTACATAAGGACACACAGGAAAAGAGCACACACATACAGCAATGCAGTTACTTTATCCAGCTCAATATTTAACAACAGTTAAGGCAAATTAAACTAACAGTGATGGAATTCGTTTTAACCCTCCAATTACAACGCAGTGCAAGATCAGTGTTGCTTCTTGTGGGAATGTTGATTGTCTAAAACCCCATCTACATGCTACTATTACCCCATCATCTAGACTTTCTAACGTTTTATAGCCATCTGAGAATATGTAATCTCCTTACAGACAGAATCTGCTGAAAAATTTCTAAGCTTGCAATTAGAAATGCTTCCATGTTCTGAAAGTCTTCAGCTGCAGATGCATAAAGTTTTCACATCTGCAAACTGGGAATAAAGATACGATATAAAATACCTGTAAACATTACAAGCTATCTGAGCAGTTCTAGGAGTTTCAGTTTTTAATACAAATGTAGATTACAGAATCAATTCTGCCATACAGCATCTAATTAGAGATAGCAAGTCCAGATTCTTGAAAGAGATGGTTGCAGATTTACTCCATATCTGATGTATTCTTTGCATCCAAAGAATTTATTCAGTGCAACACTGAATTTGATTCAATTGAACACATTCAATCACATAATGAATTCAATGAACTACAGTAGTACCCAATACCACAAAATGCTGTACCTAATATCATGAAAAGCCCAAGAAAATGCCTTCTGGGGCTGAGTTTATAACCTTGGAAGGTATGGATGGACACTTAAGCCAGTTTTAACTAATCAGGATCAGAATTTTGCACCAGCAATATCTGTATGCAAAAGTACTTGATAACAGGTAAACAGCCTTTCCTACTGCTCACAGTCCAAAATCAAGGTATCCATAATAAGGATGGAGAAAACTGAAACTGAGCTCCATGTAAGAACCAGCAAGATGGAAGGTTGTTTACCTAAGCCAAAACAGACATAACTCTGCAAAATGAAAGAGCAACCAGGCAATTTTATTTAAGAAAAATCTCATGTTCCTTTCTTAACTTAAGCTGGTATCGGCAGAACGGGTTTGCTAGGTCACAGATCTAATACCAACAGAAATCTTCAATGCATAAACTCTCCCTAGTTAGAACATTCACATATAATCAAGTACTTTTGTGTCCACAAATCTTTATTTTTAAACTTCTCTGGATGCACACCTATTTCAGTTTTACATGGAAGATGTTACAACTTTGCACACTGAACTGGAGCTTTTGCACCTCACTGGACAACAAACACCCAGGAGTTATGAACACATTAACTTCACCCAGCCTTTCACAAGTGACCTGGAACATGTTTGCACAGCTCTTACCGAAGTTGATTAAAAGATGATCACTTAGCCAAATCCACCAGTAAGTAAAATAAAAGCATTCATTGATGTAGAATTTAATATTGTCCTAATGGATGGCCATGAGCTAGCAATGTGCCCTTGTGGCCACTAAGGCCAATGGCATCCTGGGGTGCATTAGAAGGGAGGTGGTTAGTAGGTTGGGAGAGTTTCTCCTCCCTCTCTGCTCTGCCCTGCTGAGGCCACATCTGGAATATTGTGTCCAGTTCTGGGCCCACCAGTTCCAGGACAGGAAACTGCTTGAAGGAGTTCAGCACAGAGCGACCAAGATGATGAAGGGAGTGGTACATCTGCCTGATGAGGAAAGGCTCAGGGAGCTGGGTCTCCAGCTTGGAGATGAAGAGAATGATGGATGACCTCAATAATGTTTATAAATATAGAAGGGGAGAGTGCCAGGAGGATGGAGCTGAGCTTTTCTCAGGGGTGACTAATAACAGGACAAGGGGCAATGGTCACAAACCAGAGCATAGGCAGTTTTGTATAAATATTAAGAAGAATGTTTTCACTGTGAGGGTGACAGAGCACTGAACAGGCTGCCCAAGGAGGCTGTGGAGTCTCCATGCCTGGAGACATTCAAAGCCCACCTGGGTACATTCCTGTGTGACCTGCTACAGGTGACCCTGCTCTGGCAGGGGGGTTGGACTAGATGGTCTTTCGAGGTCTCTTCTAACCCCTAAATTTCTATGATTCTGTGATTCTAATTCCAATGTTTTTAGGTGGTTAAAGACAGAATTTCTGCTAGTTTAGTCTTTATACTTTTACCTCAAAATATACGAATAGGTAACTACTCTTTCTATCCTGAGGTAAGCTGCCACTAATACCAAGTATTTGGTGAAAGCTGCAAAGACTGTCCTACATTTAAAGAGGCCCAACTGATCTTGAGAGGTTTTGCTGCAAGAAAGGCTGTTTGAAAAGAGAAATACAAATCCCACAAGTTGAATGTCAACCAGAAGTCTAATGTGTGGTAAGAGAATTGGCAGGAGTACTGTCTGAGTTGCTGCAGGTGCAGAATTTATCATGATCTGGCTTTTCATTACAGATTTCCTAATTCTAAACAAACACATTCAGAAAAGTAAAGACTTTTATAAGAAAAACAAAAAGTGAAGACCCTTATAAGAAAGACAGTTAGTATGCTGAAGTAATAAAATGCCAGGAAGTTCTGCAGCAATGTGGCCACCTAACTTCAGAAAAGATGGATACTCTGAGTCAGAAGAAGAAAATTCTGTTCCTGAAATCCAGCCAAGCAACAAAACTCCACCTGTTAGTAATACCATTAGAGTAATCCCTGATGGGGAAGAACAGTAGAAAGTCCAGGCAGCAAAATAAGCTGGATGGCACAACCAGAAGGGCACCTATACATTCAGGCATGCTCAATGGTAATTCTGAAGAATACCAGAATGGTTACAGAATAAACTTCAATAATATCAGAATTTCCCCAATGTGTTCAAGAAGGATTACAGCATTCCTACTGGCACTACTTGGCATGGTATTTTCACTGCCTGCAATAAGATGTCACGCTTAGCAAGTGCTAAAATCAGCAACTGCATGCTGCCACTAGCATAATGATATGAAATTGTGCAGAGTGTACAGTCACTCTGACTTTTTCAGAGAGCCCAGGGCTTCTTAAATATTTTTTCTAAAGAGCTACAAACATTTTAAAGCAGTTCATGACAACAGCTCATACTTCTCACACTATATACCATATCTGAAGTCATTATATGCTTCCCACCATCACTGTAGTGGGTGTGTATCTGCTTCCAGTTATAGATACTTTCTCTTAATGCCTACTAGGCTTTTCCATGCCTTTGTCTTGCTTGTGATTTATTCCATGTCTCAAGGCAAATTATTAAGAAAAGCGTTTATTTGATCAACACTAAAAGGCATACTTCACCAGTGAAGTCTGCCATTCATAACATTTAACATTTTAGACCTCAGAAGAAAGTGACAAAATTTTTTCTTGGGACAGTCAAAATTCCCACGAGGTTTCAGTGACAGGATACACAAATAGAAGCATTTACAGTTCCTACAAGGGAAACTTGAATGCTTGTTTCCCTCTCTACTGGACACACTTTTCACTGCAGATTCTACAGTAAGATGGGCACCAATACTAATGGCAATATTGTTTCCATTCTTTTGACACCATCACCTTCTGGAGAAGCATCACTTCCCTGATCAGCATTAGCTACCACAAACTCAGATGGCCGTACAGTGTTATGTCTTTTTCTGAGTGCTGTTGGGCTACTCTATAGCACATTATCCTTGCATTTTGCAACTCTCAAGGCTTTGCACCAAATTCAAGATTATATTAAAGAAGAATGTTTCTTCCAGATGAAACAGATTAATGCTGCACTTGCTTTTAATGTGATGGAGGTGACTTAAGGACCTTCTAAGTTAAAAGGCTGGTACATGAGGCTGCAGTCAACAGAAAGGAATTTATAAGGCAATAAGTTGCATAATGTATTTTAAGAAGGAATATTCTTTCTGTGAGAAACCTTACACTAGAAATCAAGGGACTGAATGTGGTTGCTTCAGAAGAGATGACTGGGAATAGAGGATGGCTAGCTCCCAAGCCACTTTTTTCATGGCATTCTACTGTAGAACAAAGCAACCTGTAGTTAAGAGCCCACCAGAGTTTTTGAAGTGTTAAACTGATCTCAAACATACTAGTTGCTATTCCACAGCAACATCTAATATGTACCCAGAAAAATAATAGTAATTTTTGTAATAGTTAAAATATAACATAACCCAAATGAATAAGGAATATGCTTTCATTTACTCTGTATTTCAGACTATCTGGGAGTATCTCTTTAACATACTAAAATAATCTATATGCTACGTTGCAGCAACAACTACAGAAGTACCATCTATACCAAAGTGAACATGTACCAACTTTACAACACTTCCAATTAAGTGAAATTTAAGCAATCAACCTAGACACAACGTGGCCTGGCAGACCATTTTTACCCTGAGAAATACAAGACGTGGTAAAAAGTAAGGCTTTAAGCAATAACAATTTTACTTCTGGCAAACATTTAAATGGTTAACAACACTGTTGAAGAGCTTTAGCAGAAAGTACTGTGTTCATCCCTTGATAACCAACAGGCCTGTTGCTTGAACTTCCATGTAACATGAGAAACTGCAGGTGCAGCCAGAATTGGACATGAGGCATTAAACTGCTCTGTACAGATTATGACAACAGAGCTTTTGTCAGCTCACAGAAATTAAAAGAATCTACAGTGTTACGGCTACATGTCAGCAATCTAAGCCAGTTTAGCCAATTAAAACAAGGTAGTGTTTCATCCAATATTCCTTAAATATTTTTGCCTTAGTATATCTCTTCCTGTACCTGCTATTCTTCCTCCCACATCTAACTCTGTTACCTGAATTCTCTGACCACGCTTCCTTTCTCTATGTAGATTATGTCAAATCCAAGAATCCAGACCTCTCATAAAGCACCTGTTCAGCTCCATCTGTTGCAATATTGACTTTCTGACTTTTTACTACAATGAATGTTGAAAAAATAAAAATTAATGTTTCAGAGTGGATAATACAAAGCATCATCAAAGCAGAACCAGTCTATCTAACTTGAACAGTTTTTGTTCAGTGACTGAGGCTGGATTAAAGACCTAATTTTATCTAATTGAAATATGTCTGCTCAAATTCTGCTTAACCCTTCAGTAACCTGGCATAAATTGACATAAGAATTATACTCATCAAGCACGTAGCAGGGATCAGGCAATTTTCCACTGTGGTTATGTATGTACATAGATAGCTACCTGCAGAACAAATAATACGCCCAGGGTTTGCATAAGCCTAGAGGTAGATCTAATTATTCCCTAATCAAATAAAGCTGTAAAGGAAAAGGAATAATTATAGTCTGAAGTGCAAAAGGGTAAGAGGGGAGGAAAAAAAAAAAAAAAAAAAAAAAAAGGATTCACAACTCCAGGATGCTTTGTAATGAATTACACACTCATCCAAATTTAACTGTGCAGTTATCCTTCAACTACTTTTGCTAGTTAATAGGAGTGCAGAAGCACTCCTCATCTGGTTCTATGCTCAAATCAGACAAATTAGTTTAAGTCACAGCTAAAAAGCAAACCACTCTGAGGACAATATAAATTGTATCACTCGTTTTTCCTCTAAAGCAGGTTAGGAGTACTGGCACGATGTATTCATACAGTCCAACAGAAGGGGTGGTGACCTCCAGCTGAGGGCAGAGACTTCCAGCTGATTGCAAAGTGACTGCCTATTCTCACACTGGAGGAAATCTATGTGGGACTAGGATGCCACTAATAGCATAAAAAGACAAGGAAAGTAGATGACAACAGAAAACAGTCTTCATCCTTCCCTACCATACACAGGCTGGAGTTTCTTTCTAACTGTATTTTGCATTCTTGATCCACTTTTAATGTCTGATTTGTTCTGAGATAAGTACGTCAATCTGAATTAAAGTAAGTTATGCACTATGTTTATGTATTTCTAAATAAAAAACACACCAAAAAACCACAGGTTTTCCTAGAATTTAATTCAACCCATTAAGAATTGTAGTTAATGGTGTAACAAAACATTATTTCCTTTTTATTAGGTATCCTCACAGAAACACTAGATTAAATGTACTGCAGTGACTACAGTGCTCAGCATTTAGGCCAATATTTATAATGAATACTAAATTCCTGCCATGTACAATGTGAAATTAAAGTTAGATGTTTGTTTTCTCATTATGTGATGGAATTTCTAGTATTACTTAGTCTTACTACGTTCTAGCTAACAAACTATTTTTGTGTTCCTATATCACTTTAGTAAAATCCAATTCATGGTTCTAAGTGACCTCAAAGGAGCTCTTAAAAGAACAGAAAATACGGTAGAAAAGTGGAGGTGGGGAAACACTGTTAAAATGAGTCTGGCTTAATATTACACATGTGCTTTGAAGCAGTGATGCCTTTCTGCCACAAATGCTATTACAAAGATATTCATAGACTACACCCACCATTGCCTCCTCTATCATTTGTCCAGGATCATGTCCTTTACAGAACACTTCACCTCCTTGACCAGCTGGCTGCATTAGTATGTAAGTTGGCAGTTACAGCCCTTCTGTCTCATACTAATGAACAGTAAAAGGGATGAGTTTAATTTCTATGCTGTTATGTATAATAACAAATACTGACTGGACATACCATGCCTCCCCCATTGCCACACGAAATGGGGTAGGGTAAAAAGAATGTCTGGTGGCCCACGGAAAGGCAGGGGGACAGAAGGATACAAAATCAAGAGGATCGGTTGCAGCTCAGGCAGGATTGCAGTGTATTGCAGGGGATACCAGAGTTGTTGGGAAGGACTGAACAAGAGTTCTAAAGGGACAGTTCTTAGGTCACATAATCCTAAATCTTCTCTCCAGACATGAACTAAATTGGCCTGTTCCAAGACCTTTCACGCTTCAATCCCTACCAGACTGTATGCCCTCTCAACTCTCTCTCAACAAATGTGCATTTAAATCAGAAAATTGGAGTTAGCCTTCCTAATTCAGGCAAGGGATTCACCTCTAGATCCCCAACATCCTATATAACCATTTAAGCAAAGACAATCTTATTTCAGGCAGAAGTTTTATGCAGTAGAAGACCTCTAGCAGAAAGTATTGATCTGTTCACTCCTCGATTACCTGTCAGGGCAAGAACTCATGGATACTTGAGATTGGATCAGGGCAGAACATGTACCAATACAGTAGCTCACTGCCACAGGAAATGGGAATTTCCTCTCTCCTGGCATCCAGCTGTGGATCCTGACACCTGAACTTACTCAGCTTCTGCTTGTTGCTTTATAATCTTTCCTGATGTTAACACAGCAAAAAGCTATCCCAAAAAATGTCCAACAGATGATGGTAAATCCAGGAAAATGGCTCCACTTGATTAGATGAAAATAAGGCCAAATTATAATGGTGAGTACAAGATTAGTACCACCTTGTCATATTCTAAATATTCAGAGTCAGGCCTTACTCAGAACACTATGAACTGCCATCTTATTAGCCACAGCAATAACACCACAGGTGTCAAAGGAAATTTTGGAATCATCTTCCATGTGTTTTCCAATGTGCACATGACACCTGCTGGCACGCCAGAAATGAATTTTTGATACTTGAGACAGAGAACGACACTGCTTAACTTCCCAGGTAAAAGCACCTTTCAACTAACATTTAAAGCTAGCCCGTGGCTTTTTCTTTCTTGAAGATAGCCCTGAATGAAGACTGCAGATGGCACTGTACAGAACGTACTATTGCAAAGCCAAATCATCATATGCATAGGTAAGAACATGGTGTGGAAATTAGAGTATTATAGAAGCACAGGGAAAAAAAGGAGCCCTGAAGCTGACTTACCAAAGCAAAAGCTAGAAAATAAAATTCAGTGATGAAACAATTACAAGCATGAGGTACCTGACACAAAACTTATCATCCAGCCTTCTCCCAAGCAAAAACTGGGCTTTACTGTCAGCAAGTGGGGTGAGCATTGGTGAAGCAGCAATGGCTTGCAAAATTAAAGCACTAAAAATTCCTTGTCTCCTGAAAATATTTAGCCATAGGAGAAAAATTTCATTTGTCATCACTAGCTGACCTGAGACTCACAAATTAGGATACTGTTGCAAATGTTTAAGGTAGTTTCTCCAGTGTCAAAATCCAAGTGAAAGATGAAATGAAAGTTAATGAAAGTTAAATGAATTGTGAGACATATGCACCAGTTTTTCAAATATTACTTCAGACATTTGACATTAGTAAATCATTCTAGTCACCTCTATAAAATAGTCAAAATACTGTAGCAGAACCACAACTTCTTGAAAAACTCAAACACTGCATTGCCTCCCACTGACTTCTGTTTGAGACACCTATTTGTTTCCATTGTTGACATCAATATAATAATGCCAGAGCTCCAATTCTGTTTCACTGACTTTCTAAATTAGAGGAACAGCAAGACTTTAATGCATTTTATCTACTGCCAGAGAAAGAATTAAGGGCATTTTATTTCCAAATTACAATCTTTAGATACTTCAACCATGAAGATGAAACTTTTTCAAGATATGCATTCCAAACAACATTTATGAAATCCTAAGTTATTCAACTTCACTTCCAAATGCTGCTTGGAATAAATTTAGAAGAGGAAGGAAGCACAATAGACTACAGAAAATAAACACACCCCCTCCTCCCCCCCCCCCCCCCCCCCCCCCCCAGTTGGATAAACATAAGCGAAGCAAGCTTGTTTTATTATGTTTTACTTTTGCATCAAGAAAATGCATTATTGTATTTTTCAAATCCTCTGGCCATGTATCAGAAGTATTTTGCTTAACACGTGGTCTTCCCAGTCAGCTGCATCCCCAAGCGGATGCTTTCCATACCTAGATTTCCTTAAAACATCCATCTAATGGAAAATCAAAATAAGTAAAATCACATTTCTTGGAGTTAAAGAAGTTGCCTACCATTTACAGTACAACAATTCTGAGAAATCAATGCAGAGACTTAAAGAAATAAAGCAAAGAACTCACAGAATGTAGGCTGCCCAGTCACATGTGCTGGAACAGTTTAAAATTACATAATTACATGCTATTTTTTTTTTTTCTTATGCAAAACACATTTACCATTCAACAAACAGGATATATGGTGCTCAGGCATATAGTGAGCCACTCTTTAAATAAAGGTAAGTAATATTTCATAAAACAGTCTAGAAGATAACAGTAACACCAGTTAAGAACACCACCAAAAGTCAATAATCAACCCAAACTTGTGTCCTCAGTTACAATGTAGTTTCCCACAGTTTTTTTGGTTTGCTTGTTTGTTCCAAGTGAAGACGTTTTGAAAAGATGTTTTGCAATTCTGTCTTTGTTGATTATCAACCTAAGAGAACTTTATCATGCTCTTTAACTAACAAACTAACACAACACATATAAATCAATTGCCATAGAAAATGCTATGATAAGCACTCTAACCACCCAGAAGTAATTAACAATACTGTCCACAAACCCAAGTCATTTGTATTAGACAGGCTCTTTGAAAAGTAGCATATGGTACTGGACTTGGGTCTCCCATAGCAGACAACCATTGAAAATGCTGTTTCTTGCACTTAGAAGCACTCATGGGAAACACTCGGTTATTCCTGGTTTAAAATAGACAATTTCTCTTTCTAAAGCACAGGGCTACTGGCTTATTTACTAGCAAGGACTTTTGAAGTACAAAATGAATTTAATTCTCCATATGCCAAAGAAGGCTGTATCCTGGGAAAGCAGCAGTATGATGAGAAAATACAGCAGCTCATCTATTTTCTCTGTATTTCCTTAAACTCATTCCTCTGGCTGCCTCAACTTATGAAAGGTGTGGTACAGCATCAGGGTCAATTTCACAGCACCTCAAGTCCAGACCTACCAGCTACCCACATTAAGAATACCTCAGCTTGATTCTCAGCAACAGCTCAGATAAAGATCACAAACTACTCAGCTACAGGGCCGGAAATGCAGTCTACCCGTTAGACATACTACAAAATTTACTGCACATAAAGCACAAGAAGACTACAGCAATACTTGTCCTAAATCCACTTTGTCCTTCTAGCAAGTGGTGAGACTTATGGTTAGAAGTTTTGCTAAAAGAGTTACTTACAGTAATAAAAAAACACCTGCACGTGCCCTGCTACAGGGTGCAGGCTCCACAGGCTTCAAAGCAGTGATTAAAGCTACTGCTTAAACAGAAAGAAGCCCTCCGGATTAGCCCTAAATGTCAGTACAAATGTACCTCAAAGGACTTCCAAGAATGGAATTTTCAAAAATTAAGGATGAGTCTCTGTAGCACAATCACAGATAAGACATTAAATGGGAAATAACCTGACTGAATCAGAAGAGATCCTTGTAGAACAGCAAAGACACCCCCCTAAACCCAGCCAACCCTCAACCCCCAAACTCTTAGCACCTATAGAATTCTGATTTTTTTTCCTAGTTTACTGTCCAAAAATTTTATTCCCCCCCTCTGCCACCAGTTCAATATGAGACAGATTTAAAAACATGAGTGGTAGGATTACAGGCTGCCAAAAAAAGAGAAGAGAGAATTATGATAGGAAGCAGAAGGTCACCCTCATAAACCACCCTAACCCTATGTAATCAAATCAAATTTCTGTTTAAAAAAACAGAACATAAGCTGCTCAAACAATAGGATATCTGCCAAGAAAAGTCCATTCAAGAATTTTTAGCATAGCATTTGCTCTAGCTACTCAAGTGTTTGAGAGTATTTGCTGAAGACCATTTAAAAACATTGCATTAAAAGCTAAACTTGCTGGTTCACTTTGACCTCACCAACATAAACCACTGATACATTTTTCCTTTTCAAGTTTCATTCTTCTATTCACAAATCAATAAAAGGGTCAACACTTTGGAAGCACTCTGTCTCACCTCCTGTGTTTTCCAAGAGAACACCATAAGGGCAGTCTCTGTACTCAACCATGCTCTGAACATGTTTTATGAATGCTGCCCCTCCTAGACTCTCATGCATAACTCCATTACTGCACCCACACGAAGCCTAATGAGGTTTTCACCCCAACTGAAAGCTGTGAAAGTGAGGGAAGTACTACCTGCTATGTAAAGACAGTAGAAAACAACAGCAGAGCTGGTGCAGAGGTTTCATTCTTACATGAAAGTTGTTTTATGAGACCACATGGTGCAGCTGCCATCAGTCTAACTGATGAAATCTTTCCTGAGGTCTCACACTCATAAAGCAGTCTCTGCTATGCCTTCAACTCTATCCAATGTTCTTTTTCCACATTGTCCTCCTTCCATTAAACTTCTATTTGTGATTTCCTAATCAGTAGAGAAGTCCGGTACAATCACCTGGACACATTCTTGACTCTTAAACCTGTATCAACCTTCTAGAAACGTTTACTTAGCTTCAAAACCCAGCACCTAAAGCACCTAAACAAGGAATGACTGTTCAAGTCCGTGGATATACAGGACTTGCCATAAAAAGAAAAGCCATAAAAGCCTGAGATTGACTTCCATTAACAGTGCTTCTCAACACATCATATTGTAATCAAAGTGATCAAAAAGATATCTGATCTGGATCTTCCTTATTAAAAAAGGAGAAGGCAGAAGATACCTTGCAGGTTGTTCTTCCAGAACAAAGAAATCTCTGAACTTGCCCTTCATGAACAACCAGACCCCACCAAATCAGAATTAGAGACTATGTTAGAATATTTTTCTTACTATAATATGGCAGAAATGAGCCTGAGCTACGTGGCTACCTGAAATCCTGCTAAAACTAATGGTATTACTACACTATAAACAATTTTCATCATTCAAATGTAGTATATGCCTATATCTTACACTTTAAGTCAAAATACCTAATCCAACCATTCACTAACAGTAAGTACACAGTCTTTTAAAACATAGAGTGCTTCTCATTTCACAGACTTAAAAAGCTCTGGAATGAAGATACTGTCCTAAGTATGAATCTCATTACATTTGCAACATCTCAAAATCAGTCCAAACTTATAGTCAAAGTGGGCTGGAATCAAATACTTTACCCTAGGGTCTGGAAGTTTTTGAAGATTATCAACAAAAGGAAGTGTTTGGTAAAAGAATCCTGATGTGGGTGGGAAATGTTTCCTAAACAGATCCACACTCACATGCTCACCTGCAACACGATTATGTGATAGGTCAGAAGCCTGCAGGAAGACAGCAGTTTTTAGATATCACCCCTTAAGAACACAACGTGGGCAACATCTGACCATAGCCAAAGATTGAGCACTGTTAATTGATGTTATCAACACTATCATCTTCTTTACATTATTTTTTCCCCCTTATGAACACCAGCTTAACAGATTCTCATGCACTGATACATACCATTTCTTTTGTCACTCCTTTTGCTCCAGTGTCTTAACATGCTCTGGTTTTGTATGTATACATGTCCCCAGCCTATCACTCAATTCCAGTTTAACCTCTAAATTTTACATTCCTTCCCAGTATTCATGTTCTTCATCAAAAATAAGAAACTGAACTGCAATATAAAAAATAATGGTGGGCAGGCTCAGGGAACTAAAATGTTACAGTATTTTGACAATTTACCTCATTGAATCAGCTCACCATGACTGCTTTAGAGCAAGCACAAAGGAAAAAGCAGGACTGCACAGTGGGTGACAGAGGAGTACTCCTACTCCAAAAGGCAATCATCAGATCAGCTAACTACAACACAAACCCACAACCTCATTCTCTACCAACTAAATCAATACATTTACACAACCTCCAGTGTTCGATCAATTTTATACACCACTTCTAATGTTCACTTGAGTCACAGTTTGTATTTTAATGAAGTTTTCATATTGTATTTATAGATGTTAATTTAAGTTTTCATTAATGAAAGAAGTTAATAACAATTTAAGAACCCATCTAGCAAACATGATTTCAGCATAGCAAAATCTGCCTTTTTGACTGTGCCTATGATAAAAATCCCTTTAACGTGTCTACCTCTGGAATGCAAGCAATTGCACTGATTTTATTTTTATTTTCACCAGCTCATCCCCATACAGTAAAGTCCATTAATGGTAGACAATGGTACCAGTGGTGAGAGAGTGGATTGCTATCATCACTATAAACTGTACTTCCCACTAGCCCTATTATAGCAGTTAAAAAGCTGGTGGTTTGGGCAATCGATAGTGGTTTGGAAGAGGCAAAGAGGTAAATGAGATTGTGGTAGTGCTGTTCACTACCAGGAACTGGGAGGACAGTAGGAGACAACATTCCAGGTAGCAGTAGGTAGGCAAATGTAAATGACAAAGATTGCACTGGTGCAATCTTTGTGCTGGTCCATCCTGCACGTGGAAACTAGTACAGAGGGGACCTCATACTCAGACACATGAACTCCTGCATTCCAACTTAAGCCAGCTCTTTCAGTCCTCAAGTAACTGGTGTTATTCTGCTGATTAGCAAGATGTTAAAATTCTCAGGGAAAGGCAAAAGTTTGATCTAATGTCATAGGACGTGATTAACGATTCAGATACAGTTCTCACATGTGTGACTTAATGGTAAGAACTGTGCAAACAGAATGAATGTTACTATTTTTACAGCACTCCCTGAAGACTACTGGTGTACCAAAAGGTTGTTAACATTTTAGTTTGTAGCATCATCAGGATGCAACAGCCTTGCTAGACATATCTGCTTTGTCTGTACACATATATATGAACACTTACAGATTATGTATTTATTTAAGCAACCAAACAAAAGAGCATAAGGGCATGCTGGAGCTGTACTTCAGACACACTGGTGCATAGAGAGTAGTCTCTGTTCAAGTACTCCAGAATTTTGGTTGCCTTGGATCAGTAGGCATGCTGGCATTTAAGGCAGCATCTGACAGAAAGAATGACCTTGCTTGCCAACTAAGTTAAACATGCTGTTGTACTTTCATGAAAAGCACAGAAATTATGCTCTTGGTTCACCCAGCTGCCAAACCAGCCAACAGAAAAACCAAATTTCAGATATGAAATCTGTCCATCCCAATGTGCCATCACTGTTCATGTTTCAAGTTTTTGGCCTGATAATGAAATCTTGAAGTTAAATGCTGGCGGCCTGTCAATAGCACAGCTTAAAGTCAATGTCATATGACTCCATCTATCAATTCACCTGATCTAGGAGCTGCCAAAAATTACACATGTTTTTCAAAGCCCCAGCTCAAGTACAGACAGTAAAGACAACAAGAGAAATAAAATATAAATAATGTGTCAATACTGTATAAAAGAGGTATTCAGCATGGAAAAAACCCCAGCCATCCTAGTAATGACAAACAAAAAGTTTAGAAGTGACAGTATGGTGACTTCACAACATGGTTTTGTTTTGTTTTTCTTTTTTTCCCCTCACACACACATTGTACCTTAATGGAGATCAAGAGCAGAAGCTGCCCTCTTTTTACTGCCTTGGCATATAGTACTACATTTGGGTCATTTCTGGAAAAAATGCCAACTGGAATAAGTCTTGGAGGCTAATTTTACGAAACAAAAAAAACCTCCTGCTCCAAATCAAAACCCATTTATCAGAAATACAGCTTGAAAGGGATGTTAGAAAAAAAGCAGTCAATTAATATTCAGTATACCCAAGGTAAATCTTCCTTTTTTCCCACCCAGATCTCCTACATTTCTTATGTACATATCAGAAAACTGGATTTGCAAGTAAATGAGAAAGCTTTCTACAGCTCAGAAGCAACAATATTTTCATTGAGAAGAACACAAGACTTGCCTAGTGCTCCTCATTTTATCAAATACAATTCGGCTTCCTCTCTTGATCACAAAATGAATACTGGAAAATAGGTGACATATCAACACATTGCAAGATATCCTATGCAAGTTTGACAGAAAAAAGCCAAAGGAATGGAAAACTATAGAACTGCTCCACCAGCAAAGACTATGGCCACTGTCCTTGAAAAGAAAAATTTTAAAAACCAGTTTACCTGAAAAAGTTCCTAAAGAAGTGGTTAAAAACCAAAAAACCAACCAACCAACCAAACAAAAAAATTTAGGGCACTGCTTCTTATCTCTTCTTATAAGCTCCTTTTCCACATTAGATCAGACTTGTAAGACCCTTACAACTCTGAAAAACCATTCCTACCTAGTTAGTCAACAGTATTTAGGAGTGACATCGTTTTTCTCTCTTTCCACGAGTACTGCTGCTGCAATAGAGAAAGCTCTTTGTTTTTCCTTAGTTTCTGCCATTTTAGGTTCTTTCCTGCTAATTAGCTTAAGTGCATTTGCCTCTACCATTTCTGGCGTGCAGCAACATGACACTATCATGTTTCTTGACATTTCAACTGCTTCTCACAGACCTCCATCAAAATCAATCAGTTTTGTCAACTTCATCTGTTCTTTAATTCACAAAGGTACATCAGCATAGGCAGCACTGCCTTCCCTTTGCATACTCAGGAAGATGACTTTGCATCAACTTACGTATTGCTTAAACCAAAAGTTTATCTTTTTTTACCCTTACCACCACATCATGTCTATGAACTTAACTCCCATAACACCTTTTTTAATGTCCTCCAAGGCTTAATAATAAAAGTTACGCAATTCAACACTGCAATATTTCCAATGACTATGAGCCTTGGTTATAAAAATCAAATAAGGTTGGGGAAAAAAAAAGTAGGTTGCATGCTTAATAAAAAAGTGTTCTTTTTAGGAAGGTCTTTTTAGCTCAGATTTAGGTTATAGGAATCTGAGAGCTACTCCATAGGATACAACCCTGGGTTCATAGCCTGTGTTTAACTGTTGCTCCCCTGTGCTGTTAACTTTTTTAACTGAAAGTGTGCATTCCTCCCATACATTTGTATTTGCAGAAAAACATTTACATTACAGGCAATTATTTGATATTTTGAGACATTTGGCTTTCAAACCATAAAATGTGTATTACTTCAAACAGCATTTAAAAACAAAGCAATTCCTTGTTCTCTATGCACTCTTCTGAGCCATGATTTGTGAATGGATTACACTGGGGGAAGGGGGGAGAGTAGGAGGGGAGGAGGGGGTAAAATCAGCCAGAAAAGAGGAAGTTGTGCTTTTGAAAGTATCAAAGAAGAGTGCATGCTTTGCAGACAAGTACGGTTTCAGAAAGAATTTCAGATTAAGTTTACCACAGAGTATCTACCATGCATTTCTAAACGAAGTATCACCTTCCTTCACGAGATTAACAATAAGGCATAAAAATTTAAATTAAAACCAAAGAATTCACTGTTCTAAAGTCATCTGCCGCTTATCCTACTTTAAATTCTAAAAAACCTCGCCGATTCCTAGGATGAAATAGACACGGATATAAAAATTCATTATCACGTTCTTGCATTAAAAACTGCCCCACAAGTCCCGTCATCTTTCACTTCGCCTTGCTGCAAGGAACGAGTGCTCACTTCTTGATCTTATACATAAAATGGTTTCAATCCCCTCCAACGGGGAAAAGAACAGACAGCTTCTACAGAAAGGAAAGCAGTCTTCAGAAAAATCAAGATGCGTGGGAAACAGCAAAAGTCCTTGGGCTCAGAAACGCAGCTTTGAAACACCTGGCAGTAAATCAATGTCACCCATTTCACTGTAATCCCTCAAGTCACTTTTATGAAGATTACTTCCTGCAGTGCATTCCTCCCCTCTTCTCTCTCTCTCTCCCTCCCCCCCCTCCCTCCCCGGACGACAAGGGCTCTAGGAAAGACCACTCCGAGAAGCCGCACCGCACAGACCAACGCCGCCAAAGAAGGACCCGAGCACCGATAACGTTTAGTGCAACTGTTTCCCTACGAGGGCGGTCGCCGGAGCCCCTGATCCTGCCCGGCACCCCGCCTCCCCGCCAGCGACACAACTTTCCCCGTGCCCCTTATGAGGGCGGCGGAGAGTCCCTGCCGCAACTCCACCGCGTCCAGCCCGCACAGCTCTGCCGGATCTGGAGGAACAGCCGTCTCCTCGGCCCCGAGCTCTCCGCCGCTGCGGTCCCTCTCGCCCTACGGGGACACCAAAGTGCCCGGCACCGCCGTTCGCTTCCGGCGCTTCCACTCCCTCTCCCCCGCCGGTCCCTCACGCCTGTCCCCGCGCACCGCGACCCCTCGGGCTCCCTCCAATCTGCCCGTCCCGTCTGCGCTTCCACCCCTCCCCACTTCCCTCCCCGGGTGGCCGCGGCTCTCGGCTCCCTCCGCCCGGCCGAACGGGCAGGGCGCAAGTTCGCGAAGTGACGGGGCCGGGGGGCGGGGGCCTCCCGCCGTCCCCGCAGCCGCGGCAGGGGAATCCTGCGGGGCGCACCGCCACCCCCCCCCCCCCCTCTCCCCGCCACCTCTACCGCCGGGGCTCACGGCGTGGCGCCCGCCCGAGGAGCGCCCCGTGAGGGGGCGGCTTTCCCGCCTCCCCGTCCCGTCCCGTCCGGCAGCGACGGGGTCTCACCAGGGGTCAAACTCGTGGATGATGCTCTCGAAGCGGATGACGGCGAAGAGCCGGGAGCTGAAGCCGGCCAGCCAGGCCAGGAAGAGGATGGTGAAAGAGAGGAGCGACTGCCAGCCCGCCGGCTGCGACAGGCCCCCCGACAGGCCGCCTCCGCCCGCCGGGGGGCCGCCGGCAGCCGCCGCCGCCGTGCCGCCGCCCCCCGACCCGGTTCGGCTGTTGAGCAGCGCCACGGAGTTGGCGGCGGGTTTGTGCTTGTTGTCGGGGGCCGAGTGCTCCGCCATGTTGTACCCGGGGCTCCCTCGCAGCCTCTCCGCCTGGCGCGTGCGGGGAGGAGGCGGAGGACGAGGGGTGGGGGAGGGAGGGAGGGAGCGGGAGGAAGGGCAGGGGGAGGAGGGAGGCTCGGCAGGGGAGAGGCGGAGCCCGCCCGCTCCCTCAGCGCTCCTCACTCGCTCCCCGCCGCCGCCGCCTCCTCGCTCAGCCGGGCTCTGCCTCCCGCCGCCGCCGTTACCATCCCAGTGCGGCGCGGGGCGGGCGGAAGGGGCTGGGAATGGGGGTGTGAGGTGGGGGGGGGGTGGCGGGGTGGAAAGGGGGAGCCGGTGCGGCGCGCGAGCTCGGGGGGGAGGGGCCAATGACGGGGAGGGGGCGGAGCCGGGAAGCCGAGGGCCGGGCTCGAGCTCGAGGCGGGCGAGCGGGAGAGGAGGAGGGGCCGGCGGGGACCGCGGGAGGGGAGCGGGCTCCGCACCCGCGCAGGGATGGAGGCGGGAGGGCGGGCTTGAGGGGTCGCGGGTCGGGTCCTTCCACCGGCGAGAGGTTTGACATTGCCGCCCTCCAGTGCGGGAGGAGTTACGGGAGGAGGGGAGGAGCTACGGGTGGAGGGGAGGGGCTTCGGGTGGAGGGGAGGAGCTCCGTGGGGAAGGCGGGGATGGCGGGTGGGAGGTGCCGGTTCCCGCGGCAGCCCCTGGGACGGGAGCTGCGTGAGGGCCTGTCACAGAGCGACAGGTATTGAGGAGGGGGCGGGGATAGGCCAGGCAGCCAATGGGAGCTGCGGGGATAAAGGCGTGGCGGCGCGTGTAGGGGAGGCTGCTCTCGCCTGTAGCCATTGGTGGGATACGGGGGAAAAAAAACCCAAAAAACCAACAAAGCAACCGGTGTAGCCGTGAGTGGCAGCCGCTCGCTTCAATCGGATCCTTCAGACGCTGCGATCCGCCGTGGCGGCCACCGGCGCCTGGCAAGGGCGCTGCGGTGCCTGGGGGCCCGCGGGGCGGCTCCGCTCCCTTCCCCTCCCGGCATGCTCCTGGCGCCGCGGAGCCTGCCGGGAGTCGTAGTCCGTGGGGCGGGGGCGTGCCCCAGCCCCTGAGCCCGCCTGGGGCTGCAACGGTTGTAGCGGCTCCGGCGGCCTCTGCCTCAGGGAGGGCTGGGGGGGAGAGTGCGGGTTCGTGGCGCCCCTGGCGGTGGGAAGGGAAGGGAGGAGAGGAGAAGGGAGGTTTGTGTGGCAGCCGCGGCGCCGGCCGTCCCCAGGGAGCTCTTGTTGGTGTCACTCGCTCCCCTGAAGGGGCCCTAGGCTGGCGCTGAGCCCTGGGGCCGCTTGCTTCGCAAGCCGTGGAGGCTGCTCTTGTTTGTTTCATCGTGTGAACGGACTCTTTGATGCTGTGGCTCCTCGCTTGGGGCTTACGTATCTTTTGATTCGTTTGCTTCAAATGTTCAGTCACCCCCGTGGAAATCGTGTTGGCTGTAGCCAGCCGTGTGCCAGAGCTTGACCATCAGGCAGCAAACAAGAGTAGCTGGAGGCAAGGCCTGGCCTGAGTCCGGGAGAGCTTGCAGCTCCCGTACCTGCCTCTGGTAAGAGCACTTCCAGTCTGGTGCAGAAGCAAACCAGAAACTCTGGGCTGGTGGGAGGTTTTTTGTTTGTTTTTTGCTTTGTGTTTTTTTTTTTTTTTTTTTTTTTTTAATGAATCAATGAATCATAGTATAGAATCACCATGGTTGGCAAGGACCTTAAAGAGCATTGAGTACAACCATCAGTCCTACACCCCCTTAACCACTAAATCATCTCCCAAGGCACCACATCTGCCTGTTTTTTGAATACCTCCAGGGATGGTGACTCCACCACCTCCCTTGGCAACCTGTTCCAGTGCTTCACCATTCTTCCAGTTAAGAAATTTTTCTTAATCTCTAACCTGAACCTGCCCTGGCAGGACTTGAACCCATTACTTCTTGTCCTGTCACTGGGGAGAAGAAGGGAACACCCACCTTACCACAGCCTGCTTCCAAGTAGTTGTAGAGGGCAACAAGGTCTCCCCTCAACCTCCTCTTTTTCTAGAGGTCTCCTTGTAAGACCTGTGTTCCTATTTGTGGAGTTTTCATAATGAAACGCTTCTTGAGAATCTTGTAACTTCCCCAAATGTTTCACTTGCAGTTATAAGGAGAATGTGAAGAAGATGGAAAGCTAGTGAAGTTTTGCAACCATGCTTTTTCAATGGTTCTCTTGACCTTCGTTCTACTCTTGAGACAGCAAGAGAATGCCTTTCTTTAGAAAAAGTTACAGGTAATAAGCATAGGCAGTATAAAAATATATGGTTGTTTTCACTGTTTAAACCAACAACTCATTTTGTGACTTTTATGTTGAACTTTATTTTTAAAATTGAATAGCTCGGACTTTCTTGTCTGAGATCCAGGCTTTCATTTTCAGACACAAACACGGGTTTTCCAAGGTCCTGAAGATTTGTAGTTCAGTTTCACTAATATTAATGGGGACTACACTGGGCCTTAGATGACTAATATAATTCTAATTAGTCCTTGTTACATTCCCTATTTTTATTTACTTTGCAGAGGAAGAAACCAGTACGCTTCTTTGTAAGCAAAGTGGAAGCCTTTCTATTAAAGTTGTTCTTTTAGTGGGAAGTTCTGTTGAAGAATTTGTAGAGAATGTAACTTTTTCCTCAGTCCTTGTATTAGTCAACAGCTGTGACTTGAGCACCAGGTTTGAAAGCAGAGTTACTGTGTTTTAAACTGTGTGTGTTTTAGGATGAGCATTTTAATATTTTTATAGGGAATATTTTTAATATTCCCTTGCTACTAAAGGACTCCATTTTACATCCGCTTTTAGAATAAGGTTTAGAAAAACTTAAAGAAAATTTTGAGGTTCAGTTTTGGTGAATCGTGTCTCTTAAAAGACTGTATTTTGTTTGGTGGGTTTTTTATTTGTTTGGTTCTTTCTTTGTTTTCCTAACACCATGTTCTTTCTAATCCCTGGTAAAATAGGCCAATAATATGTTCATGATAAACAAAGTTAGACATTTGCTCCTTTTCTGGTTGTGTCAGTGAGGCTTTTTTAATGAGCTGACCAACTGGCATTTCAAGTGAAGGATTTTTTTTTTTTAATTGGCTCCTGAACAAAGAGCAAATGTGACTAGAAATACACAACTATCAAATGTTTTCTAAAATGCATTGACTGATTTTTGCAACAGGCTCAACCCTGGTGTACTTTTATGAAATGACCATTTTCTCAGCTGGGATCTTGTATTTTGATAGCAGCAGTTCAAGCTTAGGAATGCAGTAGAGGAGCTGCTTTAAATGGTAGTGTTGCATATAAAATACTTTTGTCTTTCCTTCTCTTCCCTCAACCATTTTTCCAGATGCTAAGCAGCCAAAAAGGATGGATGATGCATATCAGCTGGAAAAAATAAGTGTATATCATAACTTCTTTTTATATAAAATTTAGTATCAGTGTTAACATTACTTGATTGGGAATCTGGTTCACTTAAAAATTATTGCAGAACATGGTGTGGATAAGGTTTTTTGGTGTTTACTTTAAATTTCAGTGCTTTAACTTTTACATCCAACAAGGAGGATATATCATTCTAACTATAGTGACAGAGTTAAATCAGACAATTTTTTGAGCATAGACAAGCCCAGGCAGAACGTGATTTATTTGAATGCTGACTAATGGTAAAGTGTTTCCTTGTCATTGGTAATAAATGATATTGTTGACTATTTTCAAACCAAAGTCTGTACTGCTGAATACCTCAGCGCATGGGAAATGAAATTTAGTGGTAGCAAAGGCACGGTTCTAGTAAAAGCTTTTATTAATTCTTTGTAAGTTTATTGTTTGAATTTTTGTATGAAACCATATTTAGCAGCCTTACAATAAAATTGATCCAAGGAACACACACAGGTGGAAATTCATAGGCTCCTGTAGGTAGATGGAAGGATTCAGTGGTATTGATGCTGCCATGACTGCAGTGGAAAGTACATTTCTGTAGAGGAGAGGCAAAACGTATTCAGAAGGCTGCATTCAACCCCTACTAATAGCTTGATGAGGAAGGAGATTTCAATCTTTCAATTTTTATTCATTTTTTAAATTACATTCTTCCCCATCCTACCTTTTTGTGTTTCTCTGTTAGTTTCAATGTAATTTGGTTTGGTTTGTTCCATTCTGTGTGGTGGCATTTTCTTTGAATACAAAACCCAACAAAAATGTCCACGTTAGGACTTGACTTTGTGTAGTGATCACAAACCATTCTGCATATTGAAAATCAGTGTCCTGTTCTAAGTATGCAAAATAATAGCCAAAGGTCTTAAGGAAAGAAAAATAATTTTCAAGCTTCCTTAATAATGGAATTATTCAGGTCATAATGCCAAATCCTGAATTCATGTTACAGTTGTAAAAACCAGAGCATCTTAAAAGTTGTGGAGCTGCATACAGGAAGATGTCAGAGAGCTCATCATTCCTCAGCACAGCTACCATATGTCCCTGATGTTCAGTCTGCTACTGAAAGAATATCAAACAAAATTTGTGCTAAAAAGACTACGCATGGACACATGCAGGTAATAAATTATTAATCAGAAGTACCAACTCATGGTTGTTGGGAGCAACTTGTTTTTAAACAAGCTTTATTGGAATGTTTCAGCAGTGTTTATTAACGGGAGTATATAGTTTAATAAGACATTTGAAGAGCAGTTCAAGTTTAAGGTGAATAAACACAACAAACAGTCCTTCCAACTTTGTTGTCCTGCCTATGAACAAGTTCATAAGCTTAGTATTAGGGTTTTTTTTGAGGGTGACTTTAGAAATTAATGATACAATCCTTCCTGAACTGAAGGATATTAATGTAAGTAGCACAGTTGAGCATATCTTGATCTGGTGGAGGATCCTTGATTTCAGCTATGTGTTCAAGATGATCATTGTTCACAAATGTATGGCAATGTTTAAACAAGAGAAAACCTAAGACTATTGTACATTATTATACTTAAGAATCTGAATTTTAATGCATTTAAAAAATAACTATTAGTCTCTAAATCTACAAAATGGTCTGGGTTTAAAATAACTTGAAAATTTAATTAAGCAGGTGCAACCCTTCGTGGATACATATAATTCACTTAAGCCAGTTGTAAACTGATACAAGATTGTCTGCAAAGAGCTTTGCACCTGTGTAACTATAATGAGGTTTTTAATTGATTTGAATTAAAATGACACAACTGTTGTGTTTTGACAAGGCCTTCATCTAGCATGTAATTCAATAAAAGTAGAAACTTGACTTACTCTTGGAGGTGTTCTTTCTACTGGTGATTTCTCCTCTTCTTTTCTAATAATTTAATCACGTGTTGATGCTCCTTCTCCACTTTTGCTGTTTTAATTATCCTACTTAATTTCCATTTCCCATAACCAGCACAGTGGTAAAAATCACTTCGTTTTACATACACACGCCTGCCAGAAAGCACAATTCTTTTTGCTCTTCCTACCCAATCCTAGCATATTCCTCTGCTGCTTTTTTATCAACTTTGTCTTCACTTCTTGTGAAGAAATGGGCCTTTTCCCCTCTGATGGGCTTGTACCAGCTCTTCAGAGTCCTTATCCCTTGTTAGAAAAACTGAGGGAGAGGCGCCCAATGGGCCTGTATTTAAACAAATAAAAAACCCCAACAAAACAGAGCCAAAACAAACATACTTAAAATTATACATGTGTATATTTTTACCAATATGCGTAAGTGCTGTGCATTTTTAAAAACCTCTAGATCTCTGAAGTACCTTTCTTGAAGTGCTGTGTTTTGTCACCTCTAGTGTTTGCAAGCACCTTACCCAGAGCTTTGTTGTTTTTGGCAAATGCTGCAGCCAAGAGTTTTTTCAAAATTTTCATTTTCTTCCTTCTGGAAAAAAGAATGTGCTGCCTTGGGGATGATTAGCAAAAAATAAAGTAAAAATTTTTAAAAAATCCCAAACATTTTCATTAGGGACATCACTAAATGGCCCATTGAATAGCTGAGGAGTGATGTTTAACATGTAAATGCTGTGTCCACAGAATTTGCAGATACTGGGCCTTATTAAAATGTTATGTTGGAACAGCAAACCTGCTAAGGGAACCAGCTAGGGGGTAGAGCCAAACTCTGGGGAGTGCAGTGAAAGATATATAAATTTTAAATGTGTGGGATCTGCTACTGCTTAGTTGGAATTAAGGTGAATTTTGTTACTAGATCGAAGTGAAAGGGGAGAGCAGAATACAGGAAGGTGGCATTCTGCCATTAGCTGTAACACCAGCTGCGTGTTACAACAGTGGAGTAAGATGTGTGGAAACAGCAAGGAACAGAGGTACAAAAAGGAAAGAAAATTATTATTTGTTTATGTTATTTAAAGCCTTATGAAATCATTGGGAGTATTTTGTTGGTAGGATTTTGATCACCCCTGAGCTGTGTTTTCTTTCTTTGCCTTTCTCACCAGAATATTCATTCCATGCAATTCCTCGTAGTAATTGAATGTAGGGGAAGGGGGTATTCTTTGCACAGTGTCTGTAGACTATTGCCACAGTTCATCAAAACTTAACTCTTCTGATTTTAGTTTGGTTGATAAATTTGAGCAAGTTGTTTAAGTTAGATAGTTCTACAGTATCAAAGATACCTGAGTGCATTAACTAGTTCAGTAGGGAAAAAGTCGAAATTTTAGAGTATCAGTGAATAATTCCTCATGCCTGGAAACTTCTCTGCAAGTATCATGCAGTGTTTTTGCATAACTGGATTTGTAGTCTAAATATGCATAGCATTGAGGAAATAGAAGTTTACAAAGCATTATTTTTGTTGCTTTTCTGTTGAAAGCAACTCAGACTAGTTGTCCTCATGCTGTCTTCTTGATTACTTGTAGATAATCTTTTAGTCAACTGCTGCATTCATAACTGCGTCAGAATTGCAAAAGAGTCACAGTAATTTTGTTGTAGAATTAACTGTGCCAAAAGATGCAATGCAATACAAAACAAGAGCTTATGGGTGATTTGGGATAGTGTAATTTCAACTAATCCTTACATATAGATTTGGAGTGAGGACATTATTGAAAAGAGAATTCAGCAATGACTACTTTCTGACTTGATTTTATTATTTTTTTGGGTTTGGCTGATGCAGTGGCATCAAATGATTAGAGGTTTCAGAAGCTGAAAAACTTCTGTATTGTAGAAAAATTATTTAGAGGCTTTTAATGGTTTCCGTCCACATGTGTACTAAGACACCATGTTCTGTGATATCTAATATGTAGGTCGTCAGTTCTTACCACAGGAATCTCTAGCTGCAAATGACTGTAGCACTTGAATCCCAGATTCTTTGTTACACAGTTATATTTCTGGCATGTGTTTCTGATACTTAAAAAAAAATTATTTAATTTTTTTAAATTTTTTTTTTGTAGAAGTATCTGGAACAATGAAATTTAATGTTTAAAATCCTATCCTGAGGAAATTGATCATATAATTATTAATCCTTACTGCTTTTTTTTATTTTTTTTTTTTTTTTTTTTTTCCTGTATCCCTCCCTCTATTTTTGTTCTGCTTATATAGGTCTGAGGATACTGAAATGCCTACTGATACTGTATGCCAGTTACTGATATGTGCTCCCAGAATAAAAAGTTGGTATTTCAACTTCATTTCCTATAAGATAATTTTTAATTGATAAAGGAAAGGAGCCACATAAATTGAGGCAAAAATAAACATAGTTTTCTTATTTGCCTATGAGAAGTGCTGCTGCAAAAACAGGACCAGAGAACAGACTCTCCTGCCAAAGCACCCCAAACAACATTTAAAGCAGATACTTGCTGGACTTACTGGGCAGGTTATATGACTGTTCCATGCTCTGTTTTTCTTCCTTGATGTTGCAGTCAGCTGAAGCAATATGCCCTAATGGAACAAGCCATCTCAGAACTTGGAAAAGCCTCTGTTGTTCCATGGTATGAATTCTGTCCTCTAGAACTTGTGCTTGTTTTTGCCTTTTATGTTCTCTGTCCTGCATTTAAAACATTTTGGGGGTGTTGCATGAAGTTGTGTTTAACATAAAGGTGCAAAAGTGCCTTAAAAATGCTGAGTTAATAACTCTGTTCCCCTAGCACATACATGCAGCCTGCCTGCTTGCTCCCATCCTTCACCTTATTGTTGCTGTGCCTCCTTTTTGCATGGAGCCAAAGTTGCCAAGTTGCCAAGACCTGTGTGGTAACTCTAATCTCAGTATTGCTTTTTTTTCTGAGCTACAAGAGGTGCATATTGGTTTTGCACAATGCATTGCTTTAGCTTCTTTGTGATCACACAGTAGGAACAGCCAAATTGTTAACCTTCAAAATCATGTGGGTGAGAGATGGACAAACCTTCCAGCTGTTCCCTGCACTGATGCCTTGAGTGTGGACCGTTGTGTACAGTATTCCAGCTTCATCCTGAGGGCCTTTCCAGTTCTGTCATCTCCTGTGTCAGACTGGCATTGTTAACGTGGGGCAATGGGGTGCAGATGACATGACACAGCAGGATAGCACCAGCATCCAAACTATACAGCAGCTTCCAATCTGCTCTTGTCCTCTGTCATCTAACAGACACACAATATCATAAAGTGTTTGTCACAGTTTAACGCTGCCCTGGCAGTTAACCGGATGACAGATGCTCTCTATTTATCCCACTCCCCTCCCTGATAAAGAAAGGAGAAAGAATAAGGGAGAGAGACTTATGGGTTGGAAACTAGACAACACAGCTTTAATGAAACAGTAATCATAAAAAGGAAAAATTATTAAATATATACAAATATACAGGAAAATGATACCACGTTCCTCTTCCCTTTCCCCTAATAACTCTCACATCACCACTAAGGCTGCAGGGCAGCCCTGGGAAAGTCCAGGCTGGACTCCTGGGGTCACCAGCAGTCTGGAGCTGGAGGCAGGAACACAGAGATTCAGGCTGGCATGGATCAGGACCACAGGCAGAGGAACAGATGGAATCCTCCCCGGGTGAAGCAAACAGGGACAGGCAGAGGTGAAAGGAAGAAAGAAGAGGGCAGAAGAAGTTTGACCCTTGTGATCCCTCAAACTTATTCCAACTATCATGTGTATGGAGTGGAATACTCTGGTCAATTTTGGTCTGCTCCTCCCTAAAGGAGGGTTGCAGGTGTGAACTCTTTACTCCTTTTCTATTTCCAGAGCACAAGTTGTTCCTCAGACCTGAGCAATGGCCTTGGTTCCAAGGAACATTCTCCAGCCATAACTATCCTCGAGCATTATCAGTCCTACAAGCAGACACTGACTGAAAAACTTACTGTTAATTTCAGCAAGTACAGCTACTTACAGAAGACTTAACTGAAAGCAAAATTACAAGACAGAAAATTAGCTCTATCCTGGCCCAAACCAGGACAAGTTTATCAGCATTAATTTGAGAGAGGTGTGTTTTGTGAGTGTAATTTCAGCCTTTCAAGTGCATGGTACAAAGAGTCTTGTGGCTGCATGAAGATCTCTCATGGAGGACTTCCTCCCCTTCTTCCTTCTTCTCTTCTGACCTTGGTGTTCCTTCTGTTATTTCTAACTTTTTTGTTCCTTCCTCCTCCCTCTAGCTGATGATTTCTTCTCTTTTTTAATATACATTTTCATAAAATGCCACCAACCTGGCTGATGCACCCAACACAGGTTTCCAAGTTTACACAGGCAAGCCGGATAGGGATTGTGACCAAACTACCAGTATCACAGTATGTTTTTTCTGGTTACCATAGTTTTTTACTTTGTTCAGAGGTCTCTTACATAGAATCATAGAATCATAGAATTAGCTGGGTTGGAAGGGAACTCAGAGATCATCAAGTCCAACCCTTGACCCACCGGTGCGGTTGCTAGACCATGGCACTGAGTGCCACATCCAGTCTCTTTTTAAATGTCTCTAGGGATGAAGAATCCACCACCTCACCAGGCAGTCCATTCCATTGCCTGATCACCCTCTCTGTAAAAAAATTCTTTCTGATATCTAGCCTAAATCTCCCCTAGCACAACTTAAGACTGTGTCCTCTTGTCTTAATAATAATATACTTATATATAATAATATATATAATATTATATTATATATATATATATAATATATTCATAATATAATATATATATAATATATATATATATTATATTATATATATATAACAATATATAATAATAATATACTTATCTCTACAATGTCACACATTTAATATCATGCTCAGAGGCTGTACATATTTATGGAGTCACACAACTTTTTCTTTTGAGACAATCTTATTTATTAAACTTGACAATACATTCAGGAATATTTAACATAATGGGCCTCTCTTTTACAGAAAATGCCCCCATTACCTGACTTACAAGGTTCTTTAATTTGCTGAATTAGTTCTACTTACCTCTCCTTCGTGTGACTTCCACTTGAAGCAGAGATACACTCCATGATTTTTGTTGCAGATGGGAAGATTTGTGTGGCAATCCTAGACAATTTTTATCAGGCTTTATTGAATTACTGGCATTTTAATTATTGGACATGGTAATCTTTTCTTATTTCTGCAACAGTTACCCTTTTGGGGAGAAAGGGGACTTACATGACCCTGTGACCTTCTCTTTTTCTTCATGAACTCATTTTGGTAGGTAACAATGAGGAGAAGAGAGCATTCAAATGCTCTTCTAACAGCATTAGAGTAATTTTGTCAAGCTTGGGAAAAATGCAGTGGTATTTCATTGTAGTCCCTTCACCCTACTATGGCCTGTAGCTTAGCGTGCCCTGTCTTAACTGGAGCTGTCAAGTAGAAGTTCTAGGTGGTTTCTCCTAATGTGATAGGAGAAAATTGTTATTAATATAGTCACCACTGGTTCTCACAGCTAGAAACTAGGAAAACTGTTTATATTGAGTATGAAGACTGACCATCTTTTACTTAATTTGTTGTTTAAGTTGGGTTAAATGTATGCTTCTGAGAATCTCTGTAGTTTTATTAGTACTTTCTTTCACCATAATACTATTACATTTTAGAGTATTGTAGAGACTCCTAAAAATTTGGAAGTGCAAGGTCAAACCCTGAGTGCTTTTAGGTGTTCAATTCTGAATCATATTTATTTATGATGGCAAAGAGTTTTATCCGTCCATCATATATTGGAAGAATATAAAGAGTGACAGATCCTCAGTAGGATTAAAAATGAAATATCACTATTTTAGTTGCTCTGTCTCCACATGGTATTATTATCCTTTTACTTACATAGCCAACATCATGACATCTAGTTTCTTGATAAGGAAGCAGAAGCATTCAGCTTCCTAAGCAGTAGTGCAAGGTAGGTCTGAAAGGAATGCATACAGTAAGCTTTTGTCCAGGATGGGAAGTATAATCATAACTTGTTCCACCTGTCATTGCTTGAGAAATGAATACTTCTCAATACAGGCTTTAATTTGGTAACTAGATGTTCTTGTGCTTTATCTTAAGTTCATTTTGGAAGCAGCTCATCATTCCTAACTATTGCTTTTTATTAACTGTTGGAAAGCCACCCTTTTGTATATTGGGAGATTAACTGTAATTAGATTCCATCTCACTAAAGTACTGCTATATAAACCACTTCAACTCTTCTTTAATGGAGAAACTGAATGTGGAAAGGCTTTATGTTAACAAGGAAAGAATATTTAAATTGGCCAGAACAGTGCCTCTTAGTGCATCACCATTGGTATTGCCTTCTTGCCTGTGCTTATGTAGACCTTATTTTCAGGCATCTGCAAGGCTTGAGAAATGCTCTGGAGTTACAGATAATACATTGGTAGCAGAGTTGAGATGCTAAATATTCAAAACAAGCTCGTTAGTGTATGGATGTCACGAGCAGACAAACACTGTGTTTCTACCCATGTATCTAGTGAACTGAATATTTTAAAAATTACAGTTACTTAGGCCTAACTTTTTCTCAGTGGCTGAGCTGGCAGAGCTTTTTCTCGCTGAAGGAACAGGGTCATAGGGACTGCTTCTTTTTTTAACAACACTGGTGATATATTTCACAGTGTGGTCAGTGTATCCCCATCGTGACTGCCTATAAGGAATGTGTAATAGGAAGTCCAGCACCTGTACCCCTAGATTGACTATGGAGAAATAATTCTTCCTTGGAAAACTTTATTCCAAAGGGGATGTAAAAATTGAAAATGACTGAAAACAGCTATTTTGTGGCAATGTTTACACTCTTGGTCTAGTATGGGGTCTCCTACTGTGAACAGGGAGCTGCTCCAGTCCTGTGTGCTGATGAATAAAATTTACATGTAGAGTAAAAGAACTGTAAGAATGTGATAGTGTATAGACTTTTTAAAATGTATGTCCCTAAAACTAATGAAATCTAGGTTTTCTAGGGCTCTGAAGAAGAGTACTGTAGACTGGCAAATATCTTGGTTTGGTGAGAGATGAACTTCTATCCTCAAACCATTAATACTAAATGGTGCTAAGTTTCCTGTCCTTCAGCTGTGTTGCAAGGGCACTGACTGCGATTCCTGAGGCAGAAAGGAAGAAAACTATGATAGCTGTGGAAGACTTTGCTTCAGTTGTAGAGAAATGTTAGAAGTATTTTAAATTCTAAACTTTTTTCCCCTGACTGTGGTGGAAGAAAAAGAAAAATGCCTGTGCCTTAAGGAGCACTGATGAAATCCTAATCAGGTGGCATTCTTGGTGCTTAGCTACCTGGTTAATCTAAGCATCTTGCCTAAAGTAACAGAATTAAGCATTTCTTGCTGTGACTTTTTGAATTCTTTTGAAGATAGAGTTGCTTGGTTTCTGACTGGGCTGAATGATTCTGACTGGACTTGATGATCTCTGAGGTCCCTTCCAACCCAGCCAATTCTATGATTCTATGATTCTATGAATCTGTGAAAGAAGAATGAGGTCTATGAGAGAAGAAAAATCAGTGATTTTCCTGTCAAGGTTTCCATCTAGTTGAGGTTAAATGTTGTCAGAGAGCACTTACTGTGACACATATGTTAAACTTGTGTCTTTTGTGTCATAGTCTTCTTAGAAGCCAGCAAGGTGCTGCTTGCTGCTGACTGCTAATCAGGATCAGAATATCTTTTTTGAGAAGCATGTTGGTTTGGATCAGGAAAGCATCTTTCTTGACAGTATATACTATTTTGACAGTTTTCTAGGTATGTTGTTTCAATTTTTTTTTTCTAGAAAAATGAACAGAAGAGTTATGATTTAAAAAAAAAATAAATTCTGTGCTCCCTCTGGAGATCAGGTTGTGTGAGACATTTGTAGTTTAATTATATGTCTGAATATAACAAAAAGAGGCATGTTTGAGGATTCTCTGTTGCAAGGGATGGGGTTAGGACATTCCTGCAGATTCTGTATGATGGGAGAAAAGTTGCTTGCAAGTTTAGGAGTATTTTTATAAGATCGATTTTTATAAAATCTATTTTGGCATGTTTTATTTGTAGACTGTAATTTAAAAATTGTTGAAATGTCTAAGCCTTAAGTTGAGCATTTAAGCAAGTATTTCTCTGTAGGTATGTGAATAGCCCTATTAAAGTGGATAGAGCTAAACTTATGCTGAAGTGTTTTGGTGAATCAAGTTCCCAGGGAATTTAATGCATGAAAAGAAAAATATATAAAAATAGGTGAGCAGTGTTCCCAGGTTTTGTGGAAATATTGCTCCTTTCTGTATGTTCTTAGTATACATTTCTCTTTAGTGCAATTTTCCTATAAATACATGGTTCAGCAACCCAGATGCAAGAAGTACGCCCTAAATATCTTTCCCCCCACTGCCTTCCTCTCTCCCTCAAAGTTGTATATGGTACGCGTATGATGCTAGATATTGATATTACTGTTTTATTAAGAATGTATAAAATGCTGGACAGTAATAAGATACTTTTCAGTAACTTAAGGGCTGGATCTGTGCACAGAGAAAGCAGCAGACCTCACCTGCCCTCCTGCTCCAGTTCAGTATCATACTAGTCATTGTGCTCAAGGAATTCTATTATCACTCTTCAAACTGAATTAAGCCACTGTTGCCACTGAGAATTATTTGTAATTTTGTTCTGGAAGAATCAGCCCACAGAAATGGGTCTAAAAAAAATTTTTTTTTTTTTTTTTTTTTTTTTGGTGACAGGGATGTATATGCTCTCCAGAAGGTACATGGCATGTATCCTGAGGGAAGAGACCATGTGAGAAACCCAAAGTTACTCAAGGCTCACCCAACTGTAGCTGATAGGCATAGCCAGTGTACAGCCCAGTTACTACTCTTTCTGTCCTGTTGGAAACTCAGCATGGGTCCAGTAAATGACCTCTCTACAATAGGTGTGCAGCTGAGGTGATGCAGAGCATTATCTGCTAATTTTTCCAAGGTAGGATTTACAGGATTTACAGGATTTACATGCTCAAGGAATGTCTCGGACTGTTCTACTTGTTGTGGCAGGGATCAATAACTGAAGCTCCCTCTGTTCAGTCTTTTTTTTTCATGTGGATTTTAGGCGGCTTGAATTGCATGGCAGAGCAGCTTTCTCATAAGTGGCTGTAGGAGAAGCTCAAGGTGATGATGTTAATTTTAGGTATTTTGGTAAATATACCAAATTAGGCTGTGAAGACTCCAGGCCCTGGTGTAATTTCAAGAATTCTCTCTGATGTTATCAATTATTTATTGCTCTAACTTGACTAGTAGATTAAAATCCCAAATTGGGCTTAAATACTTGTTGCATACTCTTAACCTCTATGACTTTGCTGTGTCACTTTGCCCTGAGCATACAAGTTGTGTTAGAGCACAGTCAAGTCTAAACATGTCAGAAAGTGTAATATTTTAGAAGCCTAAGTATAATACAAAACTTGTGAAATGGATCATAAATCTAAACAATTTATTTGATCTGATTGCAGTTTCAGAACATGTAGTGAACTTTTTGGACTTTTCAACCTTATATAATGAAGGACAGAGTTTTCATAAGATGCTGTAATTAATAATCTTCTTGTACTATCTGAATCATGGAATCTAGAGCTAGGAATGACGTACTAGTTACATAGTCCATTGCCTTGCCACTGAGAAATCGTTCTGTATCCTAATCTTTTCCATTGCTTTATGCAACTCATTTTTAAATATTTCTGAAAATAGCAGGATTTTGACCACTTCCCCAGGGAAGTTATTCAATAACTTATTCAAAACTGTTTCATTATATTTTACTTTATATTTAGCATACATAAGTAGGTCGATATAGATACATTCGAACGGGTAGCAATTTCTGGTCTGATTTTTTCTGAGCTACATATAGAGAGAAAAATACTATTTTCCAGTTCAGTGCTCTGTATACCCAAGTGCCTCAACAAATATTGAGGTTTTGCAATTATGTTTTCATTTCTATTTCATTACAGTGAGGCTGTGCCACCCTTTCTCTTATCCTATATACTATAGGAAAAAATTCTTTTGAATACATCCTGATTTAAAAAAAAAAAAAAAGCTTCTCCTATTGCCATGATTTCTTATGGCAGCCGTTTAAGGTACTGCTAATTGCAATGGCAGGTAAAAATAATAGTAAGCAAAATTAGATCTGTAAATTATATCTCTTTATTTTAAATTCATGACTATATGTCTTTGTTACTGCCCTTGATAATTGTTACTGCCAAGCACTGTAGGTCTTTATGGGCATTCCTTCTGAACTAACAATGTTATCATTGAAACAAATTGCACAGGTCTTGTTCTTTTAATCTCTCTGAGAGATTAAGGATAATGTAAAGAATAGCATCATATAGGCATAAAAAGCTAACATTCGCTTTCATGTTGTTACAGCCTTTAAGGAAACTGTTACTGTTCTGCTAAAAGATGCAAGAGAAATAATTTTTTGTGGTTTAAAACATAGTACCACATCTATTTGCCCATGAGCACGATGATTCATCACTTCTTTGGGAAAACTTAAGTGATAACAAGGATTTGCTGTGTAAGAGTGTACAATGTGGGGATGATTAATTTAAGTCTCAGAACTGAAAACAGGTCAGTTTAAATAAAGAAGCCTAAAAATACGGCTTGCTAAAGCAGTTAATATCAAAATAAAGACAGTATTAATTTCAATTTAAAAATAGCATATTCGTATCTTTAATATGAGAAGTTTTAAAAGAAAAGCTTTATTCAGTTTTCTGAATAGCTAGAATCTAAATAAACACAGGAATTCCAGTATTTCTAGCCTTAGGAACAGAATAATTCATGGTTACAGTTTGGCAGGTTTAAGTTCCTTAATGAATTGTATCTTAATGAAAAAACATGATTGCCTACAAAGCTTAGTTACACAGTGTGAGTTCTCATGTTTTCCCTCCATATAGGTGCAGGCATTAAGAAACAGACTTGCTCCCCTCCCTTCCCAAACATATTGATGAGACTTATGCCCATGCTAAAATGTTTTAAGTACTTAATGTCTTTAAAAAATGGCCATATCCAACTTATTTTTATACATTCTTTTTAAAGGACTTCAGTTTTATGCAAAGGATATTTTGCTTAAAGAAAGTGAAAACATGAAGTGAGGTAAAAAATGATCCACAAAGAAGTGGGGCTGCCATCTAAGAAGGCTTTTTACTACTTTTGCTTTTTATAAGTTGCTGAGCAAAATAACCAAATGAGCAAATTTGTTGCCCAGGAAGCTAAAAATAGAAATTGTCAAAATTTGTGTGGCATTCCTGAGAAGAACCTCTTGGACTGGGATCAGTTTGTTGCAAGAAATCTTCTCACCAAAGCTTCAGATGACTTAGGAAATGTCACTGGTTAGGAATGTACTGGACAACCAGCACTG
The DNA here is from genome assembly GCF_036169615.1 of Heliangelus exortis. Classification (NCBI taxonomy): domain Eukaryota; kingdom Metazoa; phylum Chordata; class Aves; order Apodiformes; family Trochilidae; genus Heliangelus; species Heliangelus exortis. Next base: position 31,383,510 of record NC_092423.1, read on the forward strand.
GTGGGAGCCAAAACCACTCTGAGCAAATGTCTTTAGATTCTGGAAACATTACTATATTTTCATTAATCAGGTTTCATGCCCAAATAGTCATTTCCAGAAAGTAAAATCTTATTTCCTTCCAAATTTGTCTTTGTCTCTTTCCTGCTCTCATCCTCACTATTTTTTAATTTTTAAAGCTTGATGACTATCTACAGTTGTCTTTCATATCATACATCTCTGCTGAAATCTAGCAATGTAACTCCTCATGATACACTTATGCTGGCTTTAGAATAGCTAGCTTGTATGCCTAGTATAGCCAGACAGAGGACTGAAGCACTTAGGCTGTTTGATATATTTAGGCTTTGACAATCTTTACTGAAACTGGTCCTGCTTTGGGATGTCAGTCACCAAGCAGGTTAATTAAGTCATCTTGAGTATGTACACCCACGCTACGCTGCCCTGTAGAGAGCCAGCACATTGTTTATTCCACTCAAAGCTGCATAGTGTAGAGAAAGGTCAGTATGTCCGGACTCCTGTGGAGGAGAAGAAAGAGATTTGCAACATTTAAGTGGTCTGTGGTGACTTCAAACTGAAAAAATGACAATACAGGAGTTACATCACTATCTTGAGGCTTTGTAGTACTTGTTTTCTCTCTACAACACATGCATAAATAACCAAATTCTGACAGAGGAATGCATTTAGACAAATCCAACCTTCACAGAGAATCTTATGACAGTCTAGAGTATTCAGTCCAACCCTCAAGTCATTTAGCATAAAAGCAGTCAAGTGAACCAATGCCGATGTCTTAAATCACTCAGACCCTCTTTAGATTACTGATCGGAGATTTATTTAACAGGTTTCCATTTGCACAGTACATTTTTATTATCATTGACAGAAAAAGATATTTTTTCAAGCAGGATGTAACAGTATTACAGTGTGTTGCCCTTTGTTCAATATTGTGTTTTATTGTTTTTTCTTAGTAGTAACAGCAATAAAAAATATTTAACATTTTTATAGTACCCCATGTATTGAAAAGAGCTTTGCTGCCAGCAGCTCAAAATCTTCTGTAGAGTAGCTATGTTTAAGAGATAAGCTGAGACAGAAGGTCTTTTAACAGGTAGCCTTTGGAAAGTATCCGTAACTGTGGATCTTTAAATTCCTTGTTGTCCAACTCTAATTTCCAAAGGTTCCCTGCGTGCTTGCCTCTCATGTTACCTTCAATGGGTGAATCAGTTGCTAATCTGAAAACAAGAGCAGAGCAGGAGAATTGACAGGGTGTCTGCATAGGAGTAAGATGTCGTTTCCCTGTAGGTGCATTCTCTCCTTCGGTTTCCTTCTGTTTCATCTCATCCCCAGCATATGCTTCACCCGTCTTGTAGCCACAGTCCCACTGCTGCATAGCTCAGCAGGACAACCTCAGTCTCTAGAGACTCTACAGAGCCACGCTGCTTTCCCTTCTCACTGTTTATCCATCAATCATCTCCATATTCCTGCTTGTTACCTGCTGATTTATCCATGCATTCTCTGTAACTGTAGTCCCTTCGTATCATTCCAGACAGAGAGGGACCTGGGAGTCTGGATTGACAGGAAGCTGAACATGAGCCAGCAGTGTGCCCAGGTAGCCAATGGCATCCTGGCTTGTATCAGGAACAGCGTGGCCAGCAGGTCCAAGGAAGTGATTCTGCCCCTGTACTCAGCGCTGGTGAGGCCACACCTCGAGTCCTGTGTCCAGTTCTGGGCCCCTCAGTTTAGGAAGGAGATTGAGGTCCTGGAGCAGGTCCAAAGGAGGGCAACCAGGCTGGTGAAGGGACTCCAGCACAGATCCTATGAGGAGAGGCTGAGGGAGCTGGGGCTGTTCAGCCTGGAGAAGAGGAGGCTCAGAGGAGACCTCATCACTCTCTACAACTCCCTGAAAGGAGGGTGTAGCCAGGTGGGGGTTGGTCTCTTTTCCCAGGCAACTCTCAGCAAGACAAGAGGGCACGGTCTCAAGTTGTGCCAGGGGAGGTTTAGGTTGGACATTAAAAAGAATTTCTTTACTGAGAGGGTGATCAAGCATTGGAATGGGCTGCCCCGGGAAGTGGTGGATTCTCTGTCCCTGGATATATTTAAAAAGAGACTGGATGTGGCACTCAGTGCCATGGTCTGGGAACTGCAGTGGTAGTGGATCAAGGGTTGGACTTGATGATCTCTGAGGTCCCTTCCAACCCAGCCAATTCTATGATTCTATGATTCTGTGATCCTTCTGTTCTTACATTCCTGTGCTTACTTGCAAATGTTATGATAAATCCCCCACTTCCTATACTACCACCTTTTCTCTGCAGGAGTTCACATTTGCTTCTGCATTCCTTTCCTCCTACACTTACATTCCCTAACCACACACACACGTTTTCCTTTTTCCAATCAATGGTAAGATTTAACTGCTTAAATAAAACCACAGTAAAAATCTATCAGTGTATTTGTGATTATGTAGAATCACAGAATGATGATCCAGAATAAAAATACCATTGTCTTTTATCCATTTTATGATAACTTTTGTAAAAGAACTTGTCACAGAAGTATTCCTAGTCCAGGAAAAGAGCATGTGAGACCTTGTGGTTCCTGTACTTGTATTATTTCACAGTGAAAGACAGATGACTTTTATGTATTATATTCAACATACAGTGAATGATGGGTTTGGTTTTTTTTTTTAGGATTTCTGTGAATGCTGCTTATAAAACATTTAATTACATAGGGTAGCATATGAGGGTTTTTATCACTGAGGTTTAATCAAAAACTGGGTAGAAAATAAAATTGAATATATTGAATAAAATGGAATAATTCCTCTTTTTCAACCAGGGGAATTTTTTTTTTTTTTTTAAATAGTTCATCTTTCCAGTGTTGGTTTAAGCAGAAAGTTCTCATCTTAAATGGGATTTTGAACAAAGATCTAATTTAAATATAGATAGAAATGGGCAAGATTTTTTCTTTATTGCGATTTTGTATGTTCCAGGAAAGTCTGCCAGTGCATGTTAATGATTACTTCATGAAAAGTCCAGGCAAATTTCAGTACCTCACTTCTCCAATATTTTTCAGTGCATTTTGAGAGGAGGTTTAGCAGTTTCACAGTTAAAGTTGTAAAGTATTTTTTATTAAAAGCTTTTAATGTTGACTTTCACACAGGAAAATTTTTCTCTTTTAACTTTTGGAGTGCTATTTGTAGTCAAAAGAAGGTACTTGGAAAGACTCAAGTTTAACTGCATTAGCAGATTTTTGATGAAAACCGATAAGAAATTGTTTTCATTTTTACAGCAAAAGACACTGCTTTTTGAAAAGCCATATGAAAATGTCTCATCTGGAGACTTAATATATTCTCTCAACTAAAATGAGAAATTATCAGGGATATTATTAGCACTGGAGCTACTAGAAAAAACTTGAACATCAATTAAAAAAAAAAAGTTTTGCTAAAACTTGCAGGATTAAACAGCACTTCTTACATATTTAGCAGAACCATGCTGCTTTGGAAGCAAGAAAAGAGTAAAAAGCAGAGGGGCTTGCCTATTTTCAGGTGTCACCCTTGGGACTGTAAACCTGCAAAGAGAGGAGGTCTCTGAGCCTATTTAATCCTTTGCTACTGCTGAAAGGAGGATTTCAGATTCTGTTCTCCCCTGCTTTCTCTTCTGCCCTCCCTTCCTTCTACCCCATGGTCCAACCTGTTTTGTACAGACCCTGTTACTTGTTCAGCCACTCATGAGCTGATTCAGCTCATTAAGTCAGCAGAAAATAGTTTTTTTTTTTGCTGAACCAGGCACACTTTTGCAATTTTATTTGTTACATCTGTCATGGAAGGGTCTGCACAAACACATAATGAAAAGACAATTAGAGTCCTGAAAAACAGACAGTATTTTAGAAGTCACAAGGATTTAGATTTGCGCTTAAACCATCACTAGTTCAGGGGCCCAGAAAAAAAACAAAAATAGATTGGAAAATAAAATCAGGATATCCTGATGGGTAACAGCATCCCAGCATCACAGAACAAAACTCTCTGAAGTTCTGCAATTGCTGTCACCTCAGAATAGTTGAGAAGTAGGGTGTTTTTTTCATTTACAAGTGCTGGGATGGTAGCATTTCACAAACGTGGACAGTTCAGGTTAAATTGGCTTCCTCTTCAATTTTAAAGCTGCCACATTTTCCTCCCTGGAGTTGCACTGCTTTTAGCCCCTTGTGTTTTCCAGAAAGTTCAGAAATCACTTGCATTCTCTGCCTTGTTCATAAATGCACCCCTTTACTCCTGTTGGTTTATTCAGTGCTTTCAAATAGGCAAGTTGTGTTTACTTTCTATTGAAAATGATGATATAATGGGTAAAGAAAGATCAGGAATTATTAATAAAGATGCTGAAATCCTAGTTCCATAATGGAAAAATGTGAAGGTGCTAAGCTAAGCATTACTACAACTCCATTACAACTTTTTAGCTTGTCTACCCCTGTAATAACTCTGGTAGCATGAATAGTGTTTCAGACCTAATTAATGACAATAATGAAATGGCTTTGTTTTTTTGGTCCCAAGTAAGATTTTCTTCTATTCTTTCAAGTAGGAGAAAACCCTGTATCAGTCTTGATTTTTTTGAAGCATGGTTGCTGCTAAATCAACATGTACTTCATTTCTGCATCTATACAAAGACATCAGTGAAATACAATCTGAAAATAGTAAGCCTCCCAAAAGGTCTAAATTAGACATAACATCCTTGTAGGTGCACGTGTTCAAAAGTAGACTATTTTAAGACCTACGTTTTAATCTAAATGTGTTTGCTATTAGCAACAGAGGTCATGCGTTCACAGGTTATCCTTAGCTACTGACATTGATGAAAACAGGATTTGAACCAGGTTCAGCATCTTTTAGCCTGTTTTTTGCCTTCTTTTCCACCTCTACGTACTCTCTGAGTAGCAACAACTACAACCCATCTACAGTGGTACAATGCTCATTACTGAATATGTCATGAGGCACTTGAGAAAGTATCTCTTTGTAAGGAAAATCTATTTATAATGCCTGGTATTTAAATTTAAATGTATATTCTTATGTTACACCTCCTAAGGAAAAGGAAATCTTATCTCAGGGAATGAAGTCTTATGCACAGCCCAAATATGAGTATCTGTAATAGCATTTGTTCTATAGTCCATAAAATCACAGAAGTAAAGTGATGCACAGTAGGATGCCAATGGTAAGTTAGATGAATTTACAACAAACTAACTGGTGCATAATTTAACTCCAGTATCAATAGTACTATAGAGTCATGTAGTTCCTTCCTTTCTAGAAATAAGATATTGAACATCCATAAAGCAGAAAGGTCAGTAATGCCATTTGCCCCATTGGCCTTGTAATACCATAGAAGAAATAGATTGAGTAGATATTGGCAACCATGGATTACATAGATTACATAAATGGAAGAAAGAACTCAAAACTCTTGGGGTTTTGTTGTTGTTTTTGGGTTTTTTTTGGGGGGGGGTTGATTGTTTTTTGTGGTTTTGTTTTTGTTTTGTCCTTTTTGCTTTCAGCAGTTTAGCTTGGAATGAAAAAAAAATGAGAAAAGGAATCTCCTTTCTTTCTGTGTCAATAGTTCAGAGCTCTTTGATTATAAATCTTAACCTTGGACTAAATGACTTCCAATATGGTTGGAGGTTTCTAAAATATTTGTGCAAGACCAGCTAAACACCAATCACAGAGGAAGGAGTTTTCTATGTGAGAAGTATACAAGGAGCTCACTTGAGCATAGTCACAAGAAGACTTGTTTGAGAGATGTTAGTAAATCTTGTCTTTCAGTATGCAGACCCAGAGTCACTGTGATTAGTTTTGCCTTTGCAGATGACCAACCTATGGTCCAACTGTTTTTAGAAATATTTTCTTGCCATTAATTTAGCAGTCACTTTTCTTTTGACGGGGGGGGGGGGGATTTCCTCATTTCAGAACTTAAAAGTTATCTACACATCAACTAATGAAAATTAATGTGAGTTAACTACAAATGTGACTTAGAAACAAATCAGTCATTACAATGTCCATTACAACCCCCGAGGACCTTCTTATCCAGAATTCAAGTGGTCCTAATTTAATTTAATTTACTTCTACAGTGAAGTTAGATCATTCAAATGTAATTCTAAAGAAGAGCATCCACATTAGGGCTTAATGTAGTTTTACAGATTCTCTTTAAAGTAACATTTTTAGTTAATTCATTTTCCTGATTGTCTCCATATAAATGAATCCCCAATCCCACAAGTGTTTTTAGTTCTGGCTAATCCTTGACACTTCCTAACAAGGGACTGCATGATCCAGATAGTGTCTAATAGCAGTTGCTGAGCTGAAAAACATCCAGTAGCCAGTCTGTGCTGTCTCTGGTAAGACTTGGTCTCAGACTATCCAGTTTTACCAACTACCAGGGTAGTTGTAAGACCTAGACAACAGATTTTTGTTCCCCCAAATCAGGTAGCTGATCTATTAGCCAAGCTAAAAAGGTTGTAAGCTGGTCTGCAGGTCTTTTTTTAGGTGCTTTGCATAGAATATGCCATTATATATTTCTCCAAGAGGACTTAATACTGATAGAAAATGATATAATTTGAGCTTTGGTGTTAAACCAAATCTGAATTTTTATGCATCTCTCTCTTTTTTTTTTTTTTTTTTTTTTTTTTTTTTTAATTTTTTTTAGTGGAGCTTTAAAGTAAAAACACATTGATGAAGTACAGATAACAAAGACTCTGTAGAAGTAGAATGGTCCTTATAGTATGTAGAGATATGAATTTATGAATTTCAGCCTTCTGTATGATTGATGCTACAGTGCATGGGTCCTTGATTGTTTGGGTTCAGGAACTGAAAGTAATGAAGTGGGCTGACAGATGCATCGTTCATTTATCTAAAATTGGCTATGGAAACAATGCTCTTAACCATACTGGTCTTTTGAGCTGCCAAATTCAGAATGGATTTTTGAATAAAATAACTTTTGGATCCTGTGAACTATATTGATCAGATCTCCACTAACTACTGAGGGAGTGAGGACATCTAACTCACATGTAGAGCCCTATGTTCAGATGTCTTAATCCAGAGGTAATTCCCATCCTCATAGCTTTTTACTAAGATTCAAATACAGTTTTTAATCTCTGGACCTGTGTCCAAACTATAACATGATCATACACACTAAATCCAACACAAGAGCTCTTGGCCTTGGGTAGGAAGTGCCCTGGCCGCAAGACCAAATGATCACACTCATGTGGCTAGGTTAGAGTCCTCTGAAATTTTTTTTGTGATCTAGCTTTGTTCTGCTGACTTCATGCCAAATGGCTATGATGGGTATTGATGATCCATTTTTTTTGGAAACTATGGTTATGTGCCCACAGTTAAGGTGCTATGTGACCTGGTGGTACACAGAACTACAGCCCTATATCCCAGTGAAATAGGAATATAGGCATCTCCTCTTGTGGGGAAAAAAGAAAAAAAAATTTTTTCGAAAGGTTCTGCTAATCCATTTCTATTTTAGATCTCAGTGAAAAGAAGGCAATTTCAGTGGCTAGGTACTTGCTGCCCTTGTTCTGTTCACCCTATAGTAGTGCAATAGTATCATTATGACTTTTTCCTTCAATACCAGGTATTCCAAGAAAGATTTCCTATCCATGTATTTAAAAAGCCTGTCAAACCTTAGCTTCTGAGCTGTGATAAATCATAGCCTGAGGTGGTCTGTTTGGAAAATGAGAAGATACTGAATAAAGAAAATGCCAAAATTTCCCTCTCCATAGGGATTGCCAGTTTTATTGCCCCAGTGAAAACCACATTTCACTAAATTTAGAGCTGCAGCAGAGCTCGAGATAATGCATTTAATGTATGCTTTGGGCAGTGAAGTTGAAACTATTTTCAAGTAATTTTCTTCAGTGTTGGATGCAGCCATCCTGTGAGTTTCCTGATAATTTTTTTTTTTCAGAACAGCTAGTGATACTCTTTCAAAGCAGCCAAAATTCTCCATGAAGAAGGTGTATCATCATTTCATGTAGTGTCATGTTTTATCACTACCTGGTAATATAATGTCACAGTATGATAGCACATGCACTTCAAAGATAGGGTTTTTTACCCGTTCTGTTCTCATGTCAAACACTGTTAAATAACGTAGAGGCTTTTCAATATTTCCCCCCCAAGCATCTTAACTCCACCAAACAAAAGAAAGTTCGAAATTGATTGGATGGCAAAAAACCCAGACATGTTCTCCCTACAAAAATGAAGGTGTAGATATTGTGTACTTATACAAGGCAACAGAAGGATGCAAACAATACAGGAAGTGAAGATATGTGAAACAGAACAAAATTCTATGACAAATATGGTTTATTTTCTTGATATATTGTTAACTTCACAGTATGGCACTGAATTACATCATGTTATGGGCAGACAACAGATACTTATCTCAATTTTGGTGACATCAAGTGTTCAGTTTTCTGCCATGAAGCCTTTGAGGATGTAAAAGTAAGCTCAGTTTCATAGTAAATATTAATTTTTCAACACTTAAGGTGATATGACCTCATGTTCCATGACTGGCTCTTGGTGACAGCAACAATCAAACAATAGTAAAAGTAAACAGAAGTTTACTTAAGTGTTTATGTCTGCTCTGCAAAGATTATTTTTAGCAATGTTTTAGACTTCCAGATTAGATCTGCCATTTGGTAGTACAAAAATATTTGACTCTAAGTAGGTTTTTGGTAATACATTTTATTCAATTTTTCTGTGTGGTAGTTTATCAATATTTAAGAATTTGGATATTCAAAAAGATTGTTTAATGCAGAGCACCTTGTGCTATTAGTAAGGCAATGTTATGTCCCATCATTACTGGATGGCCACCTTACCTACTCTTTATTTTAAACTAGAATAAATGTAAATGATTGCAGAAGGTTAAGACACTGAGTAGTCTGGCCAGATAGAGTTAAATATTTGGTAATACAATTCATGTTTAGATAAAAGATGACTGTTTGCAATGTTATCTGATACATTCTCCCTGACTAGGTAGTAACTAAACACTTCAAGCCTTCTGCACACTGCTTCTCTAAAGCTAATGTTTCTTATAGGAATTCTTACTAGATACTTGCATTAATCAGGGTCTTGTGTGACTTGGGACTAAAACAGCAGGAAATTGCAGTCCTTCCCACATCACTAAACAAGTGGAAGCGTTGCACAGAATAGAGATCTACTGTAGAAACAATTAACTGATCTACCTGATTTTCCTGTCTTTTGAGAGTGCAAGGCTTTTTGATTTTGTAAGGCTTGAGAGTGGATAGAGTTGAAGTTCTTAGAAATGAATATTTTAGGTATTGCTGTTCTTTTAAACGGTGGGATTATCTGGAAATGGCACTGCTGAGGCCCCTGAGGTCCCTATGAGTTTTTTCAGCTTTTTTTTTCTTTCTTTTTTTCTTGTGATGGAAGTGGTAGCCAAGAAATTAAATTATACTGGAAATGTTCCTATAAGATACATCATAAGTCCAGTATGGAAGTCTGTGAGCAAACTAGGAATCAGATGATACAGATAAGCATTCTTTAACAGTTCTGTCTCAAACCCTGTCATTTATAGTTCACAGGAATTACAGTCCAAATAAGCAACAACTGGGCACTGTTCCATATTTATAATCTTGCCTAATTTCGGAGGGATGAATTTTAAGTGTAGAGTCTGACTCAAGGGATGGTTAAGAGCTGTCTAAGAGAGTGCATCTTTTGTGGTGACAGGTGCAGTCACTGTTTCCATGAGACCTTAACTCTGAGGAGTGTAGTCACTCACTGCTGATTATAATTTGGTTTTGTAAGTCAATGAAAACTGTACATTTAGTGTCTGAAACAGTATTTTTCAGATAATTGCTGGAACTGCACCGGTACAGTGACTACTTTGATCTCCATATTGTAGTTTCTGCTATTAAGGGATAAAAAGTGAAGATGTGACTTAAAGGATTTTGGAAGAGGAACTCTGTATTCTGGTCTAGTGAAGTGCACATTGCACTTTCATTTCTTGTCCTCTGTAGATAAATAATGGCATAAGGCAAAGAAATACTCTTCTTAATATAGAACTATCTTCAACTAGCTGAGAGCTAAGTAGAGCTTTTTTTCATTTAGCAGTTGTGGAAAAAGCAAACCTCAGTCTATAGAGCAGAGAATTTACCTGTCGTCTACTGAAAATAGTAGCTTCAGTTAAATTGCTCTTTATTTTGTCCCATAGATTGTGATGAGATGTTACTCATTGTGCAACAGATGCCATGTTCACCATTAAAACTTAACTTTGTAATGCAGTGAATAGGTGTCATGTCTGTGGTCTACTTCCCCAGGTAGTTGGCAGTCTACATAAATGTTAGTGAATTATCTTTGCCTCTGGGTCTGGGCCCTTCCAACTGTTAAAGCTTTTCACATTCTGTTCTATCAAACTGTGCTTCCTCCAAGGTTTTCCTGACCTTTATTTTCCCCTCACTGCTTCCTTTCAGCCAGCCTGCTTACCTTTACCCCTTCCCTCTGTAACTCCCTTTGATACGGAGCCTCCTCAAGCTGTGAACTTGCAAGGATGAGGGCCAGGAGATGAATGCTCTTGGCAGCAACAAAAACTGTTTGGGCATGTTTTTGCCTCCTTTGGTGTTTCCTTGGAGGCATCCTCACTTTGACACTGCTTTGCTTTTGAATCCCCTGGCTGAAAGAAACTGGAAAACAGAACATTTAGAAAGTGCTGTGAGATAGAAAACTTCATATGAAGAGACAAGTGTTATTAGTAATCTTACTAACAATGAACTAGAAATACTTCTGGTTTTTTTTTTTTTTTTTTTTTTTTTTTTTTTTGTTTTTGTTTTTGTTTTTGTTTTGTTTTGTTTTTTGTTTGTTTTTGGTTTTGTCTGTTTGGTTTTTTTTTTGTTTTTTTCTTGTGAAGGGAATGGTAGCCAAGAAATTATCTAGTTAACTAGAAATAGTTTACTACCATTTTTTAACAATGGCACTTGCCATTCTTCTGTGTGATGTGCTTGATTGTGTCTCTCAGGAAAGAGAGGCAGTAGGCTAATACCCTACCATCTTTTAGGAAGCCAGGCTATGGGGTTGTTTTCACTATCTCTCCATGTGGAGATGACTTCACATCAGTATGTTTTCTCCATTAAATAGATTTTTTTTTCTATTTTTATTCTGTCACATCTGTCTGTTACTTGCTGTGATACTGCTAATATTGTGTCACTTTATTTCCACTGCTCTCTGGAACCAGACAGCTCTTATTTTCACTGTTAAGGTGAATATAGGAGGATGCCTTTGACAGAGCAAATTAGGATAATAATGACCAGATTAATTTTGCTCCAAAGGATTTTTCTTTTGCTAACTTTGCCTGCATTTTTTATTCAATCCCAATTTCACTGAATAAAAAGCATTAGTTTACAAAAATGAAAACACTTGAAGACACTTGTTGCAAGGGTACAGTTGCAATATAAAAGTATTTTTTCCAGAATGCAAACAAGAAATGGAAATGAGTTTGATGAGGGTTTGCATGTAAGATTATTCTCTCTTGAAATGTTATATTCTTTTCTTTCCCAATAGTGCTAACTTTTTTATCTGATTCTGAAGATGAAATTAAGGTAGTCTAGCACCTATTTCTGGGTACCTTCCCAACTCCAAAAAGAGAACTGAAAAAAAATAGAATGATGATTAGAGGAATGTTTCCTAAATATGAGCCAATCCCAAGTAATCTCCTATGTTAATGTGTGGAAGAAATCTTTTGGGGAGAATGTAGCTTTGTGGGTTGTTTTTTTTTTTTGTTGTTGTTTTTCTGTTGTTTTGGTTTTGGTTTGGTTTTGGTGTTAATTTTTTGTTTTGTTTTGTTTATTTACAGCAAACTCAAATACCCTGAAACCTTGTGTATTATAGAGACCTTTATCACAAGACAATATCTCTTCCAAACAGATCTGAATGTAAGCTCCTGAGTCTTTAATACCATCTTTTTGTCTCCATTATAAACAGTTTTCTTTAGCTGGAGCTTGCTCATCCCATTTGGCTTTGCAGTAAGACTCAGTGTGACCTTCTTGGAAAAACCTTCCACCATGTCATTTTGCTGACCTCTGTGACACTATGTCATCCTCAGGGTAAGTAAGTGGAAGTATCCTGCAGCACATCCATGTAGCAAGTAAGTATAACCTTATACACTTTCAAAAGCACATGTGTTTTTTCTATTAGGTGCACTAGTTGGGTTGCTGTAGAGCTGCCCCTTTTGCAGGAAAATACTGTGGAGAAGTGACAAGTTCAACTTAAGTCTGGGCAGGAGGCTATTTCTACACAGTTGCCTATATACAGCTGGCAACCTCAACTAGCCACTTGTTTAAATGATACCAGTGAGCTGACAATTTACTATCAGCACCAAGCTACAAGTGAAACAATGATTTTAAAGTTCATAGTTTCTTAAACCTGACTTCTCACACCATGTATATTTTTGGGAGGATATTTTGTTTATTCAATTCAATACCGTCCTCTTCTAAAATGTTCTTGTTCTGTACTTAGCTTGTCCTGTTTGCTCTACCTCTGCTCAACAACCTCTTGCAATGACAGTTCATATAATGTTAGAAACTGACTTCCAAAAGCCTGATCTTTTAAAAACTAGTTTATTATAAATGACCCTGCCTCGTTTATAATTTAGAAATCAATTTCCCAATAGTGTTATGAACATTCCAGAAGACAAAATGAAGATCTATCCATAGAGCTGATGGAGGCCAATATCAGTGAGAAAAAAAATTACCTGTCCAATTGAATGTATATGGATGTTGATAATAATTATATGGTATGGCCTGCTTAAAAATGATCACACTCCATCACTCTCATGACAAAAGAAAACCACTGTGATCAGTGTCAGAGGTGATGGAGTTCTATTGCAAAACATTTATTTATTTTTCAAGAACAAGTATTCATTTTTAAATATAAATTTGTGTGAAGAGCACATATTTTACTGTTATGCTAAACAAACAATCCCAAGTTCTCAATAAATTTTGTTTTTTCCTTCTGTTGTTCACAGACTGAATGCTTCTTCATTCACTCAGTTTGGGTGACTAGGAAGGTAATTTTCCTTTTCTTCCATTCACTGCCCAGTGAAGTGCTAAATGTAGCCAGTGTGCAAGCCAGTGTCCCACACTGGTCAGTGTGGAACATCCTGTTACAGAGTACCCTGTGAAAAACATGTATGTTCTATACAGGGCTGTACACAGTCCAGATGAGGTGTGCTGAAAGCTATGAGCTACTGAGTATGATGGATCACAGATCATTCTTTAGGAAGGTACAATTTGAACTGTGTTCCAAAGCTTAATGTTTCTAAATGGTTCTTGCAATCTCAAAACCTAAATCTCTTAAATTTCCCTTTTACTATTTAGACAATTTTGCTGTCTGCTATTGAGTGACCATAGTGGAAAGAGCTGACATTTGTATGCTTGTTGGGGATGCATAAGTGAAAGAAATCCAATATTTTAAAACCATTCAGCAGTGATAAAATCAAGTAGATCCACAATAACTTATGATGTGTATAGATTTCACGTTTCAGACTTCATGCTGATGTTCTTTTATTGTTAAATTTTTTGTACTCATAAATAGTTATCATTTAGCAAACACCTCCTCAATTGTATAAGCTGTTGGGTAAGAAAGCTAATCTGTTGGAAAACATGGAAGTATTTGCATCAATAACAGCCTTTATAAAAATGTTTATCATTGGAGCTGAGAAACTTTCCCATTTGTCTGTGGTTAAGAGTTGTAAAATGTTTCTCTCCTGAGAAAGGGAAATGGCACCAGGTCATTACTGCTCTTCACAGAAACACTATGGGGAAATACTTGCTTATAATATTTCTTGACTAAAAGAGTTTTATAGAAATAGGTATGCTGGTCATGTATCTCCAGTAAATTAAAATCCCAGGAAAATACTAGAAAATAGAAACTGATTGTGTGCAGTGCACACTTCAGTGTGTCCTTAGTTTTCATTTTTTATGACCGGAGGTAATCTGAGTGAATTTCAGATCAGGGTATATGAAATGAGATGAATAAATGTCTGTTCTAGGAAGCTGTTAGTCATCAATCAATTAACTCAGGAAATTTTAAAAAATTTCTAATCTTCCTGCTTCAGCTATATTGAATTAAACTGTGACACCCAGGCAGTTAAATTTCCTCCTTGAAATATATACTTTGATACAGTATTTGAACATCCATCTGCTTTCTGAGGTGAGCAGATGTGGCCACTTCTACTGCACTGTGCAGTAAGAAAACATGTCTCTCTTCCTGGAAAAATGCAATATACCTTTCTCTATATATATTAATTTTTAAGTAAGACTGAACATATTTGGATGAATGAAAATTAGCTAGATTTTCTTAAAGGCAGTATAATCTTCATTTTGCATTTTTGCCCTATCTTGTATTTATAGCTGTTTAATTTTTAAATGAGAAAATAATCTTTCATTGAAGCTTTACACTGAAGAACACAATGCTTTAGGCACAAGCTCTGAGATGCCATTTGATTCTCGGATTTGCCTGAATTATCACAAGACATTTCTAGATTAGCACAGGTGTTACTGACTTAAAGAGCCCTCCACATAGATACAATATTTTAATGACCATGTTTTAATACCCTATCAAAATATTGTGATGTATTTTGCCATGTTTAGATGCTTGAGTTAAAAAACTATAAGAGGAACTTATAATTTATTTTTAGTAGCTCATGTGTTTTCTTATACATTTGAATTTAGAAATAATAATGTCTAGATATTTAAGCTAAAGTAACTTTAAATGTACTTGTTATCCTTATCTTGGCAATGCCATCAAAGTCTATGATCAAAGAGTAAAATTGAATTTGTTAAAGGTTTTTCTATCGCGTAGTACACTGCTTCATTAGTGACAGACTTTTTGGACATCCTATATGCATGACACAGTCCAAATGAGATACAGTGTAGAGGACCAGTAATGGGTTTAAAAAAACCTCATCAACAATCAAAACTGGTCATTTTATCTGCATATGCATGTATGATGTGTGCAATATGAGCACCAAGTTTTGAAAATTTTCTTTCCTAGTAAATACATTAAATTGACAGAACTAACACTTAAAATTCCTCCCCCCCCCCCGCCTTTTTTTTTTTTTTTTTTTTTGGAGTGGAATTCTTTTTAACATAGATTCAGTCTTGCTGAAGTGAGCACCTAAAGTCAAGCTGGAAAAAACAGATTTATTGGAATAACAGCTGCGACCACTACTGATAAGTGCTCAGCATCTGACTTCTCTAGCTGCTGTTAAATCATGTACAATTCCTTAGGCTGGGAAAGTAAATAAAGATAACTGAGTACAGCAATCTGTTTCAAACCAGGGAGAAGAGTATGGGTTGCAGGGAGATCTGAGACACCACACATAAATTAATCTGCATGCCCGTGGCTTTGGTGTTAATTGCACTCTCAGCATCTGTGTAAATAGTTTGCTTATTAAAAAGCCAGGTTAGTGTTATAAACATGGAATGCTCTTGTGTTATTGTCCAAAACATGATGCAGAAATATGTCAGCAGCAATAATTCCAGAGAGACATACCTCCCACTTCAAATATGATTAACTAGAAAAATAAAGCTGGGAGTAAACAGATGGCCTGGAGGGACTTTTAAAAATATGATGGTGGATTTCCAGATTAAATAACCTACACAAAATAGGAAGTGGTTAAAAAAGTAATTGAGTGTATGCACAAAGGAATAAAGATGAGAAAATGACAGTAAAGGGTTTTTTACTCTCCTTTTGGGAAAAGATGGGAGGGAAACAATTAAGATGGTGTTGTGCCTGAAACATGGGGAAGACTGATAAAAGTACTTAATGACTAATGTGACCAGAGAAGAAGGTCATGGAAAACAGGCTGTTGTGCTGTTTTTGTTAAAACCAGGATGAAGAGAAAATAATTATACCAAGATCTGAAAACCCTTGTAGCCTTATGAAACTCTGGAAACATTAAAAGATTCCTTGTTAATGACAGATTTGTATGTGGGGTACAAAGTTCTCACAGGACAGACTGTCAAGAGACATTCATTGGGCATAACAGCAAAGCTTTCAGTAGCAAAGACTGTTGCATTGTCCAGGGAAAATATGGAAGCAGAGGTGGATACTAGAAAAAATGCCACCTGTGTACTGGCTCAAATTAAAGAAAGCCAGGAAACAGGAGACATTGAAGCTGATACTGTGACCTAGGGCAGACATCAGAAAGCAACATAAAAAGCAGAAAAAAAAGCCAAGGTATGGACAGGGATGAGGACTAGAAATGCTTCCTTTCCACAAAATGAAACTACCATAGGACCAGTAACCATCAGTGTGGGTAATGAATGAAGCCTGCAGAAGAGATGTGTGTCACATATGAGCAATCCCCAAAATAATATACATACATTCATGTCAAATACTCTTTGAAGCTATGTTACTGGGGTTCCAGCTGCATTCTAGTACCAACTGCTAAGTAGGACTGATAAGTTGTTAGATTTAAGCAAGGGGTCTACCAAGTGATAAAAGATAATAAAATTTTTCTGAAGTCAGTGGAGTGGATGCTCACTTTCATAAGAACTCCCCTCTCCAAATGATATATTATTTGTTAGAATTTCTAGTAGTCTAAATGAAGGTGTACCTCCCACTGTTGAATAGCAATGAAATGCTTGATGGAAGATAGAAATAAAAACTGCCTAACAGCATCCAAATAGGAGACTGACAATATAGGAATAGAACACCTACAGTGCAGAGTCACTTTAGAGGCATATTCCCACATTTACTATGAGAGAAAATTAAATGTTTTTAAACTCCCCATTGAAAGGAATTAGGAAATATGTCAATGAACTACCAGGCTATGTATTTAATTAGTTACAGCAGACTGCAGTGATAATGAACTTCACAAGAAATGAAGGACTCTTCAGATATTTTCAGAACTTGCACAGAAGTTACACCCAAAGTAAGCCATTGGCCTTATCCAAAGACTGAGGATGGAAGATCTCCTTTAGGGTAAATGTGCCATTTTAGTTGAAGTTAAGTAAAGGTTTTGGTAAGATGAGTCAATACTGTTGAATGCCTTTACTGTTATCATTGGGCTAGCACTGCTGGCCATGCATAGCTTTAAATATCTCTCCATCTTCCAAGGAATTTTAACCAATTGAAATACTCACTAGAAAAAGTCCTAGAAGCAGTTCTGATTACATTCTAAGGTAAATAAGGCATCAAGGCAGAAGCAATGCTGGTCTGTACTGTCAAGATGCAACAATTTATAATCTGGGGAGAGAATATTCGTGAAAAGATGGGCAAAAAGAAGGTGAAGTCAGCTACGTACACTTCTAGGAAATAATGGTCAGGCCTTGAGATGCTATTAAGGATATGTAAGACGTATATGAGGGGAGCCAATGATCTATAGGAAGGAATAATTGTCTTCTTAGATACTGGGTGCTTTTACCAATAGTGGTGCAGTGTAGGAAGAGTCATGCATCCAAGAAGAGACATTTGAAGAATAAAAATACTACAGGTGAAGTATTTCCTTAAAGTAGTTGTCCTGCAGGAAACTGAGGACACTATGACTGCTAGAGGCAGCAGCTTACAGAAGTTTTTAGAAATCAACAGGAGACACAAAATGTGGCTATAGAGAAAAACGTTACAGACTGAACTTTGTGTAAACAGTTTCACCAGCTCACCTCTAGATACCAGCACTGTGTGCTGTCTCATCAGAGACAAGGTGGAGCAATGACACTACCAGTAGCAGATGCTGAGCTGGATTTTCTGAACATAATGCACACATCTCAGATGGATTCCAACAATGGACTACATTGTATTTATTTCTTTTATCAAGGTGAGTGTGCATTTTTCCGGTCTCACTCTCTCTAATAAAAGTGGGGCTTAATGAGAATAGAAGAGCATTGAGCAGATTAGAATCATAGAATCATGGGATGGTTTGGACTGGAAGGGACATTCAGAGGTCATGTAGTCCACGACTACTGCAGTGAGCGGGGCCACCTTTAACTAGGTCAGGTTGCTCAGAGCCCTATCAAGCCCAGCACTGAATGTCTCCAGGGATGGGTCCCCACCTCCACTCTAGGCAACCTCTTCCAGTGTCTCACCACCCTCATAGTAAAGAATTTCTTCCTAGTATTCAATCTAAATCTATGCTGCACTAGCTTATTGCTCTCCATCACATCATCCCCCAGCCTGTATTGATTACTGGGATTGCCTCTACCCAGGACCTTACACTTGGCCTTGTTGAATTTCATGTGGTTCACATGGGCCCACTTCTCCAGCTTGTCCAGTTCCCTCTGGATGACATCCCATCCCTCTGGCATATTGACAGCACCAGTCAGCTTGGTGTCCTCTGCAAGCTTGCTGAGAGTACACTTCATCCTGCTGTTGGCATCTTTGATGAAGATATTAAACAGCACTTGTCCCAGTATGGACCCCTGAGGGTCTGTTTTTAGCATTTTGCCATTCTTTCGTATCAGAGGGGAACACTTTCTTTGACCTTTTTCTGATTGACACACTGGTAGAAGCTCTTGTTATTCTTTGCATAGCTTGCTAACTTCAGCTCCAGCTGCATCTTTAGCTTCCTGACCTCATCCCTACACAACCAGGTAGCATCCCTACACTCTTTCCAAGATACCTGTCCCTGCTCGAACTGCTTGTGAGGAATAAATACTACATGAAGCTATCTCTTGTATAAAGTGATGCATGAGCTGAGTGATTGAGGCATTTTGTTTATAGAGAGCTGAGTCATAATCTCCAGAGTTGATATAAAATGGATGACATATAATGGATGAAATTACAGATGCCACTAAGACCAGTCAGAGAGTCTGTCTGCTTGGCAGATTTAAATATCTAATTGAGGGCTTATATGTAACTGGATGCTGAATTCAAAGACAGTATGCAATACAGTCTTTATACATCTTCATTACAGCAGAAAGTGAGATTAGAATCATAGAATCATAGAATCATAGAACTGGCTGGTTGGAAGGGACCTCAGAGATCATCAAGTCCAACCCTTGATTCACTACCGCTGCTTTACTTCTGGTAACAGTCACCTGTAAGACACTGCACACATTTCTGGGAAGTGCTTGTCTGAAGGACACATAGACAGGAGCTCTAATTAGGGAGTCCTGAGTGTGTTTTGTGGAGTATGTGTCTGGCCTGTGGGCCAATGGTCCATACTGCACTACAGCTAGATTTAACCAAATCATCATCAACGGGACTTTGAGAACACGGACACCTCCTCATGGGTAAAAAGAAAATGGTGGTGTGTCACACTTGGCAATCAAGACAGGCAGGAGTCTGTTGATTTAAAGCAAAACAGAAAGGAAGGCAAACAGACAGGAAAAGATCATGATAAATTAGCAAGAAATTTCATGGGAGCAGATAAAGGAATGCCAAGCTAATCAGACAGACCAGTGCAATAGATGACTGAAGGTCTCATTATGCCCAGATGGTTGGGTTTAGGTTTATGCAAAATGATGGCATATAAGATATGGTGAGATACTAATAAAGTAACAGAAATAAAAGTGAAGAAAAAGCAGCATTTTTTAGCAAAGCTCAGGAAACAGCTGTGCTGACACAGGAGAGACAGCATAAATTAAATAAGAGCAAAAGAGAGAGGATACTAGGGTGAAGAATACAGCTTGGAAACCTGTACTCCAACAGCAGCTGATAACATAAGAAAACTTTAATGGACATTTGAAAAAAATTATTGGAACTGCTTGTACACCCTGCAATGAACAGCAGCTATATTCAGAGGAAAGACTGTTGCTGTGGACTTCCTATTGAAAACAACTACACACACAAGGGAAATTAAAAAAAGATTTAAAAATAAATCAAATGTACTCTGAATATGTTACATAAGGCAATAGTAACCTTCCGGTTTGAATATGCATTCAGTTTAGTCACCTTATTTCACTTACAAATAAGAAATAGAAAATAGTAATGAGAATGATTAGAGGCTTGGAAAGTTTCATACATGCAAAGATTAAAAAGATTTTGGTATATACGTAACAAGGAATGAATAAGCATTGAAATGAAAGAGGTGTATAAATTATTAATGGTTTAGGAAGGATCAAGAGGGTACACTGATTTAACTCTCAAAACACCAGAACAAAGGGTTCACAATGAAATCATAACCTTTCAGTTTAGAACTGATAGCAGGAAATCCTTTTTATATAAATGTGGCCTCTCTGAATCAAGATCTGAGGCAATTAACTTCATGGGATTAATAAAAGGACCTAACAATTCTTGCTACCTTTGGTAATCTCACAATAACATATAATCTGAATGTTTAAGAATCCTTAATGTACTGATTCTTACAACAAGCTGCTAAGGCAGGAAAGCACCATCTTCCTTATCTTGTGAACAAAATTGACACTGAGGGAATACTAGATGGTTTACCTTGGACCACAGACAGAATGTCTTGTAGAGAAAAACTGTATTTTAGTGACCTGAACACTACATTTGGTGCCCACATCTAGAATCTTTTTTGCTGTTATTTATGTTGGTGATGCCCAGTCTTTCTGATTTGGCTGTCACACAGATCCTTATGAAAGCACTTGAGCCACGTGCCATGGCTCTTTCATGGTAATGTGCCAGCACATAATGGACTGACCAGAGGCTTTGCACTTACACATTAAATTAGATTAATCCTTATGGCACTGGATTTACTGAACATGCCCAATTCAATGAGATTGAGTACACTTGCTAGAAGCGATGGAAATACTGCTGATGCATTGCACAGCACGTCTGTTCATACCTAGCAAGGAAAGCCTTGCCTGTTCTTCACTGCTACCTCCAGAATCATTGATCTCTCCCAGTCCCCACTACTCTCTATCACAAGAGCTCTTCACTGCCACTTTCCCATTTTCCTGTGACTGCCACATGCTGGGTTGCTGGAAAAGACTGGGCACAGAAATATTCAGGTGTCTGGCAGCTCTATCCTCACTTGTGCCTCAGGAATAATAACAACAGAGCAGCCAGACTTGATCATTTGTTTTGACAAGTCATACATGGCCCCTGTTTCTAAATGGGTCTTCCCACTTTATGGGGATGTCTAGTATACAACAGCAGCAATGCTAACTTGTCTCAGAAATATTCAAAGGAATGACTGTCATCTAGGATATAACTTTTTGGGATGTAAGTGCTGCCTGCCAACCGTGAGGAGGGAACTTTATGCATCAATATGATATTAAGCAGTGCCTTATCAAGGAAGAAAATTTGATCTGTGGCATAAATTATCTACCTGTGCTAAGAGATAGATTAAACATAAAATTGTATTTATTTTTGTTTTGCTTTGGTTGGGTTTTTTTTTTGTTTGTTTGTTTAGAATGTAAGGCTAGAAAAAGTCTTTGAAGGCATATGTTTCCATTTGTTGGCTCAGAGTGAGAGAACCTTTTTTTATGGGGCTGTGTTATGATGTGGTGATGATAGTTACCCTTCTTGCAGAGCACAATAAATGTATCACTATGGCTGAGTTACTGATTCTTTCTTTGTGTGTGCAATGGTACAGTACACTCTTCTACAGTGACATGAAAGATAAACCATGCAAGAAGATTTGTTAGTTTTCAAATATCTTTTTTGGCTCTGTAATCTTGGATCTACATAAAACTTAGTATAAACTGAAGTTTTGCTACAAAAGCCTGTTAAGATACCTGTGTTGTTCTGAGAGTTTTTCAGCCCACCTTTTTTTTCTGGTTTAGGACTGTCACTTTACTTACAACACAGACAGGCTAAAAAAGACAACCAATTTCAGCCCAAGACAAAAAGATTGCCCAAGACTTCCTCCAATGTCAGCTTCAGAGCTGTGCTATTACATAAACCATAACTCTTGTGCTTTCTCTGGTAGCCTCTCTGCCCCTTCCTCTTTGCGTCTTCCTTGTTTTTAACAAGTGGTGAATTGTCACTGGTTACCAATGCCTTCTCTAATGGCCCACATGGTTCTCTGTGTCCACAGAAAATACCTCAAAGAATACATCCTGATTTTGTCCTCATTCTTATGACAGCTGCACTGCTCATAACTGTTCTGTGCTCAGCCCTTACTCACACCATGATCTGCTGGGGGGTGTTTAGCCAGCTGAACAGCTGAAATTGCATCACATGCAGTGGGGGGGTACGTGTGCTGTTCTAGCTCTCAAATGCTGGTGCAAGAAAAGAAGGAAATTCAAGTTTCCTGGTAAATATGTACCTCACAGACAAGAGAAGTCCTTTTTTTCAGCCATTTTCCAGTAGTGATTTACTAAATTTACTGCAGAAAGATTTGCAATTAGGTCCTCAAGTAAAGAGTGTTGCAGTCCACACTTTCTCCCCCTCTCTCCCCCAATTACTCCTGTCCTCAGATCATTCAGAGATCATTTAAGATCATTTTTCTCTGCAATGAGTTGATTTTTTTTTGTATTTATAGTGTTTGTTTCATGTCATCATACCACTTGTTTTTATACTGTGCTCATGAAAGAAATTTTAAAAAGAATTGGCTGCAGAACTGGTCCTTGAGTATCTACCATTAAGCTCCCTCTGATGTAAAATTGCCCCTTGCAACACTGCCAACTGCCCAACAGTTTTTCCTGTAACAACACCTGTCTAACAGTGTCTCTTTTACCTCTTTCTTCTCTAGCATTTTTTATTAATTTCCCACATAGCCCTGTATCAGCTATTTTACTTAAGTCCAGACAAAGGACATCTAAGGGTTTTCTTTTAAAACCATCTCTCTTTAAAAAAGGATACTGTCAAGTTTAGTCTGATTTTATCTGCCTTTGAATCCATTTTGTGTTTATTTCTGTCTGCCAGCATCATCTGTTTGAAAGCACTGTGTTCTGCCGAGTTCCAAATAGTGCAATTTCTGTCCCCACTGCTTCAGGAACCCAGATTCAGTAACTGCTGTTATCTCTTTGTGTAACAAATTGAAATATTTTTATTAAAAGTATTTTCATGTGAATGCATGTGCTAAGTCTTTCAGAATACAAGCTTGGGAATTGGGAATATCCCATAGCTCATGAAGGCCCTTGAATTTTATTTCTGCGTCCTCTGTGATCGTCATCCCACACTTGCATTCCCAAAATCCAGCTTTTCCTTGCCTTTGTGTCAAAATCATTGCCCCTTCTGTTGGTTGATAAAATAATAATTTAATTTTGGACTTACTCATCTTTGGTTTCACCCTTGACACAAATTAGGGAACCTTTGAGACTTTTGAGGCCGCTGTTAGCTCTGAGAGCACTTCATCCATTCAGTCCTTAACCCAAGAATAATTTCCAATTATTCTAGCTACCACAACATTAGCTTTTTCTCAAAGCCTCTTACGTGTTCAGTGTATATACATATATAAATAAAATTAGTGTCTTGATTGCTGGAGGTTTCAGCCTGAGACCTGCACTTCCCTTTTTTCTCCCTCCCCCCCCCTTTTTTTTTTTTTTCAAGCTTCATTGAACAGAGCAATCACCACTTCTTTGCAACCTCCTTTAAGATAGTTGTGGAGATCGATAAGGTCTCCCCTCAAATTCCTTTTCTCTAGGCTAAAAATACCTCAAAGTGAGGTAAATCATCAGAATAATCAATTGGCTTGGGCTGCTTTTGCATCAGTTCTCAAACACTGTCAGACATACCTTGAATGTTGCACCATTCTGTGACCCGTTTTGATGCCCAGACTTCTTCCTACCTTCTGTAATATACATTCACTTTCCTTGTTCATCTTAGCAGAATAAACTGGATTGTTTTATTTGCCTTCGTAGCCTGGACTTGATGTCAATCTCTCAAAAAGTCATGATACAGAGTCTTTAATGTTTTATTGAGTATGAAGTGAGTGTTAACTCAGCATATCATGTAAGATTTTCAATAAGATCCTTTGGGTTTTGCTTTTTGACCATGAGCAAAGATAAACACCTGAACAACATTTCAAAGATTTAAAAAAAAAAAAATCATAATGTAATGAATGCTCACTTGATACATTTCTTATTTCATTTGGAAAACAAATCTGGTATTAATTGAGAGCATCTATGTGTTTTCATTTTGATTCAGATGAAGCTGTTCCTTTTAATTTACAGGTAGAGGGGAAGAAAGAAATAAATGTGGTTTTCGGTTAAAATTTACACTGTAAATCTTATTTTCAATTTGGGGCCAATTCTACATCTTTATTTATGTGACTCATTAACAGGACTCCTTTCAAAAGTCAGGATTACTCACTCAACTAAATGAAGTAAAACGAAGCCATTATCTTTTAAGACTAAATGATAGAACCCGTGAATTAGACACTTGTAATAGAACCATTAACAATTTTTAATTACAGTACAGCTACCAGCCACAGCAGTAGTATATAATAATACATACTCATTTTTTTTTTTTTTTTTTTGCCTGCTGTTTCAGTGTGTGACATATCATTATGGAAGGAATATTTAAATCCTATTTTTAGATGTAAAAGTTTGCAGAGAACAGCCAAAGCTGGAAGGACTATGTGAACATGTCTCGTGTTATTTCAGGCTGTTTGAACTGAAAAGAAAACACAGTAAAAAATTATATCTTGTGGCCAGAGGGGCAATTTATGGGACCTAGAGGGACTCAGGGTCAAATACCACGTGGTGTGCATCTGCCATGTGATCTTAGAACCAGAGAACTGTCTCTGGACTCTTTTAATAACATTATAGACTTAGTGATTCCAATTAGGTGCCAAAATACGATTTGGAGGCATATTGTGGATCTCTAACAATGAGAAGGTTCTGACAGATTCAGTCTATACTATCCAAGACTGCTGACTTCTTTTCTCTGTGCAGCCTACTTAGAAAATGGAGAACTCTTTTTTGGGACCACAGATAACTAAATTAGGTACTGCTGTTAACTCTCACTTACAGCCAAGTCTTACAGACTACAGAATACATATGGTGAATAACTGATTTTTCCTGCAGAGGGGTTCCTTAGTAGGCTCCTAAGTCCTCTTTGTGCACAGTGATAAGTAGTTTTAATATCCCTTGAAATGTCTGTCGTTCTGTCTGCCTTGGATGACTGGTTTATTAAGAATATATAACCTCTGTGTGGAAGGAAATGAATGAAAAATGGTAGCATAATAATATATTAATCTCCATGAGAATTCTCAGGAATTCAGATCATGAGTTTTCTGATGAAATATTCCTTTGAAAATAATGGTCACTTAGTAAAACTAAAACTTTCTGCAAGAATATGCTCATCTTCATGAAATGTCTGCTGGGTGAAAGCTTTCTCGGTGCAGAGAGAAAGACCCATCCCTTCTATCAAGATGCAGTTGATGGCACCTGGGATAGGAAAGAGTGACAGATCAGGGGCATGAGTTAGTTTAGTTATCATCCTCTCTTGCAGGGTTATAAGATGTACTAGGAGATCCAGTACCTTCACTGGCTGAGTGGTGCTTGATCTTCCATGCTTCTCTTTCAGAATTCTGGCTTTTGAATATTGTGTAAAATAAGGATCTTGTAACTTGCTCAGTTACTTGCTTACAGTCTTACTACCATGGGGCTGTAAGTAAAACACCTTGTTTGTTCATGTTTGTGATGATCACCTGTTTTAATTCCTTGTCTGATACAGAAGTTCTTTCCTGTTTTCTATTTTCTCATAAAATATTTCTCTAGCAGATTGTATGGTTCTTCAATCCACACAATGGATGCAAACTATCTTTCATTTGTAATGAAATGAGAATGTTTTTGCTTTAGTATTATAGACTGCTAATAAAAAGGAATACAGTGAGACATCCTTTTAAGGTTTTATTCAAAAGATGAGAGAGACTTTGCTGTCACAGAATGGAGAACTGTTGGATTTTTGAAAATGAATTGCAATTATGTGTGCAAAAAGTGAAAAAAAACCTGTCATCATCTTGCATAAATCAAGGTTATAAAATTTGTTAACGTCTTTTGAATATACATGGTCATTCTTTCTCTGGATATATCTTCATGTAATTTGCCTTGACAGTGTTGGGATGGGGAATAAATAAGACAACTGAGACAATATAGGATGACTGAGAATCTGTACAGCATTTAGAACACACCAAGGAAAATCTTTCATATATTGGACTTCTAAAAAAGCACCTTGAATTGGTGTTCATTTGTGTAAGAGAAAGTTTTTTATTCTAAAATAGAAAAAAAAAAAAAAAAAAATTCACATGGATCCAGATAAAGCCTTAATGAAATCTTTCCATTTGCAGATTTCTACATCCTTTATAGCTCTGTTTCCTGATACCTTTTTACCTGAACACCAAAATGTATTCAGCTTCTGGATTTGTTAAGATCCATATAATTCCAACTACAGCGCTCTTCAGGATATGGCTTTTTGTTTAAGTGAAAAAAATAGCAAAGGAATGTATGTGGGTATGTTAAGCTTCTAGATGTGTTGCTTAAATAAGAATTGATATAAAGATTAACAGATTGACACTAATGTAAATGAAAATTTGATATAGATTTTAAAAATTCAGATCCTCTTGGCTTTGTTGCATGAGTTCTGTCAACTCATTTGAGTTTCATTATCATTAAAACCAATAAAAATATTTTCCATTAACTATTCTGTTATTATCTAGCCCATATTGCCATGCAAAATAGTAACCAATATATGTAATATATATATAATATAATATAATATATATATTGCAAAATAACAACGACTATATAAAATAGCAACCAGCTTGATATATAAGGCTAGAAAGAGCTGTGTGTTTGTTGTTGGTGTTAAGTAAAACACATTCATTTTATAGGATCTGAATTGTCCTGGAATGTTTGATATTCAGGTTGTCCCAAGCATGTCTTATCTTTCCCACTGTGTTTTGTCTTGTAATTGCATAAAGTTCATTCAAAAAAGATTAAAATCTTCTGATTGTTAGATTGCTAAACTCAGTATAGTGCTAACAAACAGGATATTCATTAGATATGCCTCATCCCTTATCATCTACTTTAGAGATAAAGACAGTGATTAATACCATATCAAGGAACAGTTTCACCCTCCATTTTTCTTTTTTTTTTCTTGTGCTGCTATTGAAATATCCCAATATAATGTCAGTGAACTGCATTTTTTATGTTTCCCATTTAGAGAAACGAGTCTAGGATGTTGCTGACTGTGTTGGACTATTGGTTTGTGTATACATTGCCACATTTTTAGAGGAAAGAGATGTGGGATAGAATCTGATTATTTTTCATCTTGGTATGTAATACCATAGAATAGATTCAGTCCTGCTCTGACAAAAAAATCAGTGCATGTAAGTATGTATCTTCTTCCTCCCACCTCATTATCATTCACACTTTTATACTAGAATTTCATTTTTTCCAGGTGATTCTATTTTGTGTTTCAGCTAGTCCTGTAGCTTTTCTACACAACCTTGTTCCCATTTGTCTGCAGAAATAAAGGCAGGTATGAAAATGACAAAGCATTTTCAGAACTTTGCCTTTTCATTTGTTCTATGCTGTATATTGTATGAGTTTCATTATGGAGGTGCTGTATTGGCAGATTTGTTACTTTGGAAGGCAATCTAGGAAGCAGATGTGACTTCAGAGCAGTTTTCAGTTATATTTTTAAAACAGTGGCCATGGATACCTGGTCTGGATCCCTCCATCCAGTTCCAGGATACTCATGAGTGACTCTGAGCTAATTATTTAAACTTTGCGTGCCTTTGTTCATTTCTGAAATGTTCATCTCTGAAACAGTTTCCTAATTTTCAGATAAATTAGAATGCTTACGTTTACCTCAATATTTGTACAGCTTCCCAAGACCTTTAGAAAGATGTTGCCAGTGTTATAACTATTTTATTACTCTACCTTTTAAATTATGTAACTGTACTACTTTTTACCCTTTGAAAGATAAATTTTATTTTGAGATTTCATAATTGTCTCCTATGACAGCTCTGCTCTGAGAATTAGCATCTTAAAAAAAAGAAGGAATTTCACTCTTCTTTTTAAGAAGACTATTTAAAAGATTTTGGATGTTACACGTAAAAACGTGAATCACTCGGACACATAGCTAAATTTGAGTATGATGTTTATTTGAAAGAAGTAAACTACACTGGGTGAAATGTGTAAGGAACCTACAGTTTTAAACTGTTCTCAATGTCTTCTTTTTAGGTATCTGATTTCCATTAGTTTTTAATTAGTTCTATGCCACCAAGGCTTTTGCATTTTTTCCAAAGGACTACTTGCTTTGTTCAGTAAACAAGATAAGCCTGCTCTGGGGTTTAATCAAAACTGAGGAGCAATAGAGGTTCTTGCCTTTTAACAGTCAGTCTGTGTCACAACTCTTTTTTTTGTTCTATTAATAATCCTGGCTTTTCATGTCCCACTTTTCTGTTCATTTTTTTAAGGACTGCTGAGTACAGGACATCCATCCATCCCAATTACCAGCCCATCATTCTCTGTTCTTTCAGACTTATAGAGACATCCTCAAGGATGTCCCAAAGAAGTGAACTTATAAAGAAAAAGGAATTAAAAAAATAAAAAAGAAAACGTGAACTTGGTTGTTCCTCTGTTTTTCTTGCTATCTCTTCCAAGCACTAAGGGCAGATTCCTGGTCTAATGGTGCAGCAGCAGCGTGTCACTAATTTCAGGGGCACAGTGCAACTGAAGCACACCAGAAGTATTTGTGTATTAACAAGCAATAAAAGAATATGAGAGGAAACCACAGTTCTGGAAAACATGAGAGCAGTGGGTATTGTATACCTTGACTTCACTGAGGCATTCAGTACTGTCTCCAAAAAAATGCTCACAGAGAAGATGAATCATGGGCTACATGAGCAGACAGTGAGAGGGACTGAAACCTGAGTGAACAGCTGAGCCCAGAAGGTTATGATCATTGACACAAACTCTAGTTGGAGGCCAGAAGCAATCAATGCACCCCAGGGGTCAATCCAACACCTCCCTTTGGGTATTAACACACGTCCCTTGACTTCCTGGCAACACATTTCCTAATTCAGCCCGAGATAATGTTAGGCTTTTTTGCTGCAAGGGCATGCTGCTTGCTCACGTTGAACCCAGAATAAACTATGGCCTGCACCAATGAATGCTGAGGGCCACCCAGCTGGAAAACAGCTTGGTGGAAAAAGACCTGGGGGTCCTAGCAGCCACCAAGTTGAACATGAGCCAGAAATGTGTCCTGCCAGCAAAAACAGCTGATGTATTTTTGGGCTGCATTAGGAAAAGCACTGCCAGCAGGTCAAAGGAGGTGATCCTTCCCCTCTACATTGGCACTGGTGAGGCCACACCTGAAATCCTGTGTCCAGTCCTCCCCAGCATGAGGAGGACAAACAGAAGAGAATCCAATGAAGGGCTGTGAAAACTGTCAAGGGAGTAGAGCACCTCCCTTGTGTGGAAAGGCTCTGAAAACTGGGACTGTTCAGCCTAGAGAAGAGAAGGCTCAGGTGGGTTCTTTATCGATGAAGATCCTCAGCCCGAAGGGAGGGCACACAGAAGGCAGAACCAGGATCTTTCCAGCAGTGCCCCATGACAGAACCAGAGGCATGGCAGAGGTTCCCTCCAAACACCAGGAAACACTTTTTCACTGTGAGGATGTCTGAGCACTTGGCAAAGGGTGCTCAGGGAGGTTGTGTGCCTGCTCCCATCAGCTCGAAGTGGCCCTGCTTATGCTGGGGGTTTGGACAAGAAGTCCCTTCCAACCTCAACTCTGATCAACTTTGATTAAGCATTTAGATGCAAAATATCACATTTAAATCTTTAAAGTACCTTGAAAAATGTCATATCTGTAATTTAGTGCAAATTTTCAGCACAGTACATGAGATTTTTAGGACTAGTGTGCATAGGAAAATGCTGTTATGTCTTGAAATGTCACAGAGTAAGTTTACCTCTAAATATGCTGTGACAAATATAATAAAAAAAGTTTCCAGACAGCATACCAGATGGATGTCAGAATTTGATATATTCTTGTGACTGCCCCCATATAAACACTTTTGTGGAGAAAGTGATAATGGAAACGTGAAAATAATTGAAAACTGAAATACAAATGCAATATACATTACTGGTATTATTGGAACTTCATGCCCTTTAGCTGAAAAAGAAACTTTATAAAATGTTATGCTGAACTGTGACAAGACTGAAGCTATTAAAAAGAATCACAGTGGAAATACTTCTGCATTAAGAATTGAATGTTTTTGTGGGAAATACGAAGAGAGAATATAATGACAACAATAGAGTGGACACGTAAAAAGACATTTGGATATCCCTGATTTTTAGAGCACAGTTATGCAGAAATCTGTGGTTAATTCAGCCAGCACTGTTCTTATATTATTGCTAAAGTAGAGCACTAAAAATATTTTCACATTGAAGATAACAGAATTTATTCCTGAACTACTCTTTGACGTATAATTAGGTGGCTACCGTTATATTTTTTTCCTTTGGATGTTCTTAAGATATATTAGCTTGCACTTCAGCTGACTTCACAATGATTCATTGTAGCTGATAAAATTATATATTGCATAAAGATTTTACTGTGCTAAAAAGGTGGATGGAAACTTGTCTTCTATGTTATCCACAATTTTCAGTGGAATCCTTCCTATAAAAGAGAAGTGAGAAATATAAGAATAGTAGTTAACATACTTAGGAGAAGTAAATTTACGTGGCCTGAAAACAAATCTTGCATCTACTTTCAAGTGAAATAGTAGAAGCACAATTTTAATCCATAAAAGATATCTACTTGGAATATCACTTTAGAGGATTCTATCTGTTCTTGTAGTCTTTGTTTTCGCAGAGCCTGTCTTGCCATTGCTGTTTGATAGCAAAGTGTATCCAGTAAACCATCTGGCTTCCCACAACTCATGCCTGTATCATCAGTGTCTCATAATTGTCCAGACCTGGATTGATAAGGTGTTGGAAGACAGGAATGAAAATCTGACCCAGTCCACTCTCTTACTTTCTGATTTTACGGTAGGAGTGATTATTCTTTGTGATGAATTCACTTCTAGGCACCTCCTAGCAATTTTATTTACCTTTGCTGAGTTTATAGACAAGGTGGAGATGTGCTAGGCAACCCGAGTCCTTTCCCACCCATGTCACCACTTGGTATAGCCTTTACAGGTCACATGGACCAGCAGTACCAGCTGCCTGACTGTGCTTCCTTTTTCCATAGCTTATTTAGAGGAAGAGTACATGAAATGGAACTTAAGCTTAAATTCCTACTGTTGTGTGTTTGTGCTAGAAGAAGGGGAGGTGACTTATGTGACTTACGTGGTGAGGTTTGTACTGCTCCCTTAGTGCCATCTTGGGATTATGTTGATCATAATGTTCATTTTGGAGGTTTTGTTGATTTTTCAGACACCCTGCTATCTGGTAGGACTGGAACTTCATTTTTTTGCCTGTTGAAAAGCCACTTTCAAGTGAGGAGAATAAATTTAATGCATTCACAGCAGCCTGTCTTTCTGAGGGCATTTCTCTGCTTTATGCCAGCTGGAATTTCCAAATTGTTAGATGCTTTGTGTTGAAGTACATGGCATTGTACACAAGTCAAGAAATGGCGAAGACAGAATCTACTATGGCTGAAGTCCTCTTTGGCTGGAACAGGATAATGTTTCTCAGCCAAGCAGATGCAGTAAAAATCTTTACCTGCTCGTCTGCTATATAACAGGGAGCAGTTCCAGTTCTGCATAAACAATTCTGCCTGTTTATCGTTCACAAAAAAAGGAACTACTCTGATTTCAAACTCTTCAAAGCCCTCCCCTATGCCTACTATCAGTTTCCTTCTTCAAATAGCACTACTTCATCACGTTCAAGAGTGGATCATCCTCTCAGCAGTGGAAAAGTCATGTGGTGAGATATAGATGATGTTACTGCTTTCAGCAGAAAGTGCCAGGCTCTGAGTGTTTTCAAAATCTAATAATTATACCTATTTTGATACATTAACATAGTCATGGAAAGTAACCTTATGGATCAGTGTTGAAAAAAAATCTTTGGTCCTTCATTTCTTAATGCTGTTATGTTTGAAGAAATTAGTTTAATATGATCCCTTGAGAAATCAAGTGCAGACATTAAAAACAGAGACACAAGCAACTTAGCTTTGGTTTGCTCTTTTGTACAGCTTGCTCATTTTAATTGTATCTTGATATAAATCCTTGTCATTAAGTGCTCCTGTACCTTACAGGCAGCAATTGATGTTTTCTTCTGAATGGATTGGCTCAGTTCCAGTAGCAGCACCGTAATATTTATAATTGACTTTGACAGTGGATTATGTGGAACTGAATGTCCTAGGGCATGAAAGTAAATCACATCAGTTTCAGGTTCTCAGCCATTGTAGCTTTTGTTGCTTTGATATTGGTGCTATAGATTCCTTTGATTGTTTGGGTTGATATTTACCTGCTTGTTTGCCTTTTTTCCACCCATCTTTCCTTTCCCCCCTTCTTTATACCCCTACCCACTCACGGACTAGATTTTTCCTTGAATTTTAGAATTCAGTGATGCCTCAGGGAAAGGTAGAAATGACTGACTACAGGAGAAAAAAAAAAGAGGAAGAGAGGTCCCCTTGTTCTGTTTTCAAGAAGTGCAGTTGTGGTGTTGCAGACGGGAACTAGAAACTATAAGGGAACAGGTGGATGTTCTTTACTGTTTTTTTCTCTCTCACTACTGAAAGACTCAATAGCAGTTCTTCTCTTCCTCTGTGGCATAGCACTTGACTGCAGTTGGTTGAAGGAACCACGTTGGACTGTTTAACTGTACATCTGCACTTTCCCCCTTTGTTTTAATTCAGTATCAG
This sequence comes from Heliangelus exortis, assembly GCF_036169615.1. NCBI lineage: Eukaryota > Metazoa > Chordata > Aves > Apodiformes > Trochilidae > Heliangelus > Heliangelus exortis. The sequence goes on from NC_092423.1 coordinate 31,416,142, forward strand.
GGCTTCTCCATTCCTTGGGCACTGTGGGAGATTCACATTTGATGATTATGCCACTGCTGTGTCCCCTCATGTCCTCATTCAAGAATATAAAGATGGAGGAGCTACATTCCTTCATTGAATTTCTTCCTACTTCTCCAGAAATCTTCTGGATCACTCTTTTCTTGACAGCTGGGATAGTATTGATCCATTTCCACTGACTATTGGTGAGCATACTCCTTTGCATGGGCCAATCTGTATTGTCATGCTCACCAGTTGCCAAACAGATTGAGAAAGTGTAGCAGCTGTCTTCAGAGTCCCTCAAGTATGTTAATATACACCTTCATCCAGGCTCCAGTTGTGTCAGTGACATAGGGAATCTGAAATTGAACAAGTGCACTGTCAAAGTTAAGGGCCAAATGATGGAGGAAGTGGAGACAGTGAAGTATTGCCTATGTTTCTCTGAAGCCAGCTGCTCCTCTTAGTTGTGCTGCAGCTATAGTATGGATAAATGTTTTTAGAAGTGCCCTAGTGCTAGGGTTATATCAGTCCTTCAGTCATAGTTCTGGAACATCTCACAGCTGTCTTTCAGGAAAGAGTCTGATGGCCACTCACCCAGAGTGGCACCTGCACCAGCACATACTGGAGGCAAAATAGCAGCTGTCTTTTTAGATTTTGTCACTATACCATGACATACAAGCCCCTCCTCCTGTCAGTCCTCAAGTGCCATGAGCTGTGAAGGAGCTGTGTATCCTCATATGAGTTTCAACTTCACATCTGAAAACAAGGAGTTGCAATGTGTGTGAAATGCCCTGGCAAAGAGTGCCACACAAAACTGTGCCACTTTTTTTGCACAGAGTTCATTTGTACCTACAGTGGGGGCCACACAGACCACAGTTGAACTGGTAATGACTGAAGCAAAACCCCTGGGTATTCACTTGGTTTGACAGGCATTCAACAAGCACAAGTTGGACAGGCTCCTGTCAGGGATGACTACGTGAAACATTACTGGATTATGATGGACTTGAAGTGGACAGGATGAACTGATGGGTCTCCTCTGATTTAAAATTTTACAAAGCCATGAAATATCTCTGTGCTATTCCCTTCTTTTGCATTTCAGTCAATGCAGTGAAAACAGTGAGAGCATACAAGCTCTGTGGTGAATCAGATTTTATATTTTTTAAATTTTACTGGATTAAATCTGTAGGTATACTGTGCCTATTTAAGTACAGTGAGACACCTATCAAATTTCTCTGGAAATTTTCCAAGGTTAGTATGAATTGCTGAGAATAACAAGCACTGTACATGAGCAATAGTTTCAGTAGCAAACCTAGAAGTGTTGAAGGATCAGATTTTATCATAGCACTGAGAATGTTGCTTTATTTGAGAACTTCTGCCAGCACTTGAATCACAACAGCTCAGAATGACCTTTCTTCACAACTACCAGCTCACATCACCTATACCCACAAGGACCAACTGAGTAACTTTTTAATGGAAATAAGAGTTATCTGAAGTTTGCCTGTGGGACATAGGAGGAATTTGTGGGCTAACATTTGGGGAAAACCTGCCCCTGAAGTTTCTCAGCACTTTAGGAACATTTGGCCACCTATGAAGTCATCATGAAGAGCACATCTGAATTTATTTACTTCAAGTGTTTTTAGTTTTTGGTTTGGTTTGTTTGGTTAGTTGGTTTTGCAGAAGGAATGCAGAAGGAATGCAGAAGGAGCTTTTCATTTCAGGGAGAGGAATTTCTCTTAAAGATTTCTTTCAGATTTTTAGCCTCAGTCTTGCAAACAGCTCCAAACAAGCCATATCCCATGTCAATCCTGAGTCTAATTGATCTCAAGTAGCCTCAGCAGGGAGCAGTTTCCTGGATCAAGACCTCGTTCATTCCCGTGTGTGCTGAGTTTTCCTCTGTCATTTTAGTGTGAGTGATTCGCAAACCTTTGGGATTCCTGTAGCAGATGAAACTCAGGCTATTACTTCTTTTATTTAGAAATCAGATTGGACAGTAATATTTTTTCTGTATATTTTGACACTTCCAACCAAAGCAATATACCCAGTAAATTTCTTTTGAGATGTTCTTGCTTCAAAACACATAGAGAAATTCTCTTTTATATGGTTTGACATTAAAAGATTATGACAGTAAAGCCTTTGATACTGATTTGCAGAATCATGAAGAATTTAATAATTTCCTTACTTTTTCTTTATGTTTTTTTCCCCAATCTTTTAAATATGCTTCTTTTAATATGTATTGGTTTTAAGGGAGCATTATGGTCCAGTCTAATTAGCTGTAGTCCTTGAGTCTGAGGAGCAGAAGGGTCTACATTTTTAATCTGGGTTGCTAAAGATGTAGAAATATTTCATTTTTTTCCAAGCATAATAATTAACTTTTTGGGTTACCTAACTGTATTTCTTCAGGTAGGGTTACATTTCAACCAGGATTAAATAAGATATTTAGTAACTGTGCATATTTCCACCTTTGGGTCATATGCAGGTGCAGGTGAGATCTTCTTGGCAACAAAAGGGTGTCTTAGTTGGACCTTCTATTACCTTTACCAGTATTAACTTTGACCAGTCTGATAAGAAGCTTAGAAAGCATTTTTAAGCAACTTTACTGAAAAAATCTACATAATAGTGGTATTCTATCCAGCATTCTGATTTCAGAATATCTCAATTTAATTTAAACCCATTCCTAATCAACGTAAAGCAAACAACATTAAACCCACTTTAAATGTAGTTGTTTGAACTGAGCTACATTTAGACATTTTAAATCCACATTTAGTTAACTAGTGCTGTATTTTTCAGACAGCTTTCTGTGTTTCCATGTAGATAAAGAAAATTTGCACTTGCACCTGTTAGTTTAGGCAGACATAGATCCTTGAAAAATGCAGCAGCTGGAACAAAATACAGTTTTTCCCATTCTGGTTTGGTAATTTAGTAATTTTCCTTGTGCAGAACTCAGACCAGTTCTATTCTGTTCTCACATTCCTCATGCAGTGCAGTGCCTTGACAAGATATTGCATATTAGCTGATCTATAGTGACTGTGCATCTGCCCAAGACAGATGTGAAATTATTTCAATTAGTTTAGGTTTCATGGAAAGATAGATAAGCTAACTTGGGTTTTCTCACTATTTGTTATAGGCTGAGAAAACTGACATGGACCATGGCTGTGGTTCAAATGATGCACAGTATCCTGCTACATTCTTATTCTGTGTACCTGTGTAAATCCCTTCCAAAATGTTAGCCTAAATTAAATAGAAGCCATTTTCTTTTATTGCCATGTAGATACACAAATTAAGCTATAGTGTTTGAGTCCATCTATCAGCCTACTATAACTCTTGCTTTATATCACAGCAACTTATGGGCAGGCACACCTGAGGTAACTAATTTTTTCGTTACTAGGATTTTACACTGATGAACTAATTTGGTCGTTACTATTAGAGTTGTATTTTGGCTGTGTTTAAAATCTAGAGAGAAAATAAAATAAAAAAGTAATTTAAGCCTGATATTGTCACAGCTAGCTGTAGCAGCACTTATGTCTATTGTGCCCCAGAATAGGCAGGATTAAAACCAGTAGATGTAAAGAAAGAGGAAATTAAGTCTTCTGGTTCATGTTTGTACTGTAGCCCTTCATGCAAGGCAACTAATAACGTAATTAATAATTCCTAGATTAAAATCCACATTGCAGAGTTGGTTTGCTTGTCTGTTTTTTACACAGCCAATGTTAATAAATTGCCTTACTGCTAAAAATGGATCTCTATACACATCCTTTTGCACCTAGGTAAAGAGCTTTGTTCTCATCTTGCTCTCTTTCCCTTGGTATTTCCAAATATAAAACTCATGTAAACTCTTTTCCCCTGCTATTATTTTCAGGCAGAATACCACAGATACACAGACATTTTGTGGTTTTCTTAGCAAGTGGCCATGGTGAGCTTGGAACCATGTGAAAAGCAGTGATAAACAGTTATTGACTTATTTGTTTTTTTGTGTCAGGACTGAGATGTCTCCCGAAGTGCGTGTTGTTTTGTTGCAAAGAAAAAAAGCTGAAACAGTGCCACATTTTTAAAGGCTGGGTCATCTGCCTCTGTCCCAACACTAAAATCTCATTCTAGGATTCCTCTGAAATTTAAGTTTCTTTGCATCAATAGGCCTGCAAGATGTCATAATGTAATTTATATTATGAGACCAGAAGACAACAGTGATTTGAGATGTAATAGTCTTTTAACTTGCGTGATGCCTTTGATTAAAGGATTTCAAAGTGCCTTAGAACAAAATATTTCATTATCTGTTACCTCAGCATTAGCCGCTTTGCCTGGAATAGATTATGATGTACACACCTAGAGAAAGATTAGACAGTAGGTCTTGAGAAATGCCACCTTCTGAAAACATTGCTTTGTTGCTGTTCTTTTCAGCATAAATATATACAATTCTAACGAGGCACCTGGTATATTACTTTTAGCTCAGAAGAAAAAACATCTCAGGTCTGTCATTGTTGTGGCACACAAGGGAGTAATTGCTCTGCATGTATTAAAAAAAAGGTGAATCTGAAGAGACTTTCTTGTATACTCATAAAGGACAATTACATAATTACCACTTGAAATTTATAGAACAACTACACATTTTGGTACGAAAGAAGTAAAACTATAATGAGAGATATTATGTTGTTCAGTGCCAAGAAGGAGATGTCAATGCATCATAAAAAAAAAATTCTTTGCATTCCTAAGTTGGAAAACACTGTTACTTGTGACATCCTGAGGTATATAAATGTGATTAATTTTTAAGCTTCTGTTTATTACAGAATCATCTATTAGGATTTAGTAAGAGTACTGTCATTCTATGCAGGAAATAGTTTATATTTAAAGGGATGTTGCAATTTTAAACATTTAAAAATTAATAATTCAGCCTGCTATTATTTCTTGATCCTGTAACTTGTCCTGTGCATGCAACTTTTATGCCTGAAGGGAATCCTATCAAGTTCAGAGCAAACCTTTGAGGGCAGCTGGATTTCTCTGGGATGCCAAGAAATATGGTCTTAGCACTTCAGGCTGCTTATTGATCTGGTGATTATGATGGCTATAAAAGGGGAAAAAATGTGTTGGATTTTTTTTTTTTTTTTTTTTTGGTAGGTTGTTTTGTAGACTTCAAGTGTCTGTCTCACTTACTGGCTGAACCTCCGAAAAGTCATTTCTTTATCCTTGTCCAAGAACAACTGTCTCCTTTTTTCCTAAGAAGCTCGTGACTAGACTACATGAGTATTTAAGAGAACTGGCTTCTATTTTTACATCTAATAATAGCTTGTCAGGTCTTGATGAAGGGGCTTCACAGCTTTTTGCCTCAATTTCCTTATCTGTAAAATGGACATAATGATACCAGCCTCTTTGGTGTGGTGCTCTGAGATATACTGGTGAAAAATGTAGCTATGACCTTTTCTGTAGCTACTATCTCCTCACAGGCCTGATTCTGTTGGCTGCTACGTGAATAGTAATGAGAACTCTTAATCTTAGTAATGTTTAATGCTTAGTGGTCAGCATGTACTCAGTACTGTGTAGAAGTAGGTCCAAATAATGACACTTCTATTTCATGTCAGGTTTTTCTTTATTTTATCCCACTACAAAACTCTGTTTATTTTCTATTTAATATTCTGGAAGTCTTCAACCAGCCTAACAGGAGGGCATTCTGCATGGGGTTAGATTTTCACTCTGTTAAAAAGAATTAAAAGTGCATCTGAGCTGATGCCACCCTTGCTTCTAATGTCCAAATCCGTAAGCTTTCTCATTTTTGGGGGCCAAATTATCCTCGAGTCCTGTGTGTAATTGTTGATTCTGACTGAAGCAATGCTCCCTAATACTGATGAGTGTGGGTCTGATGCATGACAGGATGCTTTTCTGCCAAAAAGCCACTCATACCTCCTGCAGCCAGAGTTATTGTTTTTTGCAGTTCAGCCTGGAAGGAATTTTATAGGCCTGTTCTTCCTATACCCCTGATGCAGCCCAGTGCTTCAGGAGAGAGATGAGGCTGAAACTCATTTCAAGTCAAAATGCTGACATATTAACGGGATCCTATCAATCAACAGTTTCCTGACATGAAAAGATATTAAGACATACATATATATAATTTCTGTCTCTCTGACACCTCCTATACCTCATTGCCCAGAATGAAGTACTTGACGTATCAGTGTACTTGATAGTCAGTTAACATTATAGATAATACAAGTAAGCTGCCTAATAAATTTTTACTTCATTTAAGCACATTGCAAACTGCCCTTTAGCAGGCAGCTAACAAAACTTCTCATATATCTGAAGTAATACACTAATCCTAGTATGCAGGGGTAGTGTGACATTCCTCCTGTCCTAAAGTGAAGAACATTTATTCCCAGGTAATACTGCTTTGTGGATTGCATATGAAAATAATACTGTTTTATTCTTTCAGAAGTTGTGGGATAACGTGATGACTGTAAGGAATGCAGTCTCCCATCAACTCCTTATATCTGCATGGATAAAAGAGAGTAAGACCGAAAAAGGCAGCAAGCTCATTAGCTAGAAGTGGTTATAATTTGTTTTGCTGTAGGTCAACAGCTGTCTAGAGAATAACATGAAAAACCTGTTCTACTTCTCTCTCTTTGGTCTTGTGCTGAAATGGATTTTTCGCTACTTGGCCCTTTTCCCAGGGATTCTTGGGAATTCAGCTCAAATTATTTGGTATGCTTTCCTCCCAGCCGAAGAGTGAATTCTTCTAGGTGTACAAATTATACTTGGTTTATTAATGTTTCCTTTATATGACAACCTAGTGCCTAAAGGCATCAACTCAAGACTCAAGTCATTCTGTTTACAACCGTGCTGTTTGATGAAGCTGCATCCTTTATTGTAGAAGTGCCTAATTTTATGCACTGAACAAGAGAGTTATTTCAGAAGGTTTCCAGAATTATTTCTTTAGGCAACAAATTAATGGCAAGTGTCTTAAGAGTCAGCAGCAAGGAGTGGAGGCAATCAGTGCAAATATTGAGCAGTCTGAAAGAAGCTAATGACAAGGTATTGCTCAGAAGATAATACATGGAGGGTGGAAAAATTTTCTATGTAATTCATAAAGAAAGATGCAATTCTTAATCTTAATAAACTGATTTGTTAGTAGGGATGGAAAAGAAATTATGATTACAGGTTTCCTGAGTTGTGTTGTGATTAGTGTTTCAGGATTTTATTCTCAGATCTCCTATGTGACCATCTCTGAGCATGTACAAAATCTTCCTTAATTATTTCGGAATCACTCTTTGGTTTATGTATTATAGGCTGACCTACTAGGTGGTAACTGAAGAGAGGAGGAAGAAAGGTTTACTTTTACTTTACTTTAATTTAAATGTGTCTCTGTGGCAGGGGGGTTTGGCTGAGTAGATCTATTACTGTCAGCACCAGGTCTATTACTATTAGGTCAAGTGGGTAAGAGGGTTTCAGTGTTGTTTTATTTAAAATACATACAGTCTGAAATCCTGACTTCATGACTGATTGTAGACTTTGGGGTTTTAATGTTTGATGACTTGACCTCACTACCTGATCTGGAGAGCTCAGCATGGGACAAGGTTCAGTTTACAAGATTTTTCAAAATTAGACTGGACCCACATTATACCTACACAGCAATTTGTGCAGTGAATTGGCAAATGAAGACCTGGGGGATAAGTAATTATTGTTTTGAAAAGGAATATCCATTTTGTCCAGCCTGAAAACCCTTAAAATCTTGGGAAGTTATCTGTTTCACGGACTGTTAATCTGGAGAGGCTCCTTATGCTTTAATTTCATGTTTATATTTTGTACTGATGAATTATTAAATGGGACAATGCCCTTCATTGGGAAACATTAGCACAAAATTATTGTTTTCAATTACAAGCCCATAGATAGAGTTGCTTCTTTAACTGCATCCAAGGCACAGCCTATTCTCATAATTAGCAAAAGCAAAGAGGAGCAGTAGCTTGATGGTCAGAAGCCAGCAAGGCCAGGACCACCCAGGTGTTCTGCAGGGAGTTAAGATGGGGGATTGGGGGCAGCTGTGTTAGCATAAGCCATGGCCTGGGCTCTGCTGGGGGAGGAAATTTATACCTTGCTACAGGGGTTCCTCTTCAACACAGTTGGTTGGTTTTCTAGGAGCAGTACTGTGACAGCATGAGGATTATACCCCTGTCAGGATGAGAATTCTCCTTTGTTTTATGATCATCGTTTATGATTCTTACCTTCAATACAGAGAATATCCATTTTATAGCAGTGCTGAAGGCATCTGGGAAGCAGAAAGAGGCCACTCGAGGTTTCAGCAAAAGTTTTCACTGTGGTAGAACAAAAGGGCTTCTACTAGAAGAATTATAGATTTTTTTTAAATTTTTTTGTGTGCCCTTCTCAGCTGCTGATAAAAAAGAGGAGGCAGGGGGCAGAGATGGGAAAATTTCAAGAGGATAGTGTTCTGATACTGTAAAGGAGATGTATCCATGAAAGAAAAGAAGGTATGTTCAACCTACTTCTGGGTAAAAGAAGACAGCTGAAGGAGCTGGGGGGCAAGTGGAGTGTCCCTCAAGGACACAAACCAAATCCAAATGCTCCAAAGAAAGGGTGTTTTCCAAGTAATCATTTTTATTTTTTATTTTAAATTTAAATATTGTAGTGCTCTAGCACTAGCTAAAATTAAAGTACATGTTTGTAGGAAATTCCTTTGAATTCAATTTTATTTTGTTCAGCATGAACAATAACAGCTACAGGTAAGTGTAATTCTAGGAGAACGTGCCTCATGTCAGAGTTGAGTTTGGTTTTACCAATCCTGATTCCAGGCCCTGGGCATTTGGACTAAAGGATCCCTTTCAGAGGGCTTCAGACCAGAATTCTGTATACAGAAATTTGCTGGAAAGACCCAAAGTAAAGTCAATATTTGGAATTTTGCCAGATGCATCTGGCTTGGAAATGTGTGGGATGCAATTAATTGTTGGGTCCAATTACAGCAGATTGATGATTGCCTATGAAAGGGACTCAGCCATGACTATGACAAATAGTAATTTGACTTTCATCTATATTTTTCAAAAACCTTTAGAGAGGAAAAAAAATGCAAATATTTGCTGCTTCAATAAAGATCTGAGTCCACACGTAAAAAAGATGGTATGCTTTGCATTCATTTTTTTCCATGGGGAAAAGCTATATTTCCCTTCCTCTGATATTTTCCCCTGCTTCTCAGCTTTTAACAGTTTCCGAATGGAAAGAGAAGGGAAACCTAAAGTGATGTTAGGGATGATTAGTTCAGACTTCTCACTATTTGCCTGTCATATGCCTGTCCTGGTTCCCAGAGCATGCTGTTTGTTATTGATGGCAATGGGTATGTTTCCTGCAAGTGGTTCAATTAAGACAACATGTTGTGGTTTTATTTGCATTTTTCTCTTTGAGAAGTCAGCACTGTAAATTAATCTTTAATATGTACTAGGAGTTGGCCTTTAATGAGGATTCATTTAGTTGGTATGTTTGTGAAGCATCTTTTTAAAGAGGAAGTATCTTGAAATTATTTTTGACCAGCATTTCCTGAAGTTTTTTTTCTTGTTTGGTTGTTTTTTTTGTTATTTTTGGGATTTTTTTGTCTTCCTTTTTCCCTGATGTCTTTGAAAAAGCCCGTTGCTCCTTCAGTGATCTACATTTGAAGTCTTCGAGTCCTAAAAGAGAGAACTGTGGGATTTGCATTAATTAATTTGGGAAACTTTGAGACTTCTACCTTCATGAAAGGCCCGTTTATGCTAAAATCTGGCAATGGGCTTCTCTTAGAGAGTTCAAAATTTCAGCAAAACCTGATTTTCTGTATAAAGTCCAGAAGTATGTGTCTCTGCTCAGAAGAATGATAACTCTGCCCTACTTTTGATCTTTTATTGACTGTAGTACATTACTAGTACCAGCTAGTAATTTCTCTCTGATAAATATAGTAATAAGTAGTAATATTTTGTATTTTCAGTTGTTGGCTCTTGGTGAGCATATTCTATTATGTCTGCTTAGTGTTTTTGGCTGTTGTCTTTGCTATTGTCAAGCTACTTTGGACTCTGATGATTTACTCCTTTGTAGGATCACTTGTTTTTGTGAGCTCTCTAGGAAAAAAAAAAAAAAAACAACAACATCAAAAAACCAAAAAACAGCACAACAAAACAAAACTACAAAGCCTATGCTGAAGAATCAGTCAGAAGTTTTAGCTTTCCCAGACAGAATCTCAGTGTAAACCTTCTTGTGGCAGGAGACCTTTAACTGTGTTAGCTACAACTCCACACACATCACTCAGTCAGACACTGTATGGTTTCTTATACCTGAAGGGTAATGTCATTCATTAGACAGTCATTAGTATTATAATGGCACTAGTAGATCAAATTGGTTCCTGGGCCCCTGTAGTATTTTCAGGGCTTATTTCTGTCATTGTTTTTGTGTTATACTGATGACACATCCCCTAAGGATAAAGGCATTTTAATAAAACTCTTTTAGTAGGACGGAATTTGGCACCTGCATCGATACTAGTAGCAGAGAGCATCTGCACTGTTTGCTGTGATCATGCAGAGAAAGAGTTGACTTAATTTCTACAGCAGTTATGACTATAATTCCTCTCTATTGCAGTCTACTTTCATTTAATTTGTGCTCAAGGGCCCTTCACGTAGAACGATTTTGCTGCGTGAAAGATTTTGCTACAGCTGAGAGGTCACAATATAATACACTCTATTGATTGTAATGAACACTTGGTGTTTGCTGTATTCAGGATGCTTGAAGGAATCCATTTTAAGTCCTGGAATAAGAGTAAAATGTAGGTTGATTGTATCTACAGCATGCAATTTTATTCATGGAGGCTTACTATTGGGTTTTAGAGATCTGTCACCAGCCTGAGTAGGCAAACTCATCAGTAAATTTACCTTTATGTAACAGCCTTTTTGTGGTGTTATCATTTCCTGATGTAAATGTAATCAAAGCTCTGCAGAGAGAATAGTTGTATGACCATTTGAGCTTTGTTAAATTCTGGAAAAAAGATTATTTAATGCACTGTGAGAAACAGGATTGTAGTTCCCAAAGAGGAAAAAGGCTTTTGCTAATTCTAGTAAACACAACCTTTTCTAGCAGGGGATGAGTAAAAATAAATCACTTTGCAATGGGAAAAGAAATCAAATGGTCTTCAGGTCTCTTTTCAGAGAACAGGAGGATGAGGACAAGGCTATTCATTAATTTCATTTCTCCTTTTGTTTCCAGGACCAATTGGACCACTGTGGGTTCCTTCTGTGCACAGATCAGAAGCTCTCAAATTATTTCCAGGTAGAAATCACTGCTTCTGATGTAAATTCTAATCTGTATGCATTTATGAAGGAAGAAAAAGAATAGACTCTCAGGGCAGGCTGCAGGTGGTCAAAAACATTCTTATTGATGAAGTGCTTCTTGTGTTGAATAATACATCTGGAGACAATACGATCAGGGTTTTTTTGTAGGACCTGGCAGCACTTTGTGAAGAAGCAACAGCCTTTCTGTTAGATCTAGAGAATAGATGCTTACCTATATAAGATAATCATATTGCATCTTGACATGACTAATGTGACCATTTCATTAAAACAGGGGATGTTTTTCCCTGTTTGAATTCAGTAGCCTTACAGAAAATAGATCACTGTATTCAGGAATGAATATGATCAAGAAGACACAATTTTGTGTATATTTATTTGTTAAAATTCAATGAAGTCCTCCTTAAGAAGGAGAAAAAGAAGAGCAAAAAACCCTCAAAACCCAGACCCAACCAACTTGGGGCAGATCTATAATGATAGAAATTATGCAACATTTTTGACTTTACAGTCACGGTGCCCATGCACACTATGGTCCAATTTGTCTCAGGGTATGTGCTGTATCAAATTAGACTTCATATCTATCTACTCTACAAACTCATCTCTGAATGTAGCCAGCACCAGATGTTTCAGAGGGAAGGTGGAGGCAACCACCTGCTTCAAATACAAGTGAGGATAATGTGTTCTTTACATTAGGTGCCCTCCTGAGCAGTGATCAGATATAGGTTTAAGTCTGAAAGCAGAAAATGTATTATTATTTCACAAAATCTGTGGCAACTGGTGTTTTTTGCTGTTTTTATAAATGCTGTATGTGTATGTTTCTTGAGGAAAAAATAAGGTTTTTAAAGATGTTTCGGTATCATCTTTGGCAAGAAGATAAACCTGTATGTCTAGAGACAAAATTAGCAACATGAACGCTAGAAGAGGAAGTGATGACTTTTGGAATTCTTTTTATTGTGATCTCATAAGTAGGAAAAATGTTTGGATTTATTTATTTAATGTTTCACAATAGCTGTAACAGATAATGAAAGGCTTTCTAGACTTTCTGATCGTTCTGTCAGAAGTCCTGCTTATTTTCATGCTCATCAGAATTAATGCAAATTGAGTGAAACTATTCAGTTTCAAAGTGCATTTCCCATGATTGTGGTTTCGGTCAGGCTGAACTGAACTCATGCATCAAATACTATGTGATAATTAGATTTGCTAGATGAAGTGTAGATATATATTGTCTCTGAAAGAGGGATTATTAATGAGTAGATGACAAAGGTACAGAAATGTGATTGTCTCTGCTTCAACGTTAGCTGCTCACCTGAGCACCAGTTGTCAATAGAGGAGCAGGGCATTAAATTTGCTGTTTGAGCTGCAAAATCTTGGTCCCAGACACCCTGGAGATCTTCCAAGGCCAGGTATCCACAGAAGAAGAGTTGTGCTTCTCCTTCTTTGGGATGAGGCAAATGAGTTTCATGAGGTGGAGAGCACCTTCTAAATTGTTTGAACTTTGCTAGCTGGGGGACTGCTGTCAGCTTCTGCTCTTTCAGTGTTTTAGTGAGTCACTGGGTAAATACTCTTGCATGAGTTAGTTCTGCTTTTTCTGTCAGTTATAATTTTTTTTCATAAGAGCTGTCTAAAATTACATCCCTTAGAACTACATAGCAACACACAGGTCAAACTGTGGGCTTCAAGCATCAGCCTAATTATTTGAGTGATGTCAGCTCTAGGCCAAGAGATCTATTCTATCGTGTTTGCAGAGCACAAAAAAAAAAAAAAAAAAAAAAAAGAAAAGAAAAAAAAGAAAAAAAAAAAGAAAAAAGCATGATATAATTTTTAATTTGAGTAAGTAAAAATAACTGCCATACAATGTGTACGGTATTTAAACTGAAAAAAAAAGGCAGAAAATATCAGGCAGAGTGGAAGAACTGAGACTCATTCTTTCCCCTTCCTATCCCCACAGGTTGAATGCAAACTGGTAACTGCAAAAAACATGTAGTTCCTTGGATTTTCTCTTAGGACACCAAAAGCAGGCTGGCTGTGAGCATTGGCTGGGTTTCATGGTTGATGTGACCTTGCCAGTGACTGTGTGTGCTGCCAGTGCTGAGGAATCATAGTTCATGTTCAAGAGGTGATGCTCTCTCTGGACTTGGGGCCTGATCTGAAGCTACTGGAAAGACTTGTACCGGTTTTGGTGGCTTTAGAGCAGGTCCTAACAGCATGAGAAGTTTTATCTTTTTTCTTTATGGCTCTCAATGGGAGATATAAGACTATTAGCTAGGGAGCACCTGAGAGGGTTCTCTGTCAGCCAGGTGATTTGCACAATACAGCTCTGAGTTCATAAATACGTCTGCCAGTTTTCAAGGATTAAAGAAAAAAAAGTCTCACTAGTACTGGTTTTGGCTCTTAATGATTTCCTAGGTGTTTAAAAGGACAGGTGAACAACAAATTTCCTCTGAAACTTCAAATAAATATATTTAAATTCAGCTTTTTAAAAGATAGACAGTATCATTATGCTGAGATTTTTCTCCTTTAATGTTTGTACCGCCCTTTCTTAAGTTGCTTTTTGACTGTTGGATGTATTTGTATCAAATTTATATAAAACTAAGTACAGAAAGGCTGTCTCTCCTTTCAAATGGCTTTTCATGCTTCATCTTTAAGTGCTTGTAAACATTAAGTAAGTAAAAACTGTTTTTCAGTTGTTTTATTGGAAGATACAGTTTGGGTCAAATTTCACAATGGACCTGTGGTCAGCCAGGGATCACATCCTCTGTTACATCTACTCTGATTTTGTAAATTCACATCTGGCTTTCTCCTGTGCTGGCCTTCATGATTAGAAAACACCTACCTATAAATATTGGGAAAGGTGTTTCCTGTTGCTCTCTTAGATCTCTCCTTAATGAGGTCTATTTTAAGTGATATTCTCAAGAACTCTGGCACCATACTGACTACTGAAGTAATAAGATTGCTGCTGGGCAGAAAAAGAAATGTCTGGGACCAGCATTGTATGATTTGCCATGCACATTTTTGTCTCTCACTGTAAGCAAGAAGGCATCTGGCAAGCAAAGATGGTTGAGGAAAATGGTGTTACTGATGCATAATGAGGGCACAATATGGGTTGCTTCAAGGTAAAATGTTTTTCAGACAGGTGACAGATGTTGAGTTTTGACTTGTTTCAGATTTGTCACATGTCAAATTCTGCATTGTAATATTTTTCTGTAAGTAGAGGGAGATGAACTGTTATGACTTGGTGAAGACAAAGTGTTGTTTTTCTTTCAAGTTCAGATTGTACTTTGCATAAAAAATTCAGTCAAGGTGCTATAGTCTTGAAAGCCTACCTATGAAAGCAGAACCTTCCATCACAGAACAGAATAATCTTAATCAAATTCTTTTAGAGCAGAAAATTGGTCTTTGAACACGCTGAAAGTTTATGCTGCCAGAGTCTTTGAAGGAAGAAACCTTCAGCTTGTAACTAATGAAAACAGGGATGTAATAATGAAATAATTGATAAGGAAATTATTGATAATATAATAAAATAATTGATAAATGTAATAATGAAATAATTGATAATGAAACAGCTGTGGCTCATGGGCTAGTTGGTTGAAGATTTGATCTTCTGTTAGTGTGATCTGTGACCCAAGATGTTCACACAAACTTACCAATGGAGACTTGCCCAGCAGCAGGTAACCTGGTGGGATTGGATCAATTCACAATAAAAAGTCAAAGCTTTTCAGGCCTGCAATATCTGATCAATTATCTTAAGCCTAAAAGAGAGGGATCTTTCTTATCTCATACAATGGAGCTAAAATTCAGACAGTAAATACAGCCTCAAGCTTTCCCATCCCCCTACTGCAAAGTAAGGTTCTTTTTGCAGAGAAATGAGGGAAATCATTTACTGCTGGCTCGGGTACAGTGCTCTTGTTATCACAGTAGAGTCATAGCTGCTGTTGCAGAGTGTAGCAGAAATGCGTGGAAATATTATTAACTTCCAAATTAAGTACAGTATTTGTAAGTTGCAATTGGGAGTAGAGGATTTTTAATTAGGAATCTTGACAAGGCTTAAATGAATTGTTTTTGTCCCAAGAAAACTTGTGGTCCTGATAAATTTCTGTTACTAAAAAGCAAGTTAATTTCCCCTGTTCAATTTTTCTTTCAGTGGCTGTTATACATCATAGAAATTAATTTATGGGGGGAAGCACTGAGTGGGAATTGATGATTATTTTAAGAATAGCTCAGCATAAAACTGCTCACATGAGTAAAGGGAGGCTGGGATTTAGTTCCCCATTCAGACTCCACAAATCCTATTATCAGATGCTTTATAAGCTGGAATCACTTTCCCCCCATCTTTGTGACATACAAGAAAGTAATGTAACCTGGGGATTTGCACTTCATTCGAATACCACTGGCTCACAGGAGCACTAATAACAGTTTTGTGCTCTGACATTTCACATTTAAAAAAAAGTTACCACTGGTTTTCTAGTTTTAAACAGGTTAGCTCTTAAGCCTATAGAGAGATGCTGTGTTCCACTTGCAGTAGGTAGCAAATACCACCAGTAGCTCATGCCACATCTGTTTATCACCACCCTTTGTGGTATGGGAACCTGTCATTCATTCACTGCTGCAGCAAAGACTAACCCTCTTCTATTCAACTTAATCCAGTCAATCTACATTTATGATGTTAACTGTTTATGTTCAGGTGGTTATTGTGCAGAAAATAGGTTAGGGAGTGTAGAAACGTGTAGATATATGGTACATACATATAATGTATGTGCACATACATTGCACAATCTGCTTGTTTCTTTCCTTCTATCAGACTATGTTACCATGACCACATTACTATCGCTTCCTAATAAAAGCTGATGTTTTCCCAGCTGGTTTTCCCAGTTCGGTAAAAGGAAAAGTTTATCCAGGTGAAACTGCCAAAAGGCATCTACCTTTTTTTTTTTTTTTTTTTTTTTTTTTTTTTTTTTTTTTTTTTTTTTTTTTTTTTTTTTTTTTTCCCACAAGACCCTTCTGGACTGCTATCTGTTAAAGCCACCTGGCTGAGTTGGCAGAAGGAAATTTTCAGTGGTCTTTGTTGGAGCTATCACAATCACAAAACACACGGCAGTATTTCCCAATGTGCTTGGCACATTGGGATTTGGAAGTGGCACTGCCACGGGAAGGACAGGGAGATCAAGAAGTCCTCCTAGTTTGCAATGGAACACCTGCCCTAAAATGATCCATGGCATTCACTCCAAAAGATTTTCAGAGAACTGACCATTTCTGCTAAGGATTATTTTTCAAATGATGTATATGTTGCAGGATTTGTGTATAGTCCTTAGGCAGACATAATTCTAATGACCAGCTCCAAAAGGCCAGAGCTAGCTGCCCCAATTACACAGACTTTGGAGACTTGGTTTCTGCAAAAGTCTGTGGTTTTATGAATTCCCCCAATTCCCAGAGAAGTCAACGATTTCAGAGGCAGCATTTGGCATCATGTTGTTATCTACTGTAATTATACAATTCGGTTAAATAAAACTGAGAAAATCACATAGTAAGTTTGAAAAATCACACCTTAAATGAGTAAAAAAGATGAAACAAACATACATGCATGTATATAAATCATATAGTGTACATACCTATAGTATATGACAAAAGATGACATTTGTAGTTATGCCACTAAGGCTAATTCCATTTTCCCTGGACTGTTAGACTGCATTCCTCCCTCTGGCATGTGAAAGCCTCCCATTTGATCGTTTAAAAAGTCATGTATCTCACACATTTGTTACACATTATTCTCAAATCCTTCATCTAGGAGGAAGACCTTGTCCAATAGGTCTTTTATTTTGGTACACCCGAGGGATTTCATGTAATTGTTTGCTCACTCAGTTTGCGTGCCTCTACATAAATATGGGAGATAGGAAAGATAGAAGCACTTTGCCTTGCACTTGAAAAGGAAGGTGCAAAGGTTTGCCAAAGGCTCCTTGATCCATTGCTGATGCTGAAGTGTCTGACTTACCCTCTTGTTGCTTTGTCATATAGAGCCTTACACAGGGCATTTGGAGTGCAGGAGTATGCCCTGAAAGGCAGCCAAATGAAAGGGGACAGCTGAGGGGTAAGTGCTAATGCAGCTGAGGGCTGTGGGATCTGGAAATTGAAGGGAAGTAATTGCTGCTGATGTGAATTTCCCAGCATACATGCAAGAACATGGGGATAGAGCCAAATAGGTTCAGAAAGGGTCTTCACTAACACCTGCCTAAAATGCAGCCTCTGTCAGGCATAGAGGATCTGTTTTTGTTTAGATCATTCATTCACATGGTTTAATGTTGTACGTACTGCCACGTAACCCCACTGAGCTTGGGACTCATCCTCTCTCTCTCTCTCTCTCTGTCTGTTTCTCTGTGGTATTCTTTGGCTCCTCCATAGAATAATTATTCTGACTTCCATCTCTAACTCATCAGAGTTCTGGTGTACTCAGTGTCTCCCTGTTTTCCATAATGTCCAACCCAGACCAAGGGTTGATGACTTGCACAATTATTAGAAGAATTATTTCTCTCCTGTGCTGTTAAAAAAAGTTACACCTCTTTTTGACACTACCCAAGGTGTGTTCTAGGCACATCTGTCCTACCTTTATTTACTCATAGTTCATAGCTCTTTGTGCTACA
This sequence comes from Heliangelus exortis, assembly GCF_036169615.1. Classification (NCBI taxonomy): domain Eukaryota; kingdom Metazoa; phylum Chordata; class Aves; order Apodiformes; family Trochilidae; genus Heliangelus; species Heliangelus exortis. Next base: position 31,434,056 of record NC_092423.1, read on the forward strand.
CTGACAGTTTTTAAAGAAGAATAAATTTCTTCTACCAGATGTCAGAGAAATCTGGGATCTCTGCTCAGTGCTAAGGGGTTATACAATTTGTGGTTGCTGGGGTGCTGAGCAGGAAAATCAGCTTTTAGGAGTGTGTGACCACCAGTGAAGTGCACCGAGTTGCATGCTAACTTTTAATATCAGGGAGTTAGCAGCTGGTCAGCTTGACTCTGGTGCACTACAAGGCAGGTAGGTTAATCTGACAGACTGGTCCTGGTGTGACACAGCAAAGGGCACAGTGGGAGGGCTGCCAGAGTCTAAAAAAGGACATCTGACATACGGTTACAACCGTATGAACTTTTCCTTCCCTTACTTTAACTCATCATAAAATCAATGCAATGCCCTTTTGGAAGAGTTTCTAGAGCTGGCAGAAGCTTGCTACTTCACTTGGGAGAACTCTGTTATGAGGCTGCAGGGATTTCAATTTGAAAACAAAATACTAGAACATCCCACATAATCACTCTTTCCCATCTGATGTAGACTAGACCTTAGCCACACCAATATATGCTACACAGAATGACTGGGATGAACAACTCAGTTGTGTTGATTTGATCTGGTTCCCTCATTTTACAAGCCAACTAGCTTGAGCTGGAAGCCTTTGCCATATATTCAGTAAATGGGAGATTTGGATTGCATACGGGAAAGAGAGATTTTGGAGCCACAATTTGATTTCATTCTGGTGTCAAGACTAATCCTTTCTTGCTCTGTATGCAGCCTGAAGGGACTTGTACAGAAGTCAGTCTCTTACTACTGTGATCCCTGTTATGATAGAAGGAAACTGGCTGGTGGGGAGTGAGGAGCCTTGGCCACCTTGCATTACCTAGGTTCTGGATCAGGCTTCTGAAAAGAACAAAAGTTCAAGGTTTTATCAGTAGCAATTTTCCTGGCATGTTTTGTCAGCTGTGAGATATTTCTATTGCTGCTCTGAGCTGATAGGAACTGATCTATGAAAGAAGTATAGCTACATTTAAGTAGTACTAGACCCAAACGTGTATAATGGTAATGAGATGAGCTTGGTGCTGCACTGACCTGGTAAATGCAGATTTCGTTCACATATAATTCACAACTTCCCAGGACCGCACTGTCATTCCTGTCTGTCCTTAGTAAATCAGTATCTTATATGTACATACATAACGGGTAAATACATACATAACAGTTAAATGCTATCTTCCTGTGTCAGAAGTGAGATGCTTGTCTTCCCCATAAAGTGTTATAATGTGATATATTTGCCCTTAGTGTAACATTTTATGATCTTAAAAGATCAGCAAATTCTACCACGGTCACTATGAGATATCCTAATGATATAATTTAATGCGATTTAATCAACATCACATAGCTTTTTGAATATAATAATTTATTTTCAAGCAGTCAATAATTAAAATCCTTTAGAGGACACATTTAGATTTGTAATTAGTACTTATTTCACTTCCACACTCCACAGAAGATTTAAAACATTCAAGTACCTTCTTTCAACTCCATTATACTTGTGCTGCTTGCATGAGAGAAAATGCCCTTTTCCGAGACACATTTTTCTTTTATCAACACTTATGATTGACTGAGAATCAACAGAACAGAACTGGCTGCCAGAGCCCCACGTCCTGTTGTGAGCCACAACTCTGACAGTTTGTGCTTTGAAAGTGTATCAGCTCTCGTTCAGAATCAGCAATAAGTCTCACTAACATCCTCAATGTGGTAACACAGGGCCACCTACTTTCTTTTACCTCTTCTGAACGTGTTAGAATACAAACTGAATTACACCTCCTGAGTGATGTAGTGGCCAGAGGACACATGTTCAAATAGAGTCCCAGGCACTCAGCAGCCACAGCTGGTACTGCAGCCTTTTCCTTGCCATGGGGCAGAAGGGACATTGTCTGCTAGCAACAGCAGCCTGAAGGATGTCCTTAGGGCATCCTCCAAAATGTGTCTTAGTACAAGCTTGATTGCTACCTGAAAAAAGTCTTTTGGAGTTTGGAATCAGAAACTTCCTTCCTAGTGACTGAGATGGGCTTTCTGTCTGCTCCTGGAAGTATGGGTAATCTGCATTCCTACAAAAATACTGTATTTGAATAGTTAATAGCAGAGAGCTCAAAACAGATTGTTAGGTCTTTTTTTTTTTTTCTTGAAAACTGAATAGATAGGGAAAAAAAAAAAAAGGAAAAGGGGGAAGGTGTTCTGCTCTAATGACTTGAAACATATATGGGCACGAATCTCATGAGGTTACTAATGTGACTGTCACGTCTCTTACACAAAAAACATCATTTGCATTTTCCAGTTAAGAATTTGATAGTCTTTATAAACTTACTTGAATTCTGTAAAGAGAGCTGACAGTTCCTAAAGAGCAAAAAAGCAACATTATTATTGTGTCACTTCTAGAAATGCTAATGGCAGGATATGAAGGACAGCATAATTATAGTGTTGCTCTAGTGATTCTTTGGTTAAGGTTTTCTCAGTACTTTAATTATAAATTACTTGTTTCACTTGTTTCACTTTCTAAATCCTCAAACACCCTTTGAGTTTGATTCACACTTTGTGGTGCTTGTTGGTGTAAAAAAGTCTCCTCTAGGCAAAGTCAAAGTCCCGTGGAATCAGGAGCACCCAGCTCTGTAGTCGGAAGAGCAGGACCAAAGAAAGACCTGGATTTTTTCTGCATGGGAACTAAACTGATGTTGTTAAGAAGTATGTGCCCTGAGGTAAACGGGCCTGATAAACCCCTCAGAAATATAGAAGAGAGTAGGCATATATCAAAGAAATTTGACAGGCCAAGCCGAAAAGCTGCAGAATATGTAAATGAATCAGATGAGGTCAGATGGGGTAAGAAAAGGGAATTCTGCAACTCTCTAGCCAGCGTCTCAGAGATCTGCTACTTCAGCATATCTAACTTGAGGAAGGAAACTTAACACAAGGAATGAACAAAACCTTCAGAAGACCATCTTCTTAGATGCTTGTCCAGTCAGCATATTCTACATAATGATTTTTCAGTCACTGAATCCATTCTCAAAGCTTTGGTCAGGGAAATTTACTCCTTAGGTCATGAACACTTAAACTCCATTGGGATTTATATTTCATGCTTCTAAACTCATGCCCAGGTGAATTTATGAGCGAGAGCTAACTTATCATGTGACCAAAGACTTGCCTGAAGCAAGGCCAAGAGAAGGGACAGATAGTTCTGTTAAACTCTCTAAGAAAGAAATCTAAGAGCAGATCACATCATTTGAACAGCACTGGAGACTTGTAAAACTCTAAAGCACAAATCCAATGATTAGCAAGACTCCTTTGCTTGGAGACCAGCAGTTTGAGAAGCCTGATCTGTAAAGCTTCAAAGACCTCATTAGGAGATTGTAATCCTTTGTTTCTTTGTTGTACATGGACAGCTTGCCTCAAAAGCTGCTGCTGCTTGTCCTTGGTGAGGAAGAACATGAAGGACAGAGTTTTTAACTTTTGTGATAAAACTGTGTTGTGGCTAATTTCGAAAGTGACACCATGAAAGTAGGGAAGAGGGTCTGAGGGGAAAGGACCAATCTTTAAGGTCCCTTCTAACCCAGACTATTCTATGATTCTATGAAACACAAACTGGAATAGTTTGCAATAGTTTGTGAATAAGACCAGATAGTACCTTGATTTCCTCTTCTTATTATCCTTCCCTCCTGCCTTGCTTAACCATCTTTCTACCTCAGGCAAAGACTTCTGTAAAGTGGAAGCTCTCTGAACAGTTCCAGATAATTTCTTTCCTTAAAAGCCATTCTCCTTGCTCCTTGACAAGGGAGGTAAAGCTGGGTTCATTCTGATAAAGCACGAAATTCAAGAAAAGGTTGAATCTGCATCAGCTATGGTAATAATTTTTGTGAGCTTTTTTTTTTTGAATCCCCTTTATTCTCCTTCTGTACGATGCAGTGCTCTGCTGTGGAAACAGGAGTGCATTGGTGTGCCTGTGTGTGGGGAAGTAGCCTGCATTCAAAAGATCTTAACAAAGATTTATGAGGCAAATTATGTTGTTTGTTAAATACCCAGATGGAAAATTAGAAACTCTAGACATGGTGAGTAGGGAGGGTATGAGAAAAAGCTATGATTCAGACAAATAGAAAGCCTCATGATTTAATTTAAAATGAAATAGTGTTCCCTTTCATGAATAATAAAAGGGTGTTTTGTGTTGTGTGTGTCCCCTTGATGACGCCCTTTCTTCCTGAAGCTGAACCCTGTCATCCACTTGCTGCTGGTACAGGAGCTATGTAGGTGGCTTAGGGAAGGAACAATACCTAGTGAATCTATTATGATATTGATAATAAAAAAATATTTTGGCACAAATTATTGCAACACAGTTGATTTCAGACTAATTGGTCTGGGAAGAAAGATTGTGGATCTTGGATTTGTAAATAGAAAGCTTCACATGAACCCAGAGGACAGTGTGCAAAAGTGTAAGATCTCTCCCTGCTCTCCTCTCTTACCCAAATCTTTTGGTCCTCAGAGGATCACAAGGGTGGCAGCAGTGGCTCTCATCCTGACCAGAGCTTCTAGCTGACAGGGAGGCAGAACAATCCCAGTTCCCCCAGCTGCCTGCTGCCGGGGCAGAGAGCTGATCCCGAGGCTCAGAGGGGCAGGAAACAGGGTCAGAGACACAGATGCCATTGAGTAGAGACACCCTGGTAGTATCAGCACCTATCAATTTTCTAATTATGTGATACTGCATATTTTTTGAATCGTGGTACCACTGTGCAAGCAGTGCTGCCTATTGAGTGCAGGTTCACACCACCACCAAGCTCTGTGGTGTGGCTGACATGCTGGAGGGAAAGGAGAGCATCCAGAGGGCCCCTTGGCAGGCTTGAGAGGGGGACCTGTGCAAACTGTTTGAAATTCAACAAAGCCAAGTGCCACGTCCTGCACATGGGTCAGGGCAATCCCAAGCACACTTACAGGTTGGGCAGAGAATGAATTGAGAACAAGCCATGTGAAAAGCTCAACATGAGCCACCCAATGTGCACTTGTAGCCCAGAAAGCCAACCGTATCCTGGGCTGCATCAAAAGAAGCATTGCCAGCAGGGTGAAGGAGGAGATTCTCCTCATCTATTCCACTCCAGTGAGAACCTTCCTGGAGTAATATGTCCAGTTCTGAAGTCCACAGCATAAGAAGGACATGGGGCTTTTCATGTGAGTCCAGAGGAGGGCCATGAGGATGATGAGAGGGCTGAAGGACTTTTCCTATGAAGACAGGCTGAGAGAGTTGGGCTTGTTGAGCCTGGAGAAGAGAAGGCTTCATGGAGACCTTAAAGTGGCCTTCCAGTACCTGAAGAGGCTACAGAGGAGCTGGGAAGGGGATTTTTTTGGAAGGGCGTGAAGTGATAGCATGGAGCATAATGGTTTCAAAGTGAAAGACAGTGGATTTAGGTAAGATATTAGGAAAAAAATCCTTTAGTGGGATGGTGGTAAGAGACTGGTCCAAGTTTACCAGGAAAGTTGTGGGTTCCCCTTCCCTGGAAGTGTTCAAGGGCAGGTTGGATGTGGCTTTGAGAAACCTGGTTTAGTGAGAGGTGTCTCTGCCCATGCAGGGGGGGTTAAAACTAGTGGATCTTTAGGGTCCCTTCCAACTCAAATCACAGTACGATTCTATGACTCACTATTGTGTTACAAAACATAGAGGTGAAAAGTAGTGTTACATGAAAATGTTTATTTTCCAACGTTTCATTTTCATCAAAATGGACAATGTTGCCAAAAATTATGTTATCCTTTGGTTCAAAGGTTTTCCTTTTAAGCTGCTTGTTGCAATTCAAATAGAAATTACATTCACCAGCATTCAGACCTTTAAGCAACACAGATGCTTCTGGAAATGTTGACTTACCATTTTTGTGGACTATTAACTAATAATACTATTTTTGTAGGAATTCCAGCTGTTTAGGGGAATCATGCTGCAGAAGAATTGTTTAGTTTTGAGCCTTTCCATTCCACTGGTGAAATGGCAAGAAAAGCAGCAGGTAAACATCCATACTTCATAGTCTAGACCAGCAGTGAAATGTGAGTAAACTGCATTTATCATTGACGTGTCTGCCCATGCTCTGCTCCCTGATAATGTTGTTAGGACTGGGCGTACTACATCTCAAGTAGACAGAAAATTTAAAAAATAAGAAGCAAATAAGTAGGTGCCACTGCAGGTGGGAAGTGTTAGTGGTCCAGACAGCTGCAGTCAGAGGCTTTTTTGGGCTTTGTTTCCCTGTGACTTGAATACAGGGTGCTTAACACATACGGAGTTACCCACAAGTTACAGTATGTGGGCAGTAAATGAGAGCCTGCTGCTGAATTTTATTACTTCTGAGTGCTATGTGTTTTCTCCATGGTATCTACTTTTACCTAATCTTAGCTATTAAGGCAGAAAGGCAATTTGGTATAGTGCAGGTGACTCTTATAAAGGTGTTTACTTTTTCTCCATATATTCCTCTGGGAAATGTCCAGCATAAGTAGAAAAATTCAAAGTACTTTTCATTTCAGGTACCCATGCCTGTAGCCCAGTTGTTTCATTCTTCTGTTCTTCAAACTGATAGATCTGAAAGTCTTTAACAAAATAATTTAAGTAGAATTTTAAAGAAAACAATGTTATGGTTTTTAAAGCTTAGCTATAGGTACCCAAATCTACCTCTAAATACCCTGATAAACTTTCTTAATCTTCAAAACTACCAGTGGTATGAGGACACTAAGGGAGCAGATTCTCTGATACTGACTGAGAGCAAAAGAAGCTGAGAATTTTTCTCCTTGTGCGATGTGGGTGAAAGTGTTAAAATACAAGCTGCACTAAAGGAAGAGAGTAGAGATAAATGCAGTATTTGAGAGACAAGGAAAGGCATTATAAAAAAAGACCTGAACCACCTAGTGATGTGTTTGTTCAGTGGAGCTTTTAAAAAGTGCACTAATGGCCCATTTTATCTATCACCCCAAGTCAATGAAAAACGCCCATTGGCTTAAATAGGCATTGGATCAAGTGCTGAGCTTTTAGGAATAATTGCTGAAGGTCCTACTATTTCTCTTCAGGCTGAATGCTGCTTCCTCCATTACATGCCCTAACTTCAAGCAAACAAATAAGCAATTCCCTTTTCCTGCCTAGGCAAACTGAAGCCATAGTGCTCCTGCTACTAGTCCCAATTCAGCTGGCAAATGTTGAAGAAGCTTCTTAGATCAAAGCAGAGCAAAAAAACCCCACATTTAAAATGTGTCATTGTTGCATACAGTCTTTGCTGGCTGGCTGGAGAACAGCTGGTGGGTTTGAGAACTTTTTTGACTTCTGAAGGTTTGTTTTCACTTTTCACCCTCAGGCCATAATGCTATTTGGCTCAGTAAATGCCATAATCCACACTTGCCAATGAATCTTATTTTCAGAAGTGTGACCACTGTTCAGTCCAGTGCACTACACCTTCACGTAGGTTTTTTGCTAAACTGCCCCATCACTTGGTTCTGTATCTTTGTGGTAGGGCTCCTAGTTTTCTTTGTTACTATTGTCCATTTTACTCTGCAAAAAGCTACACAGTATTGAAACCCTCAGGAATATGCTTTATCATTTGAAGTCAATAAAAAAAATCTGTGAAAACCAAGAATAAATTAGATGGTGGCTACGAACATAACGGGATTCCTTCCACCCTTCTTTATTATTATTATTAATAATAACATTAATAATAGAAGAATCCTAGTCAAAATTATTGCCATCCTCTTGTCTCAGATAAATGCATGGATCAAATTAAAACATAAGCTGTTTCTGGATGACATGAATTAAGGCACAGGATGCATCTCACATCTACTTTGTAAGTGAGTAAAGGTACCACCTTACCTCATGTAGACAATGAAAAACTCACACTGAAGAGTATGTGAGTCAGTAAAGTAGGGCTATCTTACCAAAGGAAAAAAGGAGTTGTCTAGAGTTGGGAGTGTTAGGAGATTTGTGTGTTATCTGTGATAATCTCTAAGCAAAGTGTTAATACCCACACTATACCACCTTTTGGGAGCCTGGATATTTTATAATTTTTTATGTTCATATCAGCTCAGGACTAGATAAGAACAGAAACTGAGCTACTTATCTACCTGCCCTGTTTTGAACTTACATATTTTATTTTTTTTTTTTAAAACTTGACTCTGCTATAATAAACAACTCAGAGAAGCAAACTAACAAGGGAATGAATAATAGTGTCCTAACTTCAAGAAATAATTTAGGTTGTAAGGGATCCCTGGAGCTCACCTGGTCCAACACCACAGATATCTAGTTCAGAGCCATATTTTCTGTCTCTTGGCAGAAAATAGAGTCCCATGAGTCACTATAAATGTCTTTTTTTTTTTTTTTGGACTCTCTACATACCTACATTTCAAATCCAGAAGGGAAAAAAAAAAAGGTTTATGATTGAGAGAAAGTAGTTTAGAGACCTCATACAAAGATATGAGGGATTCTTCTCTGTGTGCAAAATAGTGAGGAAAGTGTTCCTTATGCTTGCTGGGAAAAAAAATCAAAACAGCTGAGAATATCTTTTTGGTTCTTATTTTGAAGAGGGAAGGCTTGATGCACAACAAGTTATTTATTAACAAGCTTAAAGATTGGTACTTAAACAAATAAGCTGATCATAGAGCCCTAGCTTGGAGATGAATTCCTGCAAATAAGCAAAGAATTAAAAAGCGTATAAGACAATTATCTAAATACAGAAAACCCCTGTGAAGTTCTCTACAATGGTATCTAAGTAAAGGAAAGTAGCACAGTTGTGTTCAGTGGTGAACCTCATAGCAAAGAGACTAAACTATCTTTTTTAACCAATTTGAACCCAAAGATCACAAAGTTCTTTGGTCTCAAATAAAAGATTAATAAACCTGGGCCATCTCTCGAAAGCTGGTGTGGAACGGAATGGTCATTTGATGGCAATATTGCAGAGCATCATGCAATGAGGTGGTTAAAATCATTGTGAAGAGAAAACAATGTCATATTAGCATAGGCAGGATATTATTATGTGCTATCATGTCTGGTTTACTTCAGCCACCCTTTGTTTTTTTACTTTCCAAGCCACCTATAGTGCTCTACCTGCACCGCTCTGATCCTGAGTTGGGCAGAAGTAGGTTTCTTGCACAGCTTTCTGAAGCAAAAAGATGGCACTTAAAAAGCTTATGGATTAAAATTTTTTTTGCTGGTTTTACCACCAAATACTGCATAACAAGGCTCTCATACTTGACTCCCCTCAGCCCCCAAAACTTGGTTGAACCTGACACAGGTGGCCTGGAGAGGCCCACAGCTATGTAGGGACTTGAAATGACATGAAGTTGTCCCATCTGTTGGTGATTCAAAAGAGAGCAGCTTGCTCTTCCAAACGTTACATACTGTCACAAGAGGCTGAAATCACTTTTGTGAGTCCTTCTTCTCCAGTCCCTCCTCTTTCAGAGATGTGCTGAGTTCTTAGGAATAAATATCATGTCTGACCCATTTTAGAAGAGCTTGCTTTGATATTCCTCTTCATGCTCTGTTGAGTGAAATTAAAGAGAAACACTATTGTTACTTTACAGATAAAGAAATAAATACATTCATATCTAAAGATAAAGCTAGATTAACAGAATGATTATGTACAGCTTTGTTAGAAATAAAAAAATTATTAACTTGTTTCTAGGCAGTTGTTGCAAAGGGGACGTCTGCATCTACCTTCCCTGTTTTATATGTTATTAGAGGGATTTAAAAAAAATGTTAAGGGTGGGAGTCCAGTGGCAGCTTTGGAGGGGGTCTTTGCCACCATCTATTGGTGAACTAGAGGAAAAGACAGAGTGAGCTGACCTTCCCATGTTCCCTATTGTACCAGTGCAAGCTTTTGCTCCATTTTGAAGTTTTGAGGTAACAAAAGATTTTTTTCTTCTTGCTCTGGGACAAGAATAACAGGACTGTAGTTATGCCTTCTAAATGAAGAGCTTACACAGCCAAACCTTTACAGCTGGCCTCTGGTCCCACATCCTCTCAATGGAGAAGGGAGCTCTTAAGTTGCAGAGAAGAATGTCTCTCTAATGTCAAGTCTCTTGTGAATATCTTTCTTCCTGCTTTTTGGCGATAGAATTGGACCTACTTTCTTTCCTTATTTCAAGAAGTGTCACACTGACACTTGAATAAAGCTGACAAAACTTGAAAGAGAGCTGTAATTGCTAGGATTCCTACACAGGATGTGAGGGGGGCATCTGTAGAAGGATGTTCCTTACAAGTTAAATGTTTTCAGTCTCAACCTATCTATGCCCCTAAAAAGCTGGGCAAGAAGAGAAGTGAAGGGAGCCAATGTCAGCAACCGAGCCAAAAAAAAAGTATATCTTTAAAGATGTTTTTAGATATAAAATAAGTCTATTTTATTGGATTCATCAGCACCCCTTACATATGCAAATTCCTAATGAGTAGAGCTTTTGTAATGCAGGATCCAAAATGAATTCAGGTAGAGTCAATGGCAGCAATGAATGAGCAGAGACAGTTTGAAGAGATTGCTTAGTTTTCAAATCAACAAATTGCTCTGGTTCTACTTAATCCATCAAAAAAGGAAAAGAGAACAATCTGGCATCCAGGCAGGAAGATGTAATAGTAAAGGACATAATGTTCCAGCTATTTTAGGACCCATTTACACTATGAAACTAGTGGCATTATAGAACAGTTGTTGAACACATTTGGGGAACAGCTGTGTTATTGCTAAAGTGTAAAGACTGAAGTGTGTATAGACCTGTAGGGGTGCTTGAGAAGAATAGTCTGGGGGAGGGGACGGCGTCTGTTCATCATAAAACCCTGTTCTTACTCAGTGTCACTATAAGAAGGACCAACAGAGTCAAATGACTTTATGAGCACTCTTTATTTCCATGAAAATGGCAACAATTACATATGATAACTTTGATAGCTGTATCAATCTTTCTTAAGTGAGACTAAATAACATGGATCAAAAATGTGCCTTGACTGTTCATTCACAGATATTCTGGTCATTGTTTAGATATCTCTGTTCCTTGAATAAGACCCTTAATTTCCCTCCCTCCTTCCCTTTAGCTCAGTGGGGCTGCCACTTCACTTACGCTTTAGACTGGACCTCCCATGGGGAAATAAGTTGAGAATAAAGAAATGCAGCTCATCGTAAAAAGATATGCGAGAGACTTTCAAAGTTATTGTGAGGAAATTTTTATTCTCCTGGAAAATATTTGTTTATAGTTTCACTCACTTGCCGAAGCCTCCCTGCTAAACCTGACCTGCGTGCTTTGTTCAAAGTCTGCATGTATTGATTATTTTTGGATGAATAACGGAGGCAAGTGGATGAATTACTTTGCAGCAGTTTTGCTCTGTGTCTCATTGGCTTACCTATGTGTTTGCAATCACATACCATGTGTAGATGTTGGAGAAGTATTTGCTGCAGACAGAGAACAGTGAGTGGTCTGTGATGATGAAGGGATGGCAGGTCAGCTCTGCTGTAGTGCCAGGGCTGTCAGAACTTATTTTCAGAAACAGAGTTAGATAATCTCTGCTTTTCCTCCTGTCAAATATGAGAGATATGGCTGCCATCTCTCTGTTGTTATTACATCTGAAAATTAATTTCTTTCCCTTATTGGATTATTGGCAATATCTGAAAATAGCTGTTAAAGTAATGTCTCTGACTGCATGCTGCTGGAGCATGGGAAGTGTAGCATTGACCTGGAAGTTACTTGGTAGCTGCTTCTTGTAATTGGGGGTTCTTTTGCGCATGTGGGTAGCACAGTTGCTTGCACTAATTGTGCGTAGGCATATTGCACATTTTCTACTCTGCTATGTGAATAAATGTCCAATTTACATAAACAATGGTGTCATTTGCGTATGCAAATGGGGATTCAATCTCCACACAGGAGCTGAACTTCAATTTAGGAAGATCAGAGCAGCCGTTCCATCTCTGCTCAGTCTGTATTGTGAGCTGAAATGCCACTACAACTTAATATTGAATGATATTTCTTGCACTTAGAACTATACAGTCTAGGACAATTTATAGCTGCCTTTTGTTATTTGTAGTGATTTGAATGTCTTTATATTTGCTTATGGCTTTACAGTCAATATATTCTTTCTGTTCTGTAAATTCAAAACACAAACATGGTTCTTGCTCCAGAAAACCAAGAGATGAAAGAGAAACAAAGCAAGAGAAAGAAACTACACATCAAAGCTTGTGGGAAGAGGGACAAGCAGTATATATGCTAAGAAGCATGATAGATGAAAAAATGTGGGTTTTTAAAATTTGTTTTGTGTGTTTTTGTTTTTTTTAAAGAACACGTGGCTGTAGCACTGACACAGGCAAGGAATCTTGGTAATGTTTTGATGACATTATTCCTGCAGATTTATCATTCTTCACTCTCTTTGTAGTGTCATACCTTTTCTCACTTTGAATACTGTGGTGAAGACAGCATTTAGTGCCTTACTGTGATGGGCAGTGAAGAGGGTAGAATTGCTTTATACTAGAGAATATCAGGCATTTATTTTCTGCTTCTCACAGATCTTGTTTGCTCTCCTTCTGGGGAGGGTGAAGAGATTAGCATTCCCTGCTCACAGTGAACCTCTGGATTTACTATGCTAGAAATTACCTAGTTTAGGTAAATATATTTGGTTTAGTCAAAGAAATCACAATAAAACACGGGATAGTTGTTCTTTTTTTTTCCAACAGCCCCTATTGCAGATGTCCCTGTGGGAAAAACAAAATCTCCCTAAATAAGCTAAATTCAACCTACTGTAGTTTATGTTATAATTGTAAGAATTTCAGTAGTATTATTGTCATTACAGAAATACTCTGTTCTAGCTTTCCTACACCTAGGTAAGTCACTGTTATGGACAAACACTGATGCCTGATGGTTTCACATTGCTGAGAAAACTTCAAAATAAAGCCCCGTGGAGATTTTATTTTAGAAAAAATATGGGTTTTGTCAAAACACTTGAAACTGGAATATTTAATTCAAAACAGTAGGATTTTGGATTTTAAAATATTTCTGATTTGGCTTATGTCTTTTCCTTCCTTCCTTCATAATGGGACCATGACAGCCTCATCCCATGTGAGAGAAGGTCTTTAATGATGGAAGAGAAAATCCAGCTAGGGAGCACAACATGTAGGGGATAATGGGAATATTCAGCAACCAGTGTATGGCTTCCATGAGGTATTGCAACAAAACAGATAAAATAGTTACTTTTTCATATGTAAATGAAAAATGGAGACCTTTCCAGCTTTGTGATATTTATTTTTTTTTTATTTTGTGCATGAAGTATTTTCTTAGATCAGAAGTTGTTTAGGAAAAATGCTGTGTAGCTGCTGAAAAATAGATCAGCATCACAAAAACAACATCTAGGAATTGGAAGAGATTTGGAATAAAAATTGAGAAAACCTTATCAAAACTTTATTTTTAATTTTCTTAATTTTTATTTGGGTCTTTTAGTAGCAACAACATGTAAAATTTCTTTGCCTTGCAAGATCCTCATGACTTTTCCTGGTGTTTCTACAGTCTCTGAAGTTCTCCTAGGAACTCTGAAACAGTATTCATCTCTCACTTTGTGGGATGTCCTCTCATTGTCCACAGATACTCTAAGGACTTCAGCTCAGCCTGGGTCTTTGTCTGCTATCACCTCTTCAAAAAATTGTATTTATTTCTGGATATAGGAGGAACGTGTAATTATTGAGGCAATATTAAAACTTTAGGAAACTAAATAATTCTTTTAAGTGGAGATGCTTTTCTGACCGACAAGGGAAGGATTAGAAAGCAAACTGGGGTTTTCATTTCATATTAAAAAGTTAGATTAATCAAACATTTTTAATTCAGAGGGTTTTCTTCTTGTTACATGCTGCCTTGTATAATTGAGGCTCCCCCATACTGTAGCTCCTGGCAGTTCTAGCTTTGACATTTCTAATAATGCTTTCAATGCTTTCTCAAAATTCCTGTAAGAGAGGATTTATGTGACAAGTTAATCAAAACAGACTATACAGCAGAGTGTTTTCATTCCAGATAAATATCCATGTTCCATTACTGAAGTTGATAAAATATTTGATGGACAGCAGTGACCTGCTGCCTACTGTTCCTAAGCTACGGGATTATTATTTTTTTACTTTTTAATTTATTCTTTTTTAAATTCAGAAATGCATGAGCAGGTTATATATTCAGATTTTTTTCCAATCTTGCAGCTGATTGCCTAAAAGCTCCTACCTGTGGCTTACAGTGGTTGAGCACAGAAGCAGTGTGAAAAAAATAGATGCTGCAGTGATTTAACATAAATTCATTTCTCATGCAGACTGTTCCTGTGGGGCTGCTGGCTCTAAGTTCCCATGAAAAGCACATTCCTGGTAGAACTCTTGTAACCTAAAGAAACCAAGGCTGTAGCTCATGTGAAACAGCATACAAATAGCAAAAGCTTATTTTAAGGTAAGGCTCACTTGGAGAATTGTGGCTCTCTGTCCAAGCCAGGCAGTTGCAGACTGTGGGATGCAGACTCAAGTTACTTTCATAACCAGCAGCTTTTGCCCCTCTTCTTGCTACCCTAGATGATTTATCTGCATTACTTTAAAGTATTCACTATGAATTGGGATACTGAAAACCTAAGGCAATTATCACTACTGAAGTGGAACAAGAAATTTCATCAGTTGCCTTGATTAATGAAGAAGGACCAGTTTATAGTGTAACCAGTAAAGCTATGTAAGCAAATGGCTTTCAGAAATATGACTTAGGTTATGGCAGTATTTGCCTGGTTTCTTCTAGAACCTCTCCTGAAATTATGGAAACAGGGAAAAGAAAAATAACTGAAAATTTCCCAAGTATGATGCCTCAGGCTTTGCCTATAGTCCCAGGGTACAGCTCACACATCTGCTCCATGCAAGAGAAATGCTGATTTATGTTTGCCACAGGGAACTATTTTCCAAGGCTTGGCAACAGTTATACCAACTGCAAATAAGGATCATTAGCAGTGTAGCAAGAAGTCATCATCATTGGGTCTTCTAAAAATGTTTGCAGGTCCACAAGGATCATTGCCAGGCTGAAATTTTTACTATCTTCTCAGTTTAGTAGTTTTTCCCCAAGCCACCTTGTAGTCAACTTCAGACAAACTTAACTGGTCAAATAAGTGTAAGCAAGAGTGAAGGACATGCAGTTGCCTGACAAAATGGAAGGAAATGTTACAAACACACACAAAAAAATCCAGTTAGTCTTAATAATGAGGTAGCCACACTTACCCTTTTTCAACCAGAGTCTCCCTGTGTCTTCATTCTGGGTTGTCCCCTCTCCTGTGTCATTTCCTGCTTATTTTCACTGCTTCAGCTTCAAAGTTTGCACTGATTAGGAGATAGGACTTTCTGTTTTCTCTGTAGGAACTTAATCTCTGTCTTTCTTATTTGAAAGCTTTAATGTCTTCAGTCACCCATGGTTCTGGTCTTTTAGAAGTGAGATTTGGAAGAAAAATGTGGTGGTTTGGTAGGTTTTTCTGGAGGCAGGCATCGAGGCAAGCCTACTGGCTAGCTACTCTTGTTCAAGGTGGGCCGAAGAATTTATACTTTAGTACCCTGCTGGAGCTATTGATGTCACATATTTTATCTTATGGAAGAGATGAATTACACATACATTCTCTAAGTTTGTAGTCTTTAGTATATTATCAGCTTTCAGAGGAGATTACACGACACATGAAGGATGACAGTTACTGCAAAAAGGTAACTAGTCCAATACACATGGCTCACACTGTGTCTTCTGTGTTACCCAGTCCATCTTCCACTCATTAGTTAAAGCTTCTGATTACATTTCCTCAGGGTTTCCTTTGGAGAACAGCAACTTCATCTAGGCAGAACTTTTTTCAGAGACCTATCAGTAGAGGTGCTCAATGGAATTAGTACATTGGTTTTCTCTTAGTTGGGTTATTCTCTGCCATGGACAGTGTTACCTGTTTATGAGAACTATTGGTCTTTGCCCTCAACCCTGTACTGTAAGTGCATTGGAATAATTTTCACTACCAGCATGGCCATTTATTTAATAGTTTTTGGATTTTTTTTTACTACTGCCCGTGTTCCCTCTGGATTTCTAGCTCTATCTGTTCTATCTATTCTTTATTTCTATCTGTCTATTTATATCAGACAATGGTTCTTTAGGTCTTGTTTGTAGGGACTTTCCCTCTGCTACACAAATTACAAGACCTTTTAGCAGCAGTGTTTCAGCTTTCAATCTTTCTTCTGCTCACTCTTTGCGCTACCTTTTTAAGAGTTAAATTAATCAGGGAATTTATTTTGTGCCAGCTTTGTATAGAAAGCCCACAGTAATGGACTAACCAGGTAATTAAAGTGTTGACATGCATCTTTATAGTATTATATCTAAAAACCATTTGAAATGTGAGAAGTGATTTTAGCCTCTTGAGAAAAGCATTATTCACTCAAATATATGCTGATTTTAGAGTCTTATGAACTAGAAATTTAAATATTGCTTGAAATGGCATTCCACTGAATTTATTGACCTGCTGTTAGGAGTTTGACAAGAGAGAGATTACCTCTAATTAACTCAGAAATTAACTTAGCTATTCCTAACATTTTAAATCATGAAACCTTTTCATGAATGTATGCAACCTTTTTAAAACACACTGGAAGGATGTCATTGTGTCCTGCAAGCTGAGAAGGTGTGTATGTGTTTGTAAGATTAGACTTTTGGATAAAAAGTCCTACAAGGCAGAGATTTTATGTTTAAGGTACATGAAAGCTGTTTCAAAACAGTCTAGAATATTAAAGCACACCAGCTATTTTTGCACAAATTCTTCACATGGCCACTCTCAATCCAACCAGAGGATCTTCCCAAAATTGCCTCAAACTAGTTTGGGAGCAAATTAATATGAAGGCATCTTCGGTGGGGAATTAGAGTGAGTATAGAGGGAGAGTGAACATGGAGCTGCTTTTGTGGAAAAACTCTCACTAGGCTGTGTTTTCCCACACTGCTGCAGCTCATCACAGTGGGGTCCTGATGTCAGCCAGAGCTTTTATCTTCTCCTGCACCACATAAATATTTTTGACTGACAGCACTGCAGACTATTCAGTTATTTGAACTGTTTATAGTTGCACTCATTTTTTATTTTTCTATTTTTTGGAAACATAACAGATACTTTCCAGTATCTAACAGTTACGGAGTAAATTTCCTTCTGGTAGCAAGCTGTCACTTCCCAGGTTTTGTGTTGTGGTGAGATGAATGCTTAGAAAGCAGGATACACTTGATTTTATTCATAAAGCATTGTGCATGTGATGGAGCATCCCAGCTCTGTCTAATTAGGCAATAATTCATCATGGGCAGCAGTGTCTTTCAGAGTGGCTATTGGCTGCCTCAGCTGCACTGCTGAAAGGCATAAGGCTGCAGGCCACACAACTGGAGAAGCATTAGCCCTCTGGTAATCCATTTTCCAGAACGCTTCACTAACACACAGTAAGGAGTTTTGCCCTGTGTTAAGTTTTTTCTCGCTCATGCAGTGTTTGTATTATCCAGTGAGAGTAATGCTGGGATACAGGGAGCACGGCTGCATCGCTGTGCTGACAGTCTGAGGTGGAGCCAAGGCAGCTGAATGCCTCCATTTACTGCTCCAGGTGTCTTACCTGAGTGAGATTTATTGGCCCTCCTTAAACTGTTGGCAAGGCTGCTGGAGCAAAGCTCTGCTGGAGGATGTATGGGAGTATGGTCAGGGCGTTACTAACGCCTTCTCTCTTTCCTGAGCTTTGTTTAGATTTTGTTGAGTGTAGCTTCAAAATCAAACGTGACAATGAAAGAGCAGAGGGTAGGCTGAACGGAGAGCAGAAACATACACAGCCTGTGGAAGAGGTGAGGAGAGGGCATATTAAACTGTCTGTGAAGGGACAGGAAAGAAATTGTAATTGTTAGAGCAGAGGAGGGAAAGGGAGAGGGAGGAAGTAGGTAGCATCATTAAAGAAACATGGAAAAGCTGAGATAAAGGAAAAATCATGTAAGATGGTGAAATGAGGTTGCTGGTAAGGGAAGTAAGCCATGTGAATGTGTACAAGCAATACAATTTGTGATGGAAGGGATGGAGTCTGGGAAAGGTCTGGTCAGAAGCAATGTTGCTAATTTTGCAGGATGTTGCACTTCTGAGAGGTTCTGTCTGTGCTCTTATTCTCTCTTCCTCTTTTGGAGAAGCTAAATACAGGTGAACCAGAATACTTGAAAAATAATGAATTACTTCTCTTTTCCCTTTCATTCAAAAGCCCAAATCTATGATCTGCAAAGTGCAATGTACAATTTGGTAATGGAGATATCACATTATCTATCACTTGCATTTAAATATGATGTTTTGCTGTAGTTCACTGTTGTATGAATATTCTTTTTGCTGTCTGCTGTATCTGACAGGTAATATTATGATCAAGACATAAGATTTCATTTCTATATTCATCATGGAATTTGGCTTTTGTGGTCAATTTATCTTGTTTACAGAGTGTGTGAGATTTTTGGTTTGTTGCTTTAATGTCCAACCAGTGGAAAATGTGTCTCTTTCTAAAGCAATAAAAAAACCCCAACAATAACTCTTGCTTCTGTGTGTGGAAGACAGCAGGTTTTTTTGTCTGAAATATGCCTTAAAATAGAAAGTCTTTTTAGTGTTAAATGCTTTACTGTTCCAAAAGTCTAACAGTCTTGAAGAAGGCTAGCCACACAAACTTTAAGCATCAATTTCCTAGATTAATCTACTCGAACTCATAAGCAAGCTTACTCTTACCAGATGGGACTGGGTCATTGTGGCTTTATTATTGTGGCACCAGGATTTAGTCAGATGGGTTTAGTAAAAATGTAGGTCAGTTGCATCAGTTCTGCTCTTTTTGAGAGCATCTAGGCAGAGTCTAATGTGGAAGTGCTGGGCAGGCTGAGCTAACCAGTGACAAGGCATCACCCAGGCCTCGTGGTGAAATCAGGGCTCACAGTAGGATTAGAGATTTTCTCCCCTTCTGCCTGCCACAGCAGTGGTGTCCCCCAGGGATCAGTGTTGGGCCCAGTTCTATTTAATATCTTTACTGATGATTTAGATGAGGGGATTGAGTCCATCATCAGCAAATTTGCAGATGACACTAAGCTGGGGGGAAGTGTGGATCAGCTGGAAGGCAGGAGGGCTCTGCAGAGGGACCTGGACAGACTGGAGAGTTGGGCTGATTCCAACGGGATGAGGTTCAACAAGGCCAAGTGCCGGGTCCTGCACTTTGGCCTCAACAACCCCATGGGGAGCTCCAGGCTGGGCACAGAGTGGCTGAGAGCAGCCAGGCAGAAAGGGACCTGGGAGTCTGGATTGACAGGAAGCTGAACATGAGCCAGCAGTGTGCCCAGGTGGCCAAGAAGGCCAATGGCATCCTGGCCTGTATCAGGAACAGCGTGGCCAGCAGGTCCAAGGAAGTGATTCTGCCCCTGTACTCAGCGCTGGTGAGGCCACACCTCGAGTACTGTGTCCAGTTCTGGGCCCCTCAGTTTAGGAAGGAGACTGAGGTCCTGGAGCAGGTCCAAAGGAGGGCAACCAGGCTGGTGAAGGGACTCCAGCACAGATCCTATGAGGAGAGGCTGAGGGAGCTGGGGCTGTTCAGTCTGGAGAAGAGGAGGCTCAGGGGAGACCAAATCACTCTCTACAACTCCTTGAAAGGAGGTTGTAGAGGTGGGGTTGGTGGGGGTTGGTCTCTTTTCCCAGGCAACTCTCAGCAGGGCCAGAGGGCACAGTCTCAAGCTGTGCCAGGGGAGGTTTAGGTTGGACATTAGAAAGAATTTCTTTACTGAGAGGGTGATCAAGCATTGGAATGGGCTGCCCAGGAAGTAGTGGATTCTCCATCCCTGGAGATATTTAAAAAGAGACTGGATGTGGCACTGAGTGCCATGGTCTGGTAACTGCAGTGGTAGTGGATCAAGGGTTGGACTTGATGATCTCTGAGGTCCCTTCCAACCCAGCCGATTCTATGATTCTATGTTTCTAACTGGCTTGAGAGCACGTGGCAGTGTTCAGGTAGAACAGCCACTCTTCAGGCAGTGGTTGAGTTGGTCATATACCTCTCTGAGTCATGAAATGTATCATTAGTTGTCCCTGGGGCACCAGCTCACTGGCTTTATGAGTTGGGGTCATACACTGGTCAGATGCTATCTGAAACATGACAGTTCCTGCTGTCCATTTTCTGAGTACTTCAGTGAGATACCAATTGCATGCAGAGCCATACCAAGATTTTACTGTTCCTAGGGCAAACTGGCATCTGTACCCTATAATCCTGTTTTTCTGAGTTTTGCTTGAGAGTCCACACCTCCCAATCCATCTTCCTGGAGATGAGATGGAACACTAGCAAGGATTCAGTGTGTCCTGCCCCAGGCTCTGTTCTCTACCTGGATTAAATAGTTCATTTCTAAAGAAGCTGACCCCCATTGTACTTAGTTGTGGCTATTGGGATCTGTGGAGATGCAAGGCAGGGAGAGTACCAGCACCTCCAGAGAGCTGGGACAGTGGGAAGGGGGGGAGCCTTGAAATGTAAGCAGTTCTCTTTCCAAAACCACATTTGTAGGTAGGAATTGCAGATAATATTTGGGCTGGGTTGGCAACAGTAGGGCTCTTGGTCCCTAAAGCTAGATCGTGATATATGGCTGACAAGTGTCACAAAGCCTGAATGAATAACTGCAGCAGGCTTGACTTCAGCCTCTCTTTCCTGGAGTAAATTACCATTTGCATCTCTGTCATTTCTTCAGGTTTCCCGTAATATAATGGCAATTCCTGTCCTGAGAAACCCTGCAAAATAATCAATACATTTGAACTCCCTTTAGGTGATAGATGGAAAAATTTTTGAAAATACTGAGCAAAGGGTCATACCAGCATCATCTCCAGCTGATGGATCAGTGCCCCAGGGCACTACTACTTCAGAGTCATCTAACCTGTTTGCATATCAACTGCTTTAGAAGGAGCTCTTAAAAACTTGGTTAGGCTAATAATGCTAATGTAAGGTCAGAGAATAAAGTTCTGTGTTTTCTTCCTTATGAAATCAATTTTCAGTGTGTCAGTTCAGCTGATAAAACAAGCTGACCTATAAAATGTCCAGCCATTATCAGCTAAAAACTTCTTGAGCAACCGAGTGTTTAGTGACCCTCTTTAAATCAGTCTGTTGTATTTAGTGCACAAGTGGATGACTCTGTAGACCCTGAAGGTGATTAATCTCTTTTGTTTTGCAATGGAACTATACTAGGTAAGATCACAATTTTTTTTTAATGAGGTGTAACCCTGGAGATCTGGAATCTGCTCCTTAAACTGTCACATCTCGAGCTGCAAGCTCAGACTCTCACAATGAAGATGAAAGTGGGTTTCTCTGCACTGGGAAACTCAAGAATCAGAAGTAATTAATGGATTTAAAGTGGATTAGTTAAATCAGATTAATTCCTGATCTTCTTCCAAAGCAAATTAAACTAAACCAAGGCCACTTTCATTCTGAGTTAAAGCATCCGCTTGCCATCTTAATGCAGTTTAACTAATCTTAAAAAGTGAATTTGGATTACTTTTCATCAATGTTCTCCCATACCTAGTTCCTTTGCCTGAAAACCAGAAATGGCTTCAGCAGTGCTTTCTTCAGGGCTTTAAGACATAGATTGAATCTGACACTAATGATTAGGTCCTAGGATCAATACCCAGGATAAAATATCTACAAGACTACTAGGAATAAATCAGAAGGATCTTGATTCAGTTTTATGTGCTGAGGTGCACAGAAATGTTTATACTGTGGATGCCTACAAGCAGGGTGACAAAGGCATCTAATATTAGCAGCAAAGTGGCTGGAAGAATAGCATAGGAGCAGGCAGGTTGAATCAGCTGTATTCTTACTGTTCTATGATCAGAGTTGCAATGATCCTCCTCATGTAACCTGATTTATTGCTAGGAGTGATCAGAGGGGAGTCTGATTAGCAGGTGAGTTACAGCTTAAACCCTGCTTAGTGACTGGGAAAGTTTTGAAGCTCCCCTCTTTTGTGCACAAAGACTTTGAGCTGGTAGAGGGGTCACTCTGTGTGCCCAGATCCTGGGCTTATTTGTGAGAGGGGCAGAACCTTTGTCTCCTGCAGTTTCAGCTCTAAGGAGTGTGGCTTTCTTCATTCTATGTTGGTCCATGCCTGATAGAGACAAAGTACTGGGAACTTCTACTTTTGGTGTGGGCAGCTTGTGGCAAGTCTTACCTACTGTGACTTTGCTTAGTTATGTTTAATTATTTTATTTCTAAGTATATTTGCCACTATCAGAATATGTAGCTGAAATTCAGCAATTGGGAGTACCAGGATAGAAAGGGTGATCCTAATGTAACTCTATGAATTTTCAGTGGGACAACGTGTATTCTCAGCAGTTTGTGTGCTGCCATTAGCAGTATCAGCACCTAAAGCCCTTATGATCTTTCTGATTTTGATGGGACTTGTCATGTGAAGAAGCTATGATTCTTGTCAACTGAATTCTAATGCAAAACTAGACTTCTAGATCTGCTAAGCCATGATTCACAAAAGCATCCTAAAGCTGCCCTTGCTTTATTGATGAACTTAGAAGGGAGGTAAGTACAGCCCACACTTATCTAAATTCTCTTCTGTATTACTGGTGGTGCAGAAGGGCTTTAGTCTAGAATT
The DNA here is from genome assembly GCF_036169615.1 of Heliangelus exortis. Classification (NCBI taxonomy): domain Eukaryota; kingdom Metazoa; phylum Chordata; class Aves; order Apodiformes; family Trochilidae; genus Heliangelus; species Heliangelus exortis. The sequence goes on from NC_092423.1 coordinate 31,456,658, forward strand.
TTTTTTTGAGTCCTTGCTAATAAAATACCTTATCTGCAGTGTATATTAAATAAATAAGAAATAGTAATTCCCACTTAACAGAGAGTCCAAACAGCTATCTATGTTCTCATACTTTTTTTTTTTAATTCTGTGTAATTTTTTAATTAAAAAAAAATTTTTTTTTAATTTGTTTGAAAGGACAAAGTGAGTATCACATTAAGAAAAGTTTTCTTCCTTGACAACAGGCTAGGTTTTTCTCAAGAAAAAGGAAATACACTTTAAATGTTGATGTGTGGTAATTTCCCCTGGCTGATTTGATCTGATCTGTTCCTAAATCCCAACACTTTGTAAGGTAATAGTCTCCCCATCTTTGATTATACCTGACACCAACAGAGAAACGCTGATCAGAAAAATCTTCCTTTGATTTCTCTGGGTAGTGGATCAGATGCAGTTGTGAAAAGGAAGGAGCCAAAGAACAAATGAACAACACAAAGTGAACTTTTTATCTCTGTCTGCAAAGATGTTCTTTAGAACTACAGATGACACAGACCTTTTTTCATTCTTAGTGAGAAAAATCCTTTCTATATACAGTACCCAGAGAATAATATAAAATGTCTTTTTTAAAAGAAAACATAGCACACCACAAAACAACACAAAAACACCAGTCAGGGCATAGATGGCCATGTGAGGTTTGGAGTGGGTCCTTCTGATACATCACCCTCAACAACTATACATGTGCAGTCACCAAGCCCTTTGAAAAAAAGAAGTAAAAAAACAAACCAAAAAATGAATCTAAGCTTCAGATCTGTTCAAACACAAGTGTTTTATTAATCAGCTTTCTGTGTTTAAAACCTATTAGAGCTAGCTGAACAGAACCAAACTTTCAGAGTCCTAGAGAATCTAGGAGTCCAGGCATTTCTCATATCCATATATCTGCATGTATACTCTTGGGATGCAGGTACTGTATCCTTTCTGGTATATTTATTCTGAGAGCAGAGGTCTGCACTAAGAGCTCTCAATCTCATTATTTCTGGTCTTTCATGCTATCTTTGCAACATAGGTAAACTCCAAACTCTTCCTTTATCTTCAGCAGCGTGGGGGCTCTAGCTATAAACTGTCTCCTCAAGCATTCCTAATGTTTTATGTTTGTTCAGGATCCCACCAAACCCCAAGGTCTTCCTCTTCCAAAGTTGACATTGTTGCCTATGTATGTCCTAAACTCACAGTAGGTTCCTGTGTCAGTACAGATGTAACAGGTTTAAAATATGTAGGGTTTGCACACTCTTAGTCAATGGATGTTTCAAGAACAGCATGAAGTAACTGTGTATTCTTCTTAACTGCATTCTTAAATAGAAGTATTTCCTTGAGTTACTGATTTGAGCTATAATTTTTCATGTTCTTTTCTATATCCACACCATCTCTGTCACTAGGATAAGTGACAATTAGAACTAAAGTAATTGTTTTCATATTGGTAGCAGGGCTGAAGTGAAAAAAGACAGGCACATTAATTAGATCATTTTATTTCCAATGCCAGCTCCTGCTAATGCAGGATATTTTTCTGGTTATACCAGAGCCTCTGTTTTGGCTCACGCACCTTTGGAAGTGGAAGTCAAAGTATTTTAGGAAGTTTCTTGTTCATGTAATATAAAATGTACAGTAATTAGACAAAGCAACCAGTGCCAAATGCAATGTACCACATATGAAAGACTTAATTACAGAGGAAAGTTATGTGTTCCAATTGCAGAGTAATCTCTACTCTAATTTACTTGTCTTACAACTCATTACATCTGAGGTATTGATTTTCCAGTAGATGGCTTTAGTGGATAAAAAAGTGAATTTTATCTTGGGGACCCTTGGTTTGAGTCTGATCTGTGAGCCTCTGTCAAATGAGCTCAGAAAGCTCAAACTCCCTATTAGGTGCTGTCCGTGGGATAATCAAAGCAGACAGACTTCAATAGTGATGGTAATTTGTAAATAAAGGGCAGACAGAAATGAGTCACTTAAAATGTTGTTGCTCTTGAGACTTAGAAGATTATGTCCTAGCAGTTAACGGAACAATGATCAGATTTTATTTATGTGTACCTTGATTTTTAGGCTTTAATATCTTGTTTATTTCAATTATATTCTGTGAAAATTTGTACCGTGAACCAGGAGGAACATAAAACCTGGAGCTGTTGATCCTTGTCCTGATCTTCCATAGAAAAGTTCAACACCTGCAGAGTGTCCTTCACTTCCTAAAGCAGTGGCTCAGTTATGAGATCAACTGGTAGCCTTGGACGGGGAAGTATGAGAAACTATTATCCTTTGGAACACTTAGCTAAAGCATGGTAATTGCAGAAATTGTTAGAAATAATATTTTTCAGAAGTTTTCAGCATTTTCAACTTTTTAATAGATTGGCAGAAGTTATCTATCTATGCTAAGCTATCAAAGCAACAAGAGCTTCATCAATATGTGCCGTGTTCCTGATACACTGTTGGTGGTGTTGGTTTTCGTTTGGTTGGGGTTTTTTTCTGTGTGTGTTTTGTTTTATTTCATTTCCCTATTCTAGAAATAACTCCCTGGGATTTTATCATTTGCATTTAACTTATTTGTCTTAAGTAAATGGTCTACTTGTTAAGAGTTTATTTACTAATTTATTATTGAAAACATTGTACTATTATTTTTTTTAAAAGTGATACAGGCGTTGCTGTAATTTATCAGTCAAGATCCATATGGACCTGTTTCTGTAGACCAGCAGTAGCCAATACCACATATTTAGAGAAAGATTAAAACATGATCTTGCACGGGCAATTTTGCAGTAGTACTTCTATACACAGTAATATCTGAAAGCAAGCAGGTTGGTGGTACCAGAATGTATTTATTTAAGATAAATTCAGATGGAGACTTGTGCCTACAGAAATACCTTTTTAATCAACTCTGTACTTCAGTAGTATCTTGTGGGACTGAGCTTAATGTATTGTATAAGTTTTAAATATCTCATGTCTTCTATTAGGTTTCATTATTAGCTAGAATCCCATTGTTGCATTTTTCTATACATTGTTTGTTTACAAGGTCTGTTGTATTGGCAGGGTTTTTTTGCTTTCCAAACAAGAATTATAGTCTTTTTGTTTGCTTTTAATCCATTCCAATACGGAAAGATTTCTCTGTCTCATACTGGCTTATTGCCTTTCTTGCCCTTCCCTGTACCTTACTCTTTGATATGGCACTTTGATATTTTCCAGATTGCTTGTTATCTGCTCCTTAACGAAGGCTAAAATGTTATTTGAGGTTTTTATACTGCCACTGGGCATTGTGCTTTTCAGAAAGATGCCTAATATTTTTTTTCCTAAATGGCTACAGGTACAAGCCATCAGAGTATTCAAGAAATTCATCTTGTGCCTTCCATTATTCTGCATTCAGCTCCATTTAAGATGCATTTGCTATTAGGTTATTCAGTTCTTTAATTACATTAGGGTCCTTAATCACTGATCATTCTTTGAACCATATGAGTTGGCAAGACAACAAACAGATCCTCTGTCCCTTCAAAAAAGATAGCTCGCTTTCACTGTATCATATCTTTTGGATCCCTTGCATTTTTATGTTATTTCTTTTCAATCTGAAAGTCACATGGAAAAGTGACTGCCTTTGTGGAGTGCCATTTCTTTTCAAGAGATTTCCCCACTTAAAGGCTTGAGCACAGGGAGCAGAGTGCAGGCTCAGAGCCCTGATTATTCCAATCCTATTGATTATTCTTAGAGTACATGTAACTTCTTTCTTCCACCTGATTTTGTGGCAGGTTTGAACTGTGTGTCTTTTCAAGAATTTATTTTAATTTTTGTTATTTTAAAATTTATTTAACTATTTTTTTATCTTTTCTGAAGATGTTGCATTGAGGCGAAGTGGCATCTGGATTTTTATCTATTTTTTGCCTCTCTGTATCAACTGGGACATGGTATGGTCTAGTGGCTGGCAATGTTTTCAGATATTTTGCAGTACCCTGCCTGAGTGATGACTTTCCCTACCAATTTCTAGAGTTTTCCCCTGCTGTGTGGCAACGTGAACCATATGGTGTCTGAACTCAGTAATCCCAGCAGAAGAAAAGCTTCTCATTCATCAGAGGAAACTTTGACCATTTGAATAAGGAAGTATGATAAGAGAGTTATGGTGTGCCTCTGATTACCAGAACAACCCAAGAAGCGTAGTGCATGCCTGAGGCACAACAGCCTGAATATTATTTAACCAATAGAATGGGCCAATATTGTAAGGAGATCACTAAAGGTATTGTAAGGATGTGTCTAGAGTAGCCATGAGTTACCAGGGCTACTGTGGAAGCATTGCAGTCACCTTGGGGTACAACCTTGCCAGAGCTGTTTAATTTTGCTGATCTATCTAAACAGAAATAAATGCAATATTCCTTTCTTTGGGCTGGAAATCTGCATAAACAGCAGCAAATCTCTGGGTGGCCCTTAAACTTAGGAGTTCTTGTTCATTGCTTCAGATTTATTTTTTTCCTCTCAGATACCTGCTTTTTCCTAGCATATGGATTTATTAAAAGTACGAGTTTGGAGCAGAGGAGTTTATATTTAGAGTATGGAAAAGCCTGGAGTGATTTTGATTAGAAAACATGGCTGCCTGTAAGCCAAACACTTGTAAATTATTATGGGTTTGATTTAAAATGATTATTTTTCATTTTACACATGATAATGTTAACGTGACCTGTATGTCTAGGTGCAATAGACCAGAAAGAAAGACTGGAATCTTAATGAGAATAACATTACTATTAAGTCTGTGTTCTCAGTATCAATGTTACTTGGCATCATGACAATTTCGTTTTTATTTATTCATTTCTTAAATTGCCTAATTGCTAAATTTCACCAGTATGCAGAAATTTAATGCATCATTAAAAGAACACTTAGGAAAGATTTTTCTTAAAGAGATTATTTTTTTTTTTCCTCTCTGGCTTCTAAGTCTTTCAATATCTTAAACTTTAAACTTGTATCTGCAACGATTTCAACTGGCTTTGAATGGTAACAGTAAAAAGTCACTAATAAAATGTAAAGACAACAGAAAAAAGTATTTACTAGTTTTCAGACCCTGCCCCTTAAGCTGGGATGCTTGAGCACTTTTTTTTTTTTCTTGTTTTTTGTTGTATTCATGACCTCAGTTCTTGATTAGTCTGTACTTCCTTTTCTGCAGTGTACAATAGTTACTGATCATTTTACTTGCACCATGCCAAGTTTTTGGCACTTCATGATGTTTTTGCTTTATCTCTATAATCTTCTCTCCTGCACTTTCCCTCCAATCAGTTTAATTCTATGAGATGTATTTCAATCATCTGTATCAGCAGTGAAAGAGATACTATTGATTTCTGTGTGCAGTAATTTCAGTGGTTTCTTTATGAAGCATTACACTACCAGAAGCTGTGCAAATAGGGACCTTGCAATGAGAAAGTAAAATCTCAACAAGGCACAAATTCTGACCTTGTGTGCTGTTTCCTGGAGCATGATCTTGACCTTGTCTCAAAATTGCTGTTTTTGATCTTAGATTCAAACAGTGAAGCTAATAAGAAAGTAAATAGCATTCATCCCACGATGAAGCTAAAGGAAAGCATATTGCTCTTTTTGTCTCATTCCTTGAATCTATAGATTTATATTATTTTTTCGAGATGATGTATGTGGGCCATCAACAAGACCTTAACCTGTATTTTTTCAAAACTTTCTGGTCAACTTTTGTCTAGAGATTTGCTGGCAATGATCTAACTTGGCATAAGCACATCAGTGGGAGTTGTACACGATGGTAGATCTTTCAAACAGTACTCTACAAACCTGTTCTTGTCAAGATTGTAAATAATCAGCTGTGATATTATTTCTGTAATTTCTAGTCCATATCTGATGTGCCTTAGAGCTTGTCCATATGGGAATTTAGTGTGAAGGCTGTGAGTATAATGTGCAATAGGTATGCCATGCTGCCTCTGGAAGGGCATTCAAGTAAGCAGTAAGAGTGCATTTAATGTGAGTTGGCTTAGGTGTGATGGAGAAAGCACAGAATGTCTGCAAAGGGAATTTAAAACCAAGTGGCTACTGTGCTGAGAATTTGTACCCCTTGCACTGCAAACCTCTCTTTTACTGACAAGCATTTTATTTGGTGTAAACTCAGAAACAACAGAAAGTTGTCACTGGCACCAGAGCAAAACTAAACACCCAAGAAAATAGAGCTTAGAGTATGTATGTATTGCATGCTATACTTGTCTGTAAAATCAGAGGGGCTGGAGTGACAGGTTACTATGGGTTGCTTTGTTACCCTAGGTTTTTTTAGAATGCAGTCTTGTGTAGGGTAGTGCAGATTTTTGTTGAACAGCAAGATAATTTGAAAAGAGCAGAGATGGCAGGAATTACAATGGATACCAAAAATGAAACTGCACACTAGGTATATGGTGGAAAAAAATAGCACACATGCCTGATTGAAAGACACAAAGACATACCTTGGGATAATTTTATTGTTTTTCTAATATTCTCACAACACACAAAATATTAAGGTAAAATTGAGTGGAAGTGATCATTTAATGGTTCAAGCACTTTGCAGGTGCTTGGAAGTTAAGCAGGAGTATTTCTGAATCTGGGTTAACTCTGTACTTTTATGGTCCAGAGCCTGCCTGCTTTGAAAAGGTGCCAGGGATTTGTCAGGGATCTGATAGTCCTTGTAGTGCTGGCTCTGGGCAGTCTGCTGCATTGGGCTCTATTCTGTCAAGCTCACGTAGAGTATTGCCTCCAATTCTGGGCTCCCCTGTTCAAGAGGAACAGGGATTTACTTGATAAGAGTACAACAGAGCACTATGAGGATTATTAAGGGACTGGAACACCTGCCTTATGAAGAAAAGCTGAGAGAACTGGGTCTTCTTGTTCTGGAGAAGAGTGAGAGAGGATCTATAAATATATGAGGGCTGGGTGTCAAGGAAGGGACAAGCTCCTCTCACTTGTGGGCTGTGATGGGATGAGGGGCAATGTATTTAAGATAGCACAAGAAGTCTCCACCTCAACATGAGGAAGAATTTCTTTACTTTAAGGGTTATAGAACCCTGTAACAGGCTCCCCAGAGAGGTTGTGGGAGCCTGGGAGTCTGAAAGCCTTCTCTGGGGCTTTCAAGACCTGTTTGGATGCATTTCTGAGTCACCTGCCCTAGTTTTGGTCCTGCTCTGGCAGGGAGGTTGGACTCAATGATCTCCAGAGGTCCTGTCCAGCCCCTGACATTCTGTGATTCTGTGAAGCTCATATATTAAAAATTTCTGTATGTCCCAATGGACTGAAGTGCTATTTCTTCCCCTGTGCCTCTGATGCTTTGCTAACTTAGGTCTAAAATTAACCCTAACACCTCCAAACCTCTGTGTACATTAACACCCTGTCTCATAATTTCAGCTACATGTGTAGGTTGTATGTTACAGTATAACACTTCAGGGGACCTGGCATAAATGCTATGCAGATGCCTTTCAGAAGTGCCAATATTCTTAATTGTGTGGGATAAAACAGAGGTAGCAAAACAACAAATCCTGGATGTGTTTTGATACCTCAGTTTTCTTAATACATCTTCTGGGCTTTTGGATCAGTCTCTGTGGGATGCTCCAGAATTGCTTTCCTGTAGTTCAGGACTGTTCTCCTGTGCCACTCAATCTTTCCAGTTTAGCTCCTCTTTAAGCCTGGTGGTTCCTGGAGCTAGACCAGCATCCCTGCTGTAAAAGGATCTTCCTCCCTTATCTCCTTCCCAAAGCTTCCTCTTCATCTCCCTGAGGCTTCCTTTGTTACAAACCTCCTTTTTAACATTTGGTTTCTCTGGTAACTTTCCTCTGCTCACAATTCCCCACTTACAGACAGGTAAGTACAGCATTAAGCATCCTCTGTTAGTTTTCTCAGTAGAGAGAGACACAAAGGCACAGAGACCTTTCAAGAGACAGTGATTGTGTTTGCATTCAGTTTGAAACATTGCACAGACTGCTGTTTGTGGATTCCTCAGATCCTCAATTTTTTGTGTCTGTGCAATCTTTCCCAGATGTTTCAGTACACAGGAGCAGTTGCAGTTTCACCAAGTGTAGTGATCAACACAACAATTCACAGTACTTGTATGTACATTTGGGGGCCCTGGCATCCCCTTTTGTCTCGTTTCCTTTACACAGACAGTGCCTGAACACACATTTACTGGTGTAATGCACTTACATCTACCTGCCAGTTTCAACTACTTTGGACCTGTGTGTGCATGCAAGACAAAGAGGAGAGGGTCAGATCACATAGAACACAAGTCAATAAGAACACAGAAAATTTTAATCCATCTTTTACTCAGGAAATGTCTCAGGGGTGTGTGTGCGACAGGTCATATTTAATGATATTGGTATATATTATTATATATATTATTATATTATTATTATTATATTATTTCTACCAAGCCTGAAAAGAAGATGTGACCTGTCAGTGAAGTGTTTGGTTATAAGAAAATTCACATTCTTCCATCTTCTGAACCCCTCTGTTCAGCAATCCATGGATTTAGTAGTCTTGAGGTCTTGCCACGTAAGTTCATTTAAAATTCAATTTACAGCAACATTTTCAAGGCTGACATGTCTGATATATAAATTGTCTTAAACTCCTGTCACATTCTAGAAAACAAAACAAAACCAAAACAACAACAAAAAACCCAAGTAAAACTTTTATCCCACAACTCCTAAAAAGTGAGTTCTGTAGATAAATGAAATAAAGCTATAACACAGGTAAAAATGTAGCTTCTCAGACAGACAACTTGCCATCACTGCACACACACACACAAAATACTGACATCTTCTGTGGTCTTTGGTTTTCCATCGCATCCTTTCCTTCCTGAAACACCTTTCAAAGGAATGAAATATTCAAGAATCCCACTCTGCTGTAGTTGTTTCTGACTTCACTCATCCGCACCACCACAGAGCAGAGGGACAGTGCAGTCTTCAATCTTACTTCCCCATATCCATATGCAGCTGGACAATCTAATTTTAGGCCTGTCAGCATTCACAGTGATAAGTTAACAATATAGATCACATATAAGCTGCATCAAAATGATTTTTAAATGAGATTTATTCATTTAAAGTGGATGATAAATGGCTCTCTTTTATCAGACTCCTGCAAATAAGATTAAAGCAAGATTATTTTCCTGGAATAAGAGAACAGCTGGCACACAGTTAATGTCTGTAGGTCATATTGTGCTTGCCTGACCTTGCAGAGACTTGTAACAACAATGGGAATCACCCATGTAGTCTTTCTGCTTCCTAAATCCTGTTTGTGTACCATAATGAGACGTTACCCAGAATACTGATACATTGCAAGTTAAGTGGGTGCTATGAGAAGCTTTGGCAGGAAAAGCCAGTGGCCTAGAGATCACAGTCTGCCCTGACCTTTAGGGAATTGTGTATTTGTGCTGAGAGTTTTCCAAAAATGTGTGAAGCACTGTCCTGTTTTCCTTCAGCGTTTTAGAAGGCCTCCCATATTGTACAGATTACCATGTATATGATCCCCACAGGGTTAGCTCACTCTACTGGACACTTGACCTCAGTCTTTTCTGGATTCCAGGAGACATCCTCATCCTTTTTCTCCAGTTCAGATCCCATGAAATAGCTTGCTGACTGGATTACAGCCCATTGCACTTCTCAATTTATAATGTAGCAGAAATAAATTATGTTGTGTCTCTTTAATATGATGTGAGAGGATGGAGGAAGCCAAATCTATGTGGATTTGTGTTACTTGTGCAGAGCAGCTCCTGAAATTAATTTTTCTCAGAATTTGTTTCAGAAAAAACAAGTTGGTTCAGTCTGGGGGGCTGGGAGAGAACTGACTCCTCATTATCAGCAAGAACAATGGATATTTCCCCGTGATGAACAACTTTAGATCACAGTATAAAATTTTTCCTGTTGTTCTTTATTGTATTCAGGTGGAGGTCCTGTCCCTCTCCCTAGAGCTTTCTTGGCAAGAGGTTGATCTCTGTGGAAGGGGGTAGCAGGATTACAAAACTTTGCCCACAAGACAGAGAGAAGGACTATTTTAGTCTGGAGAAGAGGCTCAGGGGAGACCTCATCACTCTCTACAACTCCCTGAAAGGACGTGGGAGCCAGGGGGAAGTCTGTCTCTTCTCCCAAGCAGCTCTCAGTAAGACGAGAGGGCATGGACTTAAGCTCTGCCAGGGGAGGTTTAGGTTGGATATTAGGAAAAAATTCTTTACAGAGAGGGTGATCAGACATTGGAATGGGCTGCCCAGGGAGGGGGTGGGTTCTCCGTCCCTGGAGGTTTTTAAGAAGAGACTGATGTGGCACTCAGTGCCATGGTCTGGTAGCCACAGAGGTAGTGGATCAAGGGCTGGACTTGATGATCTCAGGTGCCCTTTCCAACCCGGATGATTCTGTGATTCTGTGACTGAAAGGTTGACAATGGCACTAGAGTTCTTCTGTTTCACAGATATCCACACGTTTCTGCCTGCCCTTGATCTTTGCAGGTGTGGGAGGTGGAAAAGAGGTTTTATGAATTGATAATGATTCCTCTCATGTTTAACTTTTCTAATGCATCTACATTTCCCTCTGGTGATTTTGATCAGAGGAGACAATCTTGTTGTATATGGATCTGCAGCTTTCCGTTTCTTTCCTATACAACCTCTATTTACATAACAAATAAAGTCATACAGTTGACTTACCAGTTGTCACTGAGGAATGAGCTTTGACTGGCATCCTTACTCTAGGGAAATAATAGGACTTTGTTATGCAAAATGCATGGTTTGTAATATTATGTTTCTGCTGTGCCACTTTTCTTCAACATCTCTCTGGTGACAGAGAAATCCAGTCCCCATTGTTTGATTTTTCAGCTACTTCTCAGACGTTGTTTTTCTAAGAATTCCTAGTTGTGAGTCTGTCTACAAAGTCTGCAGTTGATGGCATTTTGCCTCATCTATCACAGCCCTGCAGGCTCTGATAAATTAACTTGGTTGCATATTTAAAGTGGAAAGTAATGCCGAATAGTGAGTTATTTTCTCTGTTTCTTTCTTTTTCTCTCAGATTGCTAGTCTATAATCTACTGTGAACCTCGTGTACAAAGAATGTGCTTTGTTGATAGAAGTCGTCTATTGTGAAGTCTTGGGTCAAGCCCAGTGTTGAGTGTCAGGCTAAATAGTGGGCAAAATAGGAAAAAAATAAATTGCCTGCTCTAGTTTTAGGCAAAGTAGGAAATAACTCATCTCCAGTTCAAAAAGTGAAGTCAATACAGCACCCTCTACAATATTAACAGAATATATGCATTATCAAATCCTCTAGATCTGGGTATGGTCCATCAGTTGTCCCTTAGCATCCTTTTCTGTAATGATGTGTAGCACATAGAACAATTAGAGAGCTGAGATATAAGGCTGAAACTTAACTTCAACTAAATTCTCATGCCAAGACCCTGTTGTCCTCTTGCAGTAAGTACATACTTATACCTACCCCTATATGCATATATGATTTTTTTTTTTTGCATTTTAAGGAAAAAGGAAAACACAAAATCCCTCATGAAATATGAGGCTAGCAAAATTCCAGAGAGCATTAGAAATTTTGAATTATGTATGTAATCATGTGTTTATAAACAGGCTCTGAAAACTGCTGGGAGCAAAACATTCTGCTGTGCTCTGTGCCTGGTTCTGGCAGAAAGAGTTCAAGAGAAATAGTCTGTGTTAATCTTCTGTGCTTGGACTCTGAACTCAGATGTTCAACTTCTCAAAACATATGTGAAACAAGGCATATCAATGATTCTACTGAGCAGACAAAAATCAAAGCCTGAACAACAGAGAAAAATCGTTCTCTCTTTTAAGCCACTCTTCAAGTTTTCTGGAGAACATCACAACAGGACTGGCCTAGAAAGAAAAAAGCAACTGGAGATTTCAGAGTGCTCAGTGTCCTTGCAGTCCATGTGAGCACTGCCATTAATAGCATACTGAAAATAAACTGCTTTTAAAAAAGCATGATTTGCAATCATTAATTATTTATATTATGTATGTATTTTCTAGATTAGAATAGATATACTTTGTAGATTAGAAATCAAGATTAGAATTTATAAAGGTTATGGATTTCATATCAACATCAGGCTTGATAGAACTCAAGTTGATTTCCAGGTTCAATAAAGTTTATTTAGTATTGTTTCATCTTTACAAAAATCAAAAGACATTGTGGGTTAGTGTGAAGAAAAAGTACGTTGTAATTTATGCTCCAAAATAATTTCTAAGAAATTGATTCAAATATAGAGAAACTCATTCTCACTCCATTCATGAGACAGAGGAATACACTGGTGTATATTGCAAGATGTCATACTTAGAAATATAACTCAAAAATAGGAGGCATTGAGTGCAATGCATTTCTCTGTGTACTGACTGCTTTGTATGTTTTTATCCTTATATCTGTAGCTGGTAATTTGTAAAGTGTTTCCTGTGACAACATGTAAGGAAAAATACAAGAATGAGAGCACTTCATTCAGTGCAAGATGGTTTTAATTCTCTTTCACATCATCTCATTGCTTACTAGTGATGGAATTGAACACAGCATCCAACTCTATAAATATGCATATTTATGTTGGCCAGAATTTGATCCAAACAAGCCTTGAGTTATAGAACTGATTCCAGGGGACCAATCTGACTTCACAGATTTGAGCAGCTTTGGCAGAGCTGGTATAGGCAGGCAACGCAACCTAAAACAGGCTGGAAGTGGTGAATTTTCTAGCAGTTTTGGAGTGGGGCTGTGTTTGCTGAGCTGGGAACTTATGGTGAGCACAACTGGAAAAGCAAAGCAGAGAACTTCCTTCAGTAGCATCAGAAACAGGAAAAATATGGTATATGGCCAAAGATGATGGTAGGAAACCAAATTCTCTGGGAGGTGTAAAATAACCTGTGACTGTGATGATCACGTGAATCCCAGTTCATTTCTCCTACCAAGCATTTAATTTTGTATCTTCTACTTTAAACATCATTCTGTTTTTTTATAGTTATATATATATATATATATGGGAAAATGTAAAGAATTGGTCGCTTTTAGGGTTAATACCACTAATCCCTGGAAGTCAGGCAATTTTTTGTTCTGCTGATTATCAGGTCAACAGAACCATTGTTAGAGTTATCTTGTTTGCCCAGAGGGTGCTTATATAAATACATGTAAAAAGCTACAGTTCTACATCCAAAAAAAGGGCTGTTATCAGCTGGATAAATAATGGTTAAATCAACTTCTCTAATGGCAAGTTTGATTGTGTATGTCAACTATTTCCAGTGAGAGGCCTGTTCAGAGGAAAGAAATGGCATTAGTTTACCCCAAGTTACAGCTTTCCATAATGGATGCTTTCATTGCTGGGCATACGTGATGCATCATCTACTACTGAAGTAATTAAGAAAGTTTCTTTGGGACTTTAGTGTCTCTCAAACCTCATTTCATGGCACAACTAATTTGACAACTGTCTGAATTACAACACTGTGTGTTAATAATGCATTTTCTTTATACTTGAGCTAAAGTATGTCTTCCAGACTAAAATTACTGTCTCAATCTGTACTCCCCAACACTAAATTCGCCATTGATAGTCTGATAAATTGGTCAAAACAGTTTTCAACCAGTCAGAGAGGATAGGATTTTTTTCACTTTGGATGAATACCAAAAGTGTTTACATCTCCATCCAGCTACTTCATCTCACCAAATATTACTTGATAATACAATGTTATTTTATAGTGACAGACCATAATTTTGTTTGTATTCTAAACATTGCCCTTTATTCGATACAGAAACACTTGGAACTCTTAAGTTCATTTCACACCTTACAGTCTAAAATACTATCATAAACTTGAATCACATAGAATGAGTGAAGGGTTATTTAAGGAATGGTTTCAGAAAATACATTGCCATCTTATACTTTTAGAGCCAATTTGTAGCTTATATAAATTCAGAGCAAGGAGCCAATCACAGAGAGAAGTGGAAGAGCAGATGTAGCAATGGAACAAAACTATCAGGATCCAGATTTTTGGATCAGATAGTGATAATTCACAAGGACAAGATTTTCTACAAGTATAATTTATACTAGGTTTCTGATATGAATCAGCAGCACTAAAGATCATTAAATATACAAATTTAAAGGTCAGTTGTTAATCAGATATTGCATATGACAAACATGAATTCTCTGACATGCTGTCAGGTGCAGTTCTCTATGTTAGCCAAATACTGTGATTCTTCTGTAGGGATCAAAGTACAAATAGTCACGAAACTCTTGCAAATTGTTGACACTATTAAACAATGCATACTTCATACGGTTCAAAAAATGTATCTTTTCAGCTTTTATCTTCCTTCTTATTTCACTTTTTTGTCTTCTTTTTCTGGTTTTGACTGATGTTGTTGCTGCATCCCAGAGCCCTTCATGTTTGTGCTGATGACAAGTGAATGTCTATTTAGGCAATTTTCTGAGCACTCTAAGTATAGATGACAGGATTTTATACTACTTGACCATCTGACTTTTCAGAAACTTGGAAAGGATTGGCCTTCCACAAAGAAGAAAAGTAAAAACAGCTGAGTCATACTTAAAATCATACAATCATTTATGAATCCTTGTTTTTTGTTTTTTTTTCTTCAGTCTTTCATCTAAGATACTTTGTCTTATGTATTTTGTTTTCTACATTCAAAAGACAGTCTTTGGAACACTTTTCTCTGCCCTGTTGTGTTGATTGGCAAATTTATTTTGTTACAATTAACATTCAGAATAAAGTTTTCTCCAATTTTGTTTAGGATAGAAAAAGAACATTGGTTGACTATACTTTAGAAATGGGCGAGGATTCCACTTTAACCAGAGGCTAAATTTCTGGTTCTTTCTTTCTGGTTTTAATGCACAGTAATTATGTAAAAAATAGAGGGAAGAAGTCCCATGTAATTATGGTACCTTTGCGTATCAAGATTTCATATAACAATCATGGTTCTAAGAGAATCTTTCTCTGCTGTTGCTACATTGAATCATGGAATGGTTTGTGTTGGAAGGATTAAAGATCATCTGGTTCCAACCTCCCTGCTATGGTCAGGAACATGTTCCTCAGAGCTAATTCCATGTTTAAATGAACTGGAATATCTAATCAGTGCTTGTTCTAGTCATATACAACTTGACTGTATAAATATTTTCATATTACCTCAAGGCAACTTTATTTATACACAGTTTTACCTTGCCTCTAGTATCAACTACATAGCTATTCTGTCAATGAAGGAGTTCACTTTTAAATAACAGGGGAATACCTGGAGAAAAAGAACACATACAATGACTCTCATTACAGCAGCACAAACAATTGGAGCCCTTTTGTGATAAGTGATTTATATACATGAGGATAGAAAGAGTCTCACCTCAGGCACCTTCCAGTCTAACTAAATAGAAGTGGGAAAAAAAATTTTTTATTGTCCTCAATAGTAAGAATTGAATAAAAGAGTAATTTTCTGACTAGTCTTAAGTCATGCAGGAAGCTGATGGCATCACTGCTGTTAGAATTTAAGTATCCTCAGTTCCAGTGCTCTGCTTTATTCAAAAGTAAGTCCTCATTTGTTAGACATCTGAGAGCAGCCTGCAATATATGATCTCTTTCTCTAGAAAACATTCTCCTAGTGCTAATCTTAATCTTAACTTTTTTTTTTTTTTTTTTTTTTTTTTTTTTTTTTTTTTTAAGACCCTTAAAGCTTTGAACTTTTATTAAATTCTTGGAAGAAAGACTGAGAAGTGGTTAAAGGTGGTATATACAATAACTAAAGTACTCTTGGGACTCAGTTCAGTTTTATTAGGTTTAGTCTGCTCAGCCAAGTAATGTATATCTAGTTCCAGGTACTTGCTTCTTGTCTCAGTTTGTTGAGTGTTGCTAGGAAATTGGCACCATATATATTCTTTACAAGAAGGAATGTTGTACTTCCCTACATAAAACAATTTTGAACAGCTCACAGAAGCTGAAAAATACTAGTTAATTTTCCCTTTGTTTTTCTTCAGTGTTCAGGAGTAGTTCCCAGGATATTTGTTGGCTGACCTTGCAACCTGGAACATCAGGGTCTGGTGTTATTTCTTGCAGGCCAGTTGACAGCCTAAGTTGGGATGTGTTATAAATGTGTGAACACCATCTGTAGGTGTATGTCAGTGCAACTCTCATTTCTTTTCCCTCCAGGCATAAAGCCTTAAGTCCTTTGATTTTTCCTGCTGTGGTTTGCTGAGGGCTTGATAACTAAACAAAGATGTTAAAGAGGAGGAAACAACTTTGTCTCATCCCCATTTGAGTCTGAAGAGACCTGCCAACACACAATTTTGCACACATATAATTAGGAGGAAGAGATCTGCCACTCTCTGCCTCAGTGTATCATCTCTTTTACACACCTTTTGCTTATTAAATGGAATATCCCATTCAACTTGATAACACTTTTATGACATTCAAAGAGAAAGATGTAGTCTTCTGCCACCAAACTTGATAGAGGAGCTCTAATGGCTTTTGCCAAGTTGTCATGGAGGATTTCACAGCCAAACCACTTCAGCCTGGAGCATTACCTGCTCTGCTGTTAACCAGGAGCTGCTGTGGAACACAGGCTATCACAGTCATTTGTTTCTGTTATGCAAATATCCACAAAAATCAAACTGACAACCTGACATAGTTTTTTGCTACCTGACTGGTGCACGGGAAATTTATTGGTGGACCTTGTAAACTTGGATCAACTTACTTTCTTGAAAAGAAACACCAATTGTTCATGCCAGCCCCATGTTTAACCATAGCACTGGACAGATAAAGAGTAAATTATGCTAATCTTCTGGCTGATTTTATCTGGCTTCTTCTAATTTACCAAGCATTGTGCTACCTTGTCACTTAATAATTTGACAGAATTAGTAGCGGCTACTATATGGGTGTTAGCTAAAGGATTGTGTATCTGCCTTATGAATAAAACAAGAAATAATGGGGTTAGTTATTGGATTGCAGTGATTTGTAGGTTCCCTTGGATATATATGAAAATAAGATTGCCCTTAGGACAGCAGGGAGCTTTTAAAATATTGTCTAAATCAACTTATAGATACTGAATTCCAAGTCCTGGTCCTTTATCTTTATATTTTTGTATGATAAAAGCAAGCTGTCATTACAAGTTTGAGGGAACGTTATTATACAGCTGTATAAATCCACATTAGGCTTGGATTCTGAATGCTTTAAACAGTTCTGTTTCCTCTATTTCAAATAAAATGTAAGCTAATTTAAAAAGTTGGAGAGATGAGTAAAAAAATAATAACTAGTATTGAAAAATTTCCATAATATGAAGAAGTTGAGTATGCTAAGACTCTTTAGCCTGGAGAAAAGTGAAGAAGGCAGTAAAGCCTGACAGAAAGAAGGAGAGTAAAGAAACTGTCCTTTGCTCTTTCCAGTGTAAAACGTAGGAGAAGATCTTAGTTTCACAGCAGAGGCACTTAGGTGTGTAATGTGTAGCTCAGTCAAGAAAGATATCACCACCAGATGATGAAAATTTTTATGGAGCACTTGGCAAACTCATGGAAGATAATCCAAGGAGGGCTGCTTTACAGAAAGTTCTTACCTCTGACTAAATAAACTTCAAGAAGCTGGGGCAGTATTGTGGGTAAATACTTATTTTCTGGTACTGGGCAGTGGCATAGTTGGTGGCATGACAGAAATCCAGCAAAGTACAGCTCTTCTTTCCATACTTGTGTCCTGGAATCAATATCACTGCTGTGAATGAGGTATTTAGTCTGGTTTTGAGGTGAAGCACTGTGTCTAGATATAAATTTAACTTGCTAAAAAAATTCCTTCATGAAGACTGATGCATTTTTTTACAGCTAATTAGATACAGATGGCTCTTGAATGACTGCAGAAAAAACAACAGTGGAATTCTGAAAAGCTAATGCTGAACTATACATGCACTTTTTCAAATGTTTTGTTGTCATATACAAACAAAATATAAGCATTCAGCCCTGCCTGTGTCCCCAGAATGGACCTGCCAAGGCACCCAGATGAGTTACTCATCCACTTCTTGTTGAGATTCAGCAGAAGTTGGCATCTTCTTTGTTTGACCTTCTGGAAATCCTTGCCTGAATGCCTGTGTATGATGCTGTGTCTGCAAATTAGAATCGTATTATTTGGGGCACATGTAAGAAAATTTGGCCAGGTATATTAACAAGGTAAAAAATTAACATTCATCTGGCACACACATCCTGGAATAATGAGTTTCTCTTCCTCACAGAGATACAGATCTGAATAGCAAACACTGTCTCCTTTTGTTTGGATTTGCTATTCACCTCTGCTTTGATTTTATGTTCCGTGAAGATATTCCAGAAACATTTTTCTCCCTAATGACTTGCTACATATAAAGGAAAGACTAAATCTTAAATGATTCCTGCAAAACCTGAGCTCTATCACTGAATATATTTCTGGAATAAATGGAATTTTTCCTCTACAATTCATTTTTTTCCCAGTCCAAAGTCTTTTTTTGTAATTCTAGAGGTACAGCAGCATGATATGCCTATCCATCTCTAATTTTCTACATGACCAAGAAATGTCAGGGATTTAATGGTGGCAATATCTTTGGAGACCAATTCAGATATAAGATAAAAAGAATCTTGGTTTACAATTGATTTTACTGAAGTAACTATTTCCTTGGCATCATTATTGTATACAGTAGAAAATAGGTACAGCTATTTCCTTAAAATAAAACAATTTGTGAGGCTTGTCATAAAAGGCTGAGAAAATACCTTCTTTGCTTCACATCCCTTTTAACTGCCTCCATAAAATTTAAGGAATTGCAATAAAACTTGGGAAAGTGCTTTCACTGGTGAGCTCTATTTGACAGTACTTAGGAGATTACCTTGTGCTCAAGACCAATTGGAATGTTTGCACATAAGAAATTATTTAAAATTACATTTCTTTTCTGGCATTTTTTTCCTAAAAAAAAAAAATCTCTTTCAATCTCTCTTTCTTGCTCATTTTTTTAAAAAAAAATTTATTTTTTTTTAACAGAAAGATCTTTAAACAGTTCACTGCCTTCTTGGCATTTCTTCATTCCACTTTTCATTTCATGCGTAGTCTCCTGGGCTCTGACCAGTTCAAAAAGCAACGTTGTAGTTTTCTATGGTAAATGACTGACAGTACTGGAAACTGCACCCTTTGTCTGACAGACAAATGCACTCACACTGCTAAGCATTTGGACTGAACTTTTAATTTAACCCTACCAACTTATTTTCCTCCTCCTCTCGGCATTGCCTGTGCTCTATTTCCCACTGTGGTGATAGATCTGTTTCAGAAGTGGCTGCATTTTTTTCTGTGGTATTAAATGCAGCTTTGGGGTAAAGTTTGGGATCTAATGAAGCTGTGCTTTGTTTATGTGCTGTTACATAAATTAACCTGAGACATTCATGTCACAGCCAGTTAAAAGGATGCCAGTAGAAATGGAGCTTGTTACTCTTTGATACCTGGTAGGTGACTGATACGGTGTCAATCTATTTACTAATGGGAAAAAATGTGCTAGGAAGACTATTGTTTTTGTGGAAATTGTACATAAAACAGCTACAAGATGAATACAGCTAGAGCTTAAATAACACTTCTATGTGAGTGTCTCTGTACTGAAGCTGTAGCATGTTGATGAGCTGGTTTGGGAATTTTTTTAAATGCTCTAAATACTGCTATAGTGTCCCATTTAGCAGAGTACTCTGAAGAGGTCTCACTAGTTGCATATGTACTTTGGTGCTTCCAGTCCAAAAGCTTTGAGATTCTGCTGTTGGATTTGTGGAGTGGATTGAGGCTGTGAAGTGTTTCCATGAGACCAGATGCTTCCCTTAGGCTGGCTGCTTCTTCCTTGGGAGAGGTGGGGAATAGCTGTCAGGGCAACATGTTTCACTCTGCTGGTCAGGCTTCTCTACCTGCCCAAGGCTACAATCAGAACTGCAGCAACTACCTCTTTAGAAAAAAGAACCAAATACTTTTGTCCTTCATCTGTACTCAGATTGGGATTTACTGTCAGGATGCACCACTGAAACACTGGAATTTGTGAAGAAAATTTGTTGTCCAAAGGAGGGCAACTAGGCTGGTGAAGGGACTCCAGCACAGATCCTATGAGGAGAGGCTGAGGGAGCTGGGGCTGTTCAGCCTGGAGAAGAGGAGGCTCAGGGGAGACCTCATCACTCTCTACAACTCCCTGAAAGGAGGTTGGAGCCAGGTGGGGGTTGGTCTCTTTTCCCAGGCAACTCTCAGCAAGACAAGAGGGCACAAGAGGTCTCAAGTTGTGCCGGGGGAGGTTTAGGTTGGACATTGGAAAGAATTTCTTTACTGAGAGGGTGATCAGACATTGGAATGGGCTGCCCAGGAAGTAGTGGATTCTCCATCCCTGGAGATATTTAAAAATAGACTGGATGTGGCACTCAGTGCCATGGTCTGGTAACTGCAGTGGTAGTGGATCAAGGGTTGGACTTGATCATCTCTGAGGTCCCTTCCAATCCAGCCAGTTCTATGATTCTCTGATAAGAAGTTTCCTAGCTGAGATCTAGGCCCAGTGGTTGCCATTTTTGTGCTACCCAAGTCCAAATAAAAAAAGTTCATGCTTAGCAAAGTAAAGGAGGCTGTCCTTGGTCCCATTGAAAAGTACAGTGTGTAACCTTTCATAAACAACTGATTCACTTTAATAACTGAAATGTGAAAAAGCAGAAAGGTTTCAAATAAACAAAATGATGAAATATTAGTGTATATATAAAATAATATAAATTTTGTATCTTGCACAGATAGTGTGCAACACTTTCAGTCTAATATAAGAATTTACTCAGTTTGAAAGAAATTATTCTCTCTTACCCTTATATATCTGTATATATCTTCTTCAGCATTCAATTTTTAGATCTGTACATTTTGGAATCTTAAAGACTATATTATATTTGTGGAGGTTTTATCTGTGTATCTTGAAAGTGGGTGGGATAAATATCTCCTAAATGTTATCAGTTACAGGTCATGTCTTGCTTTGAATGGAGACATATGTTAGTACTGCATGAGAAGCTTCAAGTTCAGACACACATTTCATAGAATGGGATTCCAAGATGCCACAAAGCCCATTAAAAAGCCAGCTTTACTTTTCTTCCATATCTGACTGCTTAAATGCAAGCTGCAGACCCCAAATCTCACATATACTCATGTTATATATGTTTCAACTGTAGACTACAGAGTCTACACAGTAGACTACACAGTGCCCTGCAGGATGTGTATGTTCTGTATTCTTTTTTCTGCCCGTCTAGCAATGAGCTAGACTTGGCTATCCTCCATTATAACATTCTTTTGTAATCAAAGGTTGACAACACATCTCACTATATGTGCATTTGTCTGTACTTGCATGGCGTACAGAATGATTCTCTACTCTGTTGTAATGAAACAGAAAGCCTAGTGCAGCTTCAGATGCCTCTTAACTCTACGGAACTCCTTCCATGTTGCAGAATCCCATGGTCTGCTGGAGATGCAAGGGTGTGTGGGGAGTCACGGTGAAAAACCTGAGATTGTAGTTTAGAGCAGCCTCAGGAACACCCTTTTCAAGCACACATGAGCAACCCAGATGAAATGCTAAAGTCTGAAACTGAATTTATATGCATACTTACAATATAATAAACATAATATAAATGATACTTACTATAATTACCATATACTAATTATTATATTAGCTTTATTCTGTTATATAAGCATAGTACAGTTGTCTCTGCACATAATCCTTATAAGGACTTCACAAACAGAATAGGCTTTTGCCTATATGCATAATTATAGTAAGCTATTTAAACAAATAACCCATAAATGCACATATTAAAATTACAAATCAGGTGAAAGATAGCTCCTTTTGTATGCAGCTGCCCTCATGAGTCTTTTGGACACAGAAGAAAGTGCAGATCATTAAAGGGCTCAGAGACTGCTTAGAGGAATATTACCCTGTTTCTGTACATAGCCTATTGCAGAGATTGTACAACTCAGAATGTGTTATTACTGAATTACTTACCCATTCTGAATAAGGCACATCAACACATCTGTGAGTCTGATTTTATTTATAGGGTGGTTCTGAAAGAACAGTGTTATTTATATATTAATCTATTCAAGTCAGCAGAGAAAATTTATAATTCCATATTCCTTCTGTAATGGTTTAAAATTCACAAGTCAGTGTTTTGAATATTACTATTTTTTTTGGCATTTCTTCATGTACTGTTTCATAGCTTCATCTGACCAAATATTGATTTGAAGAATGTCTCTTTTCACCCTGTCTCTCTGATCTTCCAAGTAACATGATGTAGCACATTTGTCTTCTAAGCAGAAGCATAGTACAAAGACTACAGAAGCTACTGTAGATTTGAGAAGGTTCATGGGAGTAATGATGATAATATTTCTCAGAGTGAGCCTATAATTTATGAGATGGAAAGAGCAGATATTAGAGGTAGTCTGTATTGAAGAGGATGCCAGGAAGTGCATGGATTTTTAGGAGCAGGGATATGCACACCCACATTCTCCAAGATGCTTGGCTTTGATTTCTTAGCTGAAGTTGTATTCTCTGGACTTTAAAAGACTGAAACACTTGTTAGGAGGGAGAATGGCAAAAAGCAAGGAGTGGAAGGTGAGGGTATCTCAGGAATAATTGCATGGGAAGCAGGGATGATGAGACAATAAGGGGAACTAAGAGAAGTTTCATAGAATTTCTTTCCAACCCTCATGCTCATAACTTTTTATTATGAAATCTTGTCACATCTAGAGTATTTAGTCTTCCTGAGATACAATCTACCCATTCTGGTTGATATTCAGTCCTTTACCTTTGATCCTCTTCAGTGGTGTCTTTGATGTCATTGACATTTACCCAGTAGCAGGAGCAATGTCTCATGTTCATTTCTCTCCATTCAGCACATGGCTGAAGTTGAGCTTTATAGGGCTGTCTTCTTCTCTGACTGCTGCAGTAATTGCACAGATCCTTTCTTTGCCTTTCTTTCCTAATAAATTCACTTTTACAACCTTGCTATTTTCCCATAATCCTATAGTTGCCTGCAGTTCCAAGGCACCGTTTTGGATGCCAAGCTGCAGCAGAAGGATGAGGCTTTTGCCATGTCTTAACATGTAGGTACCTTCTTGTACAAACAGCATGGCCATTTCTGAGTCACATTCACCTCTCTTCTTGCTGTGTGTGTGGGAGACTTTATAAGTGGGAATAGAATCCAGACCCACATCTCTCACTCTCAGCTGGCTTCAGCAGTTGTTTGTTGAGCATTTTCAGATTTTCATCTTGTTCAATAGTGAAGTTTTGGATTGGCATTATTGCACCGCGAAGAGCAGAATTATTTTAAACACTGCAGTGAATATACTGAGTTCTATTCAGAACATAGAGAATTTTGGACATTTTTCATTATCTTTCTTTTCTTTCACCCTTGAAGAAAAGTAAATGAGGAGCAATTAATGTCCTTTGGAAGCTGCTCATATACTATAGAATTATAAAGAATTATAAATACTGAGATAACATAGAAATATATCTCTAGAAGCATTTTGGGAGGCTGGACTTGATGATTTTTTGAGGTCCCTTCCAACCCCCAACATTTGGTGGTTCTGTGAGTCTGAGACTGTTTTCTAAAGTAATTTAATGACACATTATTTTTAACATTAATAAACTGCTGAAGATAATTTTTGTCAATCTCAACTTATATATTGCTACCATTATGCTGATCTTAATTGATTCTGTATAAGAATTACAATTGCTAATTTTGTAGTCATAGTATGTGAATTTTTTCATTAGCAATTATTTATGGCTCATTTTTACTGTGAAAGGAAAGTTCCACTGCATTTTCTTTTCTGTTCCTACTTTTTTGTTGGTGGTGGGGTTCTTTTGGTTGCTTTTTTTTTTTTGGTTGGTTTGTTTTTTGTTTTGTTTTGTTTTTTTTTTTTTTTTTTTTTTTTTTAACACCAATATGGAAATTCATCATGTCAGACCAGACTTTTGGAGAACTCCAGTTCTTGTCTTCTTCTTAGCCCTCAGTGTGGTAGACAAGCAAATATGATTCAGAGGTTCTCAGCTGCAAAGCTAGGCTGCATGGTACTTCTAAGCTGCAGATGTCTTAAGCATGAAGGTCTGCAATGCTCTGAAATGATGTGGATTGTCAGAATTGTTATTAGCACTGATTTCTGAATTTTCTGCAGGAGAAGTTAGTGGCAGAAGGACCGACTGACATGGGGCTTACGAAAAACGTCTTATTATGTCCAAATGTCTTTAATGGTAGAAATTAAGTTCTTGTCCCAAGTAGAGATGGAGATACACAGAATCAGAGGCACCTAAAACAGAGCACACCAAACTGCTCACTTTGTTTCCCTCCACTGTGGGTTGTTTTCTCCAGTGGTGGTGGCACTACTGTAATTGTTTTAAGCTTATGTAAACAAGTTTGTTGTAAGGAGATGATACTTGTTGGACAAGTGGCCAGAGGGCCAGTGGTCATCTTTTTTCCAGGGTGCTGGGTGGAAGCACACTTTCCTTGCTTTCCCTTGCTTGGTCTGAGTGGGTTTATTGCCCCTTCATGTGTGTGCAGTACTAAGAAGAAACAGTGTTTGTTGATGAATGGTGTTCACTTATGCTAGTAAATGTGACTCTTTATTTAATTTTTTTTTCAATGCCTATCCCTGTCTTTTTATCTAGTTTCTCTTAAAGCAAGAACCAAATACCTGAAACATTTGGCCAATTGCAATTTTTAAAATGCTATTTAGAAAACAGATTCACTGGCATTTACGTGCAGTATACGCCTCTGGTAAACCGAAAAGCATCATTTGCATTTCAGCTCATTTTTTTCCAGCATGGAGATTTTTGAAGGCTTAAAGAGTTGAAAAGAGCAGAGCAGGCAAAGCAAGGAATTGTTTTATCAGTCCTGTTCACACTAAGCACGTGATGTTTTTCTGAACAGTAAGAAATTTGTTTTCAAAAGGCATTGTCAAGTTCACCAAGATTCATTGACTCCTGGTAACATCATAAGCTTGAGACAGGAGTGACAGGCTTTCTTCCAGGACATTGCTTATTATATGAAATAAGCTTCCTTCAACTGGAATGATGCTTGGTTTATCTCAGCACCATGAAAATCAAGGGCCATTTAGATCAGCCAAGCAAAAAGTGTGCAGGATTCCTGATCAGTCATGTATAGCACTTTTCAGCTGGTGATACTTTCTGTAGGCAGTGTCTGTGGGGGGAATCCTGCAGCTGAGTATCCTTGGCTCTCTCCAACTTGTCCTTTCAGGAGCTGCAGAGAGAGCAGAATGCTGCAATGATACTCAGGCACTAATTTTTTTTATTTTTTTAATTTTTTTCTGAGGGGGACTCATTTGGCCTTTGATTTTGAGCTAACCATTAAGAGATGGGGCAGTTTCAGCTCTGGAAGTGTTTTACAGCACTTGGCAAATTGACTGCCTGACTCACAGGTACACTTTGCAATTGCAGTGATATAAAATATATCTCTGTTTACTCTCTTTATTCAGGATACGTATTCACAAAAAAAGGTGTATTTAAAAAAAAAAAAATCAGAGTGAATGGTATTGGCATTGGTAATGTGAACTTTACAGAAAGTAATTGGGCAAATGTTATTATTATTACATTACAGACGGGAACTGAGTTTGCATTTGGCTGCACAAGAGCTGCGTCTAAAGGAAGGAGCAGTCCAAGGCAGCCATTTACAATCTGTAGGGGCAGAGAGCACATACTATGGAGTGGGGCAGCTGGAGTAGGTAGGACTCCATGGCTCTGTTCTATATTGCAGAAGAGACCAGGGCCAGGGAATGAATTCTGTGGGCTGCTGATATTCCATCATGCTTAATACTTGTGCTGCAGCCTGGTGCTGTTTTGGATCATCAGGACCAGGTTTGTTTTCCCCACCTTCAGATGATATCCTAGCATGCTTTGCATCTTGAAGTCTTCTGCCACACCACCAAATACAGCCTCATTTTTTTGTTGATAAAATGTTATTTTGATGAGTCGTGACAGAGCCATCACATTATTCAAAATGCTCTGAACTGAGAATAATATGCAATGAAACAGTGTTTATGCATTCAGGCTATGAAGTGACTAAAGGGGACTAAAGGGAAATGCTGGGCCAAACATTACATAGAGTTGCCAGGCAATGCCACTCAGGGCCAAGGGATTTATTTAGCAAAATGTATAAAGACTGAATCCTCAGCTTGGTATATATCTGAGCTGATGTAAGATGCTGCCTGGTATAAAGTGTGATATCTGAGGTCATTTCCTGGCAGCCAAAGGAGGCAAGGTGGGTAGGTCAAGGTGCTCACTGCTGCTTCTGAAAAGCCAGAATCTCATGAGCTGGTGTGGGAGCAAGAACTGCAGTTTAGTAGCTCCAGACTCCCAGTACTTATGCTCCTCATCTGCAGAAAAGCCTCCTCTGAAATATGGTAAAATATTTAAAAAAACATCCAAAGAAGGTAAAATTGCAGTTCCTGATTAAATACTGTCTCTTCAGTTCAATGGAGAATTGCAGTAGAGCAGGACTAGTACTGCTAGGAGCCTTTGGGGGCTCTGACTTTATTTGCAGGAGAAGTTGGACTGAATTCTGAAGTAATAAGAAATATAAGTCAAACACATTACTAAAATTACGTGTTATGGATACATGAGGGATTAAAGAGTTTTAAAGTAATGATTTACTCAAGTCAGCCTTGAGGATCAAATATTGGCTTCAGTGCTGTCTCAAGGTGGACTTAGTACCTCATAGGATAATATTATGACTCAGTGAAACAGAGATAATTTTGCATTCAAAGCTGTCAACAACATGGAATCATAAAGCATTTACAGTATATTTAAAGCTGTTATTGCAAGCCAATTCTTATACTCTTCCTGAGTGCAACTGCAACTGTTTGTTTCTAAATGCTGAGTTTCTGCCTTTTTTTCTACCTTTTTTTTTTTTTTTTTCCTCTCTTCTTCTTCTTTTTCCTTTCTTTAAGGAAAATAGGGAATAGGTGATTAAAGCCAGCTGGAAATGTGTAAGGGAATTGTTGGTGGTCTAATCAGGGATTTGGACACTCTGTCAGGGGAGAAGCATTTTATAAATATAATATGAGGATAAATAGTATGATCATCATTTTGCAAACCCAAGAATTTATTCAAGATCATTATTCATAGCCCAGGAGTTCTTGTATTTCTTTTCTTAGCTAACTGCATCATGCCCCTGCCTCCGGCAGAAGGGCAGGAAGATGCATATAAACTGAACTTCTTAGCTGGGATTATCTCATAAGGCAACCTTAAATTTTGGCAAAAAGTCAAAGGTTTACAACACATCAGCAAATGAAACACGAGGACAGCTCATGGCTCTGCTATCAACCCTCAGTCAATTAACTTCCAATAAGCAGGGGTCAGGGTAATTATCTCCTTGTCACTTTTGGGGTCTTACTTTGTAGCAAATGAGGTGATCCAAGTGTGCTCTGGAAGAACACTGAAAGGCTTGGGTGGTTTCAGCACAAGGCAGTTCACTTGCAAGGCTCCTTGGCTATGGAGAAGTTGATACACTGCATATCAAGCACCTCTACTTTGCAGAGGTTTGGTGCCTTATGCAGAAGATGCTATAGGCCGAGCAGTGGAGTGATTGAGAGGTGGCGTATGGATAAAATTGAACTGCTAACTTCTGTTGTACACAAGAACACTTAGACAAATTGAGAGAAAAGGCAACGTGACTACCTAATTATTATGAAAAATGGTATTCATGTTTTGTACAACTATGACTATATTAAGCTTATTTCAAGCAACTAATATGCAGATCTGATTCAGGAGAGATTAATTGATGGTATGAACACTTAAGCTATATAATTTACTCTGATTGAAGAGGCAGTACTAAAATGTGGCATTAGCAGATGTTGGATGTAGTTTTGCTCAAAATCCATTCACTCAATATGCTAGGTAAAGCTCCACTTATTATAAGCGATTAAGTACTTTAATCCCTGGGATTTGACTTGCATCTGTGTTTTGTTTCTTTGAATTATTCTCCAAGTGTTGTTGCTGTAGCTGAAGCCAGTTCTGTGGTGAAATGAAACACATTCCAGATTCAGCTGTTAAGGTGTGTACTGGGACCCTTCAACAAGTTCAGGGAGGGTGCTTGCTGAAAAACACCTGATCCTTCCTGTTTAATATTCAACACCGTATTTTCTTTCTCCACAAACTCACTGGTCATTACAGGGCACGTCTCTGGGCACTCATCTAGGTGCTGTGAATTATTCACTGCCACTCTTATCACCCCAGAACAGAGAAAGTGCTTTGTGTATCATGCTGGCCCCAGCAATTCCCTAAATCCACATTTTCTGAGGTGGAAGGGATGGATGGCTATCCATCTCCTTAATTCAATTGACTATGAACTACTTAAAGAAATACATTCACTCAGGCACGTTGGTTCTGATCCAGATCCAGAATTTCATCTGCAATTTGGATACCCCTGAAAATTCAAGTGTGAAGTAAGGGATATATGAATTATTAAACTGAACAATAAAAACTGGCTATGATTAGAGTTCAATTGTGGCCCAGTTTTTTCTGCATGGTAAAGTTCTGTTTCATTTGCTTATAAGCACAGAAATTACACCTGGATGTTAGCATACATGCTATGCAAATTTGCCTCAATACTGTAAAGTCCTAAACTATTAGCAGAGCAGGATC
Source organism: Heliangelus exortis (assembly GCF_036169615.1). Classification (NCBI taxonomy): domain Eukaryota; kingdom Metazoa; phylum Chordata; class Aves; order Apodiformes; family Trochilidae; genus Heliangelus; species Heliangelus exortis. The sequence goes on from NC_092423.1 coordinate 31,485,271, forward strand.
TTATGAAAGCTGTGTCCAAAGTGCCCAGCTATGGGCAGTTAACACAGATATTAAATAGAATGTTCCTCTTACTATTACAGATGACTGCTTTGCTGTCTTTATCAGTAGAGTCGTGGCATTCATCCTGTCACTAAGAATAAGAATAAGATGACCATCTGCATTTCTGCAGAGTGATGGCTACCCAGAGTGAGTTCAATAAAAGAAAATTATGGCTTTGTGCTCTGCTACAGCTAATAAATCATGAGCAGGTCTTGCACTGAGGCAAAAAATGAAAAATAACGTTTTGTGGAGATTCTTTATAGGGTACCAGCTGAGCAGCCACTTGAATTGCAGTATCTCCAAAATGAACACCATGCAAGGGGGATAAATAATGACCTGTTCATGAGGAATTGAGCACACTGGGTTGTTAGGGACAGTGGCAGGTACGTGTCAGGGAAACACTAAAGGTGTGCTGGTGATCTTTGTGTGTAGCAGTGAATGCTCATGAACACAAGCTATCAGTCCATTTTCTGTTCAGCTTCCATTTTCCTCCTTCAGAATAAACTCTTCAGCTGCAGTTGAGCATACCATTCCTCTCCTGTTCCCCCACCTAAGGTGTTCTGCAACAGCCTTCTCCTTTAGCCTGAAAGACCATCTCCTGAAAAATCAAAGCAGGTTAAAAGATGGCCTCAGGAACCCCTGGGAGGTGGTATAGGCCTTCTATGTAGGATCTGAATATGCCACATTATGACTGGGGTTTTCTGACCAGACACATTGCTGTAAAAACTCCAGTTATCTAATTGTGAAGTAATAAAAGCCTTTCTAAGTGGTGGGGCCTATAAAATCAGCTGTAACCCAACCAAAATTTTTTGGTCTCCTGCATCAGTTCTTCTGAAAGGCAATTGATTTTCTGGTTTTGTTTCTTCTTTCAGTCTACTTTGAGTCAGTGACTAAAGCTCTAATGCTTTCTTCCCAATTTAGTTATCCCAAGTAGGGGTGCATTACATGCATGGCTTTGCAAATGAATGAGAAGTATGTGCTAAATGAAGATGAAGTAAATGCTGTGGAAAGTGGGTTTCTAAGTAGAGTTATGCCTGTCATCTCATAAATATTCATTGCGGTCTATAATATAGCAAGATATTTTCAATATAGTAGTAAACTATGTTATAATTTAAAGGCTATTTGGAACCATTTTCTTACATTAATGGGTAAATAACAGTTTAACATCAAATTTTGATCTGAATTTAGTAGGAATAGCTTGAGGGGTCTCTGATGAAATCAAATGTAATACAGATCCTACTGTGGCTTCAGACATCCAGAACTGTACTCCTATCTGTTTCTTTTTCAATTTTACAATCTCTGCTTAAATACCATGGTGATTGTCAGTCAAGAAATGCCTCCAGGTAGCTTTTCCCAGAGGACTCAGCATGATGTCAATGGGAACAGTGCTTTAGAAAACCTAAGCTTGAACAAATACGGAAAAGGACAATAATCACTAGAATTTGGTTATTTGTGAACACTGTTAAATGTACTGTGGGGAGAAAAGGGAAAGAAGGGGGAAATTTTATTATTTTTTTAAAATCTGAGTTCATTATATTTTATTGCTAATTAATAAATATTTGAACTGTATTTATTCTGTAAAGGACCACTAGATGTCAGCACCTATCTAGGCTACCATAACTGAAGCAGCAACCATCTGGTAGTAAAAAAATTCCTTTTTCCTGCAATGATGCCATTTAGTCACTGGCTAAAAGTGGTTTGGTTTGGTTTACAAATATTTTGGATACTCAAAATGTAACAGTGACTGTTTTGGCCATTGAAGTAGGAATTATGTATGTTATTTCTTGCACTTGTTCTTCTTCTGCAAGCTATTTCCATTGCCATCTGTATGTTGTCCATTGTCCTTCAGGAAAGACTTATGGCAAGTCATGTGAAAGTCTACCCAGTGCAGCTTTATAGTGAGGATGGCTAGTGTTTACTATCTAAAGATTTCATGGCCAAATATATTTTAAACATGAACACGGCAGCTAGTTTGTTGAAAGTGTGGAAAACCAGGAATCTGAATAAAGCCTCAAACATAGTGTTCATAGCATACATATGATGTGGAAATGTTCTGTGGGATAAGCCAAAGAAAGAAAAAAAGTGGTGTCTTCTGAATGTGCTTAATTCACCTCTAGTGCATATAAGATATAATGAGAAAAAATTATGCTATTATGCATTCAGCCTACTTAAAATGCATAGACAAGCTTCAGTGCTTGTGTTATTTTTAACTTGGATCAAAAGCCTTCCTGATCAATTTTGCCACACAGTAGTAAGGATTAGTATGTAGCCATATATATGTGCATGTGCTGTGAATTCATTACATAATATATATTTAGATCCATTGTGAAAACTAGGAAGATTTTGGCTAGTTTTGACAGCTAATCCATTCTTCCTAACAGTTCAGATCTTCAGGACAATTGCATTTTGGAAAATCAGACATAAAAACTAGAAAGTTTTATTTAAACAGTCTTTTTCTAACACAGTAGAACATTGGCTCCCTAGCTATCCTAGCAGTTCAGACAGATGTTACCACAGCTGCTGCTAGAAGGAGTTAGGGAACATCATGTAACAGCTGAAGCAGACTGCAGAGAGCTAGGATGCAAGCCTGCAGAGCTATCAGTTTATTTGTTATCAAGAAAGGGCTTCGTGCTCCTTATTCACCCTGCTTCATCAGAGGCACTCAGCTAAAGCACATGGGCTTGCAGCAGAACAACTTATTTCCCTCCAGAGACTGTCTGAACTGTCCCCTGAAGGGCAGATACAGAGGAAGCCTGGGGTGTAAATGCCTCAGTGGAGCACCTGAAGTAACCTGAGGTGAATTTGGGCCCACAGTACCAAGTTACAATGAGATTTCTTGTCCCCATAAGTAAAGCCCCCATCTCCCTGCTCCCACCATGTCTCAGCTGCAGCAGTGGCCCTGTACTGATTTCTTGCACTGAGTTACACTTCTGTGGTCTCTGTGGTCCTAGCACGAGAGGCTGGAGAAAAAGCAGAGACTTTGCAGCATCACTGGAGGATTTTTTCTTAGCCAGCTCTCAGATGTGACCTGTTGTGAGGGGGGTAGCCTGGTAAAAGTGTCAGCCATTCTATTTGCACTTAGCATATTTACCTGCCCTGTCCCAGCATCTGCCAAGGGCTTGCAGCATTTATTCTACAGCTACTGGAAAGGAGGTTGTAGTGAGGTGGGTGTTGCTCTCTTCTTCCACGTAATGAGTGATAGGATGGGAAGGACTGGCCTCAAGTTGTGCCAGGGGAGGTTTAATTTGGATATTAGAAAACATTTCTTCACTGAAAGGCTTGTTAGACGCTGAAACAGGCTGTCCAGGGAAGTAGTGGAGTCACCATCCCTGGATGTATTTAAAATTCAGGTAGATGTGGTGCTTCAGGAAATGGTGTAATGGTGAATTTGGCAATGTGAGGTTAACAGTTGGACTTAATGATCTTAAAGATCTTTTCCAACCAAAATGTTCCTGTGATTTTCAGTGCATTGATGGTGGAGAGTAGAACATTGAACCGGTTGCCAGGCTTCGGTGCATCGCAATAATCAACCTCTCCCATGATGGCTGAATTGGTCAGAGCACCAGCCTGCACAAAAAGGTGTTTAATCTTAGTATTTAAAAACTGATAGAGCTGACCAGGTATAGAAAGGGAGAGATGCAGAGTAAGGGGAAATTTGGAGTCAAGAGTGAGATCAAGGCTGCAACCAAATTTTGCTTGCAGAATATGTATCCCATTTAACTACAAACTTGACTGACCTTCTTCACACTCTGCTTAAGGCAGGTTGCCTAGCAGCAGAGATCTTAGCAGAATTTAGCCACAAATATTTTCCTGCTGTCCATGTCTCATCTGCTAGTAAAATTTTGGATGTGTAAGAATTTCCATGCCAAAGTGGAATAAGGAAAGTCGAGCCCCTATGGGCCCCATACAAGCAAAGCAATACAAAACCTTGTAGGTTGTCTTTATTGTTTCTGGAAAATGAAGACCACTGTGTTTACAGACACCCCCTCATCTTTTTCTAATATGAAATAAAGGAATTGATCTATTAGTTTAAACAGATTGCTATAAATTCTGCATGTTTGAGAAGAATAAATAATGCTGAGAGAGAGTAAGGAGCTAAGGGGGAGTAATACTTGGTTTAAGTTTCACGGCAAATATTTGCTGTTTTCCTATCATATGAATACTTGACCTGTGAGGAAACTGGCTGAATAAACATGAATGTTGGAGCTTGTTCCAAAGACTTTGGGCATCTGAGATAAAACCAGTGATTTGTGTAATTATCCTGACTTGGCACCCTGATCCAAATGGCTCTTGTTCCTCAGCACAACCCTGTACAACTGTCCCCTGGCCCAAAGCAGAGGCTTCTTGTCAGCAGTGCAAGTGAAGAAATGACAGCATCCTTTTAGCTGGCCTTTGAGTAAGAAGAGATTCAGCAAAGGGGAAATGAGCCTTGAAGTTTTCCAATACATTCAATATTCCCTGTCAACTATAGCATCAGCCCAAGATGAACTGGAAAAGTTTTTGGCTCACCATTGGTCATTCTCTTTCTCAGGCTTGATCTTTCTCCATCAATGTCTTTTACTTTTAAGGAAGGTCTTCTCAGAATTTAAATCCAGAGTTTAAATGTCAGAATTTAAATCCTGCCTGCATTTAAACTTCTCGGCGTTTAAATCCAAACAGAAAAATAATGCTCAAAAATGCTAAGGCTGGTAAAAGGTAGGATGATGATTTTCACTGTTAATGTGATACCTGGAAGCATTTTAATTTCTGTTTTAATTTTCTGTTTCCTAGAAATGGGCTATGGCGTCTGCTGGTGCAAGCTTGCAGATCTTTACTGAGGGCTATACTATGAATTAAAATTAGAAGATAATTTGGCTGAATAGCCTTGTAAACTATTGTGATGTGATCTAAAATACATATGTACATTATTTCTTAGTGTTGTGTTTTAGCTCATTAGGCAGTAGCATCTTCAAAATCCATTAAAATCTGGCCTTAATGCTGAATCATCCCTTTTCCTTGTTGAGGATCTATGAATTTTTGCTTGATAGCACTTCCTCAGTGCTCAAGTGCTGTGTTCAGCTTTCTCCCATTTTAGGGAATAATTGTTTGTTAAAAATAAAACCAAAACTGAATTTTTCCAGTCACTCTGTTTTGCTCCTTAGGACAGAAAAATGTCTTTCCCCTTCACAATGAAAAAGATAATAGCAACTGATTTCACATTCATGCCTTGAATGAGACTGAAACCATTAGTTTCCAGTTCAGCCACTGGGTATAAGTAAAAGGTATAAGCTGTATGGGGATCTGTTTTGTCCTATTCCTGACATCAGTTGCTTTTCCTTCTATAGCTCTGTGTTTACACCTGGAGAGATCCAGAAAGATAATTTTATACCAGTTATACATAGCAGTGAACACTGGGATTCAGGCAAATAAGGTACACCTTTCTAACAGAAAAAACAGTTAATCTTTAAAAACCATTTATGTAGAACAGTGGCAGGTCCTTCACAATTGCAAATTTTTCTAATGAGGATTCAATATTTTCTTTTGAAAGGTTTGCTCTAGTTCAATTGCACATAGTCATTGGACTTCATGCAGGAATTAATAAAAAGAAAATCTTCTGTCTTTTAATATTTTAAGGTTCATTAACCTATAGTCCAAAATCATCAGTTCATTGCTAAGAGAAAATAGTCTAATAAGTGTCAGTGAACAGTCTTTGTCTCTCCGTGCCAAAACCTTTCTAAAAGGGGATTGTAGGATCAGATATATCGACCATATTATTTTTCTGAAATGAGAACATTTCTCCATTTAGATCATATTCTCTTTCTATTTATGGCGTTTTGTTGTTGTATGCATCTCACGAAGAGGCTTCTTAACTCAAAATGAAGCTAGTTTCATTAAATGCTCATCATGGCCACATCTTTTTGGACAGACCTGTTTTGGGATGCAGTGTGCTGCCCTGTGGATGTATAAACTTTGAATCGGTGTGTCTCATGGATGGCAGTTCTGGGTTTAAAGTGCTTCCATGTCCTAAACCAGTGTAGCAACTCTGCATGTTGAATGATTCTGCAAGTGAATTCCTGGTTATTCATTCAAGATTCGTGCATGTAGCTTTAGCTGATGAATCAGAGTGAAACTGGCCATTAGAGCCATTAATTAAAGCCATGACTCAGCCTCGTGCATTTTTCCCTAGAGAACGTTTAAGTAAAACCGTTTGCCCCTTTTAGGATCTTGAAATCTGCATCTCACTATATGTCAGAGAAGCTGCTGATTACAGTGGTCGATCAGAAAGTCCTTCAATCTGGCACTGTGTGTATTGCAATTTGATGTCCTTCAGCCTGAAAACTGAGCAGAATTTTTGGGCTGCCTGCCTTTCTGTGGCACAGCTGTGGGATACTGTGGCCAAGGGTGGGATACTGAGATTGTTCCGGGTCACTGGATATGAAACATGTGTCTCCTTGCCCAAGGCCTGCTTGTCAATCTAGTTATTCATCATGCTGAAGTAAAAGGCAACTAAAGACATATATTTCTACTCTTTTATTTTTCCTGCTGACAAGTAATGTTGCAGTAAGCACACCAGTAGACTGGTAACTGTAAATAAATGCAATAAGTGACAGTTCTGGGCTCAGGAAATTTTCAATTTAAGTTGAACAGGTATCTGAAGAATAGGAAGGGAGACAATGCAGAACAATGACAGAACTGGTTGCACATTACCCAGTAATCAGGGGTCAAATAGAGATTCTATCTCCATCAGTCAGTTCTGGCCTAGCTGAAATTTCCTATATATGAAAGCTTTGCAACAACATAACGTTTTTATAAAATGTATCCTTTTTTATACCCCAGGGAAAAAAAAATCCTGTAGTATGGTGTAGTAAGGATATAATTTTCAACCAAGTTCTGCAGCTTGCTTAAATGATCTTCTCAAGATCATTTCACTTTTCTATTAGATTCTAACATATAAACTAGGGATTAATTTAGCACATTAAATACTAACACTTTTCTCATTTTTCTCACGATTTAAAAGCAAATTACATAGTTGCATGCCTACCGTTCCACTTAATTTTCCTTTTCATGTCATTTTTCTCCCAGCATTAATTTTGTCCATGTTGCAGCATTTGGCTCAGGACATATCTCACTGCAGTCGATTATCTGACCAGTCAAGCCTGAAGCAACAGGGAATTTTACTTAAATTGGAAAGATGGATTGACACAAGAAAAGGTACATGTAACTTCTTGCACTAGCTGTACCTTTTTTAAAACATATCATTACAAAAATGACAAACTGTTGTCTATTCTTTGATCTGGAAGATTTTCAGAACCTCCCAGATTCAGAAAGTAGAAGGGCTGAAAGCCTAAAGTTCCTTCCATGTTGTGTCATGGAATAGATGCGTGAAGAATAACTTTACAGGAAGTATCAGGTGACAATTCTTAGGAGCTTTTCAAAGCAATTAGTGAAATCTGATTTAAGAGTATCTCTTCATCTTGCACCTAATAGTGTTCTCCAGATAAATTGTATTCCAATGTGCTTCACAAGTTAAATAATGCAGTTCCTGAGATAAATAAGAAGAGAAAGAGAAAGTCACAGTAAGTTATAGGCTTAAAGAATAGCTGGTTTGGGCTGAGATTTAAAATGAAACAGCAAAATCATATCACATTTTTATCTGCCACAGTGACCAGAGGTTTACAGCAAACTCCACCATACCTGAAAGCTGTCAAACCATAAGCAAAATTAATCAGATAAGGAAAGTGGTTGGAAGAGTTCAATGACTTGAGCCCTACTGGTACAACTTCATTTGAAACTGAACCTGACTGACTCAGCTTAGCAGAGAAGTCCAAAGGTAACTGATGTTAATTTCCCTCTTTCTGACCCTGCTTGACTGAATGCACAGGACCACAGAACTCTTTATGCTTCTGCCAGAAGGATCTAAGGGGAGACTCCATTGGTAGCCAGTCCTTTCTGCAGCTTGTCCAGCAACAAAGTGTGAGCTCAAGCAGTTCATTCCTGGAGTATGGTCCAGAATGTGGCTGACGTTGGCAGCTCACAATTGTGAACTCTGCCTAGTCTTGTTTTCCTTGATCCTGATACCAGAGCATGTTTCTGAGTCATCACCTGCAAGAGCTGGAGATTGAAAGAAAATGCTGGCTTAAAAATATAATAGAATTACCTCATTTTACACCTCTTGAGAAGCTGGCTAAAGCAGTGGTGGCTGATCAGCTTCTATATTCTTAGCTTAGATTCAAATCATACTCAGAGATAGTTTTAAAATTTCGAATAGCGCAGGGATATGAGAGGTGGAGATATGTGCCATAATACTTGATCTGAAAAGGTCTTGCAGGTATAGTCATCAGCTGTTTTAAGATTTCACCATTTTTATAACTTTTTTAACAGTCAGTTTCTTTCCAAACCTCTCCACTTTAGACTTGACACACTAGGCAGGGAGGTGATATTGCTACCGTACCATATCTCAAAGCTGAAGAAACACTAAAAGCACTATAAAAGTTGCACACATTTTACCACTGTCTCAATTTTTTACTTCAAAAGTGTTGATTTAGCTATATCCTTAAGTGTCTTTTCCCTGTGTTAGCCTCAGTATCCCAGCAACAAAGAGCCAGCTGCTTTCCCAGCCTCTAATTTAACATTAGAGCAGGAGGTATCATGCTGTGTCCAGTGTTATTTGGGCTCACAAGGAAGAAAAGAGAATATGTTCAGCCTACCTTTTAGGGTTTGCCTAACAGCTTTGGAAATCTGTTGCAAGACTCACCCTGATGTTAGGAGCTTGTACCTATTGTCTAAAAGAATTAGGCAGGCATTATCTAAAAGAATTTTTTAAGGTGTTGCCGTATCTTTCTGCTTCTACTACAATAAAAACCACAAGATGAACTCCACATAAACCTGTGTGTGGGGGAATCTGCTCCAGACATAATCTGTGCTCATTTAGAGCCTATTAAATGGTAAACAAGGTGACCTAATCTGCAGTTATTTTATGGACCAGCAGTATTCTGCTAATACTAATGACTCTGATGGGTAAAGGATGTAAACATTACATTTGATAAGGATCTGACATGAATCTTTGTTAAACTCAGTGAGTTGGTGTTGCTAATGGCATTTTGGGAATGAGAATTTGTGGAAAGGAAGATGTTTCTTTGTGTTTTAGTTGCTTGATTTTTTTAGTAAATGTTTTGTAAGTGTTCACTCCTGAACATCACACTCAATATTCAAGATGTTCCACTTTGTCATTCCTGCTTAAAGTCTTACTTTAGGCCTAACTCAATTTTGGTTTAATGTCCCTGTGGTTGAAAAGATGCATGGGCTGAATTTGTCTCATCATACCTCCAACTTACGCCACTTATGTCAGGTTTGAATATGAATAAGAAATTCGTGTTGTACAAAAGGGGTACAGTGTAATCACAAGTGACAAAAAGTACTTTGTAGCAGAAGATCTTTTTTTTTTTTTTAATATTAGGGCTAAAAAGATGACTGTCTCCAAAAACTTGTTAAAAATGATTATATAATAAACGCTTTTTACTCAGGAAAATGACAAAATGCAATTGGAATCAGAAGTGTCATTTCAAGAGGATGGAAAGCATTGCCATGTTAAGTAGAAATGTCTGACACAAATAGTGCGCTGTTTGACATTGCCACTCACTTCTCAGTATCTTCAAGTCTAATTTAAGAAAGGTAGGAAGAAATGGAAAAGATTTGTAAACGATAAATTGTGAGGATCCTGTGGCTTTATCAGAGGACAGAAAAATGTCTGATGTATTGTAACTAATTGTTCTACAGACTGGTAGGTGAAAATGAGCTTTTAAGAAACATCTGCCAGCAAGCACAATGTCGAAATACATGTGTTAAACATTTTGGTATCCGTAGTATTTTCAGGGCTGCATTCCTAATGAAATTCCTAATGAAATTCCTAAACTAATGAAAAAAATTGGCATGCTTGGCTGGACAGCATTTGGTCACCCGCACAGTCATCTGATTGGAAGTGTTTTCTTTGGTATTGCTAAGTGCCTGTATCTCTAAACAAGTGCTTATTAGAAGCAAATCCAGCATGGAAGTGTGCAGGGGAAGACAGGTGAAGATTTGGGGTAAAACTTAAACAGCATATTAAAGTAAGACAAGTGTGTAAAGCCTAGAGGCTATGTGACATTCCCCTCAACTAGCAAATTCTTTGAGATGAGTCATGAAATATAGGTGAGATTGGTTTTTTTCAATCTGTGAAGCTTGCAGGACAGCGACTGTGAGGAGAATAAGACCCCTTTTTTGTGTCTGTGTTGGTGGCAGCAGTAGGATGATACATCCTCAGAAGGCTGTGATGCTGAAGGTAATGGAGCTGAACACAGTGCTCATTGAAGCCTAGCAGCAAAAACCCTGTTTGTCAAAGGCAGCCTATTTGCAAATATTAAATGGATGTTGAAAGCATGCTTGTGAACAACTGGTATTTTTAGCAACAGGAAAGCAGAATGGAAAACGGTGTTATCAAGACATAATAAATATAATTTACACTTCTGGAACGAATTAATGTTTTCTGAAACTACTGAAGTTATATGCTACCGTGTCTGGAAAGAGAGAGCTTTGTATACTGTTAATATCAGGAGATGTATGTTCTAGTTACAGCTTTTGCAAGTATTTAAAATAATTTTAATTCTAGTAGTGCTGAGCCTCCCTATCAGCTTTTGGACTGCTTCACCTTTCTTAAAAATAACTAGCCTAAGAAAATCAAAATGCCTTGCAGGAGTTTATGAGGTAGACACCTACATTTGTTTTTACTACTGTGACAGCCAAGGCAGATAAGAATGGTGGCCTGATTTTTCTGAAGGACTTCACTTTCTTTAATGTGTCTAATAAGATAGATGTCAGCATATGAAGGAAACAAGAAGCAAATGTCTTCTATGACATCAATAGACTAAATGTCTGGATTCACAGTAGATAGCAAAGCTTGCTTTCACTGGCTATTTTATTCTCCTCTGTATATTTTCCTCAGGAATAAGATTGCATCCCTGTGGTATACACATAGACAACTAAAACAAAGGTTTAGTGTGGGACATTAAAAAGTGCCTAGACCTGATTTTACAATGACAAGACATAGATTATTTTGTGGCCTTCTGAAGACTGAATATAGAATGTGCAATGTGAAAAAATGGCAACTGATGTACTGCAAACACTAGTTGGTGAACATGTTGCTAACCCAAGGTTGAGTTTTCATTGTGTTTCTAAAAACCAAGCTGAGAGAGGGAAAACATTTGAGAAATTACATCAACAGGATGTGAGATGCCCTCCACCATCAAGGAAAGCTTCTGAAGCACAGTGATGTATCTGATAGAATTCCACCTCCAGTTGCTCGCTGGTGTCCACTGGAATGTGTCAGAGGACTAAATATGAATGGGCTCTGGTAGGAGGGATGGCCTTTTCTTCAGCCATCCCTCCTACCAGATGAAAATATTTCTTCAGCTCTTATGTTGCCCCTCAGCAATAATAGCTGGCTTTTTATACAATGCCTGATTCGTCGGTCGCCTTTAGGTGTTTTATTGATTTAACATTTCTTCAGAGACAAAAGGAAATATATGACCCATGGACATGTGATTTTTTTTGAGAACTGATGCTGATGGCAGGGGCATGTTGACTGCTTCAAGCTCTGCTGTCCCTGGCATTCAGCAGACATTTTAAAAAATATGTTTTCTGCTCTGTTTATGAACTACGCTTCTTTTTCAACACTTGGTAAGGGTGCTGTTTTAAACTACCTTCAGTGAATATATTGCAAACCTATTTGCTGAATTGAGCCATTTCATGGTGAAGTAAGCTGAATGTAAGAGAAATATGGCTTTGTTGGGACACTGTTTTTTACTATATCAAAACAATAAAGAGAAAGGAACAGGTTGGAAGAACTTTCAGAATCCGTTTTATTTATTGCTTAGAAGTAATGAAGCAAAATGTAGTTGGTGCCCTCTGAATGTTAATCTGCCCAGCTGTTGAAATGACAGTGAAAAGTGATAGCAATCTCTAAAGGAATTGCGTGTAGCTCATCTGAACATAAGGCTAGTTGGCAGGATATTGAACCTGAAGCTAATGAGCAGGCAGGGCTGGGATTTGGCATGTGATGGAAGTGGGCTCACCACACAAGGGTTTCAGAAATAGAAGCACAGACCTGAGCAGCCAAGTTTGTGTTGAGACACGAGCAGACCGACCGGGAAAGCTGTGGAGCATGCAGCAGCCACCACTGACCATTTGATGCCAGTGTCTAAAAGTAGCTCTATCTCTGGGTTTCTATTTCTGAAGACTCTGGCCTGAGTCTTCAGGGGTTTTTGAATTGTATTGCAAAGGGCAAAACGTGTGGCAGGTACTTTGTAACACTGACATGTCAGGCTCAGCATCCTTCAGCTCCTGCTCCTCTACAGCTGTATGTCTCAAAAGAAGGTGTGATTGAAGGAGCTCCTATTTTCTCCCGCCCCTTCCTCACACTTGGCTTTATCTTTCCAGGCATCTCCATAGATATTAGCATTGCAGCCACTGCTGTTTAGTCAGTATTGTTGCACAGTCCCCACTTTTCCACTGTAGAGATGGAGCGAGAAGGCATTTGGTGATCTTAAAGTTGCTGAGAGCCTGAGCCAAGAGTCTAGGAGACCACGTACTACAGCAGCACCCTTCCAAACCATGCAGGGTTTCAGTGATGGCACTGAAAAAGCAGGCCAGAAGACTGAAGTCAGTGCTTGCTGGATTTGCTGGCAGAGGCACAAGCTGTTGTTGCTACACATGATTAGCAAGATGTGGAAATGGCCCTGTGTAGAAACAGAAGCAGGGATTTCTAAAGCTAACAGGGCAGTTTCATACTAAAGCCAGCAGTAGTGTAATACAGACTGAGAACAGCTGGCCAGCTGGTCTCTCCAGGTTCTGGCACAAACAGTAAATCACGAGGTTACCATCTGACATAAGTGGACCTACTGTAACACACACGGCTCATCTCTGAGGAGCTCTAAATAGCAAGGGCTGGAATAACTCCTGTGTCAGTCCAGGTTTCTGCTGATGTATGATAAAGTTACACGGGGATGGAAATGCCAGAGTGAATCAGATTGGAGCACAAATGGTAATGACTTCTCTGTGTTTGCTTAAAGCCAGGTGATAGCTGGTTCTACTGAGAAGCAGAAGTCTTCCTTCACTGTCAGTGAAGTCTTCCTCATCCTGCTCTCTACAGTGCTCAGCTTTTGTAGCCACTGAGGACAGTGGGTGGCTCACATACATTGAGTAGGCTGGTGGTAAGGGGTGGGCTAGACTTCCCAAAAGAAAGTCTGATGGAAACAAAACGGTGGTCCCTATCCATCTCTCCAGCATGGGCAGCAAAACTAAGGCATGTTAAAGGCAGCAAATGTTATTGACCCTCTGGAGTAGCTCAGAGTTTGTCTGAGGACTTCTGTGCACCCTCTTCCACCCCTTTCTAACAAACCTGGTGTCTTAGAATTGATTCTGATGTTTTAATCTTTAGAGTAGGAAGCAGTGAGAGCAATAAAATTTAATCAACAGAGTACTTGTTTTATCAAGTAAATGGATAATAGTGACATTTTACATTCTTGTGAGACTCAATTTCTTGAACATTTATTTAATTATTAGATATTTTAAAAATCTGCTCAGATTTTAGTTTAGCAATTCACCACATAATGAGATTCAGCTTTTCTGAAACATTTTATTATTGTTGTTGTTAGTGTTAGTGCATGCTCTTAGAAATGTGAAATATGTTGTCAGATATTGTACTAATTTCAGTTTCCTTTGTCACAGCAAAGGTCAGTGAATAGGTCAGTCCAGTAATCATCTCCATCATAAAGGGCAATGGGATCACTTAGATCAGAGGCCAGATAATCTCTGTATGTATGGTTAAAGATCCCTTTTAACTCTATTTTCTGCATTTCTTGGATCCACCATTTATGGAAATCTTTGCTTTCTGAGGCACACTTTTGCTGGTGAATCCTGTCACCTAACTAGTTTTCAGAAGCTAGGCATTCATCAGGCTCTCTCCTAAGTTAACAGAGGAAGAAGCAGCATTTCTACGAGGCTACTTATCTCCCATGTCTGTAATACTTAACACTGGGACATGTGGAATTCACCTCTGGAAAAAAAAAAAAAAAGGTGTCATTCTGTACCTGACCAGTTTGAGCACATTCCAGAAGTGACAGGACAAATAAATGGACTACGAAATAAAAATACATCATCAACGGTTCAGGAAATTTTAAAATCCTGATTGCTAGCACGGTATTTTGGGACAGCATCACTGCATGTTAATTCTGTTCTCCTTCTCTCTCCTAAATATCCCACTCTGTCCCCTGTCATAGGATTCTGGTAGGAAGGATCTCTGCTCACACCTGCTGTGGCTGCTACTACATTCCTGAATTCCACCTGCATCCAATATTTCTTAGTATTCATTGGGTGTAATCACAAGGGATACATGTTGTGTGTGTTTGGAGGATTAGTACAAGGACTGTGCATCATCTGAGTTTTCTTTCTGCTTCAAATAGTCCACAGACCATGTGCCAGCCCTCCACATGAAGTTGTCATTGAGATTGTAGAGTGCGAGCTGGTTTCCTGAATGGATGAGAAGGCAGGTGGCAAGCCAAAAAAACCCCAAACTATTTTTCAAAGCCTGTGACTGGGGAATGAAATACACAGATGTGTAAAGAAATATCCATATTACAGATTTAGACAGACATTAATGAATGTGTGTCCTAACTATCATACCAAGGTTATAAAGCCTTTGCTTACACACAAGACAAATCTAGTTTGTCTAGCTTGAACACTGGCAGTTCAAACTCCCTCCTAATTACAAGATTTATGCCTTTGCCTTTATCCAAAGGGCCGATCTAAAGGAATGAGAGAGTAGTTGAGTCTCTCAAGTACCTTGCTTCTTGTTCTCATTATCAGAAAGGTAAAAGGTGCCAGTTAGAGTTGGTCAGATATTTTTATAATTAAAGCTTTAAAATTTAATAGTGAAGTGCATGTCTTACACTTTGGCACCTTGAGTTGCTCCATCAAATACTGTTTGTGATCTTCGTAATTCAATGAATGTGGTGGGGTGCTGCAATACTTCAAATAATTTGTCCTCAGGGTTTCTTCCTCTTGATCTCTGTTTTGGATTTTAAAAATTGCTTTCCCACAGTGTGATGCTTTGTGAAGTTCTGTCAGTGTCACCCAGTAGTTCAGAAATGAGTCCTGTGCCAGCCACAGGATAAGGAGTCACAGGTGTATGTTATGTGTGGCTGGAACTCCTCTGAATCTACAAGCATCCCTGCTGCTTGTCCCAGGGCCAGTGGAGGGTAAGGATGGCTCATTCAGTGTATTGATGGAAGGGGATCTGGAATTTTTAATTCATTGAGAACCTGATTTTTATTATTTTAGACTTTACTGCTCTGTCAGAGATATTTTGTGTTGAGGCTTGTCTCACAGCTTCCAATTCATCTTTAAAAATACCAGGAAACATTTTGGTCCCACTGAATTTGGTAGGAAGAAATCTCAAAAGTACTTCAAGCAGAGCTGCAAACATCTCTTCTCTTGCACATCTGACCATGGTATCTTGTCCTTTCCCCTCTTCCTCGTCCTGCCTCCTTTGCAAATACCCTCATGTTTCCTTGCAGGCATTTTGTCCCCTCAGCAGTCCCACAGATGCTTTATGTGCTCTGCACTCTGCCAGTAAGCAGCCACTTGATGTTGGTTTGTGCTGGAGTAGTTAGCTGGCTACCTGGTGTGTCCTGGCAGGTGGGGTGTCCTTCTTCAGAAAGAGGGAAAGAAGCACTTCTGTCCTTGCATGCAGAGGTTAGTAATTTCCTTACCAGTGGTACAGTGGCTTTGGTGCTCCTTCATTGCCTGCCTACTGAGATTGACAGCTCAGGTTATTGTGTATGTTCAGAGAGATGTAGGAAGAACACAAGTTCCCCCTGCCTCGAAAGTTACTCCTTTGCACCTGTTCTGCTAGGTAACTGTATCCTGTTTATATGAAGAAAATAAATCAATACCTGTTTGTTTGAGAATACATCACAGAATAGATTTCATTGCATTGCAACACTATCAACATTGATAGCAAATATCTGTGAGGCAGAACAGAAAGGTAATGCATTTCTTCTTATCATCTTCATAATGTTTTCCCTTCTGTTTGATCCTGCTGCTATAGACTGAGAACCTTTGTACAAAGCACAGAGGCAGCTTCAGATCTCATCAGATTACTCAGTGCCTGGCAAAACTGTATTTTAATGGGTGCTTGATGTCATATGGGAAAATATTATTTTGTTCCACTCCATGGCAACATTATTTTCAGATTTAAATTCTTGAAAAAAATGTGTTTGCATGCTGATTGGATCAAAACAGTGGATCTCGCTTTTAGAATTTCTCTGAATCTTCTAATAACTCACTACTGAAAAAATTTATTATGGTTATATTTCCAGCAAAGGTGGCACATCCTTTAAAAAGAAAACAGATTATGAGTCTCTCTTGAACCACATTTGTTTGAGGTAGCACAGGTAAGCCTGCTTCATTTGCACATAATACTGTATTGGATACTATGTTTCTGCTCATCAGATTTTAATCATTCAAGTGACAGGGAAAGGAATGTCCTCTGGAGTATATACACACACACACACAAAAAAAAAAAAAAAAAAAAAAATCAAAACCCCCAAAAACACTTACCAGAAAGTATCCTGTACACTCAAGGCACTTCTGCAGTTGGGCAGGCTTTAGAAAACACCCTCTGTTTCAAAGCCTTCATTAAAATAAATATTTTTCTATTTACCTGTGGCATTTTTGCAGTTTTTCATAAGAGCACTCATATTTATGCTAACCTCTTGGGAGGAAATTCAACTCCATTCCAAAGCCAGGAAAAGATATAGACAACTATTTAGGTTTCACTTAAGGCCTTATTTTGAAGGTTTAAGTGCAATTTTCTACACAGAGATGAATTTCATTCTTCAGTAGTTCTAAGTATGCTGTTAAAATTGGCTATATGTCACACTGAAGGGACAGCTCATCTCATGGTACCTGTGAGGTTCCTTAACCTTTTTACAAATACAGTACCTATAAAATCCTTTACCCAGCGCAGAATCGCATCTTGGTTGCTTGCTTTCCTCAATAATAAATAGGCCATATTTGTTTGGTCAGAACAAGTCTTGAATCTAAGATAAATCCAGCAATTTATGTTGGCTGAAAACAAACAAACAAACAACAAATTATAAAAAGAAGAGATAGAAATGTTGACAAGATCTTTGTTGTGGTAATATTTTCCAAACATGAGTATTTCAGCATTAGGGATTTTATGTCGGAAAGGAACTTAGATACCACTTGCAAACATAAAGAAGGAGGTGATGCCCTCCTTTTCTCCATTAATAGCCCATATTACAGTAGTTCTGGCTTGGGGTTTAATTGAAGTAGGTTTAAATCTAGGCTGAACCTAAATCAGAGTGGTGGTTCTTAGACCTTGCGAAAGCTGATGCTGCTCATCCCTAGGACATTATGTGCTGGGTTCTCCTGATGTAACATTTTTTTTACATCTGATGTAACAGATAAGACAGGCCAGTTATCTTCCTTTACAAATAAGACTTGAAACAATCCAGAGTGATTCCCACTGTCATTCTCTTGTAAAACAATATTTGAATATGCTCTATATTGAAAATCATTTTCAAATTGAAAACAAATAGCTTAGTGTCAAGTCAAAAACATTTTTTCCATTTCTTTGTTTGATGGCTGTTTGTTCTGGTGAACCAGAAAAATACAATTGTTTTTTGTTTTTTATTCATAACTGGAAAGAGCTTCAGAAGAATAAGCTTTTAGTAATGTACATATGAACCATAATGTGCACTATTAAGTGCTAGAGCAAGATGCTTTAAGCTGGTTAAACAGTAGTTTACCATAGCTATTTCATCTTCAGACTCCCATGGAAGGTAAAACTGATGAAAAATCTTGTACACTTTTATTTAACAAGATAAAGCTGAACCACCTTAATGGACTGTGGGGGGGCAACAGGCCAGTCCTGCAAAAATCCTCTGTGAATCATTTTGCAATTTTCCAGGAATCTGGACCTACTAAACAAACCAAGAAGTGGGCCTGTTAAAATAATTAAACCAAGTACTGAATAGCCCTCAGCTCTGGTTTCAATGAAAATTCTGTAATTAAAACAACAGTCAGGAGGGAGAACCATTAATATGTAAATGGCTGGTCACCCTCTGCTGCAGCTGTAAA
This sequence comes from Heliangelus exortis, assembly GCF_036169615.1. NCBI lineage: Eukaryota > Metazoa > Chordata > Aves > Apodiformes > Trochilidae > Heliangelus > Heliangelus exortis. Next base: position 31,503,487 of record NC_092423.1, read on the forward strand.
CCCTTTTCTGGTTATGGCAAGAATAAGATAGAATTCCTTGCCTGCAGAATGGGTTTGGTGATGACAATTATTGAAAACCAGCTGTGCTGTTTCCTTTGTTAAAATCCTGCTATGCAGTACCTTTTTTTTTGCAGGTTCCCAGGAAGTATTCCTTTTCATACAGATTTTTAGCTCTCGTCCATAATCAATATGTTCCATCTTGTGGCTATGAAAATTTGCTGAAGTAGGGAAAATGGCACAGGTTTTTGGTTTTGGTTTTTTTGTTTGTGCTGAGGGTTGGGAATGTATCCTGGAAGATGACCAAAAGCATGTTCCTTATTATAGGCTGATTTCCCCCCTATTCAGCCTCTAGCCCCAGCATTTATGGTTCTTCTCTGTCCAGTAAGTCCAGTATGTTTAAAAGTAAACTTCTACTAGCATTTTGGGTAGCATTTCCCAGTTGTCTTATAAGATGGTAACGCATGAAGTTGTATCAGCTATCTTAGATAAAGATTACTGCATACCAGCTTCTCTTTCCCTGCCTGTTGCCCTCAGGAAACAGCATTAAGGGCTTCTGCTTGAATTGTTACCATTTCCACTGGGTTGCTAAGCACATTTTAAATGTAGGCTGTCATTTCTTTCTTCATTTTGTTTCTCCCTCCTCTCTTTTACTCCCTTCAACTCCAAGTCAATTTGTGATATGTTTGTGGAGTTGTTCTTCAGCTTCATTAGAGCATTGATTTTTTTTTTGTTAATTTGTCTAATTCCCAGTCAAATGAGGACATGGTACTTGTAAATCATTTGGTTTCTCATTAATCTCTTCCACTGTTGGCTCCATTATTCAGCTGTCTCCTTATTTACTATCTCTAGAGAAAAATATCCAGCGTTTCCATCACTTGTCACAAGTAATGTCACGGTTGCTGTGGATCCACTGGCCTGTATAATCAACATAATTTTTATTTTTTTTATTAGAAATCAAAATAATTGCTGCCACTGTAGAAAGATGCATCTTCAATCCCATGCAAGGAAGTTCACTAAATGAAATGTAATAAATAGAAGTTCTAAAGCCTGTCTTCTATGTTTATGCCAAATCTAACTCATTAGTTTTTCTTTAACAATAGCTGCAGAAGATGCTCTTTAGAAGAGCAAAAATCCTGAGAGCTGCAACTTTATGCCTTGACACCTTTCTGGCAGACATCCCATTGAGATGAGAGGAATAAGGATTTCAGCATTCACTCCGGAGATGCAAGTATCAGCTTAGTCAAACCCACAGATAAAGAATTCTCTGCTTCTATCCTTAACTATAGAACACTGGCATCACACTGGACTTACAAGCTCCTTACATGTTGATTGGCAGGCCAGGCAGGGTGCCTGCACATTTAACAAACTAGGAAGAAAATAATGTCCTCCTGAAATGAAGAAGTGCTTCCCAGGGCAACAGGTTGTTCTCCCCCTTCTAGGTCAGCACCAAACAGTGCCCTAGCAGGGTAGGAAAGAGAATTAGGCTAAAATCCTTACTGAAGGGAAAGGTTGTCATTGCCCATAGCCATTACGTTAGTTTTATTGTTGTGGTAGAACAGGCTTCACCTTTGTTGTTCCCTGACTGAATCTATCCCTCAGCTGCATGAAAGGAGTAGATTTTTGTGTCCCCTAATACTGCTCTATACTATATGACAGCTTTTTCAAAGTGGCTTTCATTGCATTTCAGAGATGTTGGCAGCTTATTTCTATATAAGCATATATCTGCTTTATGATCTGTAGATCATTAATCTTAGTCACTCTTGTTATCTTATTTTGAAAAGAGACAGATTTTGCCAATGGTCTTTCTTGGTGCCACTCACCCTGACTTTCTCCATTGACTTTGTGCTTTAGTCACTGAATACAATTTCAATGCCATGGTTATTTAAGTTGCCACTCAGTGACTCATCTTCCTCTGACTGTAATGTGATTTAAGGAGAATTTAATGTTCTCTGCCATGTAAGGGAAAGTTTCTTAGGCAAGACAATGATAAGAATCTTAGGCTTACTGTAGCTGGAGACATTGGGTTGATGGGAAGGATTAAATCATGTACAGATTTTGTATTTGAAACAGCAAATAATTAATAGTGCCTCTTAAAGAACAGAAGTCCTTCGTAGGGAAGATCAGGCCACAGTGTTTCTTCATGTGGCAAAAATATCAGAAGAGATGGAAAAAAATGGTGAAGCTTTGTTTGTGAAGTATGCACTGGCTAAATTGCTGCCCCTTGCTGATCAGTCTAATCCTTTTAATGAGACTAGGTAAGCAAAAAGGAGGCAGTAATGATGCTGATGACTCAGAGATTTCTCTCTATGAAAGAAAACAAGCAAAGAGGGTTGTCAAAACAGGGCAGTACAATGACTCTCCAGGTGTCCTTTTCACCTGTAAAGTGGTTTCTGGATAGCAAGCTAGCCGAACTCAGGGGCTTCCAGTGTCCCTTCTATAAGTGCTAGAATACAAATCAGTTTATTGTAAGAGTGTGAGATTTGTTATGATTCAACCACCCTTTGGCTTGCAGTGTGCATTTTGCTTAAGCTTGGATTTCTGTTGGTCCTTTTTGTTTGAAGAATGATGCAGCAACACAACAGCTCAGAGGCTAGGACAAGCGTACAGAGATATCGAGGTACTTTTTTGCTCTGCCATAGGGGATTTAACTCAGCTTTCTTATGAAACTTCCCTGATCTGAGGATAAGGGATTATACTTCTTTTACACTGCCTCATTCTGTATTTTGTAAAATAATTAAAGATTTGGGAGGTATGCTTTGTATTCAGCTATTCCCTCATGGGAGAGTCCTAGGACACCATCCCTTTACCAAAGCTGATTTCACTGCAAAATTTGTAGTCACAACCTGCGAATGAGAACTCCCTGGGGAGAACCCTGACCACTAGATGACAGTCAGGTTACTTTCCTTCACCCAAAGAGCTTTTAATTTTTTATGCAAAGTGAAACAGGCTGAGCCAGAGAGATGATAAAGACTCCAGCCCCATAAAATAGCCAGACACTTGTCGTAAGAACAGTTTTCTGGAGAAGCTGGTTTGAATCCCATCAGGCAAAAGATGGCTTGGTATATGGGCTTACTATAATTTCATTTGCTGAATTTACCACTACATTATGGTATGACAGGGGGATCAGTAGTTCATCTGCTAGCTGTGCTTCAAGAGACAGGAGTAACACACTTCTTTCAGATGTGCTGATAGAACACAACCTAGATAACCCATCAACTACAACACCAACTGGTGGAGCCCAGCAGGACTTGGCCCTCAAGTGCCAGGGGATGTCAAGTACCTGTATGCATGGCCAGAATACTATAAATACTTGGGTGACAGTCACATTTCCATTTTAGTCCCTTGAGGACCTGAGGATTTACATGCCAGCTGGGGAAGAAGGCAGCCAGCAGTTTTGCATATCTCAGCTTCAGGGTTGGGTGGTAAATACAAAAGTGAAACGTAGATGCCCTAGCATTTTTGTGCATCTGCTACATAGCTGCTTTAGCACTTGAACAACATGGGCTTCTGCCATTGCAACCTCATGCCAAGAAAAACACAGTAATATATGTTTGATGCCAGCTGTACAAGTTCCAAAAAAAAAAACACTAGTTAGAGGAAAGTTTAGAAAATTTGAATGATTTCTGCAGGGGATTTTTTTTCACCTGCAAGGCTTAATTAGTAGAACTCCAGATTGTGACAGTGCAGTGCCTGAAAACATGTTGGATTGCAGTAAGATGTGCTTTTTACGGGATGCTTTTGTATGTATGTTTTGATGAGATAGTGATATTGTTGAAAAATCCAGCAGCACTTCCTCAGACAGCTGCAGCTCATGAATGCTACGTTGGATATCAGAACTCATTTTGTTGCAGGTCAGAAATTTTCACATTTGACTTATTTCTCTTTATACAGTCCTTACAACAGTTTCAGGGGGTTTTTGGTGTTGTTTTTTTTTTTTTTTAATTTGTCACTATATAAATCTACATGACCTTTACTATACTCTTGGATAGCTGTAGCAGGCTCAGTACAATGTATGTTCAAATGTACAAGGCAGGTGAGAATGTCGCAAATGTCGCACACAGTACAGAACATCTCTGTGCTTTGCCTGGGGAGCTGTTACCTTCCATACACAAGAAAGCAGAGCACAGAGCATTTCACAGTACCTAAGTCTAGCTGAGAACTTGCTAATATTTTCCCCTTTCTATCAATACACTAGATGGCAAAAATGTTAGTATACGTATTTCTAGGGAACAGTGCGTTTTTGCACTTTGGTAAATATCGTAATTCTCTTCTGTTTGTCAAGATGTACCACCTACAAGTGTGGGGCTTCAAAGGACACTATTTAAAAACATAATTTGCTGACCTGGATTGGCACTTACATGCTCCCTAAAAGCAAGCCATTGAGACAGCAATTTTGAAATCCTGGTTTAAAAGTCATTATCTTTCTACTGACATATCTGTGCACTTACCGCTGGAAACCAGTTAAACCAGGGGCGTATTTATAGCACCAGTGAGAGAACAAAGTTGGTCCCTTAACTGTGACAGGGCCCGTTTTAATCCTGTCAGCTGTCTCCTTTCTTAGCTCAGCATCAGAAAGCAAGTTCCATTCAATGGTGGCTTCATGCTGCTTGCTGAAGCTTTTCTCAGTGTCAGTGTGAACGGGTCATTAGATGCTTCTGTCTATACTGGCTGCATCTCCTGCTCTTGATCTCTGATCTCTTGGATCTAACATCCACTTGCTCTCTTGATTGTGTAAATGCTTCATGGAAGATTTCTAGTCCATCTGTGTGTAGGCGATTTCAAGTATATGCTAATTTTATTGTAAATTATTGACAAGATGAATATGGAAAACCCTGTTTGTATAATGTTTTTGATACTGGAGAAATCTGATCGGGTGTTTTCCATCAAGGAAGTCTCTTGTCCTATTTTCCCCCTCTTTGTATGCTTCATTGTGAGTGTCTCCTGCTTGGCAAGTGGTCTGAGAAACTGAGATCTAGCCCCCACAGTGTTCATAGCTGCAAATGCATGAGGAGTATAATCAAGTGTAGGCAGCTCAGGCTGACTCATTATGTTGGTGTACATTTGCCTCTATGATGACTGTCACCAATCCTTTTCTTGCAGGTTAAGGTGAGGAGGCCAAGTGAACACTTTCTGAAACATGCTGGAGAGAGCACAATGAACAGTGTTTAAGGCAGTCGGATGGCATTAATTAAAACTGTAAGTGAATTTTCTTAGCTAATTCTAGTAGCAATCCTTCTTTGACCGTGCAGTTATTGTGGGCTTTTATTAGGATTATCTTTAGGATGTCATTAGGGTGGTTGTCACTAGGATTAAGGACCCCATGCTCTTTTCCTCTTAAAAGGATAAAACGTTCTTTTTATTTTAGATTAAGAAAATCACAGACCCACCAAATCTCATGATTGTTCAAGAGGCTCCTGCTATGACATTACATCTAGTTTTCCTCATCTGGCTGTTCTTTCTCTTAGCCATCCACTATATAACATTTTGCCCTTTCTTTTGCTTTGTGAAACCTAAAGATGGAGGATGTGCATGACCCATGTGAGCTCTAACCTGCCTAAAGGTGCACTTGGTGCATAGGGTAAGGCTATGGTGCTACCATGAAGCACAGATATGGCCTCTTATTCAGCATTTGAAAAGACTTTCAGAACTTCTTTAGCAGGAGCTTTTTACCAAGGTTCCTCCCTGTCAAAGGGTTACCAGATTCAGTCCGCTGACACACACTGAAGACACTGGGGCTTGAATACTAGGAAAGCAGCAGCTTGCAAAGACTCCAAAAAAATCAAACCAACCATTCAGTGAACGCTGTGTGAATGTCCTCCTTCACAGTTAGAAGTGACCCTGAGAATGTGAAGCCACAGTGCATAGTAAACATGCATTTTGGCTGCATAAGGCACAAAATTAGAGAATGTTACCAGTGTCCCCTATGCAGATCCCTATTGACCGGCTGTACTGTAGAGAATATAGTTTTTATTTCCCTCCTGCAAATTGTTCTTGCACACACTTGTCTGATATGTGAACTTCTGAAACAAACAAACAATCAAACAAAATTTTTTCAGGTCCAGAGCCTGTAGTGCTGAGACCCTGAGTTCCTGCAGTTAGCTGCCAGAAATTAAATTCAGGCCCTTTGATTCAAAACCGTGTGTCTCTTTCCCATTGTGTCTGAGCACTAACACCCAAAACACTGAATTCTTGGAATCTGATTCTGAACTTCACAGTCTTGATCTCTCCATCTGTGTGCATATAGCCAATTGCTATGTCCTTATATGCTCTAAATTGGTAGCTCTGTTTAGGGATCCTCATCTGATATTTCTGGTGCTTGGAATTTGCTCTTTGGGATTGTCTTGGCAGAGGGACCTGAACTTGGCCCTCTGCCTGCTTCCTTTGGCCTTTAACCTTTGCAGTGGTATGTGCTTCTTTTCTAAGACCTGTCTTCATCTCAGCTGTCTGGGAGAACTGTGTAACTTTTCCCATCCTTTTCCCTCTGGTTTGCAGGGACTCTGACCTGATTGTGATCTGCAAGGTACTGCAAGGAGTGGGATTTCTGAGAAATCTTGCTCTTCATATATTTTTTTCTATTTCCTTTTCCAAGTACCTATCTTAGCACTTTGCTTTTGACGTGGCCTTGATTTAGGATTTCATGGAATGTTGATGTTATACTAATTCAAAATGTCTTGCAGTTGCCTGAGTCAGTTGTCACATTATGAAAATATCAATATAGAGAACATTTCCTTAAAATGATTCAAAACAAAATAGTTAGATAGTGTCATTTTTATCTTAAAAAAACCTTGAATATTCACATCCACTGCACTTGGACATAAATTTCTGGAGCGAAAAATGTCATTGTTAGATTAAACATTGTGGGAAAAGGTCACATGAGATCATTAATGACTTCAAAATACAAGTTGTTTTCATTTCCCTTCCTCTTGAAAAAAAAATCAGTTTGGTGTTTTAAACTCTTTTTAGATTTTTTTTTTACAGATTTCCTGAGTGGTGTCAGATGACTTTCATTGTTGGAAAAAGTTCTAGGTCTATCACACCTAAATATATACCTATTCTCTTCCAGAGAACTTTTTAAAAATAACTCCTAAACCAAGTTTCAATTATCAGAATTCCTTCAGTCTCAGCAAGAAGACTCACTGAGCTCAGAACAAGACCAGAGCCCTTTTTCTGGTAGGTAAGTACACCTGTAAGCGTACTGTGAAGCCTAAGGCACATCCAAGGTCACCACTCTCTGAGTACCCATGGATTCAGTGCAAAGCCATCTACTGGGTGGCAAGAAGTGTGGCAATTTGGCCTTAAAATGGGCCTCTGCTTCACAGTTCTGTAGAGATTGTGTGGGGGCAGTGTTGTTAATGTAGATGAAAAGGGGCCATGGAGCATTCCCTACTCTTAGGTCATGTAGTGCAGCCTAACTCATGCTCACATGGCTAAATTCTCTTTCAATCAGGATGACTGAGCCCAAATGGCTTAACAAGGCACATTCCAGTACTGTTCCATCCCCAAAATTGAGGCCAGGTAGGGTGTGGGGGAGTGGGAGTTAGTATGAGTGAGAACTGGTCTGGGAACATGCAAATACCCAAGCAGCCTCAATGATCGTGGACCCGAATGCGGGTCAGTACTTGGCCTTGATTAGGTTACAGCATAATATGGTTATTAAAATAGAACTTCTTGGCTATTTTAAGTTACACATTGTAGTGATGGCAGTGTCATAATGATGGCAGTGTCATAATGATGGCAATTACCAACAAGACTGACCAGCACAGAGAAGAACCTCTGCTATGAATGGCTAAACATTTCCTGCAATAGTAAAAAAAATTAGTGGAGAAAAGGTGTATATACTTACTCCACTTTCTCCATTGGTTTTGAATTGTTTTCATATTCTGTGACTATGAACATGTAAATGGGTTAAGATTGGAAAACCTCTGCTCCCTTGAGGGGAAAAAGTGATGACCACATGGTGTCTTTGCTTTACAAGTGTTGCCCCAGTTTGAATCCCAAGTAGCATTTTTTTTTTGGACTGAAATAGCTTATTCCCATGGAAACTCTGCATTTGCACATTGCTGCTCTGAGCCAAGATCTTTCAGGCTTTTCCCTTGAGGTATTCTGTCCTATACAATTCTGATCATGTAGTCACAATCCTGTGCTTCTGTACAAGCCTTCCTTTTCATTCTTAAAAATTCACATCCAGCTCAGTTGTAAGATGACCTAACAAATGTGTTTCCTGTAACCTCATGTATTTATTTAATGGTCAGTGCAGTCCAGCAACAAATGTCAGAACTTTCACTCCTTTGCTTTCAGTTTCAGGGGAAAGAAACAGAAGTTCAACACATGGAGTGTCAGGGCTGGACAGTGAAGCATGGGCCTAATTAACATTCCCTAGGTGATTTTCATGCAGTTCATTTTTTAAAATATCTTGGCAGGACAGTCCCATTTTCATAGGTCTCTGATCCGAAAGTCAGAAGTGTCAAAATGGATCAGTGTTCACTTCCTCTGTATTGTGACTGTTATCTTAATATATTTTTCTGCTTTTAGAAGAATAATGACTGTAGACTCACTTGGGTTAAAATATAAAGGCATCTAGAGATTTAAGGTCATTTTTTTTTTGTTGGCAAATCCCAGTTAAAATGTTTTCTGATAAACAATAATATTAATAATATCTCTGAAAGATGTAGGGGTTTTTTAATAAATTTGACCACTTGGAGGTAAGTTTTATTTATCCAGGAAGAAGTATGAGGAAAGAACTTGTTGTGGTACAGCTTTATGTGTGATTATTTCTGGCCTCAATTTCGCAACTTGATCTTTGCCCAGGGACTTCTCTGAATGCTGTAGAGAAGCATTTGAGGTGATGGAGGGTGTTTCTGTAGTATATAATGAAATTCAACACATGGACCTCTGGGGTACTACTGGCCTGCACTCACAAAGGCAGATGGTGCAGAGATGTTACCCTGGATCAAGCAATGCTACCAGAGAGCCACTGGTTGTTATGATTTGCTGCAGAAGACTTTACTGAAGCGAGACCTACACTAAAAAGTTCTGGAGTCAGAGGTCTTCAATGTGCCACGTAGAAGACTTATTTGTAACACATTCAATTCCCAGTTGAATCGCTCAAGTGGAACAGCCCAAGTGTTGTCAAAAGCATGGGGATAGTCCTGCAATCCACTTCAGGGTTTGGTTTTGACTTAGACCTTCTCATCCAGAAGACAAAGGTCCCTCCTCCATTCTCAAGCTGTACTCAGAGCCTGTACAGTTATTAAGCAATAAATAGTAATAAGTATAAAGTAATAAGTAACAATTCCTTCTGACAAGGGGGAGGCTCCTGACAGGTTTTTTCAGTCTGACAGATTAGTTTATTTAGCCTGCCCCTGAAGAGAAGACAGGAAAGAGGTTGCCCCATTGGGAAGGTGCAGAGCAGTGTCCTGGTGGTGAGCCTGAGCTGGAGTGGGCAATATACAGATGAAGGAGTGTAGAAAGGAAACTTTGCCCTCAAGCCTTCTTCATCTGGAGTTAGACTACTAATGACCTTTCAGCACAGGTATCTCCTCCCAGACCAAGGGAATGTGGCAAATGATAACAACTGATCACCCACTTGGTGCAACTGCTAGAACTGTGTATTTGCAGTTAAAAGGCAGTTGCTAAGAAAACAGCTGCACTGTGTTACGCTCTTAGAATCTCTTTGCCATCCTTTCTCTGCCAGCAGTCACAGTTCATTTAGTGGACCTGGCAGAAAGAAATGTCTACTATCTTCACTATTCCCATTCACAGTCTGGCATCTCAGCAGAAAACCATGTTCTTTGATATTGCAACCTATCAGGTGCATTGGGAGATAAGGTGATTTTGGTTTAAACTTGATGAACAGGGTTTAAGCTAAAAAACTTCATGTTCAAACTAACTTAAATTTTAAATTAAAATGGTTAAATGGCTTTTGGTTAAACCGATATTACTTCATTATGAAGTTAAATTCTCAGACTCATATTTGAATACTCAGAAACAGGAGCTGTTGTGGAGAATTTTTTCCTTCATCATGGAATTACAAATTTGTTGAAGACAGCGGTAGCAGGTTTTGGTACTGTGCCATCCGAAATGTATGTTCCTTGAATCTTTATTGCACCAGATCAAATGCATCTATGCAAACCATGAAAATGAAATCCAAGAAAATTGCGTTCATTAAGGTATAAATGAAACTGTTAGCTGTTCATACAAAGACATTCTCAACCTGCTTTTGGCATAAAATGTGTCTTTTACAGCCTATCTTGGCACGCACATCTCCTGCCTTCTAATTATGAATGCCTTGGGGTAACCAAGTAAGCAATAACTCCAACTGCTCTTGACAGAAGAAGACATTGCTGCACTGCATTATTTTTCTGATGAATGTATCTTCCCAATGAGCTGAAACAGGCTTTGCATCAGCAACATCTGCAACAACAGGGATTTAGAAACTGGGTCAGGTATATCGATGGACTGAAGAAGGAGAATGGATGAAGGAGGGTGTGTGTGACCATGTGTAAAAATGTGGATCTACTTTTGTCTTCACTTTTTCCTCCAAATATCTCACTAATTGATTCAGATCATCTGGCAATAGTCATAGAGGGAATGTGCAGTATAAAGTGCTTTACTTAGAGCTTTAGTCACCATGACTGAACAATCTGACTCTCTTACAGTTAATAGTAATTCATTTTCTGGACTCGTATGGGGACATAATTTATCCTTGTAATTCCTAAACTAGTTCAGGGCAGGGTCTAGGTAACACATTGATTATAGTATTTGTCTTTAGCACTGGTCTCTACTATTGGCCCTGGAACTGTGTATGTAGCAACGACAGTACATTGTTTGAGGTTTAAAAACATCTAAAGTAAGATGACAAATTTCAGGAGAGGAAGGACTAAAATCTGCAGACCAAGAATTACAATGAGCTAGAGAAAGAGGTAGATGGAAAACCTGTGTTGTTTTGAGTCTGGTGTTAATATATCAGGCAGCTGGGCAGGAGGATGTATTGTGAAAACATCTGCAGTGCGAAGTTTGATTCCCTGGGGTGAGAAAGGAGATGGTGGAAGCAGCAGCAGCTGCAGTCAGACTGAGGAATCTCTGCTTTTATTGTTTATTTTAACAGCAATATTGAGCTTATGTTGTGTTGATAGCTCTGGAGACTGCCTAATTTTCTTCTCACTGCCCAGGCTGCCCATTAGGTTGGCTAATGTGTAAACTGAAAGGGCCACCAAGAGGGAATAGGGGTCTTGAAGGAAGACCCTCAGCCATCAAATTTAGTTCTTTGCAGTAGCAGGCAATCCTGTGACAAATACTACAGATAAATCAACAGAAATTCTACTCTGTCTGTATCCCAGGAGCCACAGAAATCCACTCCCAAACTTGTAATACCTTAAAAGTCTGTAATACAAGAGCAAAACCACAAGAAAGCTCACCACACCACAGGAAAAGAGCAGAAGAGACTGGGGCATTACCACTCTGTTTGGACTCTAAATTTAAGGGAAGTTGTCCCCTACAGAAGTCTAGAAGATCCTACAAAGTAAAAAATCCCTAACACTATTAACAGAGACCAAAACCTTCTAAGCCTTCCTGTCAAACTTCTTTGAAAGAATTTTTTTTGGCCTCAGACCTCACAACCAACATAGCCCCCGATGCCTGAGCAAGATACATCATGATTCTGACAGCTGTTTATGCTCCTGCACTGTTCAGTTTTCTCACAGACCTCTATCTTCTGAGACACCTAAGAAGGTTCTCCATTAGTATTAATTAATCACACTAGAAAATTACCAGACACAGCCTTTCAATCCTGTCTTTCAAGCAGTCATCCACCACTACAGAGATCTTGTCAAATCTTGCAAAAAATACCAAAACCCTAGCTACCTTTCTTTTTATATTTGTTTTCCTGTGTAGATTTTGCTGTAGGGTGGTGAAGGAGAGGCTCATTAGAGACCAGCACAGCAGTCCTGTTTGTTGGCTTTCCTATGTTGGCACCATGTGTGTTTCTTTCCTTTTTCACTGTCGTTGCCTGTAGTAGCAAGGATCAGATAGAAAATCTGTCTTTTCCTATGCACTTTAAAAAATTAAACCCCTCCAGGTGGGACTGCTGTCAAACTAGGTTAACTTTTAGACTCTTTAACATAGACATTTTGTCTTAAAATTACCCTGTGGGCTTTCAAGGCCACTAAGGGCCATGCACTTCCAGCCTTTAAACAAAATAGAAGGAAGCAGAAATGTAGACATTGTAAAAGGGAAATCAAGTGAAAGCCTCAGCCCACTCTTTACACCAAGAGGTTGTACATAACATTCTAAAACAGGGCACAGCAAAGAGGGGGCTGTGAAAGAGTCCATTAGTAGTCATGTTGTCCTGGGGCAGCAACTGGCTTTTCAGCACACAAATTGCCAGGTGCCTTCTAACCAGATCATCTGAACTCTGAGTTGCAAACCTTTGAAAGGCTCATTCATAGTTCACAATAGATTGGGAAAATTTGTACATTTGGCCTTAATGTACCAAAAGTTCCAGATTCTTTTTTATGTTGAGTACATTCTGGAAACCCCCTGAGTGCAGTACTGTTATTTTCCATTTTGGTGTAACGTTTTTATTGAATGGATTTTTTTTTTTTTTTTTTTGGACTGGTAAGGCAGAAATACTAATTAGCTCTCTCCATTTCTGATAGTTTGCCTTATTATGAAACTAATTACTGTCTGACTTTTAATTATTGTAAGAATTAGACTACTGAAAAAAGCCTTGGAGTAAAAAAATTAAAAATATAAGATTTTTATAATGATTCTTTGCGGGGTCAGACACTTATGTATTTCTTCCAAAAATTTAATTTTCTTTGGAAAAGAAAAAGAAAAGAGAGTAAGTACTCTTTGGGATACTTGAAGTTCTGTTACTGCACCAATTCTTAAACCTAGCTTCTCAGAAAATGAGAGCAGTGAAATGTAAAAGTTATTCAGAGCTAGAACTGTTAAGGAAAAAAATCCAGTTTGCTATCAATAGAGGCTTCTGCTTGAAAACTAATGGCATGACTTGTATTGTCATTCTAGTATTGATAATACTCAATAATTTCTTTGACATCTGAAAAGAAATCGAAGGATCCAGCTATATCTAGATAAGCCTTTAGAAATGTACTGCCTAGATCATTGCCTGTGTGCAAGATGCAACACAGATAATGTAAAATTACATATTTTGATTGTGTTGCTTTTGACATTAAATGTTTGAAGATGGTTACGATTCAGGAGGGAATGTAAATGGATCACAGTTTGTTGTGAAGTATAAAATTTAATGGCATCTTCATCCCTAAATATGTTATACACCACTCTATATTGCTCTATGTAAGTAGGCAGTGAAAGAATATGTTAAAATGATGCTGTTTACCTTGGTTTAATTTTTAACTGTATGTATATTCATACATTTAGGTTTATATACTTGTCAGATATTCCTTATAGTTAAATTTATTTGTAAAATAGTACTGGCATCTTTTCTAAAACAAGGTGGAAGTTAATTTTTATTTCTTTCCATTGCACTGCTGGCAGGCCTTGTATTTTGTGACTGATCTGGCTCCATTCTTTCTGATATGCCTGTAGAACAAGTCTTTGTATTCTTCTGTGTACAGAAGTACAGAAGATTATGCACTGTTGTCATCTTTGCTATTCTGAGTACTACTGGTGGAGTGGAGATTTCTTTACCTGTGGAATCCAGAGAGACCCCAAAAGAAAACATATCTCAGCAAAGAATGCCTTAGAAGTTTGAATGGAGGGTGTCTCAGGAGAAAAACGGTTCTGAATGATTAAATAAAAAGATATTGGAAGTAGTGACCCATCTTCCTGCCTGGGCAGCCTGATACCAGCACATCTCATGAAAGAGATAGCATAACTGAAAGATCCAGGAATTTGAACTATTTCCCTCAAGTTGCAACTTACAGTTTGCAGCTGACTAAGTTTTTCTTTAATTTTATTGCTAAAAAATTCTCAAAAATACTGTCCAAATTGAGAGATCAGTTCATATAATTCTAATATCTAGTAGTGCTCTCAAAATGTTTGATGGTGAAAGGAATAGCAGCTCACAGGCTCTAGTTCAGCTACTTAGTTGTGAATGTCTTTGCCAAAGTGAAGATGTGGCTGAAAATGGTAAAAAGGCCTCCCTGGTTCAAAGTTCTGTCATTTCTTTACACACTGCTGTTCTACACTGGAAGCTTCAGTTTCTTTTCTCTCTCCCTCTTTAATTTTTTTTTTTTTTTTTTTTTTTTTAAATACACTGATCATATTGCAGAAAGTCTGTAGGAATCCATGTCAGAACTCTGTAGGACAGAGGTTGTGCTATATTCCCTAAATACCACATCTTTTTCTACCAGTGTGTCTTCCTCGTGTAGACAGTCCTGGCTTACCCTTAGCTCTATCAGCAGAAGCAGCAGATGCTTTTCATGGCTGTTTTCTTTGGAGGAAGCAAAACACTTCAGCAGCAAGGATAGGCTTTTCTCCCAGTTAGGGTCTGGGACTTCCATTCTTTTTACTGTGTAACAATGTTAAATCTCTGGCTCACTCAGTCTCAAAACATCAAGTGTTCTCCATGCCTGTGGCACTAAGCTGGGCTCACTTCAGATCCTTGCTGTCTCTGGAGTATAGTGGGTAACCTGCATGAAGATGATGGCATTGACTTAAACTACATACTAGATTGTTCGTATGCAATCTCTTTTCTTTATTTAACAATAGGAACTTCTGAAATGTTATATAAGAGCTGAGGATGTTAAGAGGAGTGAGCTGCTTAGCATAATTCTAGTCCTGAGAGGTGCTTACATTTGTTTATCTCCTTTGATCTCAGAAAAAATGCTTTGTCATAAACTAACCTTTTTCCTTACTATGAAAGACTTGCTGGACAGACTGGAAAACAAACAAACAAACAAAGCAAAAAAAAAAAAAAAAAAAGAAAGAAAAAAGAAAAAAAAAAAAAAGAAAAAGTTGGCAATATGTACTGATATGCACTCTGCTGTGCCAGCTTCTGATCTTCTCTGTTTCTTGGTCTTATGCTTAAATTTTCAAGGCCAGTTAGTTGCACACATTCCTGTTTGTAGCTGATGAGATAGTTCAGTGTTGTGAAAGCTGTATGAAAACCAGGTGCATCAGAACAGACTCAAATTGCAGTTGAATGTGTGTCCTTTGAAAGTAACTCTAGTGGCTTCACTTGCTGCAGTGGGGCTAGATACTAATGTCACTTCCATTTATCACAGTAACAAGATCTGGCATAGCTGTGCTTTTTAACTGGCAGTGTACAGACAGACAAAAGGGCCATTGAACTACTTAATTTCTGTCTCTGCTACCATGAGAGAGCTGACACAAGTGCTTGCTGGTTTCATAAAACTCATACTGCCTGGAAGAAGTTAGTCCTCTTCCCATTGCTGCTTCATTTCTCCTGAAGGAGCAGTAGTAAGCCACATAACAGAACCTGGCTCTCCAACCCATATGCAGTATTTACACTATTTAAAACATTATACCTCTAAAAAAAAATACGTTGTTCTGAGTGTGGGCTGGTGACATCTGTTTGATTCTTGCCTGTGCCTAGTCCCAGTAACCCAGCCAGGACATCAACTGTTGCAAGCTCTGCATACAACAGATTTCATTTTGCCTCAGACTTCTTTAGTCAAGATACATATTTGCACAAATATAAAAAATAATGCTCAGTGCAGTCAAATTGTACAAGATCACATCAGATATGAAGATGTCTCAAAGAAGCAATTTTTTTCCTAACTGAATGCAGTTTCCTTGTACTTGGCATACATTGTACACAAAATTCTACATTTGCCATGCAAGTGAGTGTTGGAGTCATTTAATTTGCAGAACCCACAGGCTCCTTCTTTGCTAAATAACATTGCTCAGTATGGTTCTGAAATTGCCTGCCGCTTTGCATCCTTCTGAATGTTAAGTGGTTCATGAGTCTCATTTTGCAACAGGAAATAATTAATATAAAATCTGTCTTGAGTTGATATAAACTTTCTTTCCCTGAAGTTCATGGAGACAGGAAACTGATGCATTGGCCCTCCTCATTTGATAGTTACATGCTCTGGAAGAAAACATAGATATGTTCTGTTTATTCTGTGTGGAATCTGTATCTGCCTTCCAATGCCACACAATGCCCTGCACGGGGTGGAGCATGCATGGACTTGTTTGAATGCATCTCTTGGGTTCTTTTTACTTTCTGGTGACTGCAAGTTGCAAAGGAGATAAATCCTGATTCTAGAAACAATATTCATGCCTTTTATTTTATAGCTTGCTAATGTGACAATTACAGCTTCTGCTACTGAAGTATTTTGAGGTGGCATGTACTTACCCTGCTCAAAATTTCCTATTTTTATTATTTTGGAAAATCCCAAGAGAAATTTTTTTTCTTTTTTTTTTTTTTTTTTTTTTTTGAGGTGGGGAAAAATCATGCAAGGTACTTTATGTGGTAAACCAGGTATACAGTGCTTTCTTAAGATTCCTGACAGTACAAAAAATGAAAATGGAGAGTGTGCCCCTTCTCTACTTACCCATCTCTACTCTTGTGCTCTGCAGAGTTTATTGTCTCAAGACTATCTAGTGAAGCCTGACTCAAATGTACCTATAAAAGATTTTGGATAAAAGCCACTGTGGGAGAGTCTAATTGATGCAGCTCACTGATGTGTGAAACCTTGTCTTTTTACTAATTGCATTTTCAATTTTTGTAATCTTCATACACGGATTTTATCTCTCAGCTTCCAAGATAAAACCCAAGACTGTTCTTTGAACTGTTCTGCCAGCACATATGATCATTTGATACAGCCCTGTGCAGGATAGCACTCTGGCCACAGCAGTGAGCAGCTCCGTGTGGGCCATGTGCCAAATACTCAGCCTTGAGGTAGAGTCTGCAGCTTGCCTGGAGCCTTGTGGTACTTTTGCTACTCCTTTAGCAATATCCAAGCTTGCTAGATTAAAGATAGTTCACACACGCCCACACTAACTACAGTGACCACAGCAGAGCAGTATCTGGTGTTTCTCTAATTTTTCTCTATCCCTCCTCTAAGATCTCCTTTCTCTTTCTATGCTTAAAATAGAATGCTAAGATTCCTGCATTTAAAAAAAAAAAAAAAAAAGAAGAAAAAAAGAAGCTATATGCACTTCTAGGATCTTTTTGTTTATTAAAAAACATCAAGGACAGACAAATAATAAGGATAAAAACACCTTGCACAAACTCTTTTTCCCTAGACTTCTCTGCCTTAGAACACAATGAAACAGGCAAATGTGAATGATATGGCTATATATAGCTATCAGAAGATTTTGGTAATATTATAAACCATAAGAATGAATCTTTTATAGTTTTTTTCCTTCCTAGATCTTGAGTAAAATTAGAGTCTGTGATTTGAAATCTCCTCATTTATTTGTTACAATTCTTGAGCATGATTTCTTTGTTGCTTCTGCTCCCTCATTTGTCGGTCTGATTCAAATAGCAAACAAAAGCCCTGTTCTAATCAGTTGATCATCCTATTTTTAATTTGCAGGAGTTATTTAATCCCACTGAATTACAGAAGGGGCAAGCAACTTACAAACCTGAGTAATGAGATTTGTGAGGCATTATTTTATCATGAACAACTTTCCTAGGACACATATCTACTGTGGGAAAATATGTCATTAAAACATAATGGGTGAAACAGTACAATGATTCCCAAAGACTGCAAGGTTCCTCCTCCCATGAGTTTTGAAATTATTTCTCCTCCTACCAAAATCAGCTTTAGAGAAGGGATATGACATGACCTGGTTTGCCATAGTTATTTAAAGGAAAATGTACAAGACGTATCAGTTATTCAAACACAGTATTGCAGTTTTGAGATCAGGCACCTCAGGTAGTCTACCCTTTAATAATGTATGTTGTGAGGCTTCTTTTATTAAACATGGGAATCATAACAGTTAGATCTCTAACTCTCATCATTGACTTGAACCAACAAATGTCAGTCTTTAAAAGCTGCACGTCCAAAGGTTACCAATAACCCTATTTGGATTGTCCTATGTTTTTTTCCTATGTACATGATTCAATAGATCTAAATGCACAACATGAGTACCTAAATTGGGGCTATGAAACCACAGAAGACTTGCCAGCAATTTGAGTGAGCTTGTGTCTGAGTAGCAAGTGAGGATAAAGACAGCTACACAAAATTACCATATGACTGAGTTCAATGTCCAGCCCAGGCCTGCAGTAGATGCAGTGGGATGCCCTTGCAGTGCCTCTGACCCTGTTAGACTGCTGTTGTCTCTGCTCATCCTGCCCCTTGCACCATCAGCAGGGACAGCAGTGGATTCTGGTGTTAGAAAGCTCCTTGTCCTACCTCCTAAGGATGCAGAGGTGTTTGCTGTTTCTGAACAGCTCCCCATGCTTTTCTCCACCTCAACTCTTCACAGTTTGGACATCTGAAGATGCCTCTGTGTGTCTCAAGGAAATGACATTCGGCCATCATTATATTCAGAATGAAATCTCTAGAAAGTGCCCTGTAGCCATCCATATTCTGCTGCTTGAATCCAGCAGCTGGCTCCTCCTGCTGACTTTGTTGTCTTTGCAGGTCCCTTAGGGTCCCAGCCTCACCTACTGATGCTTTGCTGTTTGGAGCCTTGGTGTTCTGAGCAATGTGTTTTGCCAGCCAGCTAATGTAATATTGTTCCTTTGAAGGCATCAGAGGCTGCAACGTGAGAGCCTAACTACTTCTTCACTTTACTGTATAGAATGATCAGTCTTCCCCTTTGGTTGGCCTCCAGTAGCACAGCAACACTATTCCTCTGGGCATTAGAAAGGCAATGAATGCCCTTCAGCCTCTTAATGCTTCTTCTTCCCTGTCTCAGTTACCTGCCTCAGACTACTAATGTTTGAGTTCTGTAGGTGATGTTGATAGCAATAGAGGTAAACATGACACTTTAATTATTAATGCCCCAGGATCTGATTTTCACAAGCAGAGGGATCCTGCAGCTTTTGTTTACTCCATTTGGACTTGGGAATTCTTTGTAATTCTAAAAACAGAGCCCACAGCTTCACCTGGGAGAAAGACAGAGAAAGAGATGAGACCCTACTTTATGCAACTTCCAGATTAAATTTCCAGAAGTGTCTGCTGATTTTGAAAACTTCCACCTTTAAAAACCTCGTAAGGGCCTGGAATTTTCTAAATAATTTCCAGAGGTCAGGACCATCCGCAGTGTTAAGGTTTGCATACCAAAATTCAGCAGTTCAAAGTCTTTGAATGTCTTCTGGATAATATTCTTCTGTTTGAAAAGAACCCTTTTTTTGAACTTTGGGGTAGCAGAACCAAAAGCAAAAAAAAAAACCAAAAAACTTACAAGCTAACTTAAAAATGAACTCTCTTCCACTTTATTCACTTTATTATTTCTTCCTTCAGAAAAGCATGTATTTTTATTCTACTATTTTACCCATTTGTTTATGGCCACTGGTTTTCTACATAGAAGAGGTTCCTTACTTGATGAAAAGGTACTCACTTCATGTAACAAATTTCAGGGAAGGGGGACAGGTGATAAGAACAGAAAAGGCACTGAGGTGAATATTGCCACATGAACTTTGTGAGCAGAGGAGAGAAAATGCAGGTTCACATCCTGGCAAGTACAACAATTTAAGAAGAATGTTAGTTCATTAATGTTTAAATGAAGTTCTCAATAGTTTATGTGCAACACAATTCAGATGTGTGGTCCTGGCTGCTTTCAGAGAGGTAGGTATTACTTGTCAGTGTCAAACCTTTTAGTCTTCATTGCTTACCACAGCTCATTATGGGGGATCATAGCTCTAGGTGAGGTAATTTGAGTCATTTATGCACAAGCTGGGCAAGAAACCCATAAATGTTTTAAACTGATGTATATTTGCTAGTGTAATGTTGCATATAGAATTAGCTGTCTGCTTTGTCTGCCCGTATGTCAAAGCTTGCAGTTTAATTATCATGTTTCCTAAATTTGGTGGCCAGTGTTTGTAATGGATTTCTGCTTCTCCCCTCTCCTTCAGCTTCTCCTGAGCACCTTTGTGACCCAGATGAATCGAAGTCTTGTCAGCTTAGTGCACTGAAAAATGAAAATAAGTGACTAATGTCTTTTGATACTTCATACTCTGCTTGATAAGGACTAATGTACTGCAATTACTTAAAATCCTGCACGCTCAGAGTAGTCGTGTTTTTCAGAGACTGACTGCAGTCAGTTGACAAAGAATAACATCCTGAGCAGATGCTCACCAGTAGCCACCCCTTGCTTAGTATAACAAGAAATAATCAATTAAGACTACAAAGGACTATTTAATTATATGGTCTGATCTCATCTGTATCCTATGTCATTAAATTCCATGCATGTACAAGCACTGAGGGCAGTAACCTGCAGGTGAGTAAAGCGTGTCTTCCAGAAAGACATCTTGTCCTGGTTGGGGAACATATAATCATTAGGAGATTTTTGGTGCCCTTGTTAGCTTGTTCCAATGATGTGCTGTCACTTTAAGATGAAAACCTGCACACTTGTTTTGAATTTTTCTGACTTCAGTTTCTACTACAGTTTCTCGTTATGCCATTCTCTGCTAGGTTAAAGAGTCCTTCAGAATTCAGTATTTTTTTTCTCCACAGAGGTACTTACATGCTGTAATCAAGTCAATCTTTTTGATATGATAAACAGATTGAGCTCCTTAAGTCTCACTTAGCAGCATAATTCTTTAATTCTCAAACCACATTTTCAGCTCTTAATCTGCCCCCCTCTCCAATTTACGTTTTTTTCAAACCATGGGCAGGAACACAGAATACAAGATTGGTCTCATCAGTGCTATATGCAGAGATAAAACTATCTCCCTTACTTCTACTCCCCTTATGCAGATTAATCCTTCCCCTAAACAACGTCAGAATGAGTGTTTATGATGACCTTGGTGACTGCAACCCCCCCAGTCTCTTTAAGCAAGTGCCATCTCCCTCTCAGTATGCAGCACCTACAATCCTTCACACTTATAAGAGGAATTTAATTATAGTAAATATATTTTGTTTGACAAGACCCAGTCTGCCACTCAGCTCAGACTACCCTCACAGGGTTGCTTGTGAGCAACCTCACAGGGTTGCTTGTGACCCCTCACAGGGTCCTTGTGACCATTTCTCTCCTCTTAATGTCATTTTCAGATGTGAGCATTTTCAGATGTGATCCCCCTTTTCAAAGAAACATACCTGTTTGATGAAGGTTCCCTACTGTCAGATACTTTTTGTCATCAGTCATTTAGGCAAGTTTTAGTCAATTTAGCATGTGCTTTAATGACATAATGGGGTACTACATTTCTTTTCAGACTGTCTTAAAGGTCTAAATCATCAATATGCACTTAACCAAATGAGCAATCTCATTAAAGAGTGAATTTAGAGAAGTTGGACTAGATCCAACTATCTTCATAAGAAGGACTGGGATTATTTCTATCCCTTATTTTTTGAAATTAAATCCATTATTCTCACTATTATTTCTGATGGTGGCTCTTATTTTCCTCTCATTGCAATTGCCCTTTTTTGCCTACTGGTATAGACATTAGCACTGCTTTGGAATTTCACAAGTGTCCCAAAGTTAATTAAATGGGGTGAAGCAGCTCAAGTATCAATTCTGGAACAGGGCATAAAGGTTACCTAAGTTTGCTTATAGAAGAATGGTCATGGTTCCTATTATTCTTTATTACCAGCAGGCTGGAGCAGTTCTTCATAGTGCCCTTGAGATGCATCTACTTGTTTCTTTTGTAGCATGGAAGTGCTCATTGAACATATTTTCCACACCAGCATGAATCTACTTATGAACTACATTTACTGATGTGCCAGAAGTACCTCTGGGTTTTCTCTTATTTCTAACACACTTGCAATGTCTCATTTGTCTAGTTCTTGCAACCACATATTTTTTTGTGTGTATTAACTTCGCTTGTTATTTTTTTATATTGTAGAATGTATCAAATATGATTTCTATAAAAAAAAGCTGCCATCTTTGGACTTTTATGGGAAAGCCACTGTCTTCTGTGATTCCAAAATCATAGCAGTTCAGACATTTAATACAGTCTTTAAGTGAGCCCATTTTTTTCAGACTTCTCACATTTTTGCATTGAGTTCTCTCTCCTCAATGTTTTTCTCAGTTTGTGGAATTAACTGTTTTGAAGCAACAGAAATACCCAGTTTTGACTGGGACTGTCCTTCATTTACCCATGCTGAATGCCATCAGGCCATGGCCCCTTGTTCCCAGACACCTACGAACTTTGAATTTTTATCTGTCACAATGAGGTTCAAATGCTTATCTCTTGCAGTGTAGGATGTCTATTTGGCCTCAAAATTACCTTCTGCAAGTTGTAAAAGTTATTAGTGACTTAGTAGAGGCTGCACTGAAGTTGGAAAAGGGCTACATTTGTTTTCTCATGCTCAGCTTTCAGATGGGATGGAGCTGATTTTCTTCTTAGCAACTGGAATAGGGACATGTTTTGGATTTAGTATGGGATTAGGTATGAGGAGAATGTTGATAACATGCTGATGCTTTTAGCTAAGAAATCAAGGACTTTTCAACTCCCCATGCTTTGCTAGGCTGCAAGTGTACAAGAAGCTGGGAAAGAGCATAGCTAGCACATCGCGTACAAATTGGCCAGTGGAATATTCTATATTATGCCATGTCACATCCAGTATATAGATGAGAGTTGGTGGGGAAGCTCTGTCTCTCCCAGGATGCAGTTTTAGGATTTTATCTGCATTGGGATCGGTAGCCAGGGATGAGCTGAGTGCTTGTCAGCAGGTGGTGAGCAGCTGCACTGTGTATCACTTGTTTGTATATTCTATTATTATTACTCTTTTATTTCAATTGATAGATTATTTTTATCTTGATCCACAACTCTCTTTAGCTTTCTGATTTTCTCCCCCAATCTCCAGGGACGGGGGAGAGTGAGAAAGCCACTGTATTGGTGTTTAGTGGCCTGCCAGGTTAAAACCATGATGCCCTGCCAACAAGGCAAATTAGGATACTATGTGTAAATAAATGTTCCATTCATTCCTGAGTATTTCACCAGTTTCAAAAAATCTTTGCTGAGCTTTATAATCAGCCCTGAAGCTTAATGGAAGATGTGTGCTTTTGGGGGCTTTGGTAGTGAATTTTTGGGCACTTTCAGACCTTCCTGTGACGACAGCACTAATGCCTTTTCTCAAAGAGAAAGCTTGTTTTCTTTTTATTCTTTCTTTCTTTTTTTTCTTTTTAACAAAGAAAAAAGGTAGCAATTAAGAGGATATAAGGGGATGAGAATTACGAAAGCTTGTGTGGCTTTGAACGGAGCTGGTGTCCTGGAATAAACTGTGATAAGAAGGTCAACCACAACTCACTCGGAAGCTTTAAAAACACCCCTCACAGCTGGTGGTGCCAGGACAGGCTTTGAGGAGCAGCAGTCTGTGGGCAGGGCTGCTTGGGTCTAGCAGCTGCCTACAGGGATGGCCCAACCACACTTGCTACCCCTCCCTCCCTGGGAACCACAGACTGGTTTGGGATGGAAAGGAGTTTGAAGATTATCCAGCTCCAACCCCCCCTGTGTGGGCAGGGACACCTCCCACCTAGACCAGGTAACTCAAAGCCCCATCCAACCTGGCCTTGAACCTTTCCAGGGATGAGATATCCTCAGCCTCCCTGAGCAACCCGTTCCAGTCTCACCACCTTCACACCAAAACATTTCTTCCTAGTGTGTAATCTAAACCTACCGTCTTACAGTTTAAAGCCATTACCTCTCATGCTGTCACTTAATGCCTTTGTAAAATGTCCCTCTGCAGCTTTCCTGTAGCCCCTTCAGGCACTGAAAGCCACTATAGGGTCTTCCTGGAGCCTTCTCCGGGCTGAAGAAACCCAGCTCTCTCTCAGGCTGTCTTCATAGGAGAGGTGCTCCTCTGATCATCTTCGTCATCCTCCTCTGGAAAGGCTTTCAGGCACCGGGCCAGGTTCGGAGGCACCGAAACAAACTCTGTCACAGCCACAAGCCCACACCTTCGGGAGTAACCGCAGCTCCCGACCACTGAAACCACCCTCCTCCTCCTCTTCCTCCTCCTCCTCCTCCTCCACGACAGCCTCCTCCTCACACCCAGGGGGCACCCGGGCAAGGAAACACTGCGGGCTGCTCCCCCCGCCCCTCCTTTCCCTTCCCTGCCACCTCTGGGCCCGGCCGTGCCCCAGCACCCGCTCCCCCCAGCCGGAGGAGGTGGCTGGCTGGGGGCCAGCGGCTCCCAGGGTATTAATAGGCAGCCCGCAGGGAACAGCCGGGCGTGCGGGGCGGAGGCTGCGGGCTCGGCCCGCACAGGACGGCGGGGGAGAGCGGCCACGCCGGGGAGGTGTCTCCCCTCCCGCCCGTACTCGGCTCCCATCGCGAAGGCGAGAGATGGAGGGTAAACGCTGCTGGGGCCGGAGCGCTTCTTCCTTCCCCCCGCTCTAGAGAGGCTGCGGCCGCCGGGGCTGCGATCTCTGGGCCGGGCGGAGGGGCAGGGGCAGGAGGGGGGAGGGAGCTTCGTTCGCCGCCCGCTTCGAGCTTTTAACACCTTCCCTCTGCCGGCCGCCGGATTGCGGGGGATCCCGCAGCCTTCTCCGCCACGGCTATCAGCGAGCCCGGGGTGGAGGGGGACGTCGGGGCTGAGGAGGGAGGCAGGGTCAGTTCGGGACCAAGGTGCGGGAGGAGCGGGGCTGCCTGCTGGAGGGGCTGCCCGGAACCGTCTGTAACCTGCTCTAGTTAAAGCGCAGCTGTGATGTAGCCAGAACGGTTTAATACGGTAGAGGGTTTGCGATAATTCTTATGGCAGCACGGCAGAATAGTATTTTTGTTGAAATAAACGATCTTTAAAGAGTGGTGCCTTTTATGTTAATTTTCTTCTTATGGCATCAGAAAAAAAAAAAAAAAAAAGAAAAAAAAAAAAAGGAAAAAAAAAAAAAAGGATGGCAATACATTGATTTGCTTTGGAGCAAAAGGTCTCGGAAAGAGAGAAGTTAATCCTGCTTAATAAATGTCTTGTCAAGTTAACTTGTTTATCTGCATTAACAGCAAGGCCTTGCATCACTGTGTAATGAAAAGGAAAAATTGACCATATGTTTCTGAAAATTGAGAACATGGGAGATCTATGGCTAACGCAATAATGAGACTCCTGTAGAAGCTTGGAAAGTCAGAAGAGACTAAATTGTGGTATTCTTAGGCTTTAGGTATGCCATTATTTGCAAGGTTAAAAATCGAGGAATTCCTTGATTTTGTGGGTGGAAAATGCTGAGTCAGCGAGGAGTGTTTGCAGGTGGTAGACCTCCTTCCCACAAGGTCAATGTTCTTAATAAGAGGTTCTCTACTTATCCTAAACTGGGAATATCTTACAAAAGAACAGCTAAAAGGCTTGGGATCTAGTAGGTTTCTTTTGTTTTTTTATTCTAAGCATGGATGAGACACTAGAAACTTTTTTACTTATAGGTTAAGAAAGTGTCCTAGCTGGTTGTCTCCAAAGGTTCAGTCTCTTGCATTCATGGGTGAGCCAAGTCATTAGTACTTTTTTTGGTGGAATATATCCAAACAAAAATAATACATTTGAAATTGAGAAAATATAAGAATGCGAGAAGCTTAATAGTTAAGGACAATGATTACCTTTTCTTAATTTGCTGTAAACGGAATGAGCTTTGTAAACTTACAGGAGAACTCTGGTATACAGTAGGTACGTTGTAGCATGCACAGGAGCTTAAGTGTACTGTACAAGCATCACCAGCAGAGCTGATAATGGTAGCAGTAGTAGCAGTTCTGGAATTGGTTCACTTTGGATGCAGCTTGTTTTAATATACTCTGCCAAGACAACTCAAAGATAAGATGCTAGTGGTCACTAGATATTTTGTTGTTCCATTCAGCTGAGTAATAGTGTTCCTGTTCAAATGTTGCCCAAAGTAGCCTACCCAAAGTTTAATTTCTTTCCAAACTCCTTGGCTTTTATTGGTAAGACAGAATGAGTCTGGTGACAATCCCCATCCTTGTTACTGTGGGTTTATCAGCCCGTCTTCCTTCCTCATCAGTACTATCTATAACTTCTGCCTACTTTGCTTTCATCAGAATTTTTTTTGTCTCTCTGTCCCCTCCTCTTTCCTCTGCCTTTGGTGGCTTGCTGTGTTTTGTGTCTGTGTAAGTGAACTTCACATCTGTGGGAATGTGAATGAAGTTGGGCTGCACTGTAACCTTTGCTGGGGATGTTTATTGTGGCCTGTTTATTTGTGGATTTAAGTGGTTTGGGATCTGGAGAAAGATTTGCTCATTATGCAGAGCCATTGGTGAAATGAGGTGCATGTTTTTTGAGGTAGTAGGGTCTTTGCTGCCTCCTGAAAGTTTTTTGGTTTTTTGTTTGTTTGGTTTTTTGTTTGTTTGGTTTTTTGTTTGTTTGGTTTTTTGTTTGTTTGGTTTTTTGTTTGTTTGGTTTTTTGTTTGTTTGGTTTTTTGTTTTTTGTTTTGTTTTTTTTTTAAAAAAACCAACAAAAAACAGATCTTTCTAGGCTGGTATATGCAGGCTTTCTCCTCTCAGTACTGATTCTGTGTGATCATAGCTGGGTTTTGTTAAGGTTATATGGGAAAGCATGTAGGACACAGACTGGAGGACATTTGTCTGCTGTAGCCGTGGCTTCATATTTTCTTTGCACAGCTGGAGCAGCTGGCAAAGTGGGCACCATTGCAGTGGTGACTTGGATAGGTTCCCAGTGCACAGAATTATCCTCGTGGTGGCTACTGTGGCTGTGAACGCAGTGGAAGCACTCTTGGGTGGCAACATTGATTTTTAAAAACCATTAATGTATCTGAAAGTGAATTCTTGTGGGATTCATCTTGCTTTTTGCTAATTGGGCCTAATTTCTCTTGGACATTATCAGCATTGTCCACAAGGGCAGCCTTTTTGACTGCATGGAGATGGGAAAGAGGATTCTCTAGGCTCTGCCTCCACTATTACAAAAGGCAGCAAAATCCCCATGTGTGACTGGGGACCAGGTAGCAGAAATGGGCCTTGACTGCATATATGCTTCAGTCATTTGGCCTCAGCATAGCTTTACAAGGTTGTTTTTCCAGGGAGAAAGCCTGGAGAATTCTGTATTTGAATAAAAATATTAGGTGAGGTGTTCCCTTGTAGGGCGTAAAGGCTGAGTCTATTAAGCAGAGTGTCTAGCAAATTGTTTCTAGCTCATCAAGTACGAGTTGGAGCTGGAAACCACAAGAGGAAGGGAGCAGGCAGCATTTATGCAATATGCTGCCTTTTTAATGCCTGAATTGATGCCTGCCCAGTGGGTATATGTTAAGTTTGGGGCATTACGTGGTTTGTGTCTGCCAGCAGACCAGGGACATAACTGAGCAAACATATATTTCATGTAAGATGTTGGCTGTGTTGCTATCTCAAACAGATGTAATGTGAAACATGGTAAAACATGCTGGAAGTTAGGGTTACTTTAAGGCTCTGGTAATGTGACACTTGGGTTAGTATTCTGGTCCAAGCAGAGGCATAGGATCTCTTCTGTGTCTTTGATAGGATAAAAAAGATATTAAGATCTTTGCTAATATCACTTCATCACAGGAAGGGAAACGTTAGGTTTGCAAGAAATGAAGCTTGCATCAAATGAAGCCATTCTGTGTTGAGTGCATTCATTGTACTTTAAGATGAATAAAAATTTTCTTGGCAGTTAATGAACATTTAGTGAAGAAGCTTAATTTGACATTTGAGACATTCAATAAATAATTTTTCTCTCTTGATTAAGGCATCTTTTAAGCTGTCACTTATACAACTAAGAATTGCCACTTTTTAATGCACTGGGAGATCTTGTTGCATACTGATTCA
Source organism: Heliangelus exortis (assembly GCF_036169615.1). Taxonomy (NCBI): domain Eukaryota; kingdom Metazoa; phylum Chordata; class Aves; order Apodiformes; family Trochilidae; genus Heliangelus; species Heliangelus exortis. Next base: position 31,531,287 of record NC_092423.1, read on the forward strand.
GCTGTTATTGCCTATTAAACAGTTTAGATTTCATGTGCCTTAGTTTCCCTGCCCTTGATTATTTTAAGCAGCCTGATTCTATACAGGCCATTTGCATTTCAATAAGCATTTATTACATGTTCAAGACACAAAAAATGGACCCATTGAAATATATGCCTTTGTATTTCTCTGACATTTTCCCTCCGTTTTAAAAGACAATTTAAATGGTTGTTTTGTGGTGTGTCAGTGGAAGTTGTTTCTGTTGATTATTGTCAGGACTGGACCAAGGGTAATAAAAAGAGACTTTGATGTGGTTCAAATGTATATATGTCCATCTCTATTGCTGTTTCCTGAGTAAATGTTGATTTTTACTTTTTTTTTAATGAAAAAGTTGGCAAGTTTCAGCAAATAGAAAAGTATTTTTAAAGAAAAAAGTCACTGGAAAAGAGGTTTTTCTGTTCCATAAACATAATGGGGAAAGTGGGTCTTAGTGACCAAGGTCTTCTGTCAGCAAAGTAGCAATAACTCTACAGAATAGCTGGGTAGATCTAGATAATTTGGAAAAGCTTTTGGCTCTGAAGCTTACGTGTCTCTGCCCTTTATCATGTCTCACCTTATTTAAACTGAAAAGCTTCATAAATATGATCTTATCCATTGGCAAATGTCAGGGTTTCAACAAGAAAGGTTGTCTCATAAGCAGCTTGGTGTCCCTCTGGTAGTTACACTGCAAGACAGTCTGTGTCTCATTGAGCTGCTTAAGCTCATTTTTCTGCAGCAGACCTACTCCATCAGGGTTTGCTGACCTCCCCTTTTGGGGCAATATGTCACATTTGGAAACTGTTAGACTTGCCTGAAGGAGAGCAAGCAAGTATTTGGTTGCAGTGCTGATGCTGATCTTAACTGACTGATTTGACATGGTCAAAAAAACCCCAAACAGCCCACAAACCAACAAAAATAAGTTATCTGGCCTTCCTTGGATTAAAAAATGGAAAACTGGGATCATGGATGCAGTCAGACTTCAGGTAGGGTGGGGAGTCTGGGTCTCTTTCAGCTGCTTTGCAGGGATCACACAGTTTGCTTGGTGGGAGGTTCGTGCATGGTCAGATCTGTGCTTCTAGCAGGCATCATCCAGGCTGGTGGTCTTGAAACGGGCTGCCAGTGTCTTCTGCTGGCACTTGCCACTGTGTACTGTCACCCAGAAGCTTGGTCTCTTGTATTTCAGAAATAGTTTCCCCAAACCACAAAGGAAAAGCTGAGCAGATGTGATCTGAAGTGATATATTCAGAGCTCTGCTGAGTGTCTCTGGTGTGACTGGTCTCTGCTGATCTCACCAACAACGTTATAATGGTCTGTGCAAGAAAACTTGCTCCATTTTGAAAGTGGATTAACTACTTTGCTGTACATAATTGCTAATAAAATATGAATATCTACATAGCTCAGTGGACCTAGTGGGCTGGAATGTTACATCTGGATGTGCTATGCACCAGCTTCCCTCTGTTAGTGACTAGCAAATGTTCATGATGTTGAGAGGAAGTGAGAGGGAAAAAAAAAGTTGTTTTGACTAACTTGAACATAGAGGTAAAACTTCCTAAAATGTAATGTAGAATTTCCATCTATTTTTGCATTTTAACTTGCATTGAATCCCAGAAAATTACTGAGTTTTAGTAAAATACTGGTTTTTTTGTTGATTTTTTGAAAGAGCAGAGTTAAAAATTGTTTTTTTACATTATGACTAGAAAACAGTTCTTGCATGAAATTACAGGCTGTCATGGACTCTTTTAAATAAAGTTGCAGGACTTTCATTTGGAAAAAAGGCCTCAGCTGTATTTTTACTTCATTTTTTTGTAGATGGGAAGCAGTGAATTCTATGTGGGTCACACATCTATTTGTCACTGTCTGATCTCAGCCTCCTGAAGTTAACTTTGCTATCCCATGCACAGTACCTGCAATTGACTTGGAAGTTGCAGATGTATTAACTTTTCCCTTAGAAAAAGGAATCTTCATTAAATGTTCATTATCAACATGCAACTTCTAATTAAAGTAAAAGCCATTTTGTTTCTCAGGTGCTCGCTGCGCTGTTGGCAGGTGTCAAAAATTGGAACATGTGAGGTAAGAGAATCTCATTGGGGTCAGGGAGTTGGTGTTTCCATTCCATGGCTGGTATCTGCCGTTTCTCAGTTTCTCATCAAAGTGAATTCCAATTCTCCACAGCTTTTCATCCTAATTGGAAATGTTACAGCATGAATCATTTTTGCTGTTGCTTGGGTAGGGCATTGAGAAGTCATTATTAAATACTAACATCAATTTCTAAGGTTTGTCTGAATAAAATTTCCTGATTCTTGTTTATTAGCTCTTCTCTGCTTCTTTAATTATTATTTTATTAGCATATCCTGCCTAGTACTGTTATGCATGGCAAGTTCTTGGCACACAGTGAATGGGCACAACATGTGATGAGCATTCAGCTAATAATGGTGTCCCCTCAGGCCTCTGAAAACACCTCTGAAAGCAGAACCTCTCTCCTAGCTTGGACCTTGGATCCCCTGTCAGATGGTCATCCCTTGGGCTCGCCTCCAGTTTTCTCTCTCTCTTCTCCCAACCCTTCCTTTCAGAATAGGAATTTCAGGTGTGGGGTGGAGAATAGGACCAGCTTGTACTGTTGCCCTTTGGCGTTAGCATTGTGCTCAGTGAGTCCATTGAGGAGCCTTTGAGCCTGGACACAAGCACTTTTGTTTTCCTGCTCTGTAAAGGTCACTTTTGTGTTTTTGCAGAGTTCCTGTGAGCAGGGAGCTGTTAGAGACTGTCTGAAGGGAAGCACCCAACTTGTTCCCTGTCCACAGGCCTGGTCCATTAACCTGAAAAACAGGAACATGTAGTATAGAGGCAATTGAATGAGCTCTGCCATACTTAAGCCTACTTTCTTTTTCATATGAATGGCTTTGCCAGAACACCAAGTCAACTTATATACTGGTTTCTAAGAAATCTGAATCTGCTTTACTTGGCAATGGGCCTGGGGAGTCAGTTTACTAAGAAGTGATATATTTTGCCTTTAGAACTGGAGTGGCTTTATTGCAGTCATAGTCATACAGAAAGCAGTGATTGAAGAAACAAAAATGTCTTTGAAGATTTCATGTGCCAAGAGACTCAAAGAGCTGCATATTGCGGGACAGGGTTGTGTTTTAATACCTTGATACACAATATGGCACCACAGCGATCCATTAAACGTGGTGGTGTGGAGTCTTGACACTAAAGTTTGTTTTCTTTTGCTCAACACACTGAAAACAAATCCCAAAGTCTCCTGCAAGAACGATGGCTAGATCATACAGGATGAGAAATTTAAAAGCCATTTCTGATTGTTTGCAATTATTATCACAGTTGTTGCAGAGCAGGAATGCTCTTTGGTCAAAGCCAGCCTTTTGCATTCACTTGACTGCTCCGTGGTGTGGACTGGTCAGTGTAGACTGAATAGGATTTGCCTCTGGCATTCAAGCACAAGCTACTCTTTCACAACCACCTCCTTCTGTTTCTGCTTTTTCCCTGAGAGCAGTAAATCCTTCTGGGCATTTTGTTCTATTCTCCCAAATGTTGTCGGAAGGTGCCAAGTACAAGGCTCTAGTTTCTTTTTGTAGTGCAGGAATTTAGCAGTGAAAGTTTCTGTCTGTTTATGGAAACACAGATGCATCTTTTAAAAATACTTGGTAGTGCAAATGTTTATTTTTCTGTACGTTATTTGAGCTCAAATTAATTTGTTTCCTGCTGGGAAAATAATAATGATCATAAAAATGAAATGCTAGTTGGAAATCCTTAGGCTTCTGTAACAGAATATTTCATTTATGATGAAATGTCAGAATTTTGGGCTTGATTCTGCTGCTGCTGAAGCCAGTGGCTAAATAGCCAGTTACCTTCAATGTTGGCAGGATCAAGTCTTCTCTTTTGCAGAAAGATATCTTGAACAATCAATAATCCTTAATCTCTGATGTAAAGCACTTGCATTTGGTAAAGTTTTAGTACTGTTTCAAGCCTGGAGCCTTTTGGCTGAAATTGCATTTGATATACTTTCTAGAAGACTGTTTCCAGAAGGCTGCTTAACAGTCTGCTTCTGTATTCTTAAACAGAAAAGAATATATTCATTGCAGCCACATCTCTACTTTGTTTGCCTGTCATGTTTGAAAACAAAAAAGGTATACATGACAAGATCCTGTTTCTATGAAGTACTATCCATATGGAACACATTGCCTTGGTGCAATCAGATGTGTTTGAGACAGGTATTGTAAAATGCCCAAAATTCTTGGAAAATGTTTCAAGCATTTGAAGTATGATTATTTTTTATTTTTATTTTTATTTTTTTAAAGAGACAGCATGGATTATCAGCTCATAACAGTAGTGTGTGTATTTCTTAGCATGAATGCTGAGCTCTGAGAAGGTGTTAAAAGCATGATATTTAACTTGGGTATTGTGACAAAAAGTGAAATTTGAATCTTTCTGTAGTTTCACTCACTTAAAACATAATAAATTGGTTATAGGGTCTTGTTGTAAAATATGCTAAAAAGAAAAACAATGTTACGGAAATTCAGACGTTAATAATCTGCTTAGTTTTCCTCAAGGTTTTTGCTGAAGCCATGAGGAAACAAATTTATTTTTCAGTAAGAGCTTGTTTTTTCTCATAAGATCTCCAAAAGTCAGACAGTTGTAAGTAGCAGATTAAGTATCAGAGCATTTGCATTAAAATAGTGAGGGATGGGAATAGTGTATATAACCAACAGTGGCTTGCAAAACCTGGAGACATTTACCTCAGAAAAGATCTATGTTTGGGTTTTGATTTAGCTGCTGATGGTGAAATAGTTGTTCATATTATATTCCATTAACAGTCCTGAAGTATGTTCCAGGGCAGATTTTGCTCACCAAATTCAGATTGAAGTGGTAAGTGACTACAAATTAGTGCTGAGAAAGTAGTAAATAATTGCTAGGTGTGTCATTTCATGAAATATAGTGTGGACTAAGTCCTGAACTCTGCTGGAACCTTACACAGGTAAATTGCTGTTGAAGTGAAGGCTCTTTTCCCTACCTTTCTTCTGACTCCTCTACTTTGCCTTTTTGTTTCACAGACTGTGCCTGAGGCCAAGCACAGTTGCTTTGGAACTAGGGGCTATCGCTCATTTTCCAGAGGATCTTCCTCTGGCTCCACAGAATCCTATGGAGACTTTAAAACTCTGTTGAGGGGAGCAGACCTGCTAACAAATAGCTGCTATTAGACCCATCACCCAAACCCCTTAGGACCTGGTTGAAAAAGTAATGTAAAAGTTCTGCTTTTGCTTTTCCCAGAATTTCTGGGAGAGAGAATTGTAAAGTCATGGAAGTACTAGTATCTTATCTCTGTGCAAAAGTATCAGAACTAGCTAGGGTTGATGGAGTTACCAGCAGAAAGCTTTTTCACAGCTCTAGTTCGGTCAAAGATCTGAGAGGTGGAACAAAGAAAAAAAAACAAACCAAACCAAAAAAACACAAACAAACAAACAAAGCCCACAAAAAACCCAACAAAAAAAACCCCACAAAAAAAACCCTGCCCTAAATCCGGGATGTGGGGAGTGTGTAGTAAGTTCTCTTGTTCTGTCCTCTCTTTTTCCTGTAACTGAAAGTATCAATATCTGTGTGTCTGTAGTCTGTGACGTACTGCTGGAGAAGTTTTTTCAGATCCTGTCTTTTTTTTTTATTTTTACATAGAATCAAACCACCTTTCACATACACGGGGATGGCAAGGCTGAGATTTTTTTCTGTTAAGGCAGCTATTTATGAATCAAATAACTAACTCACAATCCAAAACCAGTCTTTGTTCCATCCACCCAAAGACCTGGTGCCTTTCAATTCCTGGTTAACACCTGGGGTTTCAATCCTTGCAAAGTTGACTTAGAGGCTTCTCTCTGAAAAGAAAAACTACTAAGACTTACTGAAAGCTGCAATTTCTGTACAGTGCCTCTGCTGTGGTGTGCTGGGAAGTGTGATGAGAATGGGCATTTGGGATTTGCTTGCTTTGCCTGCTAAAGATGGTATAGTTCTTACCTGCTAGTTCTGTATCTGTCCCACAAGAATATTGATACTTCTCCAGTAATGAAGTGCTGAAGGTTACTCTGTTCAATGGAATTTAGTATGTTGCCCCTTTGGATTAAAAACAGAAGTAATTTCAGAAATGCAGAGGGTCTGGGCCTCATTTTTGCCACCAGTGCTATGGGAAGCCTGAGGTTCTGACTCATGTTAGAATTTGATCATGGTTGTCACATTTCTCATGAGGAGTGAAAGTGAACTGAATAGCTTATCTGAGTCATCAGTAAATAAAGCTCATGGGATTGACAAGGTTTCTTTCAATCAATGGACCTTGAAGTCATCCACCTTTCCAGGCTGCACTGCTGTTCTTCTATACTCTCCTGTGTATGAGGAACTGTAATTATGATAAACATGATGAATGTGTCAGACTGTGGTGTCTGGCAGTATTCTGGAAATTCAGTTGTTTGTTTAGACCTGTGAAAAAGCTACCTTTCTTGTGCACTTCATAACTGGAGCAAAAGGTAAAGCAGAAGATAAAGTTGTTCTGAGGACACAACTTTTTCCTTTGTGCATTTTTTTACCCTTCCACCTTCCTCACTGCAAATGATGACTCTTCAAGCCAGTGCTGCCTGGCTTCATAGATATTACAGTTTCTAGAGCAAGATCAGGGGGCAGGTGCTGTCTGTGACCCAGATAATTTGGATGTGGTAGTTAGTGCTTCTCCTTTCAGCACTGTACTGTTTCAAATGTCTGTTCCTTTGGTATCTCCAAATGTCTCACTTTCATCTTTATCCTCACCTTGATTAAAACCAGAGTCCTGATCTTACCATATGAAATCAATACATGAAATAGATCCGTGGCTGTTGCCACTGGTTAGTGTCTTATAAGCATCTTGGATGTGCTTCCAGAAGTAATGTAAGAGAGGAGGTAGCAATATGCTATGGAGCCCCTTAGAAGAGCACATCTTGTGCATAAAGGTGAGGGAGAGGAAAGACATCGTTGTTGGAGAAGTGAATAAACAAGATAGTCTGCACAGCAAATTATTTTACCATGTGACTGAGGGCACTTAATAGAGTAAGAGTGGAAAGGAGAGAAGGACAGGTATGTGATATTGACAGTTATTTCAAAAGATTTTATCTTTCATGGAGCCTTGGTTGATGAAACACTTTGCAAAGAAGACTCAGCTGGTGGGAAGGAACAGCATAAAGAAAGATAAAGGAAATGAAGGAAAGTATTTCATGAGTAAAAGGGAGCAGGAGGGATGACATGTAGAGGGAAACATTTTCAGCTAAAAAAAAAATGCCTATTATCTTGCACTTTATTTCTGCTTATCCAGCTGTATCGTGTTCTAGGCCAGAATTGTATTTTTCTATGTGTTTGGAGGTGCATTGCATGCTTTTGTATGCTACAGAAAGCAGTGGATGTAACACAGTAGCCTGTTATTGCCTACATAATAACAATCTCTGTTTGTAGTAATACACATTGGGGTTTTGTGTCTGTAAAGATTCTTTCACCAAAATCCAGGAATTTTGTACATTTTAGAGGCCCATGTGATTTTTTTTTTTTCTTAAGCTGATTACATCTTGTTCTAATAAACCTTGTTCTAATAGCGAGTTGTTTATCTTACAGTTGATATTTGCAAACAGGACATGCTCCAGAAGAAGAAGAATGCTGTTTTGGTGGATGGGGTCATCCTAAATGGTCCAATAATGGACTCAAAGGCAGGAGAGAAGTTTGTGGAAGAGGCTTGCAAAATTATAATGGAAGAAGTAATCCAGAAAGCTGATGATGTAACAGAAAAGGTAAAGCCATAGTATGTTGTTGAGGATTTGTAACAAAGATAATGAAAAATAAAACAATTTTTTTTCTAAGCCATATTTTATTGTACTTCAAGTATCCTCAGAATTGCTTCTAGCCTGTGCCTGGCTCTGAAATAAAAAGGCAGCCTTCCAAATTAAGAAGGACCATACTATAAAAGCTTTCAATAACAAAATTAGCATACGTATTTGCCAGAAAATAATGAGTTTTTTCATCTCAGAGTACAATGGTCACTTTCTTTGAGATTACAAATGGGTGCAGTGTTTTTGTTGTTTGGAGTGGGGACATTTATTTCTTTTCTTCTCAGTGGCACTGCTATTGGAGGAGGAGGAACAATGCCTGTGGTACTTTGATGAAAAAGCAATGTTAGGAGACAGCTATGGGTTTTGCAGAATCCTCACTGTGGGGAAAGAGCAAATGAAACGTGCTTCCTTTTGGTTATAGACTGGTTGTTCCCATCCCTTGGCAGAAAGGCATGTGAAAATGCTGTGATAACAAATCTTCAGCTAAGGAGAGAATTTGACCTGCAGGTCTCTTGCATTTCAGCCTTGCAGCATTCCACAGGGTGATTTTTTTTATGGTCAGGCAATGCCTGAGACACAGTAAAAACAAGATCTTGGGAGATTAGTTTACCAGAGATATTTTTTTGTCTCCTGCGGCACTGATATGGGCAGTTTTGTCAAACCAGTGCTAAATATGTTCCTTACCCTGTACCTTTATAGGATTTTCTTCTTTGCTAACCTGTTTGCTACTGGTGTCTCCCCTTTCCCCATGACTAGGTTTGTGAGTGGCAAGCCCCAGAAACACTGAAGCAGATCCTTGACCTGGAAATGAGGGACACTGGAGAATCTCATCAGAAACTCTTGCAACTCTGCCGAGATGTTATACAATACAGTGTCAAAACCAGTAGGAATGAGATTTCTAATGAAGTTATTTTGCATGCTAACCTCGGAAGATGGGATAATGGTTACATAGTTCTGTCACCTTTCAGGAAACCAGGGGTGTGAATGTTTTATGCCTGCCTGCAGAAATCTGCAAACATTTGGCTGTCTTTTCCTTTTTTAACTGGATGCTGGTCACCATGGGTTTGATTAAATTGTGTAGTCATTGCAAACTAATGAAAAGCTGGTTTCTGTAATGCCACTGACTTTAGATGCTGTCATTTTGAAATCCTATGAAAATTACCTAGACAGCTACAATACTACAGTCCAGCTAAGCAGGCAGGAGAAGGGCTTCTGTGTGTGATGTTCTGCTGTCTGAATGGTGTTGAGTGGAGCTGCAGTCCCTGTCCTTGTGCAAACCATATTATCCCCCATTTAGAGTTGCTCTTTTTGAGCAATACTCTTAGAGAGTGTTAATTTGCTGATAGGCAGTAATTCCTGTTCCAGACACCATGAGAAAAGAGCCTGCAGTGTTTCAGAGACAGTACAGCACATCTCTGCAGGATTAGCTGTCTGTGGCTAACCTTTCTGCAACATGTGTACTATAATTCAATCTTAGCAAAAAGAGATGAACAGCATCTGCTCAGGAAATAGTGCTGTGGATCAGTAGCACAGGATTTCAGATGAGGCATAGCTTAGGCTGTGTTTTAGAAAGTGGGAAGGATATTGGATATATTTAGTTGTGCATTTCCAGGGCGTGTTCCCTGCTACAGTCACTAACGTAAAATAATTGTGAGAATTACACTGAGAATTAAAATCAAACCATAAAATAATTTGGAGAGTTAACCCATGCCTTTGAAACTGATAGTAAAGTAGCAATAATAATCTACAGGAGAATGTACTAATCTGCAGATATAATTACTGAGTTACTGGAAGGTGTTCTGTTTATTTTACTTTGAAAATTGCTTTCAGAATTTCATTTGTTATGCTATGTCACATTAGAAAGGATATTGTATATTAAAAATGTTTTTCAGATAGTCTTTAATCTAAGTATAAACATTTACAGAATCCCCAAGTATAATATAAATTGAGCCATACAGTTTACCTGTATTTGCATGCAAAAGTAGTATGCTGTGGATTAAAATTTGGGTGGTGATTTCCACTGAACTGATTTGTTTTTATAGTCACTAGCAGCATAGAATTTTCTCATAATTAGTTATCTCTTGGTGTTTCAAGGCAGGAAAACAAATTCTCTGAACCTGTCATTTTAAGTCTGCACCAAGGTTTTCCAAGCTGTTACTGTGCCTCACTCCATCAATATTGAGACTTTGGGAGTACAGGTACAGCTGCCTGAGACTGACAAGTTCCTGTGTTCCTGGCCTCTCAAGACCACTGTTAAAATCCACTGTGTATACTCAGTTGTCAGTCCCTTTTTTTGATTTGTAAAACTTGTGAACGACTCACATTCATTCTGTGCACTACTTACATCTCTCAAACCTTGTTTTGGGACCTGAAAGTGCTTATTAAATTTGCTTTGAAAAAGGATTGTCTAACCTAAGAAAAAAACAGTCAGTTTGGGAAATTCTGAGAGAATGCTGGAGTGAATCGTGGTTTGCAGTGATCACAGTTCAGCTGAAAGGGCCTGTTAAATATTCTCCTTTCATGTATACTCTGTGACTGCTTGCTTTTCATCTGTATTTTCAGGTCATCCAAGATTTTTCAATCAGCTGTATGCTGGAATAGATTATTACTCATTAGTAGCTCGGTTCATTACAGAAGCACTGAACCCAAGTGTGTAAGTGTAGTTCTTTGTCCTCTTGATGACGAATTAGCATGTGTTTTGGAATAACAACTTTTTTGGTTTTGTTTTTTGCATTCCTCACCCTCCCTTCCATGGCCTTCTGATCTTTGTTTTCAGTGTTAGAGAGGAGGTGGGGATTGTGCAGGAATTTGGGAGAGAAAACAGGCTGGACTGCCTGAATAGTTCACCAGAAGCTTGGCTAAGCTGATAAGGCCTTTTTTTATAGTTTGTGAGGTGGAGCTTAAAAGGAAAGATCTTTGTTTTTCAACACTTTAAAACCCAGTTTGAGTGCTTTTTGTTTTTTTGTTTGGCGTTTTTTTGTTTGTTTGGTGGTTGGTTTTTTTTTGTTTGTTTGGTTGTTTTTTTTTTGTGTTTTTTGTTTTGTTTTTGTTTTTACTGAATGCATAAAAAGGGTTTAATTAGACTTACACAGTTTCTGGTGTCCTTTGAAGTGTTCTTCACAGAGTTGAATGCAAATGGTTACCTGGCTACTGTTTACTTGCAAATTTAAAGCCTAAACAAACAATAATCTTTGCTTGCAATAGATGATTATAGCTGAAATTTGGGTGTGTGACCTACATCTAAAGGTAACTGATGTATTACTCTGAGAGTGGAAGTGTCAACGGGATGCGGTCAGAGACTAAGACTCATTGTGCTTTTAGTTCATGATTTTACTGCTGATGGTAGTCAGCATCTGAGAGATTAAAGAAAGGTGCAAGAAACTAGGCAAAGGTTTTAGCAATATTCTGCAGCATGAGTTCTGTCGTGTTAATACCAATTCTATTGCTTTCATTTTTGTTCAGATACACGTATGAAGTATCTCCTGTTTTTCTGTTGGTGGAAGAAGCAGTCATCAAAAAAATGATTGAGTTCATAGGCTGGGAAGAAGGTGATGGCATATTTAATCCAGGTAGGAACAGCTCAGATTTCAAGCTGAGCCATTATAAATCAGCCAAAACAATGATTCTGTGAACATTTGATATATAAAGGGTATTCAAAAATGCATTAAGGAATCCAGTGATGCGCACACAGACACGCACAACTGTTTCATCTGGGCTCATTATGTGTTTCTAGCAGTAATTCTGTGAATCTGATTAGCAGATGAATGAAAACAATTCTACTTTAAATATAAATATGTGGAAAATCTGACCTTATTAACAATATTACCAAGAGCCTTGTTGGATTGAGTCAAATTGGTTGGCAGGGAGCCAATTTATCAGCTAGAAACCAGCCAGTGAGGGCACTGATGTGTATATCCTGCCTATCAACTGTGAGAGCCAGAGTTTATCTTAGTGGGAGAGTCATGAGCTTATCTCCTTTGACTTTTGATAGTTTTTGGAAATGTTATGGTAAGGCAAACCAAACAAATATTTCTTAAGCTTCTTGATAAGCCACAGTTTTCCAATGTTCTGTAAAGCAACATTACAGCCCACTGTGTGGAAGTAATGAAGCATAATAATATCAGTCCAGAGATTATTCAGATAACAAGTTAGTTGTGAAACGTTTGTCTAAATTGTTGTAAGAAGAGAAATTGAATGTGGAATGTCTCCTCTTGCAAAAACAAAACAAAGTCAGTAACTCTGGCCTGCATGTAATCAGTAGAAAGATAAATAACATGGAATTTCCCTAAATAAATAAAAAAATAATTGGTGTAATATACATATATAGATATTAAATAAATATATATAATATTATATAAATATAATATTAATATATAAATATATTAATCATAGAATGGTAGGGGTTGGAAGGGGGACCTGTGCAGATATGGAGACCAATCCCCTTTCCAAAGCAGGATCACCTAGAGCAGCTCACATAGGAATGCATCTACATGAGGCTTGAAAGTCTCTAGAGAAGGAGACTCCACAACCTCTGGGCAGCCTGTTCCAGTGCTCCATCACCCTTATAGTTAAGAAGATTTTCCTCACGATGAGGTGGAATCTGTGTTCCAGTTTGTGTCCATTGCCTCTCATCCTGTCACAAGACACCACTGAAAAGAGTCTCCCCTTCTTCTTTACACCCACCCTTCAGATATTTGTAAACATTTGTAAGATCCCCTCCAAGTCTTTTCTTTGGGCTAAACAATCCCAGGTCTCTCAGCTTTTCCTTGTAAGACAGATCTTCCAGTCCCCTGATCATCCTTGTAGTCCACTGTTGGACTCTCCCTAGCACATCCTTGCCCTTCTTGAACTGGGGAGCCAGACCAGGACACAATACTTCAGATGTGGTCTCACTAGGGCAGAGTAGAGGGGGAGGAAAACCTCCCTAGACCTTCTGGACAGTCTTCTTATTGCACCCTAAGATACTATTGGCCTTCTTGGCCATGAAAGCACATTGCTGTCCCATGGATAACTTACTGTCTGCCAGGACTCCAAGGTCTTCCTCCATGGAGCTGCTTCCCAGCAGATCAACCCCTAATCTGTATTGCTGCATGGTGTTATTCCTGCCCAAGTGCAGGACTCTGCTTATTCTTGTTCAGCCTCATTAGGTTCCCCTTTGCCCAGCAATCCAGTCTGTCCAGATCTTGCTGAATGGCCACACAGCCTTCCAGTGCATCAGCCAATCCTCCCAGTTTCGTACCATCAGCACACTTGCTGAAGATACATGCTGTCCCCTCATCCAGGTCATTGATGAAGATATCATATAAGACTGGATCCAGTCCTGACTGATAAAATCACATCAGATTTTATGTATATTTTCAGTAGAATCTTTGCCTTTACTGCAGAATTCCTTAATTAAACATAGAGACACTATAAAGATAAATTTTATCGATTTGTGCTAGTTTTTATGTAAAACTTTTTCTTATTATTTAACTCTGTTAGGTGAATAAGCCCTATCCAGATCTTACCTTGCAGATCTTCCAGTTTTATTCACTTTTTTTTTTTTTTTTCCCTTTAGTGGCTTTTTTTCTCCCCATGACACTCTATATCCCTCTCTAAGCTGACTGTGGTGTGGGCAGCTGAGCTGGCACTGCTTCAGTGGCAATGGGCAGGAGTTGCTCCAGGGTGTTCTTTGTTGAGAAGGCTGTTTGGACACAGATCTTACTGTTCAGGAAATATCCTCATAGTGTGTTCAAGGTAGCTCTTTTTTCATGCATGCTGCAGGGCCCAAAATTCCTTTTATGTCTGTACACTTTTGAGGAGTAAATAAGCTATGATGCGTGCTTCTATAGGCTAATTCTACGCTGGGTTTTTTTTTCCCTCTGATAGGTCAAGCACTCAGACACAGGACAGGTGGTAAGACTGTGGCTAGTGTGATATTTGTATCTCTTCTTCTACAGGTGGCTCAGTTTCGAATATGTATGCTATGAACTTGGCAAGATACAGATTTTGTCCAGAGATAAAGGAAAAAGGGCTTTCGGGTTTGCCAAGGCTTGTCCTGTTTGCTTCAGAAGAGGTAAAACCAAAGCAAGAAAAGCTTTTTTTGAGCTTTATTTTTCAATGGCTGTAAAATAATGTTGTTTGCATATCTGCTGAAGCACTGGTACAGTATATTTGTCATCAGTGTGTGATGTGGAATATCGGAGCTAAGTAGAGAAGTCTGATGATAAATTTCCCTGCAGAAGCTTCCTTGCTTGCAGAACACAAACACAGATGTTCTTGCTCCTGGAAATTGCTGATCTAAGAATAAGCAGGGCAAACCTGTAGCAGAATGTATGTGGGATATTGTGGAGGTCTGCATCATTTGATTTCCCACAGCATCAAGTCTAGCAGGAATCATAGGTAGGTTTGGGATGTTCACATTTTTTTCCCGCAGGTTTGATTTGTCCTAACCTGAACCAGTGAGACTTCTCTCTGCAGCTGCCCCTCTGCCCTGTGTCTGAATAGAAACTGGTTGTGGTACAGAATGGAAAAAACACTGTAAAGCATTTTGGAACACCCTGATGGATCTTTAGAAAACTCTGGTTTATGTTCTTGAAAATATGTAGCTAGTGTTAAAGGTTTCTGAATAGTATCTGTCTGAACTGACTGGAAAATTGAGTTACATCCATACTTTTATTCTGAAGCTAATTTTTAGAGGCTTTTTTGTTCCTCTCATTTGTCCCTCCACTTTTACAAGTTTATAATTTGATTAGTACAGAGTTGTTATTAATTCTGACTCCCCTGTATAAAGGTTCCAGTGGAAGTGAGAACGTTGTTGTGCCAGGGAGTATATAGTTACTAAAGTAATTTTAGCTCTTAAATTTATGCTCCAAACACTTTGCAGTGTAAATAGACAAGAGGCTTATTTTGAAGAGGCCTGAGGGATGAAGGCAGTGCACAGGTTATCCAAGACAGCACATGTATTTTGGAATCTAAATGTCCTAAATAAAGGGAAAATATCTTTATTTATTTATCTTTTTTTTTTTTCTTTCTGAAAAGTGTGTATATGAAATGACATGTCAGTTCATACTGAATCCATCATGTTACATCTTGAAAATAGCTAGGGAGGAAAAAAATGAGGTTGAAACATGTTTCTTTAATGCTTTTCAGAAGAATGGCATAGGCTTTTTATCATGAAGTTGCAAGATTTCAGTAAACAGCACATTCTCTTACTCCAAAACCAACAAGCATTTAATCTAATAACAAAATAAAATTTTGGACTCACAGAATGAATTTATTTTGGTATCTTTACTTCACCAGAAAGACCAAACCCATAGAACATAAGACTGACCAGGTAAAAAAAATTGGTAAATTATTTATAAGGCAATATTCTTGCTCTCTAATACTTTGCTTGAGTATTGTCTTCTGTACTCAGTTATCATGTGCTGTGAAACTGCTGGTTTTGGTACCTAGGTATTGGGATGTGCATGTTCATGTATCCTTTCTTTTGATCCACCTGTACTGAGTACAAATTACATTACCTTTTTGGATGTTTGTTTAGTTCAAATATGTCATATTATTGAGAATAAATTTAATAAATGGCCAACACTGAAAATAAGCATATAAGTGCCCACACTTAATTGTTGTATTATTTGTTTTATATTTTGAGCCTCTTTGTATGTCCTGGAGGACATAGAGCTGTTTTGTACTGGTCAGTCAAATTATTTAAAAGATGACCTTAGAGAATTAACAACTTGAAGTGAGTCAGGCAGACAGTATTGGCATGGAGAAGCCAATGAACTGATTGTATTGATACCGAGTCAAAACACATGGCTGCTGAGGCACTTGTGTTGTTTTAGGGCTTGGCTTCAATGCTGTGTTCAAATGTCATTATTTTTGCCTTGAGTTGCCAAGTTCCAAATTTTCAGCCTGGCACTTGGCATACTGTAAGAGTTGCCTTGTTGCGGAGCAGGGCAATACATGGACTTGCCTCAGTGACTTACAGAATCATAGAATCAGAGCATAATTGAGTTGGAAGGGACCGCTACAAGTCATCCAGTCCAACCGCCCTGCAGTAAGCAGGGACACCCTCAACTAGATCAGGTTGCTCAGAGCATCATTAAGACTCAACTTGAAATATCTCCAGGGATGAGGCCTCAACTACCTCTCTGGGCAACCTGTTCCGTCTTTCCACTACCCTCATGGTAAAGAATTTTTTTCCTAATATCCAATGTGATCTAGGGATTGGTAATTTTTTGTATGTTCTTGAGTAACATGAAGGTGTTTGTTCAATGCATGGCGCGCCCAAGGTCCTCTGTTTGGCCCTCAGGAACAAACAGGCTCTTTGTTCTTGAAAGTGGAATGATTAGCTACTTAAAATTATGGTGATACACAATGAACACTGTGCTAAGCCTACTCTGTAGTTCTCTTGCTAAAGCATTAGAATGATTCCTCTCAAGACAGAAGCAGTAGCAGAGAAATTCTTGTATCCCACT
The DNA here is from genome assembly GCF_036169615.1 of Heliangelus exortis. Lineage (NCBI taxonomy): Eukaryota > Metazoa > Chordata > Aves > Apodiformes > Trochilidae > Heliangelus > Heliangelus exortis. Next base: position 31,547,599 of record NC_092423.1, read on the forward strand.
TTCTTGAGGCATGATTCGTGGCTCTGTAGGAGCTGAATAAGGTTGTAGCTACAGATTTAAGCCCAACTGAGACCCCTTTGAACTTTATTCTGGCCCAGGAATGTATTGGTAGAAATCTGAAAGGTAGAAATCTGCCAAATTTGAGGTAACTGAGGGTAGAAGAGGATGTGTAAACAGTTGAAATGTGCATGCTGATTTGAGCAGTTTCTTTAGATGCAATGAAACTAAATTCCTCCCCAGTGCAACTTGATCATGAATGTAATAAAATGAGAGAACACAGCATTAACTCACCATGTCTTCCCAAGTTGAAGCTGCAACAGACAAAAATAAGTAATAAAACAGTCTTATGATAATGCAATTGCCTTCTGCAATCGTGTTTCTAGGAAACTTTTCAAAATCAAGAAAATATAGATTTATCTTCTGTTTTAATAAGCACAGGGGGAAAGTACCTTGTCTTTGTGTGTTATTGGTAACAAAAACTGCATCTAGCTGTAGTTAAAATAGTAGAGCAGCACATCTTAAATGTATTGTTTCAATTTGGTCTTGTGCTCAAAGGCATTAATTTCTTACTACAAATTGATTTAATAAAGTGTCTAAGCAAACAAAACTGCAAAAGACATAGCAAGAGTAATCTGAACTCACAGTATTTAAAGTTATTGCTACATATACAATCTAGCTACAAATAATAGCATTTATCTGGATATTTCTTTTAAAATTTTTTTAAGGGAACTATGAAAAAGAGAGTTAGTCTATACTTGTGACTGGAACTGCAAAATTTTCTCTGGAGTATTTTTTTCTTAAAATGACATGGTGTAATATAGCATAATGGCTTCTACTAATGATTGGGGGGTAGAGGGGAGAAGAAATTATGGTTTTAATCAATATAAATGAAAGGCTACTTTTTTTCTTAAAAGAAAGCATATTCCAAGTCTATATAGGAGTATGTCTTGTTTCTTTTTTGTCCTGCCAAAGACCTGGCAAGTTTTTCCAAGAGATGCAGAAATACTTGTGAAAGCAAGAAATAATGTATCTTGCAGCCTGTTTTCCTTTGGTATTCCCTTTGTTCTTTTTCCCTATGCATTTTGGTATAATCTGTCAGGTGCTCAAGCCTCTCTATCTTTCTCCCCTTCTCCCATACCATTTTTTATAATAAAATACATGACTTAATGATTGCCTGTTTAGTAGTATACTGAATTTGCAGGTCTACTGCTTTCTCAGTTTGGAGCAATCTGATTATTCCTGGTGATTCATACCTTTTATTTGAACCTAATGGATAGAAATCAGTGATGGAGGCAACTTGTATTTGAACTGATTCACTAATCAGTTGAAACCAACTCCAAACTTCTACTGAACAGCACACAACCACACTACAATAATTGTTAACATTATTGATGCAATTTGATGTAATATGAGGCTAATTATCCACCTATGTATGCCATTATTCTTGTAACAGTCTAAACGAATGAGCCTTAAAGGCTTTGTGGATGTGTCATGTTAGAAAATTAAGCTTTCTTACAACTACGTGATAGTGTCTTTGTATGCCTTTATTCAAAAAGTGGGTGATGGTGGGGGAAACCTTTTTGTCAAAAAGCAAAAGAGCCCTTTGAGATGATCCATCTCATCAAAATAAACGTGACAAGCTTTAATACCCTTAATGCATTCATACCCACATACTAAAATGTTGTACATTTTTCATAATTATGTTCCACAGTAACTGCATTTGTGTGAACTCTCTTGAAGAAAATGGAATTAATTAACCACCTGGCTTCACCTCCTGTATAAAAAGTAACAATTCTAGACATCTTCACAGTTGCTGGAACATGCATTATTTTAACTCTTCAATAATAATAACGTGAAAAAGGAAAAAGAGCCTTTTTCCAAGGCTGTGGATGATCTTGATTCTGAGAACTGTGTAATCCTATGAGATGCTGCATACTCTCAAAACCGACTCCTTTGCTATGAGTGGGCAGGCATTTGGCATGCTGCACATTATTCAGAGCAGCTATGACATCTTAAAAGTATCTTCAGATTAGGAAGGTTATTGTATATTGAATTCCCAGACTAATTTTGAAGATGGATTAAGCTGAGATCAGCATACCCTGGTTGTGGAGTAAGATAAAATTATGTGCTAGAATAACGGTATCCACAGTAGAGCAGGTCCTAATTTAGAGATGGGTGTAGGAAATATGGCAAGATATAAAGCCTTCAATATTTGTTTAACAGAAAAAGACTTGTAAAAAGCAGGGAGTGGACTGTGGGCTTGAGTATCCTCCTTACCAAAGCCACTGTACCACGTCCTGATTGAATAAACATCTCTAACATCCTTTAGGCAGGTGAAGGGGTCTTTTACATTCACTTTTTAGGCTTCATACGTGAATTCAGTGCAAAGTGAGAAGTAGGCTATGTGCATCTGTAATCATTTAAAGGATCCTCTGTGATGAGACCCCAGCTAAAATACTTTTCTGAAATAGTAACTTCGTTTTCTAGAAGCTTTGTTTTCTGGAAAATGTAGACTGGACCAGACCAAAATTTTTTTGCAAAATCTGTGTTTATTTAAAGGCTTCTGAAGATGTGGTTGAGTCTTGTATAAAGTATGCTTGCTTTTGTAATGGCTTCCAAGATGTGTGTGTGTGAACAACCTTGGTGTGCCAACACCAAAATTTTCAGATCCTTTTGCAGAGATTTTTGAAAGCCTTGCAAGTTCACACTGTACTGCATCTAAAGGCTTTGGTAAATCTTGGGGCTTAAGCTCTTTAATCATATGAACAGTGTTGCTGGATCAGATGGAGGGGCAGTTCAGCATGCTAGCCTGTGTCTGGCTATGGCCAGCAGCTCATGTTTAGAGAAAGCATATAGAAAAGGATGAAAGTGGTAGAGACCTTAGATATATCTTAAGGAAAAAGTGATAGAGACAACAATTAATAATTCTTTCCTGATGACGCTTCTGAATTTCTACTTTTCATCTTAATGCATAGCCATCTTTTAAAAAATGTATGGAATGAGTAGACCTTTTGTTATTTGGTGGGGGTTTTTTTGTGTGGGTTTTTTTTTTTTTTAAGCACACATTTCAAATGTGATGCACATCTTTTATTTTGGTCTTACTTTCTTCAGTCTTCTATGTGTGTCATTCATTGTTGAGTACAAGATGGTCTTAGTGCTGTGTAGCTTTCTCAGTTTGCTTTTTGTGTTAGGATATGCTGGTATCATGACTGCTAGCTTCTATTAAAGTAATTTCAATGTCACTGTTCCCCATGTTAAAGAATGTATTTCTTTAATCTTAATTGTGTACTACTTTTTTTTTTTTTCATGCCTCTTTAATTTATAGTGTCATTACTCCATGAAGAAGGCAGCCTCCTTCTTGGGTATTGGTACAGAGAATGTTTACTTCATTAAAACAGATGAGAGGTAAGCAAGCAAATGCCATGGCTGTGATCTCTGAGCCTTTTTGAAATGCAGTAGTGCTGTGCATAACCAACCTATTTAAATGTAACTGAAAAAAGTTTTAAATCTGTGTCCCTTAGAGGTAAGATGATACCTGAGGAACTGGAGAAACAAGTCCAGCGGGCCAGGAAAGAGGTGAGAGGGAGAGAGAGCATGAAGGAGAGAGGAGAAGTGTATGCAGATTGTGTGCTTGTATCTGAATGAAAGGAAGGAAAAATAAGAGTGAGTGAAAGTAGGGCAGTTAATGTGTTTCTTACGGGTGCAATTTGTTTGCCATAAACCTGTGGACCAAGCCAAGACTTCTAGGTGCTACACTCTAATGAGGGAGAAAAATTCCACAGGGTGTTTAACACTTATGAAAGTCTTGAGTACAATGCTGCTCTGAGGTATTTAGCATTTCTTTCAGGATTTCTTTTGCCCTTGATCCTTTTTTTTAAGTGGATGCAGTATTTATTTGCTTTAAACAGTAGATGAAAACTGTAGGTTTTCCAGTTAATTACAGCAGATATTTCTCTATCCTCTGCAGTGAGCAAGAGCTTTACGTGTGGCTTAGTCTCTAAAACTATCATACAAGCTACAAATGCTAAGTTTGGTCCTTTCTAGTATTGCAGCAAGAGTGCAGATATTCTGTCCTGTGCCTCTTTTTCCCTCAGGGACTTTACGAAGTAAGAAAGTCAAAGGCCAGCATTTGGAAATGTACTGATGTGTTCATTTTGACAAGATTAACAGATATGCACACAGTACTTACTATAGTTGACATAATTTATTTCAGAAAGCTTGGAGAACTGAATGTGAATTCACAGATGCACAAAGCATCTTCTTTTTATCTTGATTAGCTCACCTTATTTCTCACCTCAGCTTGTGCATGAAAACAGTAGGACTTGGAGCTCCTCATCCCTTAGTCCATGATCTGTCAATACCAAGCAACTAGTTCAATGTCCTGTCATGCTCCTGCATGGCCACAGGTTTCACTACACTTTTATCACAGGTTTAGATACATCTTCTGCCTGTCTCCTCTTTGAGTTTTATACTTGATGTCGTAACTATTGATACAGGGTAACCCTAATTAGCTGGGAAACTCTCTGGCCTGCCTACTTTGCATTAACCATGGAAGACATCTGTAGTTTACCCATTTAAGAAAAAAAGGTCTGAAATGAAGTGCAGCAAGAAGCAGCAGGCTGAGAGGAGAATGAACTCTTTGCTCTTAAAAAGCAGCACTTCTGTTTGTTGAGGTAATAATAAGTTTAGTAGTTATCTTTTAAAAAAAATAATTGACATTTATGATTTTAAGAAAAGTTAGTCTCAGTGTTGTGCTTTATAATTAAAAAAACAAATGTTCTGTATTTAAATTCTCTGTTTACAGGAGAAACACTATGTCACTTGGGTTTTAATGGAAGTTACAGGTATTTTACTAGTTTTTCATTCCATCAGAGCTTCAGTAAGTGTGTCTGCCCTTAAAGGGCTGCTTTACAACTCCTACAGAGGGACATTTCAGTGAATTACAGTACATATTCTAATGACTTTAGACAAAAGAAGATGTATTTACTAGTGGTATGAGCACAAAATGGTCACTGACTATGAGTAGTGAGAGTCTCAGGTCTGTTGTTAGAGGATTTAGTCAGAAAGACTTATTCTTCTTGACAATATATTTAAATAAAAAAGTAATTCCCTTCTTTATAGGGAAAAAGGTAGTACTAACAGTCTTCAGAACCTGGAGAGATTTGAGAGTTGTTCCTATATTCAGTCATGTTACCTTGTGGCTGCTAGAGGAGCTTTGACTTTGATGTAGCTGTGGGAGAAAATTGATGAGAACACTAACAGAAACTATTCAGTGCAGCAGATACATCTTTGCCTCACTTGCAAGCATGTACTGTAGTAGAGCTTCTGGATGTTTTGTAAGTTTGATTGACTTTTGCAAATTGTACTAGGAATGAATGACCGAGAAGTTAATTATAAGCTGGAAATCCTTTGTGAATGTATGGGATTAATTTAAATCATTCTAATATTACTTTCCTCTGTTTTACCAAATTTTAAAGAAGTTAAAAAAACAAAACACAAAAAGTTAAATCATAATTATTTATTATTCTAACAGTCCTCTAAACTGTTAAAGAAGTGTAAAACTGTCAGATTGTAAATGTGAATCAAACCTGTCTCTGTAGTAGATTTTTTAAAGTGGCAGCACATTTTTTTATTAAAAAAAAAGAAAGGCTTCAAAGGCTTGTGTGTAGAATTTGATTTATTTTTTTTCAGTTGACGTCTGATTTCAGTGAAGATAAATTGAGTTACATCAGCAGAGAGACTTAAATCATCTGAGAGATTTAATTTGTTGCAAATGAACTCCAGGGATCCTGGATTGTACAGTTCAATAACAACTTTTAGAGCCACCTCAGCAACTGCACTGTCATGCTTTGGGCCAGATGCTGAAACATGCAAAGGATTTCTTTCAGCATGTATTTACCAGCAAAAGAGCCTGCACAGTCACTGCAAGGGCTCGATTTCATGAAGTCATTACAGATTCCACTAATTCTTTTCATTGTTTTGGTTTCTGCTTCCAAGTACCTCTGCCAGGGTACTTGACCTGGTTTGCTAGTGTTACTGCCTCCCCCTTACCCCAACTATTAGCTGAATGGGAAAGCAATGAGCAAAATCACTGCAACCAGAATGGAGAGGCTGCAGCCAGCCATTAGCTTGCCTTATCCCACCCTTAAATCTGAGATTTCCAGTGGCCTCTTTCCTCACATTCAGTAACCCTTCCTTTCCCTACAGCCCTTCCTTTCTTTCTCCTTTCTTCCAGGGGCAGGAGCAAGAGAATAGTGCTTTGCAGTAGAGCAGACCTTGGGGTCAGGTGGCCATGGCTGTCCCAGTTGGTGTGTGTGCTGTGCCAGTACTGCCAAAGGCAAATCATGTTCCCTAACTAGAGGTTCCTCTTCACCAGGCAGGGAAAAGGGGCATTGTAGAGACAACACAGGTGGAAACCCTAAAGGGATGAGCCCTTTCCTTGCCTGGGTAGACTGCTGGCTGAGCTAGTGGCTTTGTTTTATTCAGCAGAACGGCAGCAAATGTGGTAGTAAAATGTTGAAGATTGAGACGTGAGAATCTGTGTATAAAAGATGTCAAATATCTGGTATGTTTTCATCTCGACAAAACTAGCATCTGTCAAAACAGTCTGAAGCTGCTGAAGTCTGCCCTGGAATGGTGTTAAGCCGAAATGGGATTCATAAAAATTTTTTTTAAAAAAGAAATTTTTTTAGATTCAGCACTTCTAAATGCAGTACCTTCTGCTGGGAGACCAAAATGTAGACTATTGCATCTTTTTTGTATGTTCCTAGACCTTTTTGCTTTGCAGATATGCTGGAGGGAATGAACAGTGCAAATGAATTTTTTTTTTTTTTTTTTTTTTTTCATCCTATTGCAGGGGTCAACACCATTTCTTGTCTGTGCTACAGCAGGCACAACAGTGCTGGGAGCATTTGATCCTCTGGATGCAATTGCTGATGTCTGTGAAAAGCATGGCCTCTGGCTTCATGTAGATGTGAGTTTGTATACTGTGAAGCTTTTTTTTTAGCATTGCTTTTTTATAATTACTATTTTTCTTTGACTGTTGATGTTATGTGCAGAAGTTGGGCTTTAATAACTTTTTTTTTTTTTTTGCATAGAGAACAGCAATGCATTCTGATTTGTCTCTGTTACATGTATTGAAAAACAGCAAATAATTTGGTTGTGATAAGCAGTGAAAGCTATTTTGTCATCGTCAGGTTATATTTCAAAATAATTTAAAAATCAATTTCTTCCATCTTGCTACCTCCTAAAAATTCTTCAAGGGTGATTATATACAAATATAACTTCAGATTCTTTCCACATTCTGTTGGAGAATGGACACATTAGCATTGTGATGTATGGCTCATACAGGTTTAAAATAAAGGTATATTTCTGGCTCAACCAGTCATAAATTTATCTTTCGTATTTACAGGTTTGAGTCTGTTGTGTATCTCCTTATGTTTTTTTTAAATTGTTCAGAATTTTTTCTTTTTTTTATAGTTTTAGGTTTGGATATTAAAATCTGTTCATGAACTTTTTGAAATACCAGTTGTGCCCTTTTATTACCTGAAAGAGCTGTGAATGTATTTTTCTAAAACTAGGTCTCTTCATCTTTTCTAAACGTTCATTCTCATTATAATTCCAATGCCACAAATCCAGGTTGGCTAGACTAAAAGTCATGGAGCAATGAGAGAATCTGTAGCAACATTAAAGGAAATTTTTTAGACCTGCTTGAAATTTTTAAGGTGTTTGTTTAACATTGAGTATGTAAGGAAAAAATCACAGAGGCAGTAATGTGCATTCAAATAAGTGTCTCACAGACATCAATAAAGTTGCTGTATGTGGGAGTCAGAAGTTTTCTTACTGGCTTGGAGGCAAAGATGCAGAATTTATCCCTGGTATTTAAAGTGACTGCAAAGCTGCTTCATGGCTGTGTGCTGGTGAGAATGACCCAGGTGGTTTTCAGCAGAAGTGCAGCATTCATCGTAGGTGCTAGACTCTTGCCTGGGTTGCATACAGTATGTGGTAAGATGGATATATTCAGAATATATGTGTTGGATTTGAGGTGAGTTGGATAGACATGGCTGGAGCCATCTCCAGAGGCTGTAGGAAGATGCTGGGTAGTCTCATACCCTGCTCCCTGTGTAGTGTAGGTGAATGACTAGTTAGGTGGGATGTACATGGGCCACATTGTGAGCCATACTTCATAGATGGTGTTTTGTGAAGAATTAACTGTCTTCTTCCAGTTTGACCTCATGTTAAGCTAAGTTAAAATGTCAGTGGATATCTTAAGAGCTTATCTTCTGTTGGAACAGTGACTGTAGCTGTCATACGTTAATTGATTCCTGGTAGAAGGACAAATGTGCAGTAATAAATTTGGTTTATGGACTGGAAGACTAATTGTTCTGTTAAGTTGTGATTCATGTTAGGAACCTCTCAGTAGGTCTTCTGAGTTCTGTCAGTATTTTTTCCATCTTTCACTCTATGAAAAGCTGAGTGCGTGGCTCTTTCTTTTCTGTTTAAAGTTTCTAGTTGTATTTATGTGGGAATAAGGTATGGGGAAGAGACTGAAAGGTTTCTATCTGAGTAACATCAGGTAAATATACAAATGTGCTATGGTAAAAGGAGCAGTCTATAACTTCTAATGTCATCTCTATTGACTTAGAGCACCATTAGAAATAGTTTTACTAGAACACTTGTGAAAAAGTACAGTGAGAACAGGCATCTGACATTCAGAAACAGTGTACAAGAAACATAGTATAGAGTTGGATTTTTCACTGTTTTTAAGCAAGCTTACCTTCTAACTTTGTAAGCAAGAATATAATATGCAAAAAGTTTGAGTTTTGAAATCAGTTGAATGATTTTCAAGTTATGCAGTCTGACGTATAGCAAGTATTGCTTTTTGGACCTGCTGTAACTTTGGAGGAAAAAACATACGGTACAATTAAAACAAATATTTAAAAATGGGGCAAGTTGTGCCTAATTTCAGACTTCTTGTGTTTCACTGATGGAAATCAGGATTATCTACTACAGATAGTCTCAAGAGCTGTTTATAAGAATATCTTATGTGAATGTCAGTGGTGTTATTTCTAGTTTTACACTGCTGTATCTCATTTCAGAATATTTTCTGATCCTAAAAATTGATACGTTTGCCTGAGGGAGTCTCTTTTCATTAAACATGAAATGATAAAGCTCATGATTCTTAGGAAGGGCAAAAGGGAGAATGTCAATATAAAATCAGTGGGCTTCAGGAGGATAAATTTCAATAAAGTCAGAAATAGAGAAGGTCTCACATGGAGACAAACCAAAGAGGAAAAGGGAGGTAAGGAAAAGGTTGTTCTAAGGAGATAACATCAATAAGCTCAAAGTGTCTCAGCAGTGAAGCTATTCAACAGCCTAAGTGCAGAGACTATAACCAAGCTTATTTTGTATACATTTCAGGATTCATACATGCATTCCAGTTGGTGCATTTTGACATATATCTATGATGCCTTTCTCAATGCCTTGTTTTGCATCATCAATATGAACTCAAGCTCCAGCACTTCTGTATATCATCTGTTATGAACATGTAACCTGAAATACTATGTATGAGTATCTCTTCCTTGCTAGTCCTCACTTTGACTTTTTTTCCTATAACTAGAGCAGGACAGAAAATCAGGTTTAACCTATGGGCCTGTGCTTACGTAGTTAATTTAATTGCACTGTGGACACTGTGATTCCCATTGTTCAGCTCTAAGTGGTTTGTTGCATATGCAACAGCTATTTTCTCATACCTGGGTACCAATTACATCACATGAGACACAGTTACAATAATTATCTTTGTCAGTCTCAGCTACCTTGTCATAAACAATGTTCCAATCTAGTTTGATTAATCGTTGTTCCTGCTCTAGTTTTGTGGATGGAGGAGAAGCAGTTAAATTCAGTGTGTCTCATCTGAAAGCCAGAGAAAGAGTGCCAAGTTGCAGCTGTGGTAGTGAGTGAAAACCTGGCTGGAAAATCATACTCAGAGAGTAATTACCAGAGGCTCACTGCTAAAAGAGGAGAAAATTTTCAGTAGGATTCTACAAAGGTCCCTGCTAAGTTAGAATTTGCCCGGTATTTTCATTAAGAACTTGGATGAAATGGAACACACTGCCTAAATTTTAAAATTTATATAAAACTGCTGCAAGAGACAGTGGGACGACAGAATTAGAAATCAAAGCGATCTCGACAGTTTGGAGAAAAAAGTGTAAAAACTAGGGTACAGTTCAGTAAAGATAGAGCTCTAAGTTTAAGCTGTAATCACTGCACAAACACAGGCTGGGGATTGTTGGCTAGGCAGCAGATCTTCAGAAAAACATCTGTAGTTTGCAGTGTATCATGAATCAGAATTTGTAAGCATTTTCAGAGAGGGTAAATGTCTTTCAGAACTGAATTCAGAAGATACATAAAGTAATTATCTCTTTCTGCTTGGTGCTCCATTTGCTTTATCTAGATTGCAGTCAAATAAAAACTGCATTTCAAGAAGGTTAAGGACCTACAGAAGAAGGATTAGAAAACAATAAAGCAGCGAGGATAAACAGAACCATATCTAGAAATTATAAGCAATGAGTTAAAAATTGAAAGTACTGATGTTATTTAAACTAGAAAAGACAGAGTCAATACATAATAGTCTACAGATGCTTTAAAAGCTGCTGCAATAAGAAAAGGAAGAATCCGTTGTCCTGACCACTGCAGGTATGACAAGAGGTAGTGCTGTTTAGGAGTGACCCTTTAAATCAGTAGAGTTGTTGCTGTTTAACACAAATAAAGTCATTAAGTTGTGCAGCCTCATTAGAGGTTTCTAAAACCAGGCAAAGCCAGTGCCAGTGATTTTCACTCTTCTAAAGTGCCTTCTCATTTGCTTTTTTTGACAGCCTTGGATACCCAAATGCTTTTTTTTTTTTTTTTTTTTTTTTTTTTGAGTAAAGAAGTAGGGAGCACAAATTCATCTTGTAGTACTGTGGCTCAAGGAGAGATTGAAATCCTGGACCTCCATCACTATCATCCCTCTCTCCCTGATCTCCAGCAGTACTTTTTTAAAACAAAGGCAGAAAGTAGTGCCAAAAGACCTGTAAGGGCAGCTGCCGCTGATGTGTCACTGCACCTTATTTTTCACTTTGATGCTAATCACGAGGTGGGTGTGTTCACTGATTAATAATCTCAAGAAAAGACAAATATTTGACCAAAGTAAGTATGGCAGAACCTGCCTTTGGAGGTGGTACACTGTTGAGATGACCTTTTGAAGAGGGTCTTTTAAATCCTAATCTTCAGACAGTGTGACAGTGTTAGCCTTTTCACATACACCTTTATTTGCAGTTTTTCCCAATATTTGTTATTTTTCAGTGAGTTGCTTATGGATTATGAAATTCAGGGAATAATCTAGTGACTGTTTTGACTTTATTGAATCATAGAATAGGTAAAATTCATCTATGAATAGGAATCAGTTTGACTGTCTTCCCGTATCATGGCTGGCTGGAGAAATACAGTTTCAAGTCATGGCTCTGCCACAGGATTGCTGTGAAGTTTGAGGCAAATAATTTCCTGCCTTAGGTCCCACCTGTAGACTGAGCAGCCCTCTCCTCAGCAAGGATGTTGTATGCATGACAACATAAAATATGATGTGGTACATTAATGTACTGCATTAATGAGAACGACATGTGTTAAGACAAGTTATTAACCTTTCATTTCCCTTGTGAGTCCTTACTGTTCCTGTCTTCCAGAGATAATAGATCTTACTACTAATGTATGACCTGGAAAAAACCCTTGATGCTAAATTCATAGATCAGCTATCACATCTGTTTCTTTTAAAGGAAAAAAAGAACTTAAGCATATGTTCTCCATGCTCAGACCAAGAATCTTCACATCAGTTGTTTTTAATTCATTAGCCCCAATTTTATGAACTTTAAAATTTTTTTTATTTGTTAAATAAGCCAAGTTGAACTGTGTTTGGTGGACTGGTGCATCATACATGTTTCTGAGGGACCTTGCTTGTTTCACAGGGAGTATGTTTAAGTGGACTGTGCCTTTTTGAAATCCAGATTGTGTCCAAATAAAAAGTGCATTCCTCAAAGCAGTTTCTAAAAGGGGAGTGTCTGACACTGATACTGTTTGTTGTGTATTTTCCCCACCCTGACTCTGAGGTCAAATATTCTTGTTTAAGGATGGAAGCTAGACAGCAGCTGGTGGGTGAAATCTGTTCCTTGCAAAATTCATAATGAGAATCACCTTTCTTGGCTAAGGTTGTCCAGAAGTTAAACTTGTCCAATAAAAACTTGTTTGAGTTCCTGCTATAGTCCATGGAGAGAGACAGATGCAAAAGGTGTCCCCCAAAGCAAGTATCTAGAATATACAAGATGATACTCAATAAGGAGCTTCAGTGGAGAGATTCTTCCAGAGAAGGCCTAAATGGCTCTTAGACTACACAGTTCTTATTTTCTGAGGGTGTTGTAGTGAGTGTTACTCCATTTTAAAGTCAGTTGGATTGCTGATAATAGAAATGGTGCTCTTGCCTACTGACTGACATCACTTTTCATGTTCAAACTTAGTGGAAAATCTGAGCCTGGATATTGCAATTGGCTGTTTATTGTTCTCTCCTCTTTCCCTTATGAATGTCTCAGAAAAGAAGTGGTTAGCAGGAAGAAACTGTAAAAAATGCAGCTTTCTGCTTTCACTATTTGGGTTTGGACTGGGGGAAAGGATGCACCTCTGATTTAGTGTGGTCATGCCAAGGGCACTTCAGTTTGTGCCCTTGCTCACACAGAAGGGTCAGTGTAGTCTGTGGCTCAGAGAGTGGTGCAAACCATTAGTGCCTCTATTTTAGGCATATACTCAGGCTGGCATCTACATTTCAGTAGATTATACTAAAGGCATATAATAAAGTATGTCTTAAATGAGTAAACATCTTCAGAAATTATTAGTTGAAGCATTAGCCAAAACACTTTATAGAAATAATATTGTTTTGTCTCTATAAATGTTCCAACAGGCTTCCTGGGGTGGCTCAGCTTTGATATCAAGGAAGCATTGTAGACTTCTTCATGGCATCCAGAGGTAAGTAAGTTTAGTTCATAGGCACACTTACCCCAGGGACTGAAATGGATAGATGTTGTGTTTGCTTCCATGAGAGCTGCATTTTCCAAAATACTATTAATTGGAGAGATTTCTGAATCTGAGTGTGTGTGTGTGGGGGGGGGAATGTGAAATCTTATTTGTCTGATTGGATTGTGTTTGGCCATTTTTTATTCTCTAGTACCCATGGTTACAGGTGCAATTCCCACCTCCTTTCTCTGTTTATAAATTTCACAGGGCTGATTCTGTTGCCTGGAATCCCCATAAAATGCTGTTGGCAGGAATCCAGTGCTGTGCTCTTCTGGTGAAAGATAGCTCTGTAAGTCATCCTGTCCTCTTTGTTTGTTCATATGTTTTTTTGCTTTTTCTTTTTTGCTTTAAATTTTTTAACACGGTAAACTGTCATTGCTGTAACATGGAAGTGGAAACAATTAGAAAACCACTGCAAGTCAGTGTTACTACGCTGCAGTGCAAATGCTGAATAATATTATTTTGAAATTCACCACAAAATGAATAAAGAGTGAAGAAGAGAGCAGGGTCAAACCAATTCAAGTCACTGTGCTCACCAATGGTCAAATTTTGCAGCTGGTGCCCTTCCTAGTGAACTTCTCTACATGATCTGCATTCAGAATTGAGCATATTGTCACCTGGGTCTGCAGCACTTAAACACCAAGCTCATCAAAGTCCTCAGAATAGCTGTCATCCATTGGGACTGCAGCACTACTGCATCTCTGTTTAAAGTAGGCAGAACACCTGTTTGCATCCCCTTATGTGGGTGCACCAGAGTGGGAAAGGAGAGGGATAGGAGTGGGAACATACACAGGTAAAGGTGCTGAGCCTTCTTTCCTCACTACAATTTCTTCCTCATCACCAGGGTGATTTAGGCTTTCCAAAGTCTACAAACTAATTAAAAGGTCTAGCAAGCAAGCAAGCAACAGAGCTCTGATCTCAAGTGGCACAAAAGGGAGATGAGTCTGCGATATTGTAGAAGTCCCTGCTTACATCTTTGTGGAATTCTTCTCCCTTAATAAAGAAATGAGTGAGAGGTCAATTTTTTCAATCCCCATTTCAATCTCAACCTTGCTAAAATTATGCCCATTGTCCACCATCAGGAGTGAGTTTTAGCTAGTAGTTCATAAGATATGAATGACTGAACACTATGAAGGTATGGAGCCCCTGAGGTTTACATTTCTATTTTGTGGCCATGATTTGCAAATAACTTGTATAAATCTCTGTCAAACCAGTTGATAGTTTCTGTTCAGCTGCAGATGGTTAGCTGTCCTTGTAATTGCTTACTGACTTCTGGTATTAAGAACTGATGAGGACCAAGGAGCATAGATGATAATCAGCACTCTCTTGGAGCTGATTGCTCCAAGCCAGGGGTGAGACATTGCAGGTCAGGTAAGAGAAGTGTGCCTTCTCATTTCCTTAGACTGGATTCTGTGGGATGAAAGAGGATTAGACTCCAGGACTACCTGTCCATCTCTCTACTATTATTCCAGGATGAAAAACAAGCAGAAAGAAGTTATTGAGTAAGATTAATGTGGTATTTTAATTGCAGGCTTGGGAAGAACTCAGTGCTGTATTTTTAACTAATTAGGCCTAGTACGTAGATAGAGCCCCAGGTAATTATTAAACTACTTGGGCTTCACAGTGGAAATTTTGTCAGAAAGAAAGAGGAAAGAAACTGAGAGAAACTGTAGCTCCTCTGGCATTTAGATTCACTTTATAACTATTCCAACTTCAGGGCTCTGGCAGCCTTTCTGTGTTCTCCTTCCAAGGAGTGTAATGTCTGGTAGATCAATCCCATTCCACTCCTACATCACAGCTAGCTGTGCGCTGGAAATATTTGCAGAGCTGAATCTTAGGCTATTGAGGAGTGAAAACACAAGTATTACTGATCATAAAATCAGATCCTTTTGTTCAGTGAGACACATTCTGTAAAGCAGGAGATGCATGGGGAGGAGAGGGTGCTTGACACTTGCATGCTTTGTGTGTGTGCCAGTGCAGTCTTTATATGCAAACAGACACATATGCAAATTTGAGTACTTTCATATCAGCATGTTGAAGGTGTTGGAATACAAATCCTTAAGAAATAAAGATCATATGCATATTTAAGGCATTTTATAACAAAGGCCTTGCTTCACTTTGACCTTCGGCATACCAGAACAGGCAGCTAAATCCACATTCCCATTAAAAATGCTATTTTCCACACCAGTAAGAAAAGGGAAGAATGCATGTATTGGTTTCTTATTTGGCAGCTTGTTCCACTGCTCCTAAATAACATAAATACCTGCATCTGCAGATGAAGCACACATTTGTATGCAAGCATAATTCCTTGACACTGTGGTTAAGATATATAAGTGGGAGATGGAAGAGTTTGGCATACATTGGTTTGCTAGTGGATGCTCAAGAAACCCCTAGTAGTTTCTGAAGGGCAGAATTCTGCAAGAAATCAGAGCAACAAAAGGCTAAACATAGATGTTAAATCTTGTTTATGAATCAAAACCTAGCTCCCTTTGAAGGATGTTTTGTTAGTCTGTCTTCCAATTTGCTTTGAGGTCTGCTTGGAATCTGTGGACTATCTCGAGATTAGGACAATGGACAAAAATAGGACAAATGGACAAAAATATCCTTTTCAGTTTTGTTGTTTTGCTTTTTCGTCATTTTTTTTAAAGCATGGATTAACAATCACAAGCTTTTTAAGTAGCCAGATGTAAGGAAAGAGAAAGAATCCATCATATTTCTGATGCAGTGGCAACACTAATTTCCCATTAGGAAAAACCATAGATACTGGTTTTGGTTTGGCTTTTTTTTTTTTTTCTGACACACAACATTAATAAAGTTTGAAGTTTAGTTGTTAATAGGCTTAGGACATTGCAGCTAGTGTATTAAAATGAAACAGGGTATTTCAATGTTTTCCTATACAGATTTTTGTACAACAAAAAGTATAAACTGCAGGAAATACCGATAAGAGTATCTTCAAGCCTTAGTGAAACACAATTGGAACACTTTTCAAAGAAGGCAAAGATAAAAAAAAGAAATACATGTTTGGCTTGATTGGAAGCAAGAAGTGTTTTCACCAAAGGGAAAGAGAGATTGGTTAATCCTCTGTAAAAGCTCTGATCAATGACAGTAGTTCTTCAGTTCTTCAGCACTTAATAAATGCCCAGCTATACCTTTTTCACTGCCATGTCCTCAGTAACTTTCATGACTTCTGTAATAAGATAGGCTTACTCAAAACACACTTCCATTTCTGTGGCATGGATTGCAGTGACTGTTCAAACACAGTTAGATGCACTGATATTCTCAAAACAATACTGAGCCAATTTTGTTCTTAAGTTCTTAAAATTTTAGGAACCAGTCTTGGGTTGTATGTACTCTCTTAAGATCACAGAGCTATTCCAATTTGTCCTTTCTACAATCCATATGAATGTGATTGTTGTCACTGTATAAATAGAGGTGTTTTTTTTTAAGAAATGCTTTTCATCGATACCAAAGTTCTCTGACTTCTTAGAATGTAGCAATAGGTTGGGTAATTAGCAATCAGTTCTAGGTAATGAGCAGAATTTTCACTTATTAGTTGAAAAAAAAGCTTCAAAGAATGTAGCTGATGAAATCCCAGTTTAGCACAGAATGTAACTGATTGAGGTGATCACCATAGCCATTTACAGTGTAATCTCTTACTCATCATTAGCAGTACCCCAAGGATATCTACTTTCCTGATTCCTTTCCAGCTGCAGGAAATACTCTGTTCCCATTGCTTTCTGCTTGGGGCTAGTACAGCTCAGAGCTCCTTCTCACCTCTTGAAGTGAATTACAGGGATGGCCTTTTGCGCTACACTGCTTTTGAGAATTTTCAAGTATGCCATTCAAAAGATCATCTTCATTGCTTCAGATGAGGCAGTTCAGGATAATGTTTGTCTTGGGGGAAAAGGGAGGTTTTGTCAATTGAATTGAAATTCAGTTTTAACTAGCAGTGGAAATGGAAATAGGTCAGATGACTTGCTGTAGTAAGTATGTCTGATGAGAAAAAATTGTTGAATTATGAATCTGAAGGTCTTATATATTGATTTGTGTATCAATAATTATTCATTTGCTTGCTATTAGTTAGAATGCAGAGCAACTATCCATAGACTTCATCAAAACCAAAGGCTATTTGAAACTTTTTAGTGGACTGGGGCCTCTGTGGAAATAGTATTTCCATTTTCTAATCTTTCACAGCCCTAGTATAAGGCAGAGCACTACCATTAGTCTCAGTACAAAAGGCAGAAAGATGAAAGATGCTGAAGAAATATCTCAAACTTGTCAAATGGGGCAGTTTTAATGAAATTTTTGCAATTTTTCTGAACAGATGGAGCAGCTTGGTTACTGTGTGGAAAACTGGGTGGTCTCTGAGAATGTTGAGTTAGAAAGTATGGTTTTTCATTTGACAAGGAAAACTGGAATGACTTTTTATGTCTTCAGCATGTGTGAATATGTTACTTTTGAGACCTCAGCAATCAGGAGTAACTGCTTTCTTGAGCATAAAACTAATCTTGGATGTTTTTTCTTTTCTGTTCTCTTCCTCACCCAAACTCACTTTCCCTTCTCTTTATTTCTCACAAAGTGCAATATTTGGTTGGTTGGTTTTTTGTTTTGTTTTGTTTCTTCTTTACTGATGTGCTGGAGGATGTCATTGTACTTGTCTCTGGAGACTGACAGTAGGCAATATCTTCAGTAGAATTTCTTGAGTGTGTTGCATTATTATTAAGATAAGCAGGTGGAAAAGGATCACCAAGGCATCACATCTTGTAAGGAGAGTTAGACAGTACCTGATTTTTTTTTTTTTTTTTTTTTTTTTTTTTCTTTTGAAGGAAATATGTTCCAAGGAGTTTAAGTTCACTCAGGGATACTGAACTATTTGTTCTTGTTGCATTTTCACTCTAGAGCATTTTTTTTAGGCTATGAAACTCTGCAGTTGACTGTG
The DNA here is from genome assembly GCF_036169615.1 of Heliangelus exortis. Taxonomy (NCBI): domain Eukaryota; kingdom Metazoa; phylum Chordata; class Aves; order Apodiformes; family Trochilidae; genus Heliangelus; species Heliangelus exortis. Next base: position 31,565,633 of record NC_092423.1, read on the forward strand.
ATCTTAAGTGAACTTCTCAGTCTTTCTGTAATATTACCATCTGAGTTTAGGTTGCTTGTGACAAACAGAAGTTATTATTTTTCAGATGACAGGCATGAGGGGAACTAATATCCTGTGATGTCCTCTATTGTTCTGCTGTATTGCTTTCTGATAAGGCAGAAGATAGTCCCACATTGATCAACTCTGCAGAAACATGGTGCAAAAATTTAAAGTCAGTAAGAGACAAAGCAAATAAGTTAAATTCGTGGATCTTACTCCCTGCTTCTTTTTTTTTTAAATGTTTTTATTTTAAATACCATGTCTAGTAAACCTGTATTTCCCCTAAAAATCAAGGTATGGAAATCTAAATGAGTAGGGCACAGTGATTTGAAAACCAGACTCTTATTCCTGTTGTGCAGCTGCTAGACAGAGAATACAAAGCTTTAGTAATATGGTAGAGGACTGATGCCTCACTGCTTGACTTTTCCTTGGTTTCTAATGTCATCTGCTTGTATTTATTTTTCTGAAAAACTTGGAAAGTGTGTGTGAGAATCTTGGGTATTGCAAAAAAAAAATAGGCCCAGTGTTGGCTTTCATCTGTGTACCATGTGCTGCAGCACATTATCACTCTGAGGACTGCAAAGGGAGAGCAGCCAGTGACCCCTTTTTTTTTTTCCCCAAGCTATCATTAAGACTGTCTTTTCACAAGGCTGAATGTGCTGGTCTTCTGGTTAAAGCGTTCAGACTGAATGTGCTCTCTTTTTCACAAACCAATGATATTACAATGGGATTGTCAAACCCTTACAAGAAACCTTTGGTGTTCTTTTGTGCTCTACAAATAGGTCAGCATGTGCATTTTTTTGTTTGTTTGTTTTGTTTTTAGTATTCAGTGAAGGAAATTGAAAAGGCTATGAGATAGGGAGACATATGTTGTATATACCAGTGGATTATTTCTCCTCTGGATTTTTTTTTTTCTTGACCTTTTTTCCTTCTCTATTTTGTTACTAGTTCCAAAGTTATCAGTAGTGTATTGTAATGCAGATCAAGAATTGTGCCTCTGTTATGGGAATATTCAACTTTGATTAAGAGTGATGCCATACACTGTCTGCCATTTTAAAATCAGACTTGCAGCAGATGCAGAGAAAAGGATGAAATGTGAAATGCTCTTTCTTGGTTCAGATGGAAGAGTGATGTTGAACTGGAAAATGAATTGTGCTCTTTGAGATGCTTTTGAGCAGATTCTGCCATGCTGTCCACTCTGTTCCTTGGTCTGTTCTGCATGGAAAACTTGTGGTTCAATTGTCACTTCAAGACATGTTTGCAGGTCTGAATTGGATGCTGTAGCCATGTTTTTAACCTTATTCAAATTTCTATTCTAGTATTATCTTATGGATTGCAAGGTTGTTTTTTTCTTACCCAATTTTAATGTTACTGGCAGATTTTCCACCTTCCCTATCTCCTGGCTTCCTTCTAAGGCCACCTTTATCACCTTTATCTGCTTTCTGCTAACCTTTTTCTCTACTTTGTAGTTTTGTGAGTATTCTTCCATATTGCATTCTTCAGCCAATGGCCAGTCCTGTGCCTCCTCTCTTCCCCTGCACCTTTAAACCTATAATAGCCTTTGTGCTTTCTGTTTCCCAGCTTTGTCCTTTGCTGGAACTTGCCATATTACTCATTTATCTTTGTTTTCTGCTGTTCATCTGTGCCCTGGCAGCCTCTCAAAAGTTGGAGGCTGGAGGTAACTGATTAAAAATAATTTCATTTGCAAGCCATAATTAGTATATGCCCAAGTACATCTTCTGAGGATTGTTTTCAAATGTTAAAATTGTCTGAACTGTGAAAAGAGACAAAAATTGGGGTTACACTAATCTCCTCACAGAGTCTTTAAGAAAAAACATGTAGTCAGATAGCCTAGACTAAATTCTTAGGGACTTAATTTTCCTGTAAGGGCTAAACATTCATTTCGTGGAGCTGAAATCTTCCCTACTTGCACGAGCTGTGCTGTATCTAGTGTTCTTTGTTTGACAAAGAAGGAATAGTTTGAGCCATTTGTGAACATGAAGGAAGCTCCTCAGGGGCCATTCTCTAATCCATTGACTGGAGCAGTGGACAGAAGCTTTTCCTTTTGCCCCCTCTTTCCCACTGTTTAACTTCGGGCAGCTGTTTCTGTGGTACCTACTCCTGTGGTTTCTTGAGATCCAAGTCGGAATTCCTCCTCAGACTGCAACTCTTCAGTGACTTTTTGAAGAAAATAATTTTGAAAAAGTTCCCATGTTGACAGGGCTGACATCACTGGGCTTAGGCTCATCCAGGGTTCTTAAACCACATGCTTTGGGTAGTTTCCAACATGTCCAGGACTGTTCTGCTAAGCAGTTGGTATGGGCAGGGAAAGAAGGCTTTGATTTGTGAAGATGAAAAGGTATGAAAATACTTAGCAGCAATCTAAGTCTCTATTGTTTTTCTAACAGGGCCTCCTGAAGAAGTGTTACTCTGCCAAGGCTTCATACCTGTTCCAGCAGGACAAGTTCTACGATGTCAGCTATGACACTGGTGACAAGTCCATTCAGTGCAGCAGGCGTCCGGATGCGTTCAAATTCTGGCTGATGTGGAAAGCATTGGGAACCACAGGCCTCGAGGAGAGAGTAAACAGGGCACTGGCTCTGGCTAGGTAAGACCTCAAAATTTGGAATATGTCTAATCTATTTAATTGTCCAAAATGTTGACAGTGCTGATGCTTCATATCCTGAAACAGACCACTTTGTTACATCTTTTCCACTGTCTGCTTTTTGGGATGTAGAAGAGGAGAAACTAACAGAAATAATAATTAGTGTTATTGCACTTCCTACAGTATTTAAGAGTAACTATTACATTTAGCAATAAGCATAGATATCAGTAAAAATAAAAGTTCAAATTAGACTATCAGTCTCTATTGTTTAGTGTTTGTTAGAATCAGACATAGGACAGTTTTACCAGTACATTGTCTGCTGATTTATAACTGTGACTTCTGGTGTTACAGTAAATGGCAGCCTTATGAGCCAGGCTCTGAGCTGTGTTTGGGAAGAAGTGTATCAGCCATACTTCTGTTCTCTTCATTCCTTACAATAAAAGAAATGCAGAAAGCCAATGATGTGGGCAAATTCAAATGAGGACGCTGTTAGTGTTAGGCTGTAGTAGAGAGGTATGAAGGCATATTCTGAGGTACTACTTGTTTTTTCTTCAAGTTTGCTGAAGTTCTGTATGCTTAGAGTATGGTCCATTAGTGCCTGGAGGACCTATTTGTTGCAATTTTTCCAGTCACCCACCATGTTCAATTTTACTGTGGTTTGGGTCATGCAGAAATGAGCTTCACAAGTGAATTATGCAAAATTCTTGCTAGAGGGTGTTTCTAAAGTGATGATGTTTCAGTTTCTAGGAAGGAACTTGTATATGTAGATTGGTTTGTATTCTGATAAAATGAATAATACTGAAATAAGGTTATGGCCTATTAAAACCAATTCACTTAAAGTGAAAAACACTTCACTGAAGTCTTACATTTATTCAGAATTTATACAAGATAAATAACATCTTCACCAGTTCCTGGGCTATCTGCACACTATGCTAAATTATATAATTAATATTGAGCAAAAGTCACCCGTATCATATTGCCATTTTGTTTTTGATATAAATTACCAAGTTGAAAAGAATTGAATGTTTACTCCAGTGAAAGGAATAGTCTCACTTTAATGAAGTAACTTAAAGAAAAGGTAAAAATAGCTATTACCTAAAAGCAGAGTGGATTAGAAAGGAATAAAACAAAAGAAGCAAAATTTGAAAAGCCAGAATGAGGTGTGGATTTTTTTTTCTCTGCTTTATTTCTTTAAATCCACTTATTGTTTGGCTGGTTAAGTGTTCCCTAATATCATCTGGTTAAATTGTACCTGGTCTTTGCTTTGAAGCTTTGTCGTGCTCTGTGTCTGTACAGAGTAAGTAATTCATTCCATTATCAGTAGGAGATTTCAGCCTTATCAAGGTCACTGGCCAAGGTTGTTTGACTGAGAGTGTAGAGATTAATGACCTTTCTGAGATCGATATTTTCTTTGAATGTTAGGATTCAGCACTTCTAAGGAGTGACTGGGTTGTCACCTTTTTTCTTTTTGTTTGTTTTTTGGTTTTTTTCCATTTAAGAAGAAATTTAATTCCTAGTCATTATCTGATGAAGTACATTTTTTTTTAAGGTAGCTGCATTTCTATCCCAACTTTGCACAGACATGGGCACTATGGAGCTGAGACATCAGGTTTACTGGGCACTATGCCAGGTGTCCTTGCTGCTCAACAGCTGTGCAGACTTTCTCCTGGTTTGTTACAGTAGGTTTTACTTTGATGGTGCAAAGGCTGTGTTTCACTGTTCATGAATACAGACCTGGATTCATTCTGGAACTTGTCCACTGACTAGAACTTAAGAGCAAGTTTACTTTTTTCCCTGTGTGCATGCAGAGCTGCAGGGTTTCTAAGGTAATTGCAGATACGTATTTCTGTTGCATCACACTTTGTTTATTGACTGTTTTGTTAATTTCTTGTTGGTTTGGAGGTGAATAATGTTTTTGGTATATTAGATATCACAGGAACATTGTGATGCTACTTGTTTGGATATGTATATTTTAAAAACATTTACAGTAGACCATCCTGCTGATCACTTGGGAAAATTTTCTGGTGTGTTGGTTTTTTTCCTCCTAATTGTTTTTATTGCAGGGATGTTGCTTTATGAAGTATACTAAAAAGAAAATAGAAGTAATCTACTTTTAGGATACAGCTATAACCACCTCTGCATTTTACACTTGAGCATCTTTGCAGTTTTTCTGCCTGATTCCTCTTCTGACACCCACTCTTAGCAGACATATGTCTGCTCTCACTGCAGATCTCCACCCTTCATTTTCTGCAAGGCTTAATTGTAGCACATACCACTTCTCTTTGCACTTCAGTCCTCACTGAGACTCAAGCCCTTCTGACTTTCTACAACTGAGACATGATAATAAAACTTCACTGTCAAGTGTGGAAAGATGCACAGAGTAAATGGCTTCACTGCTGTCAAATAGTCCTGGAAAGATAAATCATGGGTGATGGGTTTTCTAATGGCTGCCTTTGTAGCCCACTGGCAATGTAGTTAAGAACATGATTAACAGTGTTGTGAGCCTGAGTGACATCAGATATCCTATGTCAGGTGGTGGTATAAAAAAAGCACTTGCAGTAAGAGGGAAAGGCATTAAGCAATGTAAAATAGCTCTAACATTTCAAGACCTCAAAAAAAAAAAAAAAAAAAATTAAAAAAAAAGGGCAAAAACAAGGAAAAAATATGGTCACCATACAGGGGTTTGTTTTTAATGATTTCTTAAAAAAATAAAATTGAGGGCCACTGTCTCATTGATGGCACATGCAAGCGTCTTCTACTAAACAAGAGAAAAGCACTAAGCTTGTTTTACTTAGGACAATTCCCCTATAGAAACAGGTTTCCCCCAACATACCCGGATGTTACCTAGCCTTCCACTTGCCTCTTTCAACCTAAACAGCAGCACAGACACTAACAGCCAGGTAACAAACCAATGCACACAGTTAAGATCTATGTGGTCATGTCAGAAAAAACCCTGGGTCTCGACTTCTTATGGTGAAAGGGGAAGCATCTCAACAGTGCAGAGTACGGTGTGACACACAGAGCTGCTTGTCATGGGAACTGGCAAGGATGTGTGCTAAGTGGTAATGAGTCACACACACAATACTTGTTAACGATAAACAGCGTGACAACTCCCCGTGCTCTGTTTCAAAAAAAATTTTATACCACCGAGGGTATTGTTTACAGCCTCCCTAGCCAACCTGTTTCTGCAGCACGTCTGCTGAATAGCAGGCACTGCAGATACGAAGCTGTGCTAGAGGTGTCCCTGTGGGGACAGGTTTCAGGCGTGTGGAGAGGTCTGAGGGAGGTTGTTTTGACAATACTGCTCTTCCTCAAGAAGTGGGTAAAAGCATTATTTGTGTGATGACCATTAATGCAGCTGCAGGCAGGAAAATGTCAAGTAAATGAAAAAAGAATAGATTTGTACAGGATCAGTAGGTTAACAGTCTCAGCTTTATTATGGTCAGGAAAATCTTCATGTAGCAGACTAAAATTCTGTGGAAAAGGTGTCTGAATTTGAGGACATTTCTTCAAAGTTTTCTTCAGGAAGGCTTTGAGAGGTAAAGAGAGGGGTAAAGAGAGAAGTCCCAGCTATGTCAGAGTGTCCTCTTTGCTTCAGAATTCCTGTGTAATATGTGCCATGGCAAAGCTGAGGTAATGTTTTAAAGAAATTCTATAAAATGAAGCTACTTAGATCCAAAGTTTTTGTTTCAAACCCATCTTCCTACTGAAGGCTTCTGTGTTTTTTGTATTGATAGATGAAGAAAAAAGCCACTTATTTCAATGCATTATTAGCATAGGAAGCCCAGGGATTATTGTGCATCAGCAATGGCTAACTGAACAAAAAAACACTGTTGGGTGCAGTGTGGAACAAGTACAGTCCTGGGAAAATTGCTAGGCTTGAAGTACATGGGAACTTTCAATTTCTGGGCTAGACAAAGTAATGCAAGAGATGTCAGGGTGACCACGAAATAACATAGCAGCACAGCATCAGCACAACATCAGCAGAAAAAAAGAGGCAGAGGAAGTAATTTTTAGAGAGCAGCATCAATGGAAATTTGCCTTGGGAAAATTCGCAGCCTGATGCAAATAGGAACAATTTGTGTGGTGGGACTCGACTGAAAAACCTGTGCCTGAGGACAGAATTTGGACTCTCCTCAGTGCTCCTTGGCTGGCTGTAGCCTTCATTTCTTTCCAGGAACTGATAGCTACTGCATTTTCACAGCATGTAGAAATTAAGTTTAACTCCATGGTTTCTTTGGGAGAAAAAAAAAAAAAAAAACCAAACAAACAAAAATTGGAGATAATAAAAAGAAAAAAAACATCTAGGTGTTTAAGACATTTTTTTTGGTTGTTGCCTTGTATCTATTGTTTTATTCTGTGCTTAAAACTCCTGCATCTTTAATTACAGATATCTAGCAGAGGAAATTATGAAAAGAGAAGGATTCCAGCTCATTTTGGAAGTAAGTGGAAATGGAACTTTATTGGGGGGTGTCTACTGCTTGATTTTGGTTTATTTTATTTAGCCAATTGTCAAGTTGTATTTGAAGTACACGATTTAATGAGGTTTGTGTGCTGGAGTTGCAGAGATCTGATTGAGCACACAACATGCTCTGTATTCCCTGCCATCACTCTTTTCCTAGCTTCTGGGCTTATGTTGCCTGAGGGAGTATAGATGGAGCACTTTCTGTGAAAGTGAAGAGCCTGGCTGTCAGTGCTTGCCAGACTCACAGATGAGAATGTGTACTGGATAGAAGAATATTTTGACCCTAAAAATGAAAATTTTGCATTAAAGCCTATTTTTTTCATCTTAATTTTGTTTCTACACCCATCTCCCTGTAAACTACCCAGAAGTTATGTTTTAACCCATCTTTGCTAAACCCGTCTGCTTATTATCTGTTGGTGATCTTGCTTAGGGGAAAACGAATAAAGTTGGCAGAGATAAAGTGCTCTGGTTTTCCATCTATCCCCAAGCTCTTCAGTTACTATGGCTAATATCTGGGGACACTGAATAGGCCTGTCATTTTTAGAAAAATCTTCAGTATTGTGGAATGTATATGTGTGTGAAAGGAAAAGACCACATAGAGGTGGAAGGGAAATGAAGAGCGTGCCACACGTGGAGATTGACAAACTGCAATGATGCAGATTTGGTTTACACTTGCTGATGACATGAGCATTCCAGGTTTGTCTAGAAGAAATACAAGTGTATGAAGTGGTTTTTATACAATATAAACTTTCCCTTTAACACTAAAAACTGCTAATTTGAAAGTGCTTACTGAGAAACTTGACAAGGAGGGAAGAATTCTGGGCCAGCAGTACATGATGGGGTTACTAAAGTGTCAAGTCTGTCTAAAGCTTTCCATTCTCTGTTATAGTACAGCTCAGCAGAGAGAGCTCAGACCTACTGTAGATGTGAAAGCTTTTGGTGAAAGTAGAGACTGCCCTTTAGTTTCTGTAGCAACAGGACACCTGGATTAAAACTGGGATTGGAGGGAGTGGTATAGCATGGGCTATAAGAAGGAAGTTGAGCAAGGGTTAAGAAAATGTTGTCTGAGGTACAGGGGGCAAACAGTGAAAATTCCAAGACTGCTGGGAGGCAGCAGGTCCCAATTATGTGAGCCATTTATGTGAGAAAGGAAGGTGAGCTTTGGACAAGAAGCTGAGGAAGATGATCTGCTGAAACACTCAGTGAGGGAAGTGCTGCAACAAGAACGACTCCACAGCCTGGAAATGCTGCTTGTGCTTTAGTCCTCCTGAACTCTTCTGTAGTATAACTACTTACCTGCTTGTATAAAAGCTGTGACAAGATAACCAGAAATAAAGTAAGCTAGGGGTAGGTAAGCTTTTTCTAGAATGGATGATATTTTCAGAGGAGGATGATGTAATTGACGTGTGAAAGGAAACAGAGATAATCAAGAAGGCAATATAGGCAATGGTGATATGGTAATATATGCCATCTGTGTTCTCCTGCCATCTGATTTTAAACAGTTTTAAAATAAGCCCTGTAATAGTGAGCTAGTGCTTGCATTCATGAGGAAGCCACTGCCATTTCAGGGTCTGTGTTTACGTGTGTACTCTTTGGGGAAAGAAAGCAGGCTTCAAGAGCTGAGTTTTATTTCATTCAGTGGCAGCAGGTGGCAGGTTGGCAGCTCTGTTCCTGCTGACAGCGATATTCTTCTTGATGATTAAATTGTATTTAATGCATTCTTTGAAGTGAGGCGGAAAATTATGTGAGCAGTTCCCAGTGCCCTTTCATGAAAGAACACGTCTCAGCTGGGGGGCTCTTCTTGTTCAGCAAACTGCCTGGGATTGTAAGAGCAGCCCCATTCACAGTGAGGCAAAGAGGTAGTGTGACCCAGCTACCAAGCTCCTTTTTAACTTCTCTGTTTCTCTTTCAACCAGTACTAATGAGGGTGGTGTGTGGGAGGGGAGAGGGGTGTGTGAGTTTGTAATCTAGACCCCAGTTAAATACTGTGTTACAAATAATGTGGGTCAGAATTGAATAATGGGTTTAATGGGAAGTGTGGAACAGGAATTTATTCCTCATGCTATTGCTATCTGTACAGGTAAAATAAACAAAAAGTTCAAAATTAGCAGGACACGGAGAGAGACCCTGGTCTCGTTTGCGGGAAACATTTTCTTAATGATAAGTGAAGTGGGAACCTCGTAAGCACAAAATACCTTATTTTAAATGCATATTGAACAGCCATTCTTCTTGTCAGAAGACTTGCAGCTAAATCTCTGCTGAGTTTAAAGGCAAAAATTTCTCTAGAAGAAAGCAGAAATATAGCATCTCAGTTTTTGCTCAAAAGGCCTGCCTAGATATTGGACAAGATATATCCACATATATGCCACATACCATGCAAAATGTCCTGAGATTCTTAAAAAGCATGGAAGTTGAGAAAGCCAGCATTAACTCTGGTGCTGTGCAGAGTGTTGTATGTCATGTGATCCAAAAAAAATTGCATCATTCATCAGAAAAATTATTTGGTGTACAAGTGTTAGATGGTGACAAAATCACAGTGTGTGTGTGTTGTGTAAAAGATGTCATAGCAAACTTCAATTTAAAACCAGAACACTTTGGGAAAAAGTGTTCTTCTCTGTAAAGTTGCTTCAGTTTTGAAATTGGTAACTTACCTCTCTATGCCAACCAAAATTTTAATTACCAAACGTGATTAAATATGTGATTAAATAAAGGTTAAATAGGTGTATAAGGAGAAAAAATGAAAAAGGAACCCAAACAGGTTTCCTTTTTCTGGAAACACGAAGAGATGTGATGCAGTGAAGGCTATCTTAAACTTTAAAAAAAGGGAAACAAACATGAGTTGGGGAAGGAAGTTGTAATGAACTGTAGAATTGTTTAGTTTGGAAAAGACCTTTTATGATCATCGGGTTCCACCATTAACCTAGCACACTGCAAACTCCACCACTAAACCATCTCCCTAAGCACCACATCTATATATCTTTTAAATATGTCCATGGATGATGACTCAACCAGTTCCCTGGGCAGCCTGTTGTAATGCATGGTAACACGTTTGGTGAAGAAATGAGTAAAAAACTCAAAGTCTCTTTTTTTTTTTTTTTTGTCCCCTGAAAAAAAAGGAACTAACAAACTGTTTTATACATTTCTGTTTCATTTGTTAAATAACATAAGCAACTGGTTGTTCTCTTTTTTAGCCAGAGTATGCAAACGTTTGCTTTTGGTACATTCCACCAAGCTTAAGAAAAATGGAGGAAGGACCTGAATTTTGGCAGAAGCTACACCGGGTGAGTGTTCCATGAACAGTGTTATCTGTAGCTTGCTGATTGAGTTGTGGGCCAGATAAATCTGCATCTCTTGTCTGGACAGTGTATTCATTACTTGTTTCAGACACTTAATATTGTCCTTGGAACTTTTCTTGCCTTATCTATAATGATCTATGATAACACAAGTGAGGAAGTGCTTAAGAATACATTTCTGTTGTTAAACAACCCATAAATGGCAACAGGCATACAATGATAAAAACTTAATTGGTGAGAGTTTTGGTGACTCTTTGTCATCTTGATAGAAAATCATGAACATCCTGAAAAAAGCAATAGTAAAATTTTGAAGTTACTAGTGTGGAATCAGTTAAGACTTAATTAAGAAGTCAATAGACACTATGGTATTATGTTTTACTGAATAAGCTATTCTATAAGAAATTGAATTTAACTCATTGTTTGGTCCTCTGTAGCAGCTGTTGTGTCCTGCAATTATTTTTTCCAAGAATTTGTTACTAAAAATTTAACTGGAGCATAGATGTGTATACTGCATGCATACTCGCATAATATATGTATTATGTGTACGAGCTATACATACTATATATGTATTCATACTTCCTATAAAGTCTTCTTTTCTTTTATTAAACTTTCTTTTCACAGGAATTGCTTTCAGTTCATGCTGGCTGTGGGTGTCTTTAGGGGTGAGGTCTGCCTTAACCCTATCCGTATCGTTTTGGAAATCTATTTAACTTTTGCAGTACAGAGCCATGCAGAGTTACTGTGTGGATGTAAAGACTTTACATTTATCATGCTTTGTGGTGGGTTGTGATCCTCTCATATGGGGCTTCCCTTCCTGTCTTTAGAATGGAAGGCCTATATATGTGTATATCTATGCATGAATACACACGGAGCTGCATAACAGCTCCTCAACCCATTGAGGAGTGAGGATTTGGAAAGGAGGAATGGGAAGGCACAGAAGAAATAACGTTACAACTGCCACCTTTTGATTTATACATTTAGGAAGGGGACTGAGGAGGAGAGGAATGAAGCAAAACAAATGGCTCTGAGGCTGTATATTGTGCGTGGCTTTTTAGTGTAACTTACTGGCTCTTTGCTCTGCTGCTCTGTGGTGCATCAGTCAGGGTAGTGAATAGATGCCTGGCTTATTTTATGTACTGATATAAATAGACTGACACTAGAAATGCAGATAGCCTAGCTGGTGTTGTGGGAGAGAACTTGAAGGGAAAAGAGTTTGTGTGCAGTTTCTCTAAAGAATCAAGCACTGCTGCAGATCCCAGCTGCTCTTTTCATGGGCAAGGTGACACTGTCTTAATTCTTACGCTCTTCTGATGAAGCATTAAAAAACCTCAAAACTTATTTCTCTCCTTTCTGCAAAGGCCCCAGAACATTTCCTGCACAGCAGATCAAAACTCCTCAGCAAACCAAGGCACTGAATGGCACAAATTTCTCTCCCATAGGAAGGAAAACAAATAGTGATTGTTAATTGTGTTACTTTAGGCAACAAAATATGTTATTTCACCTCCTTGATTTGTCTGGGGTTACTACCTTTTTGTAATACAGAGGGCCAGTTTGGGGCACAACACCTATCAATGAACAGATGAGATGACAGCACCCAGTCACAAAAACTAGGGCTGACTTGACTTGTCCAACTAATGTCCATTTATTCTGACACTGCTGATGTAAACAGACTGGTCATTATATTAGTATTATATTAATCAGGTCAAATATATGGCTGGACAAGAAGGAATGCATACTGATCAGCAAGGTCTAAATGGTGACCACTGGAGATGTTGTTTTATTATGCCATTGATGGCCAGATGAGGATGTGTATAGTTTCTTGACTGCAAGAAACTAGAGAAGATTTTTCCCATCATTTCACTAAAATGAGCATGAAAATATTTTAATTCACAATTTTTCTTTCCATACAACATTTTAACATCAGTTATTCTATTTATCAAAAAATCAGTCTTCCTTTTTGTTGACCTGCATATCTGACAATAATTAGGGAAACATATGTCTGTGGCTGTCAAGGAGTCCCTGTCCAAGTGGGGGCCAATGACAAGTGGAGTCCCTCAAGGATCAGTATTAGGACTGATCTTGTTTAACATCTTTGCCAGCATGGATGGTGGCATTGAGAGCACCCTCAGCCAGTCTGCTGATGACACCAAACTCTGTGGTGCAGCTGACACACTGGAGGGAAGGGATGCCATCCAGAGGGACCTCGACAGGCTGGAGAGGTGAGCCCATGCCAACCTCATGAAGTTCAACAAGATCAAGTGCAAGGTCCTGCATCTGGATCAAGGCAATCCCAAGCACCAATATAGACTGGGCAGGGACTGCCTGGAGAGCAGCCCTGAGGAAAAGGACTTGGGGGTGCTGGTGGATAAGTTCAACATGAGCCATCAGTGCACACTTGCAGACCAGAAAGCCAACCAGATCCTTGGCTGCATCAAGAGATACGTGACCAGAAGGTTAAGGGAAGGGATTCTCCCCCTCTACTCTGCCCTCATGGGATCCCCCCTAGAGTACTGTGTCCAGTTCTGCAGCCCCTGTTACAAGAAAGACATGGACGTGCTGGAGTGTGTCCAGAGAAGGGCCAGGAGGATGATCAGAGGGCTGGAGCAGCTCTCCTGTGAAGACAGAGTGAGAGAGTTTGGGTTATTCAGTCTGGAGAGGAGAAAGCTCTAAGGAGACCTTACTGTAGCCTTCTAGTACCTGAAGGGGCCTGCAAAAAAGCTGACAATGGATTTTTTAGGATGTCAGGAAGTGATAGGACTAGGGGGAATGGCTTCAAACTAGAGAAGGGTAGATTTAGATTAGATGTTAGGAAAAAGTTCTTCACCATGAGGGTGGTGAGACACTGGAACAGGTTGCCCAGAGAGGTGGTGGAAGTCCCTGGAAGTTTTAAGGCCAGGATGGACAGTGCTCTGAGCTACTTGATCTAGTGGGAGGTGATGGCAGGAGGGGTTGGAACTAAATGATTTTAAAGGTCCTTTCCAACCCTGAAAATTCTATGATTCTAATTCTAACATTGTAATATACCTTAAAAATACTGTGAACGAGTAATTGATTTTATTTAACTGCTTTTTCAGCAATATTGTTCAGAATAACATGCTGTCTTCTAAGGTTATTTATGTGAGTTTTAGTGCTAAGGTATAAAAATTAACTAAAAAAAAATTAAAGATATAAAAGTTAGTTTTGTTTTTAGTTAGTTTTTATTTTTTAGTTAACTAAAATTAACTAAAGGTATAAAAATTGCCCTCCTCAGAGTCTCCGTTGTGCAAAGCAGAAAGGCAGTAGGTAGGAGTGGCTTAGTGAGTTTGGGTCAGTGATTAACTGGTCATTCATGTAATCACCTGAACATGTTAGGGAAAGAGAAACAACATAGTGGTGAGGAAGTAAAGAACTGCATAAATAGTACATTATTCTGTTATCTAGTGAAACTGGGAATTCTGTGTACATCCAGTCTTACAACTTTTTTATCTGTGGGGATAACATCAGGAATTTTGCTGTGTAGTGAAACTGTTTTTCTAGACAGTACTGCAAGGCTTTGGATGCAGTTGGGTGGTCCAGCATAGTCTGTGCCCCGAATGTTTTGCAGTCCTCTCAGTGCCATAGCACTTGGCATATCCTGTAAAGGAACTTAGGATATAAGGTGTTTTTCAGTGACATTCTTCACAAGTAAGTAAAGGTGGATTTCTTCTTGTAGAAACCATAGAAACAGGCAGTCTGTGTTAACTGGGGAGCTATTAGTTCAATTAGATTTATTTTTAAATGGTGTTATTTAGTCATTGCAAACTGGGGGCAGTTGTCTCTGACCTGGCTTTGACATAACTTCTGAGATGAAGGAACAATTGCTTTTCTAGTACTCTGTGTGTCCCCTAGTGGTATTTTTGCACCTCTTCCTCTTACAACACTCCATTAAGATTTATTTAGTTTATTGCTGAGGATGGTCAATGTGTCTGTATCAGGCTGTCACCAGGTCACAGTGAGAAAAGCATTAACTGGAAATTACAGTCCAGAAATGGATGTGAGGGGAGAAGTAAAAATTTCAAGTCCAGACCATTCTGATGTTTGTATTTTTTTCCATAACTACAAATATTTGTGCATAATCCTTCTTGTAACAGTCTTGTCTGTAGCAATTCAAAGGTCAGCTTTCTCAGCTCATCCTGGAATGCCTCCAGATGGTGCAGAATTGGGTGCTTGTTAGCAACGCTGTTTCTGGAAGGCCTCCTGGTGGCACAGAAGGTGGTGGGGCACAAGGAAAGGTTTGGAAGGGTGCATCTGAATCTACTGCTGTCATCCCTTGTGGGTTGTGAATCAGCCTGTAGTTTGCTCAGACTTGGTGTGGTCTAGAAGGTGAAGAGGGTAAGCACAGAAATAACCATCTTTAAAAAAGACCTCCTCCTATGAGAGTCTGGCTTTGCCTACAGCATAACTGTAGGTGCAGTGCTCCATATTGAACACTGCCCAGTAAAAAATGCCAGTGGTATATTGCTAAGTACCACTTTAGACCTCAAAATTGGAAGTTAAAAGGTGTCAGTGGGTTCCTGGCAAGTCTTTTATGCTCTACTAAACTTCGCCTGGTTTGTAGTTGTAAACAATGTATGCTGGAGTATCTTGATTTCCAGTGACTCAGTAAAGCTTTTATACACAGTTGTTAGTTTCAATTACTCAAAATTATCTTAGTCTCAGATTCTACTTGTGGGTTTTTTGTTTGGTTTTTTGTTTGTTTGTTTGGGTTTTTTTGCTTCATACTCTGTTGGGGATTTTCGCCCAAATAATACAAAACATATTGACTGTACTAGAAGGCTTAGGATATCATTTCATAATAAAACCTATGTATCTTGGAATGTAATTTTTGGTCCTCCCTTCTCTCCCTCAGTAAAAGGTAACCTTATTGCTTCCTTTCCCTGTAACTTGAGAGAGGAATATAGCTGTTTGCTGTCCGAAGGCATATTTGTAAAATAGCCTGTCATGCTGACTGGTGTTGTGATACATTTCTATAATGAGAGGTTTTATATCAAAGCAGAAATGTAAGGAGGTTGAAGTAGTGTTGCCTTGGCAACCTTTGAATCTTGTGGTCTTTGTGGCATAAATCAAACACTAATCAAGGACCCAATTCAGTATTCAAAATATCTATTGACTATAGGATGAGGTTTGAATGCAAAGGAGAAACAAGACATTCATTTGGTTATATTAATAATATCTGCCCTCTATATTTTGGAAGAACAAGAGAAAAATGGCATAAATTATAGTCACACCATTAAATGCAACAAACCCAGGTTTATGCACAAGAGAGGCCCCCAACTTATCACTGCAAGTCTATTTCCACTTGGGCTTTGTGTGCAAAATGCTGTTACTTGAATGCTTGGCACCCCTGGGCTAAAAAAACTTTGAGTTCTTCTTACATTTGAGCTAGAAAACAATTAAGCAGTATTTTACAGTGTTTGAAGAGTAATGTTAGAGACACATTTCTGTGAATTTTGCTTACGTGAATAATTTTTACAGTAACAAGTAGTCTACTGACTTGAGCATCTAGGTCTGTTTGACCTGAGTTTCTGTGGAGGGCCACATCAAATGACAGGAAAATCAATAGTAAGATTTACACGGAAGCACATGGGAGCTAGATTGGCTAAATCATTGTGACTGACAGATCTGGAGCTTTTAATTGGTCATTTGAAAATACTGTATGTTGATCTAATTGTTTCTGATCCCATGTGCTTTCTTGTTGCATTGAAATAATGTAGTGGTGTAGAAGTGTGTGGAAAGGAACAGAAAGAAAACAAATGAGTCATTCTGGGGTTTTTTTCCAACATGTAAGAATTGTTAAGAGATGGTGCCATCCTTCAGCCTTTCTCTTAAAGCCACCTAAAAATCTATTGTGGACCTCAAGAAGTTAAAATCTGCAGGCAGAAGAGATTTCTCTGGCAAGTCTAAAAGGAAGACCTTCCAAGGGCATGGATTGTCATTTCAGGGAATCAGATGTGGGCCTCTATAGGGGTTGTCTGAAAAAATTTTGTTTGTCAGGGAAATCCTCAGGGTCAACAAGAATTCCAGATTCATCCTGTGTAACTTCAAGCATTTACCCAAGGAAGTTACTTGAGGAGCTGTCACAGTTTCCCTCCATCTTTAACACAGAGAAAGAGAACTCACAGATCATGACTTGGGCAACCTAATGTCAGAAACATAGGCAACCTAATGTCTTTCCTTTGGGAAAGACTTGTCTGGTTTTTAATTACACAGGAAGGGAACCTTAGGGATGCCAGGATCCCACCTCATTTGCCTTGTTCCATAAACACAAGCACAAAGAACCCAACACTAAATCCTGAGTGTGCTGTGTGCTGGTTTAGATGCTGCTTTTACAGGTTTCTACAGGGAAGCACTGCAAAATCTCCTAATTCAATGGACCTGGCTAAATTCTCAGTATTGTGTTAAAAAGGGGCAGAAATACATCATTCTTGTAGAGGTGAGAGCAGGAGGCTCAGTGTGGGTAATGCTGGAGGCAAGGACCTTAGGGGAGAGAGGTACAATAAGCCAAGAAGCCACAAAACAAGTAGTGGTTTAATAACTTATGTTGTAGTATAACCATTACTCAGCAGAGGGTAGTGCTTAGAAATGTAATAATATAATAAGCAGTCACTTGTTAAAGTAGCAATAGCTCTCATTTTGCAACTAATAGTACATAATATACAGCAGAAGATGAATAAAATCTTTGTAGTTTAGCTGCATATAAATGATAGTTATTGTTGAACAGAGAGATCTGAACTCTGGTAAATGAGGAGGAACAATAGAGTGGAATATAATAGCAGAAAAAAATTATTGCACTGTTTCAATACCTTTTTAATGAGGGATTTGCACACTTTCCCTTTTAATATTTTTTCCTGCAGTTAAATAAAACTCAGTACAAAAGTGTCTGTAGTTGTTAATTAAAATAGACATTTAGCATGACTGTTTTAAGTGACTTCTTTGTAGATTTGAACTATAAGAGCACAAAAATAACACGCCTTTTAAAAAATCTGTTAATTCAAAATGGAATACTTTGGTTTCTGACTGCTTGTCTGCACATAAATTCAATTTATGTCTTTGTGCCCTGTCATATTTAGTCTTGCATGTGTATTGAGGAAGTAGTGGTAAATGAAAAGGCCAAATTCACTGTTTAATTCTTCATGAAGATAAGTAGCGATCAAGGCATTATGTATTGATGGTGCCCACCTCACCTTAGCATGGTACCTGGATGCTAGCTACACTTGTGTGTATGTTGTACATTGGTGGGGTTGTACTTAACTGTACTTAACTTTCAGCCACATACAGCAGTTTGTGAGGTTGATCTATCTCACATTTGCTTCCAGCTCAGGCTTTCTGTGATAGTTTTAAATGATATTTTAGTAATTCGTGATATATCAATTGTAGAGATTTCTGTTGCAGTTCTTTGCTTGCCCCCCCTTCCAGACTGGCTTTTCAGGCATGGGTAGTACCAGTTGGGTTCACTTAAAAGCAGTTCTGTTCATGCAGAAATCTTCACTTCTTTTTGGTCAGTGGACCATTTTCAATTAAGGTCAATAGCCAAGGGTGAATATCACGAAATTTCTTTCCACTTCATTTTAACCATCTAAGTTTCATCTTTTGGATAGCAGAGTATTTTTATTCTGCCTTTCAGTCCCTTCCTAGATTTGTATATCAGGCGATATCTCAGCTGATGATATTTATATCTCAACCAACAAGAATAACACATCTGACAGCAAAACATCTCTATCATAAGAGCAGTTACCCAGCTGCTAACCCTACCCCTCATTTCTCAGAGCAAAGAGAGGACGACCAAATGGCTTTGCTGCTGTATGGTTTACTAGATGAGAGTGCAGGGCAACTTTTGTTAGCAACTTAATGCTGAGCAAGGCATGTTCAAGGCCCACTGGGGACTGAGGTCTATTGATCCCTGGTGCTCAGCTTGCAGAAACGATCGAAGCTGTGGGGAAGGAGTCTGCTGCTGCAGCTCCTTATGTTGCGTTCAGGCTGAACAAGAATTTTGTCTTCCCCAAGCCCCCTGTAGGGCAAGACTGCTCAGATCTCAAGAGGTGAAGTAAGTTTCGCACTAGCTGTTTCTTGAAATCCTTTGGAGGACAATGGAAGGTTCAATAATTTCTCCCTGTGGTAATACACATCGTGTAATGAAGCTGGGGAGGCAGGACCAAACACAGCAGAAAAAATATTGTGAGGAAATAAAACCATGAGAGAGTGATAAATTCAAAGTAAAGAACTAAACCTTCCAGGGAGATCAATGCAAGATGTATTTTCATTACAATATGTAGTGATCTGTGAAGGTACCTTAGCTAGCTCAGGTACTTACCTTAGCTCAGGTACTGGGAGTGATATGACCATACATAAGTATGGTACTTATTTCAGTTTAAAAAGTGTTAAACTAGGACTAGTTGGCTAACATGACCCTTCTTGCAGGATCCAAGCAGATCACATAGGACAGTGGGTTACAGTCTCTGTAGATGTACTGCCCTCTTAGAGGGGAAGCAAAGGGTCCACTTGACCAATATCTTAAGAATTTTGCATACTGCTAAATCCTGAAGGTCATTCTAGCTTTCAGTTCAGATATAGAAAACAAACCACCTAATTTCAAACCTTTGCATTGTTAAAAGCTTCATGCAGATATTTCTGTTAACAGATAGGAAGCCTGTAAAAAACCTTATTTTCTAACTCAAAGGAACAAAGGTCTGGGGATTCAGTGGGACTCCCATTCTCCACTTCATTGCCACAGATTCAATTGACTTAAGGATGCTAAAGCAATTCATAAACCTTAGTGCTATTTCCAGTTGAACAATGACAGTACTATTTAGTTTGTGTGGCTTTCAGATAGATACAGCATGTTAACCAGAGCAGACTTTTTCATCAATTGTTATAAAATCACACTGCTTGTAGAAGAACCACGAGGGTAAAACTAAACCCCATATGTTTTCCAGAAAACTGATTCTGGGGGCACGTAAGTGACAGTGGCACAGTTCTCATAGTGAGCTGCATTTACAGTAGGCAGCTGGTGCCATACCTCAGAAAAACTTTGTGTTGGTCAAGAATTCAAAAAGTAAGATATGCTCCTTATTTGGAGATAATAGACATCTTGCTAGGTAGTAGAATGAAATGGAAGCATTGGTATGGTATATCCTACTATGAATCACTAAGGTAGAAAAGAAAAGAATTACTATTGCTGTGAGCACAAGAACGAAGAATAATTGAACATTTTTGTTATTATTAGCCCGTCCTTATAATAATAGGCAAAACCAGCTCATCTGAAAACTAAGTCAACTATGTCATTTAAAAAAACCAAACAACATGCAACAAGACATTAAGCTCTCTTCAGAGCATTGGAAGCCAAAGGGAATTTAGATTTAGTCTGCCCCACTAGTTGACCCTTGTTACATATTTGAAAGGCAGGCAAATTAGTGATAAGTTGCCTATATTTTATAGATAAAGAAAATAAGGAAATAAAGACATGATGTGAGAGTTTATCACGTTTTTCTATTAAGAACACTTCAACATGTCATCCTCATTTGTACTTCTTGTTATTTCCCAATAGCATAATAAAAATAATAATTTCTTGGAGTCCTGTCACATAGAACAGCATTGCATTTTTGTTCATTACTGATGTAGAAGTGAATTTTGTATTTTGTAATGCAATACTGGGAGACTTTTTAGAATTGTTCATATGCTCTTTTTGAATATAAATGTGTCTGTGCGTGCATACATATGTATATGATTAGGTCTTTATATCTTGGGATATTGTAAAAGAAAGTTATTATTGAAAAGGGAGAGGATGGAATAAAGCATAATATTACTGAAGTAACTAGATTCTTAGAAAAACTTGGGACAGATTCACAGAATGATTGAGGTTTGAAGGGGCTTCTGGAGCTCATCTTTTCTAAGACCTGTGCTCAAAGAGGGCCATCTCAGCATGGTTTCCTAGGACCATATCCAGACATCTTTTGACTATCTCTAAGGATGGAGACTCCACAACATCACTGGGCAACCTGTGCCAGTGTTTCATCACCCTCACAGTGAAGTAAGTGTTTCCTAATGTTCAGAGGGAACCTCCTGAGTCCGTGCCTGTTGCTTCTGGTCCTGTCACTGGGAACTACTGCAAAAAGCCTGCTTTCCTCTCCAGTCCCTCTCTTCAGGTATAAATCTGGGTTCCCCAGTCCTTCCCCAGGACTTCTCATCTCGAGGCTCAACAGTCCCAGCTCTGAGAGTTTTTTCATAGGAGAGACACTCCAGACCCTTTACCCTCTTTGTGGCCTTTCATTGGACTCTCTCCATTGTGTCTGTGCCTTTCTTGTGCTAAGGAGCCCAGGGCTGGACATAGGATTCCAGGTGTGGCCTCACTAGTGCTGAATAGAGGGGAATGATCACCTCCCTCAACCTGCTTGCAGTACTTTGCCTATTGCAGCCCAGACTAGAAAAGCTGCCTTTATAGCAAGGACACATTTGCTGAATTACATTCAACTTGGTGTCCACTGGCCCCCCCCCCCCCCCCCCCATGTCCTTTTTTTCCAAGCAGCTTTTCATCTGGGTGACCCTCTGGCATTTGTTCACATGTGGGGTTGCAGGATTTGGCATTTCCCTTCGGACTTTCTGGGTTTCTTGTCATCTCATTTTTCCAGCCCCTATTGTTGGCATGTTCCAGTTTCTCTTTCCAGTTGGTCAACAAAAAAGCCACACAGCCCTACAAAATCAAACACAGTTTTATTCCTCATAAACTCATGCTCTCCAAGTAATGGTGACCTGTAAATCTATGGCTTAGATCATCAACAAAAATACAGTATGCATTCTTGGCCTGTTTAGAGTCAGATAGTTTCCATTCTGACCTATGGCAAATTCTTGATATATTCTTGATATATTCTTGATATATTTTGTTGGTTTTAGATAATTCATTCAGATTCCTGACTACATAGTACTTGGTTGTCCAAGCAGCATGTATTTTCCTCTGCAACAGGGCTAGTTACTCATCTTTTCCTGTGCTATATGTTGAAGTTAGAACATACTGGCTAATACTTTAAATGGCCTTTTGTGCCTATCTATGAAGGGCACTGTTTTTAATAAGAAAGCAGAGTTTGAAGACACTCAACACAGTTAATTTAGTTCTGGTTGACTCTATTGACTATGTTTCTGTAAAGCAGCACAGTGTTTCTGCATATCTGTGCACCTCTGCATTATGCTCAGTGCCATATGCACATTAATAACCAATGATGGAAGAAAAAAAAAAAGTTTGAGTTACAGGCTGAACTCCAATCTATGGCTTTTCTGAAAGTGTCATAGATCATGTTTAATAGCCTGTGGGTCAAAATGAAACTCCATATACATCACAGGGGAACTCAATAATTGAAGCATACTAAGAATGTCTGAGTATTCAAGTCTTGAGGTCACTGGAAGCTGCATTTTCTGCTTGCTTTTTACCCAAATAAAAGCTGCCCCCTTCTTCTGTCATCTTTTCTTTTTCTAACAAACAGTAATCATATTTTAATGCGCTGACTTAAATGATTTTATCTGACATTTTAGGGAATAATGAACTGCCTTTTCTTCCACTTCTACCGCCTAATTTCCTGTGAAATGAGAAAAACATTATGTGATATTAGCATTTCAGAGTGTCTCCAGTACACTCAACTCAGGGCTATACCTTCTCTGTGCCAGGTATCTGCAGAATGGTCCCAGAGGGACACTGAGCATGTTCTTTGGGTCTATGAACCTGGTCTGCATGCCAGCTCTGAACTCACTCCTTTCTATGAGAAGACCTAAGGGCTTTCTGAAGGATTGTAACTGGTCCCTTGGTGAGGAGAATGCAATAATTTGCAACCCTGGGGCTGGACAGGTGGTATTGCATGGGTATGGGGAGGATGTACAGTCTTGTCTCAGGAAAGAGCACTTTGTGCCTCTAAGCTGTCCATCCTGCAACTGTTCATCCTGTGACTCCCCAGCCCTGTGGAAATTTTGGTATGCAGTTCAGAGGATCAGGAATTTTGTGATCTCCAATTTGAACTGGATAGGGTTGATGACTACAGAATGGAAATGATGGAATAACAGATTATTTTTAGGTAAGCACTTGAAGTGAACATTTTAAGGTACACTAAGGACTGATGAGGTGATGCAGATGTGATGGTTATATATATTCCTTAAGCTTGCTGATTCCTGATAACTTGATACTTTCAATGTTGAAGGATATGTGTAGGATAGAAGTAACATCTGCCCCTCCCATCGGTCCTTTAAGGCACAGGATGAATCAAGAGTCACAGCAAAGAACATAGCCAAAAAAAAAAAATTTTTTTTTTGTAGTTATTTAATTGCTAATGCATGATTTTTCTTGCTTTTGTAAACAGCAAAGTTGCAAAATCAAATGGAAGCCACCGCTTCTTGACTGGCACCTTTTACGTGCAGCCTCTTCCTCTGCAGAGGTAACAGGAGCTTCTCTGAATTCTTTAAATATTGTATGAAGGTACTTGAGTATCCGAAAGTGCAGATGGGCTAAATGACAATCTCATGAATGAATAATGAGCTGTAGTGTGGCCTGTTGGTAGTGACCTTTTACGTGAACCTTTTCTATACTACACATTAAAATTTCCTCCAGTCACAAATCTTTCTGGTGGCATCTTGACCATTCTGCCCTGCCGGCTGGTACCTTCTGTGGTTTCTGAATGAACTGAGTGTTTTCTAGCATTCTGCTGGTTTTGGCATGTTTAAAAAACAACAGCAATGAGTTGGCTGTATTGCAGCAGCAGCGATTACAAAATAAATAACACAGTGATTTTTTTTTTTTTAATCGTTATAGGGAGTTGGACAGAAGGAAAATAAAATATTTTTGTTTTACCCTTAATTAATGGACATCATCACTGACAAGGTGGTGAAGCATTAGGAACCATTTGCCCAGGGAGGTGGTGAAGTTGCCATCCCTGACTTTATTAAAACAAAAAAACTGGCAGATGTGGCACTTGGGGAGGTGATTCAGTGGTTAGGGTGATTAGGGACTGACAGCTGGACTCGATGATCCTAAAGGTCCTTTCCACAATGATTCTATGATTCAAAGTGTCCTTACTTTGTTCCTGGAAGTCCAAAAGACACAATTTTTTTAGGCACTGGAATAAGAGTACCAGTATGACACAGAAAAGCATCCTGTCTGCCAAAGAGGAGCGAGGAAGCTGTTGTCTTTGCCCTGCCATTCCCCTGAGTCTCTGCCCTTTCCTGCCACTTTCTACAGCAGCAGCTCTTTGCCAGTAGAGCATTTGTGCTCCTCCTCTCTGAAAGGACCATGTGTGCTAGAAAAGGTGCATCCAGACAGCAAATGCAACTCCTCTGCCCTCTACCTCTTCCAGGCAGAGAAGATGACCCAACTACAGACAGAGATCTGTGGAAAGGCATCAGCCTGCTTTATCTTTTTTCCTTGAAAGTGCACTTATACTGAATAGTGCCTGCCAGACAGGAAATATTAGCTGGTTTTTAATGAGCTTTAGGATGCTGCTTGTGACTTGTAAAAATAAATGAATAAGCTAATTTACATGTTGGCAGCCAATTTGCATCTAGCCATAAAACTGAAGGTATTGAACAAAAGGAACTTAAGGGCAGAAGGAATTACCCGGCCACCTCTGTATTTTGGGGACTTTTCTCTGTATAGTCTGGTGACTTTTGCATAAACACATTTTCTGGAAAGGTATCTATTCTTGAGTGGAAAATATAAAGGAATGATAAAGATACCATTTTCCTTTTCTCTATAGCTAATTAGCTTTCCTATAATGAAAGGAGATTGATTGAGAAGGGAGGAAAAAAGGTGGTGAAAAAATACCTTCCCACACTCAAATAGCCTGGTCTACTTTATTTTTCCCTTTTCACATGCTCATAAGCTATCATCAAGTTATCTCAAATTCTTTTATTTATAAGCGAAACAGATTCACATCTCTAAGTCTTCATTAGCCATTGAATCATTTCTCTGGCTGTCATCAGCATCCTTCCAGTCTTTCATTGCTGGTTTTTGGTTTTTTGGTTTTGTTTGTGTTTTTAAAGTAAACATCTGAACTACACATTTTTCCCAGCACCTGAATTTTCAGTACTGCAAATGGAGATAAAATTGCTTCCTTAATGCCTGTGCACTTTTTATAAAACTGTGGCTGGTATTACCTTTTTTTCCCCCGCTGTATTTCTTTGGGAGCTCAAGCTGATGAGGCTTTGTAAAATATTGTGATTATGAATGCTGAAGTGAAAACTTCTCTTGTGTATAAATGAGTATTTCAAGAACAAAGGAATTTGTCAAGATGACTTGTTGGGTTTTTTTCCCCATTGGCCCATGGAAAACAGGCTGACATCGTAGATTAACCAGGTCTCCTAGGACCTCAGTATCTGTGTTTAAGAGCAGCCCTGACTATTTTAAAGCATCCACATAAATGACCTATTTACAAAATGTTGTATTCTGTCTCTTGACAGAACTTTTTAAAGCTGATTTTGGCTCTGATGTAGAGTGAAAAGAATTACAGAGAACTCAGTTGCTTGCCAGGAAGGATTCTTGGTTTCTGATATGTGACCTGAAAGCTCATATAAATTTTGTTTTATTGTTGACTGCTACAGTCTTTTCAGAGTTGCTGTTTTTAGGATAGTCATCCATTCTGAGCTATCAGTGGTTTTTTTTGCTTACATGCACAGTTTACCTGTATTAAAAAGCCATGGTTGGAGTGGGTTTGGGCACTCCAAGTCTGTCTTTCTCCATTTTCTCCCTTACTGAATCTCTCACTTGCAAATGGTATCAGCTGTCATTTCTTGACTCCCAGAAAACCAACAATGGGGATTAGCATCAAGGCTAATCCTGATCTCTGTGGAGACACACTAGCTTTTGATTGACACCCTATTTACTATATGTGGAGATATGCTAGTTATTCAAATCTTGCTTAGTTTTATTTTACTGCTATTATGAGGTTCTGGGTTTTTCTTTGTGCTGTTGCTGTGTGACTTGTTCCTGCTATTTTTCATCTAAATGGCTTGGGTAAGGCTTTCTTATTAATGCTCTAAGTGCAAGTAAATCATCAAGAAAACTTGTAATATCAGCAAAATAATGAAGGCGGGCTGACCCAAAAAAAGGTGTTTGGCAAAGATTTAAATGTAACAAAAGATGAAATTTTAAATCTGTTTGTATCAATTTTAGAATTGCTATTTTTTAACCCTTTAATTTGAAACTAAATTTGGAGTAAGTGCTATTTTTTTTTTTTAAACTGTATTTTCATATGTGCTTAGGCATCCTCATTTCACTAAATCCATCTCCTTACCACTTCTAATACTGATGTTTGTGTTCTGAAATTTCCATCATATCCAAAATACTATCCAAATTTTCGGTGAGCCTTTTTTAGTCTTGAACACACCCCAGCCAGCCTGTAGAGCTAAAAATTTGCCCTCGGTAGAATTTTAACATCCAAATAACTGTCGATGGCTTGGAAATGTCCATCAGGTTTGTGGTAGGAATCCCCCACCATGCAGAAAATGAAGCCTTATTGAACACTCCTGCCTTGCCTGCATTTTTAATGATTAAACATAGGTAGGGCTTCTCTCTTCCCTAATGTACACAGTAAAGTTGTTCTTTCCTTAGTCCTGTCAGTAAAGGATTTCATTTACTTCTGATAATTTTTCTCCATGTCACATTTGTATCGATTGCTATCTGATCAGTTTCCCTCTTTCAACTTGTTAAATATTGCTTTGCTATCTTCTCTTTGCCAATAAATTGGGATGGGATTTTAGATAAAGCTGTCTTCTTTCTTGGTTGAAGGATTGCAACTTTTGGCCATCTAATCTCATCTTTAAGAGCTTTAAGCTTTCATCTGTATTTTCCATCTGGAGTTTTTTGGAAAGTCTTTTGAAACATCCTTTATTACAGGGACCATCCTTTTCCTTTGGCTGCAGTAAGTCTAGTCAGTCAGGTTGTGATTAGTTCATAGGGGAAAGCGCTGATTTATAGACCAATGATGAATTTCTGTGTGCCAAAATATGGCTGGAGATGAAGATGTATCAGACCTGCTGCTGAGTTGGGACAGGATACATCCCTGTGGAAAACATTGTTGTGTGAAGTGGGGACTGTGTGGATGTGCTAGGTTAGTGTGTTCGATAACGGGATGCAGAGACTGGGGAAGGGAAAGCCAGTGCTGGGTATCCAGGTGTCTCAGCTGCTTGAGCAATTCATCTGTTTGATTGCAGTAATTCAGTTTTCTACAGAGACCTATCTGTGCTGGTGGATCGGGTTAATTTTGGCAATCAACAGAAGCTATGAGGTAGCTGTGTTGACCTGAAGGGCTCACTGCTCCAGCTGCCAAAGCTTGGTTGGGGATGGTGCTTGGTGCCTGGGTGTAGGACCTGCCCTCTGTGGTCAGCACTGGAAACCATGTGCGGGAAACCTGCAGTGCTGGTAGCTGTGTGAGGGCTCAGTTGTCGGGTCCAGCCGGATGAAAAGCTACTCGTGTAATTCGGGATTTCACTTGGAACACAGTTTTTCCAAGCGAGGTTTTAAAGCTACAGCTAGTAGTAAAGCAAGGTGACCATCGGGGGGCACCAGAACGACAGCAATAGATTGGAACTGCTAATCAGTGCAAATGTGTTTGGTGCAGTCAGGAAAAAGCCCTGTGTTTGAGGAGGAGACGAAATATCTTTCAGTTCTTAAATCAACACAAATTCCTTAGTAATACTTCCAGCTCTGTTTTGAAGGCAGGAGCTGTTAAAGAATAGACTACAGCAAGTGTGAGTTTTCTTCTGCTTTCCAGGCAGCACTAGCTATTTTTTTTTAAATCCTTTGTATTAAATTACAAAGTTTACACTATAAAGTTATTTTGAATAAAATACTTTGAACAATCATTACTCAAAATTCAGTGTCTAATAAAATATGGAATAGTCCTTGTAAAGTTGTTACAGTTCTCTCCTTCCTAGGCATTTGAGTGCTCTAGATAGTATCTCAATCCAGTAATGTTAGTATGCTGTTTTAACAGCAGTTGAGTGGTGTTTTTTGTTTGGTTGTTTGGTTTGTTTTGTTCCTCCTGAGGGACAAGTAATTTGTCTGGATTTCAGGGATACTTAATGACATCCCTTCTGGCTAGTTGCTCTGTGTGGATTTTAGCATGGGTACATACTGTATAACAGTGACTATAGGCTACTGGTAACTCATGGTGTCAAAGTATTCTTGCCTGCTCTTTCACCTGGCCTCAGGAGAAAGGGGCAGAAAGTACTGTTTTTCCATTTAAAAAGAAGGCTCTTCTGCCATCTGTGGGCAAAGGCTTCTTCCAAGTGTTTCCTCTGAAACCTGAAATTTAGACACCTAGAAAAGACACAGAAATGTAATTAAAAGACTCCATGCCTGAAACCATGTTGCTTTTTCTGACTGTGTAATTTGGCCTGAAAAAAATACTACTTCTCTATGCAGGCCTGGCCTTCCTTATATCCCTGGAGCATCATATTTGCAGCCCTAATAGAAAACGGTGTCATTATGAAACATCTGGCTTTCATCTGGCAGCTAGGGGCATCTGGAAATCCCCATTTTTTCAAGTTCACTAAACCCGTCTGAGGTGTTCTAAAAATGATGAAAAGACCTGTTAATCCTATTGATGTTTAACTGTAAATCGGGAAGTCGCTTCTTAAATTCGTGCAGTTTCTTAATTCATGCACTAGATGGTGGTAAAAAGCAGCCCAAGTTCTACGCTCCCTTCTGCTTTCCAAAGTCACAGCTGACAGTGGAAAATGAAAGCACATGAGACCATTTTGCCTGGCGAGCTTTTAAACTTTTTTTTTTCCTGTTTCTGAATGATTAATCTGTTTAGCAGAATCCTCTTAAAGATTAAGGTAGAAGGGAAAGTGTTTGGCCGTACTGATAAAAATCTGTTGTTTGATAAGCACATAGTACTTTTGTCTGTGTTAATACCAAATATTCATAAAATATTCTATAATTTCAAGTTGAGATTAGTGTCATTTCCACAATATAGAAATACAAATATACAAGTTCTTCAAATAGTTGTTATGGACTGAAACCCAGTCTCTGAATATAAAACTTGATTACTGATAGTTAGTACAAGGTACTATAGGGAATCACTACTCTGAAGACAGGATTCCAGATTTTTATACGATTAAAAAAAGAACAAGGAGAAACCATTTCCCTGTGCCTGCCCTGAAATTTTAATAGCTGCTATAATCTCATTCCTTGGTAATAATACTGTCTTCAAAGGGTTAGATTGCAAGATTTGTTTTGGATTCTGTAACTAGAAAAATTAATTGCACTGAACAGAATTGGCAAAAACATTCCTTTTACTAAAACAACTAAAGTGATATTTTCAGACATGGAGGCTGATAGATGGATTTAGACAGATTAGGGACATGGGGAAAGATGGTAAGTACAATGCTTTGTAAAGCTATGGTAGGTTGAAAATAGTAAAGGTGCAGCATTTAGGGAGAAGAAGGGGAATGTACAGACTCATGGGACGGTGCAATGGCTGTTATGGGCTAATAGCATAGTTCAAATAAAAAGCTGAAAGGACGGTGTTCTGTAAATATTAAGTATTAATATCTAGGAGACTTTTTTTGTACTCTGTCTACATCTATAAGTAAGGCAGCAGAAGTCTGGCTCTGGACTAGAGCTCTGTGCATACAGTGTTCCTCTGACAGGGTTAGAAGCTGGCAGAATGGCCCCTTTTTCTCCTCCAGTCATCCTACAGGGGATGGCTGTGGCAAAAGATTCCATGCTGTGAAACCACCTTCATTTGTGAAAAGGTGGAGGAGATCTGACAGTGCGTGGAGCAATGGTGTGGCTTCAGCTAGGGTAAAAATGAGAGTACTCTTTTTTTGCTTTCTGAACCGAACACAGACACTCCGTGCTGAGGCCTTATCCCCAAAGCTGGGTAATGAGATCCCCCCTTGGGCAATAACCTCAAATTACATATTTGTAACTCTTTGCAGCTTCTGTGAGCCAGGCAGTGGTGAAGGCACAGGTCATCAGTGTTTGGGAAGCTGGATAACAGTAAGTAAATATCTACTCACAGGCAGTTGTAGAGTTAAAAGACTAAAAGGAAATTTGATGCAGCTACAACATGTTTTACACTGGTGATCCATGTAGCAATGAGGAAATGCATGGAAAAGCAAGATTCCAGACAACTGAGTTGGTGATATGATTCATACACTGACTTTTTAGCTCAGCACTCAGCCTGGTTATAATGAGAATCATCTGAGAGAAGTAAAATAACATTAGTTTGAAGCTTGTAGGAGGGCAGTAGTGTGCAGTCATGCTAGACGTGGAAACTCAAATGCTCTGTAGCATGTTGGGGAGATGGAGGTTGTGTCACGTACTAGAAAGAGTTTTTTATTTTCCTGTTTTTTTAGAGGAGTCCACTGCAAGTCTGTCTTTTGTTCTAAGCTGGTTTTACACAGCTGCATGTGTGCTCTTGCGTGTGTGGTGTATGCATGCAAATAATCTGTGTCTATATGGAAAATGGATCTGTGCATGAACACATAGGCTGCTTGGCAGCAGTGCACCAAAGGGATTTGTATGCACTAAATTTACAAAACCTGGCTCTGAACACAGGAAAGGAAGTGGTGTCAGGAGAGCGAAGGCACACCCTAATTATGGTGCTAGCACGTATTCTCACAAATGTTCTTAGTTAAAGATGGCTCTTCCTCAAACAGAATCAAAACTGCAAACCTCACATTGTCTTGTTCTGTGCACTTTAAGTTTTTGAGCTCAGAGAGCTTTAACGGAGGATAGGATCATGAGGTAAAAGCATCTGTGGATTTAATCCTAGTTTAAAGTTCTATCTCAAGTTCATGCCAGATGAAGCCAGATGAAACTCCACCCCAAAAAGCAGAGTTTTCTAATGATTGGTGACCAATGGGGTGTACCTGGAATCAAATGAGTTCTTACATATAGAAAATGATTCAAAGCATATGTCCACAAAATTTTAGTGAAAATTGTCAGCCACAGAAAAGACTTATAAGCAGTGGCAATTCAGTATGGTGTTACTACGTGGCTGCATTCAGGTGTCCTTTGGACCCAGGGGCTTCCTTCTTTTTCAGCCCAATAGATTTGAGGTCACTGTAGGTCCCTGTCCCCAGGTCCAGTGACTACACAATATAGATGCACATTAAAAATGCACAATATACATGCAGCTGACTGCACAGATCAATGAAGAGAGCAGTCTCTTTACTGGCAACCCCATAAACACATGTAATGGTCATATGGGTATGGACAATATGAACTACTCAACTCTCTTTAGCTGATAAGGACAGAAATGTTGTGGGGTACATATATACACATTGTGGTCTCCTTGGTAGCTAGTTTTAGATATGGGCTCCCTTCATCTGCTGGCACCTTGGTCTCAGACCAAGACCTCAGTACTCAAAGCTCTCAACCTGCTACCTGGCTCTTCCATCTGGAAGTTTCTTAGTGTTGATACACCCACAAAAAAGGAAAGAAATAGGATTTAATAAGAATATAGGATAATTTGCTGTGATAAAGTGCAGGATTCATGTGTGTGAATGTACTGACCAGCAGTCTGTTTGTATCTGACTTTCCTGTTTATCTTCTTTTCCCCCTATTTTTCCCACACTTGTTCCTCCCCAATCCACCTTGACCTCTCTGTTCATACATTTGGTTCCTCATCTAGGGGATCCCATAATACATTTTTTGCAGTCCAGAATTTTCTTCCTTCTGTATCGCACACTTAAGTCTGTACCCCTCACCTGGGGTATTCCTGTGAGAGTTTTCCATTTATTTCTCTTTGTGTGCTTCACACTCGAGGCAAGTTTCCTCCTGTGATAGTCGGGGGAGTAGTCAATGTGATGTGCTCCATTTTCTCTCATCAGGTTGCAAAGGTTCCTCTGCCTGTTGTTCAACTGATCCTTGAACAGGGATTTGTATGGGGTCTTTGTATGCTCTGTGGTTAGCCTTAAATGACACCACTTAATGCACAGCCTCTATCTTAGCCACTGGAGGACTGATTTTGCTTGTATTCTGGATATTCTCCCTCTCTGCACTGTGACCAGTGCAGCTTTTGGGCCTACCCAGCAGCTCCATAACCTGGAAACATCAGACGAACATGAATTTTAGATATCTTTGATTTGAGAGAAACTGTCTGAATAGTCTTGCGTTAGCCATCTAAAAGTTAGTCAGACCCCACAGAGGAGAGAAGCTTTTCCAAGTTGAGCCCCTCTGTCTTAAGATGCTTACCCTAGGATGAGGTGAATCACTCTATGGAGGTGCCTCATTTTCTCTGCTAATTGAAGGCAAAGCCCAGATGACCAGTTTAACCTAGATGTCCAACTTTCAGGCTGCCAAAATGATGGCAGTTGAATCCAATTTTCCAGATTTTATCTTCAGTGTTGGAAGCCAGTTCTCTGGGTAACACATGATGTACAGTTCAATGCATTTAATGCTTCCTCTCTATTGCTTCCTCTCCATTGCTCCCCTTATCTTTGAGACTCTTATAGAAATAAGCAATTACCATCTGTAAACATTGCAGGTCCTGATGGAGAAATACTTTCAAGGATCAATGTCAGTCAATAGAAGGTGCTGAAACTTGGGAATTGTAGTCTGTGTTACTGACATGTGTAACATAAAGAAGGAGGAACAACCAGAATAGCATTTTGTGTGATCCTTCATCTGCTCACTAAGACCTCACCAAGAATGAAGTTCACACCAGTCATCAGCTCTTGGAGGTGTGTTCTTGGAGTGCATGGAGTGCTAACCTGCTAAGCCCTGGAGGAGCTGTCATCTGTGCTGCCAGTGGGACTTGCTGCCTGGCACCCTGATGCTGAGCTCAGCTATGGTCCTTTCAGAAGAAAATCACATTGATCCAGACAGCAACATGTGTGTGTATTATTCAAGAGTATTTGCAAGACAAATTTGTGTTAAAAATACTGTGTACTGCTTATTAACTCCTTAATGTACCTGAGTGATGTCTGGCTTTGGCTTAGTTGTGGTCAAGGTCTTGGTCATCATTATTTCCATTCTGTGTGCCTCAGGTCCTTCTAGAGATTAAGACAGAGATGATAGTAGTTCCTCTTATCTATGAAGTTCATTGAAATATGGGAATGGAAAGCACTGTAAGGCTCCAAAATAGACTTGGGAGTATGGCTTTTTTTTTTTTTCCTTGTCTTTTTTTCTGACAGCACCCACCTATTTATTTGTGTCCCTGCTCCTGACCTGCCCAGTGCTTGAACAGGAGATGGATGTGACTTCAGGAGTATCAGGTTTTTAAGACAAAAGAGAAAGTTTAAGAAATGGTGTAGTTCAGACTGAACTTTTGATTCCTTAGCTGTGCTGTTCCTATCAGAAGAATGGTAGGCAGGTCTACAGCAGCATGAAGGAAGAACGGTCATGGTGGACAAAAATAAGTATTTAAATCCCCAGATATTTAATTTATTGGAAATTATATGACTTAACTATAAAAGCACAGTAATTATGACCCATGCAATACTAATGACTATTGGCAACAAGGCTCATGAGGACACACAATCTAATTAGCTTTAATGGAATGGATTTAATAATACATTGGATTAACATCTGTTAGAACCAAGTATCAAGATTTATTGTTCTCTGAATAAATATTGACCTCTTGCTCTCAGGTCAATAAATCTTAAGCTTGCCTTCACTTAAATGAGTATCTACTCCTCTGTTTCCTATCACCAACTCCAGTAGGAGGGATTGAGCTGCACTTTCTCCTTCTACATCAAACATTTCTTTAAGAAATATCAGGAAAACATTGAATTGGCAAATAAAGGAAAAAAGGCTTGGGGTGTAAATTTCAGAATGTTCAGAAAAAATCACTTAATAGTAATGCCATAGACACAGTGTGAAGCTTTTATCTTCTGCTCAGCTAAGCAGTCTTTATGTAGACTTTGTGTAATGTTGTGACTCATGTCAGATATACTTGTGGGGGGGGTGAGTGGGAGGAAATCCTGCTCTATCGTGTGTATTCAGATACAAAGTTTTCTCTAGGAATTCAGATTTCATTTTGTGCTTCAGATATTTAAGCACAGATTCCTGTTTAACTGTAGGCATCTTGAGAGGAGTGAGATGGGATATGTTTCTTTTTTATGCCTGCAAGGGAGGAGTTTCTTGTTACTTTCCTAAGAGTCAGTATGATCAGTTACTCTAAAAGCATTAGAAAATACTTGAGATTGAAATCCATTCAGCAGATATTTAGACCTTCCTTTCAAATTTATTAGAGTTATAAGGAGATCTGTTAGTCCAACTCTACTGCAGGTGAATTCAGCTATAAAACTCCCTGTGACTTCAGTGGCAGACTTCTGTAGGCGAATGTTGATCAATGTAAATAATCTTTTCTGCAGCCACTGATCAATTGGAGACTTTATAAATTTTGTAGGGAGATTATTTGTATTTATTGAATTCTGGGGAACCTTTTCAATGAAGGAAGTGAAATCTAGCACAGTGTAATGGAAAAATTTTATATAGTAGATTCTAACTGCTTTCAAAGATCAAAAGATTGTTCTTGAACTTTCCTGTAAAAGTATGTGTGCTGGTGTGGAAGCCCAACTATAACCTACAAGTTTTCCACCTTTTTCACCCTGGAATTAATTTCTTTCTAATTGTATTATTTTTACCTTTTTGTTGTGATTTGTTGGTAGCTGTGGCACTACAAGAAATTGTGGCATTTACCGTGGTCCAGAGTGTGACTACCAGGTCAGAGTGGCAAAAAAATAAGGTCTCAGAGCAATTTGGTGTTCAGGATTAGAGGATTTAATCTGTGCCTCTGAATGCCGAGACATATTTCTAGGGGTGTAGGCATGTGGTTAGCAAATTTTTTATTCCATGTATTCCTTTTGAGATAAGTATTTTGCTACAAATCTCTGCAAGACAGATGCTAGATTTTGAGCCTGGTGTGCCATTTTCCCTGTATTTGCCCTTAAATTATCTAGTTCCATTTATCTAAAACTTTTATTAATCATAATTAGCTGTATTTTTATTTTTTAGCTTGGAAATACTTGTAGATGCAGATCATTATTTGCCTTCACTTCCCACCCTTTCAGACCCTGAGAAAATTTGCTAATTTTGAAACCCAAAGGGTCCTGCTTCACTCTTTCAGTTTCCTGACTGTTCATCCATTTAAGCACAGAAGTTTGTAATATATGTTTTATTTCAATTGTGGGGAAAACAAACAAGCAAACAAAATCACTGGGGATGAAAGGAAGAAGGCTGAACTGGAATGAACATTGTTGTGAGACAGGAACATTGTTGTTAATTTCGTGTCCAGGTCAGGGTTTACATAGATGACTTTCAGACAGGCAAAACAATTCTCATAAGGGGCAGTTATTGACCTTATAATTCACTGGATGGAGGGAGTAAGAGGATAATTTTCTTTGCTAAATTGGTGATCAGATCAGATCACCAGCAGATCACAAAGCCTTGCTTTTGTGGTAGCTGTCCGGGCCATGGTAGACAACATGCCCTCATTCACCCCAAGAGATTTTATGCAGCCCCTGTTATGTTGTTTATAGGGGAGAAACAAGAGAAACCAACAGTATCTAGTTTTGTTGCAATACGAAGTTTTCTTTAGATCTGATTAAAGAAGATGAACAGAGAAATATTAGATGATTACTGCAATGCAAATGCAGAAGGTGCTACTACTTTATGCCAGAAGCTGACTTGTGCAAGTACTAAATAAGATCTTAACAGCTGGGAATCATTCCAGGTTTCTGAAGCCACATTCCTTTTTTTACTACAGAAGTGTGCTGAGTTTCTGAACTTGTGTCACCAGATAATGTGATCTTCCTATTGTAAAGTGCTCCTCCCAGCTTCAGACATTCCCATTGTGCTGTGATTTTTTTTCTCACCCAATGGAGTATAACAGAAGTTCATCCCTATGCAGACAAGCTCTAAAGAACATTTTTTTTGTTAGTTGCTTTCGAGATGACAAGTTACTCCTTCATCCTGGATAGAGAAAGGGAGCTTATCTTTGGCAGAGCTGAAAGACTGAAATCTAGTTGCTAAAATAGAACCTTAATGAAATGTTACACAAAAGAACTTTGTGTACAGTATGTAAGCTTTAAAAATAATAGTTTTTATAAAACCAGTAGCACTTGACTCTTAAACAGATCAGAGTGCTGGGTTCATAGTGTTGTGTGCTAGTCTAGAGTTTTCTGAATGTCTGCACTTTGCGTGTGTCTTGTTAATACGACCTTGGTGAAATAACACAGAAGCATGAGAACAATACTAAGGAATCCACGTGAATTATCTTGAAAAGCCATGTGTAATCTGACAGAAGAAGACATGGAACTGTGCACCTTGAAAACAGTGTTGTTCCACGGTTTAAGTTTCAGGTGTAAGAAAAAATACACTCAAACATCTTTTAAGTGCTACTTCTGCTCTGGCTGATGCCTGTTCTGCCTTCTCCTTTTTTAGAGGCAAATGTGATTAATGTAAAAGCCTTTGTCTGAAGGCTATTTTTTGTTGTATGAATGATTGGCTAAAGGAGTCATTTAAGGCAGTCAAAATCCAAAGCCAGCCTGCCATCTCCCACTAGTCAGGTTGTTTTCAATGATTTGTGAGGCTCATGAATGTGTCTTCCTGCCAAAAAATGATGTGCAAAATATGATAGCGTAGCCATGCCACACACCCTAAGTTGAAGGTGCACAGAGAATGTCAGTATTGGGACAAAAACCCAGCAGCATCTGCTCTCCTTTGATATGTTAGTTGCTCTGAATGTGGAAGTGGTTACTGCTATTTTGACAAATGCTCTTATTTCTCCTTTTGTTGCCTGGTGTGGCACAAGGGGAACACTGGCGCAACAGTGTACAGCAATAACTTATTAGTGGTTTAGGGATGTGGGCCCAGAACAAATTCTAGACAAAAGAAAAACATGTTTGGGTTTTACAGAGCGCCTTGGCTACAGGAACAAAGCTGTGATTGGGTGTGCAAATATTTGGTATTTCGATTGTCCCCCTTGGGGTGACAGCTGACAAATGGTCTGAGTTTGGTTTTAATTACCACCAAAAGGGAAAAAGCCTGTTGTTTAAAAGCCAGCGACTGATGTTGCAGCACACGTCAAGCAAAGATGTTTAACAGCAAAGGATATACTTTCCCACTATTATAATACATTGAAAGCATATTGCTTTCAAATATATATTGTATTTAGCTAGTTTTGTGATTACAACCAACCAAAGAAAGTGTTTTGTTCTTTTGTATCATATCCAATGATAGATTTTAAAATGCCAGCTACTTTTCTTACTTAATACTGACTTGTATCATTGATATCAAAGCTGTCTTCTGCATGCACGCTGGGCAAAGCAGCTATGCTGTGACAGATGTTTTTGAGACCTGTTTGGCCCAGAAATTATTTAATATTCATCGTAGTAGCATTCAGAGCAGCAATGAGGTATCAGGGCTTATTACAGTAGATGTATGAACCCATAGAGATTTCCCTGCCCTGAAGGGTTATATGCTTCCTTTGAAGGGAAGAAGAAACATGTTACCCAAAAGAGATGGAGTGATTTCTCCAAACAGCCTATGGCAGGGTTAGGCACAAGTCCTATTTGTTGAGTCTGTGTCCAGTGCTTCAGCCACTGTGCTATCATGTAAGCAGGAGAAGAAGCAATATTATGAAGACCCACTGAAATTAACAACCCATAAGTATAAGTTTTAAATTGTCTCAAAATTCTTCACCTGTTTTTTTTCCCCTTTTTTTTTTTTTTTTTTTTTTTTTTTTTTGTTTGGTGGCAATTGCTGAACAATAGTTGTTTGTTTTTGAATATACATTAATCCAAACTGCTCATTTCTTGCAGGAAGCATAGCTTGTCAGACTCTGAATAGCAAAAAAAATTGCTTTTCAAGTAACAATTATGAACTTCCAAATGAAAATTTGCCCCCTCTAGGGTAGCCAAAATAGATTTTTGTGGTCAGATGAAAGAGACTGGTCTGTATAAACTTGTCTTCCATTGCAAGGAATAACTGAAGCAAGAACACACAATATGTTTTTCATTTTTGTGAAATCATGAGAATGATCTTTTCATTTTGTTAAAGAGGCAACTTTTTTTGTCTTCTAGCTACAAATCTTCAGCCAACTTCTAGTGCAGTGATCACTACCTCAGAAAGTTTCATTGAGGCTGTATTTGAGGATGAGAAACAGTGTAAACTGCTAATATGCTCCTGTCCTTCCATCACTGTCTAACCTGCTTTTCTGGATCCCTAGAAAGGTTATTGATTTCTACTGCAAGTGTGGCTTTCTCTAGTGAAAGCTGAAAGCTGGTTGCAAACTGCTGCCTGAATCAGGCACACAGGAGGAAATGCAGATTATTGCATTCTGCTTCCATTGAAGTCCCTGGCAATTTTGAAATTAGTTTCAGGAGGAGCAGAATGAGGTCCAGTGACTGGAAGTCATTGCTGCCAGCAGCTGGAATAGCCCTTCATCTTTATGTTGCATAGATTCTCAGTGACCTGGGAACACTCCAGAAGGTCTGGAAAAATGTTTCTGATACTAGTTGCCAGTATTAACACCATTCTTAATAGGCATTCTGACTTTGTAGTACTTGCTGGGCTAGCATGTTTAGAGTCATCCATACTACTTGAAGCTATTCACATGAGATTTCCAGCCAAATTTTGCTGACAGAACAGGCAGTCTCATGACTTTTCTCATACTTTCTGTCATTTCTGGAAGCCAAAAATTCTACTGATGTTTCAGTTAAGCAGTGTCAACAATTTTGGTCCCACATATTTATGGTTGGACAGATAATGGATTTTTATTTTTTTTTGTTTGGCCATTGGATTAATACACTGGAAGCAATTCTTGAGTTTGTTTAGTTGAACAGATTTTCCTGATTTTTTTTCTTCAGACAAACTAAAATGAAGTAATTTTTAGTTTTGGTTTCCTCAGTTCTTTTCTACTCTCTGCAATAAAAATGAGTCAATTTCCAATTGAATTTAAGTTTTAACTGAAAACAAAATTCTGAAACAAATACACAAAATACTTTTTTTAAAAAACTTAGCAAGCCTTTAACCTTTTCCTCATGATGTCTTTTTACTTGTTTGTCAAACCCACAATTTTTTTCCTGTGAAGTAAATGCATTGCTAAGCATAGTACTTTTAACCAGTATTGTTATCAATTTGCAACTCATTCCTGTTGCCTCAATGTTTAAATACAAAATTTATAGACTTTTGCTTTTAAAGAGTATAGCTCTAGCCTTGAGTATGGAAAAACTGTTGATATATGTCAACACCTGTGTGATGAGACTGTAATACAACTAAAGTCTGGGAGAATGAGGGCACTTGGGGTTGGGAACTCAGTGGATTTACTTCACGTGATACAAGAGCATTTACTTCATGTGATACATTATTCTTTTCTGTCCTTGTCATCAGAAAGCATCAGCTGTTCTGGACTAAATATAGGATTTAAGCACTGGGCATCCATTTGTCTTATTATGTTTGGGTTGTTTTGGTTTGTTTTTTTCTTAGTTAGAATTAACTTTTACAAACCAATTACAAGTGTCCATACTGCTCAACAGGAGGCAGCCTTTGGATAAATTCCAAAGCATAATTCTTTGCTGTGACTAAAGGGTTGAGAACATCACCTGTTCAACAGAGCTGCTCTGGCGATTTCACTTTACACGAGGAACCCATGTACTAGGAAATAGTTTTTAGCTTAAGAACCAAGCTTATATGTCTTGACCACAGTGAGAATGGTTTGGGAGGCCTTGCTAGCTGGAAGAGGAAGAAATTACCTCAAGTAGGTGTTTCATCATGTCTTCTAAGAGGATTTTCAGTGTCCAAACTTGAGAACTAGCTCTTGGAGACATTAGGTACATGCTTCTCCTGCTGAGGAAGTGTTCAACTTTATAGGTGAGCCAGTCCTTAATGGTAGTTGCTGGAATATTTTATGCAATCACGGCCTGAGATAGGTAGAAATTCTTGAAGTGTTGGAAAAACTTGCATATTAGGCCACTAATGAGTCAATTAGGGGTAAACACTGTGATTTTTAAGGTACTGCCATGTGGTGTGATTGTGTAGACCCACTATACTCAAAGATGCTAGAGATATGGAGAGTTGGATATGTTGCTTTCCAGATCATGCTGGTGCACTAAATACTTCAATTGCAGCACCCAACCTGGCCCTGGCTGATGTTCACACATTTCTTTGTGTGTGCATGTGATGGGATGCAACACCAGCATCTTCCATGTGGATATATACAAGGGTCAGCTGTGATCTGGACTCTTGATAAGAAGCAGCTTAAGCTTTAGTGTTAAAACTTTCTGTTGTTTGTAATTTGGCTGAGTGCTGGCTGACAATGAGAGAAAAGATTTTCCTGTCACCCAGGTAGACAGAAAAAGAGCTAAACTACAGTGTCATTTTTGCTTTAGTTTAAAAAAAAACCTCTGCTACTAATGGTAAGAGCAGCACGAGATGTTACAGCCTCTGTGTAGGTCTGCATGGGCAGACTGTGATGCACCCATCAGCCAAGGCAGTTCCCTGAGCCTCTGACTGCAACAGTGCAATGTGAGCAGCTCTGCTGCAGAATGATCTTCCAATCTCTGCACCTCCTCCCCAACTTCCTAAGGGGAGGAAAGGCATGTCTGATAGCTAAGATGCTTGCTCTAGTGAGCATTTGAAATAATATTAATCTCCAGGATGAATTGGCAGGGGAAAGAAGAGGTGAAGGGAGTAAAAAGAGAGAAGATGACTTTGGTTTTAGGATACATTACACTTAAAATTCTGAGACT
The DNA here is from genome assembly GCF_036169615.1 of Heliangelus exortis. Lineage (NCBI taxonomy): Eukaryota > Metazoa > Chordata > Aves > Apodiformes > Trochilidae > Heliangelus > Heliangelus exortis. The sequence continues at coordinate 31,605,732 of NC_092423.1, forward strand.
ACTCTAGTGACCGATCACATAAAGAATTAGATTTACGATTTGAAGTAAGTTCTGTAGTAAAATAATTGGACTGGTGAAGCAATCTCACTCTCACTGTATTACTTTCCAAGGAGCCTATCCTGAATGGGGCTGTGCAGCTCTTTCTGCTATTTGAGCATCCTCGAGTCTCATTGACTTCAGTGGGAATTAAACTCATCAAACTCTTTACTAGACAATTATTTCCTTATAGGTCTAATTTTTCTTCTGAAGAGTGGTAGGTGCTTTTGCTTTCAGTTAGCAGTCATACCCTATGCTCCTCACATCTGAGGCCTAGCATGCATGTATCAGTATCAGTTCTGTGAGACATATGCTTCAGCATTTGTGCACATATTCTGTTCCTTACTGCTTTCTACAAATGGGATCCCTGATAGTTTTACTGCACTGACTGCACCACCTTAGCAAATAGAATACACAAAATACTGGATGGAAAAAAATATCAAATGTCAGATATCCATAGAACAGTTTTATGTTTTGTTTCTTTTAAGTAGACATGTTTGTTTTGCCTTCAAAAACGGATGGGTGCACTTCAAATTAAGACTGCAGCTTCATTAGCATGGAGGAAGAGTGAGTTAATAGAAGATAGTACAACTGAGATTTTCCTACCTTTCCTTTCCTTGAGAGAAAACCTGCTGAAATGCAGTATATATTTACAGTCCTCAGATTACTGAAGCTCTAAATGGTTTTGCTTTCATAGTCTCAGTTTGTGCTACTGCACATTTTGGAATGATGGATTTTGGAGCACTGGACGTTGAGATGAAGAGAATCAATAGTGTGATACAAAAGATGAGATAACTCTGATGGAATATCAATAAAGGCCAAAAAAGTTGCCATAGGGATTCAAATCCCTATCTTAAAGAAGAGCTTGAGCAAGTATATTAAGAAGAATTTGCTTTTCTCCTTGCACTTTTAGTGTCTTTATTGCATGAGCAGAAATGGCTTGAGGGTTCTTGTCAAATACAGGGGTAGATGATTTTTTTTTTTTCTGTATGTATCGGACTGACCAGAACAACACCACCTGGTCATGGTATCTTCTGAGCATTGTCACAGTCTCATTGCTATTTCAGCCTAGAGCTGGCACGAATAGAAATGGAAGACTAGAACTCTTTATAGCCTCGTTTGCTGCTATAAGGATTCAATGTATGCAAACATATGCTTTTATTAGTCTCTTTATGCAGGAGGCACACCTGAACCTCTACCTTAGATTTCATGGATTTTATGGAAAAAGGTGCTGTTGATTTTGAGCAGAGATATCACAGTATGCCTCTTAACATTGCTTTTGTAATTCTGAGTGTTCCTGTCCTCCTGCCCTCATTATTATCTTCCTGTTTCCCAGAAGTTTACCAGAACTACTTTCACTACTTATTTTTCTCTCTCTCTCTCTCTTCTTTTTCTTTCTTCTCCAGCGACAAGCATTTGCAGCAACAGCCAAAATTCTGATTACACATTGTATTCTGAAGGGATAGTCTTCACTTTTGTGTGCATAATTCATACTGATGTCACACTCTGGATTTTAATTAGAATTCTGACTGTATCACTCTCATAGTTTAAAATGCAAACACTAAATAAACCACATAGCTTTGTCACTAAGATAAAACAAAATTGGAGGGGCAAATTAATTTAGAATCATAAATGCTTCTCCTCTGAATTCAATATATATCTTGAAACTATGGTAATTTAGACATGTACCACTAAACAAATATGGGAAAGCTAGGCTGTTAGTGTTGAAAACCTTAACCATTTTTTTCCATAGGGGACTTAATGATGAAAATGTGCCATGTAAAAATAAAGGTATTAGGGCAAGGTTGGCATCATCATTTCTCTTTTCTGGATCAGATGGTAGTTCTGGCAGTAACTTTCAGAGCTGAAATAAATTCATGCAGAAAACAAGGTTAGGTCATACACCTATTTGCTTAGCTCGAAGTCAAACTGTCACTAAAGGAAGAAGAGGAGTGCACTGTTCTGACATACATTAATGTTAGTAATATATTAAAATGCAACACATTTAAAAAAAATACTACATCTGTCAAAATACATATTTATGTATTCCTTCTTTCAAGGAACAGAGTACTTAATCCAGTAATGCATTTAAGCTTCTGACTAATTTCAGGAATGAGAACACAGAACTACTCACATGCTTAAAGTTAAGCACAAGATTGGACAAGGTTAATAGCCCAGCTGGGGTGAAATCAAGTGTTCAGCTATTCAAGTGTTCAGTGCCATTCTTACTCAATTTTTTTTTTTCCGTAGTGAGACACCCATGAGATTTCCTCTCATTCAACATAAGAGGAGTGTAGCCAAATGCTGATTACACCTTACATCTAAGAGATAAAGTCTTGAGCTTCAGGATCGGGCCTGCTCCCTTAAACTGCATCACAATGACTTCTTTGGCAGCTTAAGGTTCACAACAGTTCAGTGGAGAGTGTCCTTTAGGGAGAGCAATGTTGCAGAGGTGGAGAAGGGTCACCAAGGGCAATAGTCAAACCCTGCCTTCTACAGCTGCAGATGTTGTTCTCCCTGAGTTCTAAACTCCCTGAGTTTAGACCTTTGCTCTAAATCAGGAAGGCTAGGGACCTCAATCTGTGCTTTCCCATGCCACAGATGAATGCCCCAAGCAGCAAGCAGATGTTTCAGGGTTTTAAGTCTTGCCCTGTTTGTGCCAGCAGTTCCATAACCTGAGGATCTCTGTGCACTGTCTGCCTCTGTACTGCAGGTCTGGGTTTCAGTGTTTCTTGGGGCAGGCAGTGGGAAGGCAGGCAAAGAGGAGCCAAATTCAGCCACTTTAAAAACCCCCCATAATGAGTCACAAGTTGCAGTTTCTGCCCTAATCTGTTGTATTTATGGCTGTGACATCAACCCTTTCTTGTCTTTGCTTTCAGGTTGCTCCTGTAATTAAAGAAAGGATGATGAAGAAGGGCAGCATGATGCTCGGGTACCAACCTCACCAGGGCAAAGTCAACTTCTTCCGCCAGGTCGTGATCAGCCCCCAAGTCAGTCGAGAGGACATGGACTTCTTGCTGGATGAAATCCAACTGCTTGCTAAGGACTTGTAGCTGTAGCTCCACAGCACCAGACACTGCTCTCATGTGATATTTATGGAGAGAGAGAATGGCAGCAGTGTTCTGGTGCTATTTTGTGAAAGGTAGTAAAAAGCTTGACGTATAGTTTGGGAACTGTCATTGTACAATGATGTTGAGAGCTTTACAGGTAGAAACCCCCACCCCCTCCCCTCCCCCTTCACAGGAAAGTATTTGCAGATGGGGGCTGAAAGTGGCAGATGCAGGCTGGTGTTTGCAGCACCACTGCCTCCAGCCTGGGAAATGCTTCCTTGAGAAGGGAGCACTTCTGAAAATGGTGTCTATGTCCCAGGGAGGGCAGCTATCTACATTGTGCCTGTCCACAGTGTAGCTCAAACTGGTCACTTATATATGCAGGCAATACTCCTCTGAAGTTACTTTTAGGAGTGGATTTAGCTCAGTGAGCTTTAAAATGCTAGTTAGGACTGTCTACTCTGTCAATATTTTAGTTTGGCATGTGTTTAAGGGTAGAGGTGTGGTTGGTAATTACACTGATAAGGCTGAGCGTTGTGGACTTGTGTGAAGTGTTCCTCAAGGCCCTTAACATGGTGAATTGCTCCTGTGCACTGGGAGGTTTTCAGAACCTGTCTGCATAAGGCCCTGAGCCAAACAATATTGACCCTGCTTTGAGCAGATGGAACTAGAAGAGCTATTAAGGTCTCTTCCAACCTGACTGATACTGAGATGCTATGAAATACAGTGATTGGGCCCAGTCAGTGTTTGCCAATGTCTCCCACCCAAAATATCACCACCACTTTAGCAGAGCTGAGAATATTGAAATAGCACTTAGAACTTCTTACCTCTTTGTTAACAGGAGCTACCTGTCATTTCTCTGTTTTTAAAGTGTAGAGATTTATTTAGAAGCCTTTAGATGCACTTTAAAATTTTAACAGAGTAAATATAATATATTTACCTGAAGGATAAGTATTTTTTATGCATGGTAAATTTGTATTAAGAGTATAGCAAAATTACACGTTTGTCATTGTCTGTATTTTCCTGCAGATTAGAGATGACTCAATCTTATGTTACCAGTATGTAATTTCCATTTTGGCACTGAGATTAAGATGGTGGTGATCCGTGAAAGCCTGCCTGGAGTTTTAGGGTAGGAAAGTATGAGTTCTTTGGTCATTCTTAAATTGCAAATTTAAATTCTGAACTTTATGTTAAGAATTGTAGTTTACTTTTGATTTGGTTTTATTCTATAAGATGATCCATTTTGTAAAGATAGAAATTTATTTCTTGTGGTGAAGTTCTTGCAGCAAACTAATGGAATAACCATGTCTTTCACCTTGTAATCAATGCCTACTTTCATGTTTTGATGTTTGTTCCTTATGTTGTATTTGAGGTGGCACTGACCAATGTGAGCCTTTCTGCTGTAATGTTTTCTGTCCTGCTGAAAACTGTCTCTAAACACAATGCTTTCTTGTTTCATTTCCTACATTGTACTAGGATCCAACATTGAGTGACATTCCTGCTTCCAGTCTCCAGGTTCATGGTATGAAAAGTTTCACAACAAAGTCATGATACCAAGGAGGTTACTCTTTCAGAGTAGTAGATAGGAGCAAGAATTACCCTGATGCACTTGACAGATGCCTTTGACAGTGTTCTGGAAGTAAATATTCTTGTGCTATTATAGTGAGCCACTGGACTTCAAGCCAAAACCCACGTTGATTTTAACATAAAAATTAATATAATGGTGAAGTCCTTGGATTTGGCCTTGGAATATGCGTAGTTCACTTTTCATTTACTACCTTGTGCTTCTTGCTGTACCAGCTTGGAAAGCACCTAACTAAATTCTTACCTAGCCTCCCAGCCACTCCAGGTGGAGTGTGGAAGGTCAAAAGGGGGTACTGGATGGTTGGGAAAACTTTGCTGTTGCTTCTTGAGTTAGCTAGGACTGTCACCCCTTCTCTCTTTTCTTGAAAGGAAAGACAGGGTACAGTGTCAGGATGTTCTGATTACAGTCCAGATTCTTGGTGAGTACTTGATTTTTGATTCAGGGGGAGCTATGTCACCTTCTGTCTGCTAAGAATTTGGTGTCTGGTGTTTTGCAGCAACAAAGTGTGGCAACAACTTTCACCAAAGTGTTGCTGACTTGTTTCTCATCGTGTTAGTGTGTTTCTGTTGCCAGCTACTGTCACATTTATGGCACATGTCAGACTGAAGTAACCAGTTCCTTTCTGTAGCAGTAGTGGCTATAGTATTTTTAAATGAGAGCAAAATAGAACTTTTTTCATGTTTGCAGCAAATAGGTCTCCAATCATCATGTGCCCTGATTTCTTCAAAGGTATAAGCTAACTTTCCAGTGTGATGTGAGTATCTTATCTCATCTCCATATATTTTATTGCTGACCCCTTACCTTGTCCCAGGTGTGCAATATGATGGTCTCATTTCAGGACTAATGTAATTTTCTCATAGTTGCCTATTTAGGACTACCATGTACAAAATGTCTCTTTTGTAGCTGGTGATTTTAATAAAATGTGAAGTAAATAACACCCTTATAAATACAGGTTGCATTTGTCATTTGTCAATCTAAAAATACAGCTCTCTATGTATAAAGAAGATAAACCCAAGTTCTGCAGATGGAGGAACAACAAAGTACCAGCACAGCTTTAAAATGTGAAGCCTAGTCTAACCCTGTTTCTGCATGTGGTTTATCTGTGTGCTGTGCCCACATCATATTTAATAAGCATCTTGGGAGAAAATGTGTCACAATTTATCTTACTCTTCCTTTCAAATGCAGAAGATATTTTTTTATTATTTTTTTTTTCAGAAAAGGCCATTTTATTTATTTATTTATTTATTTAATATTCTAGCTAGATGAGATTGGCCCTTGAGCCTTCTCACTCCTAGGTACTGAGAACTACTATCTCTCAGGATGCTGAACCAAGTTCTGGACCTAATGAGCTACTGCTATAAATCAATGTAGAAGCTGATCCTCTGGCTCTTTCAATCTTTGTACTACTTCTGTCTACTTTTAATAATCTTTTTTCAATGTGGAGCTTTAGGAACAGAAGGAAACATTTAGAGAGAAGAGATACCAAGGCAGTTTCAACTTTCAGCTGTGTGGATGCATCTTGTAAGAATTTGGGGTATTTTGTGCTGGGCCCATGTGCAAAATCACTCACTAGTCATTATGTCTGGAATAAGCAATCCTGGTCTCAGGATTTTGAATATAATTTTCTGTGATAGAATAATACAAATTGATAGGGTCTGGTTATGTATGATTTTAGTGCTTCTAACCCTCACTGAGTTAACTGGAAGCCCGTGGTGGATTGGGCCCTGAGTTTTATTGCTGGGATTTCAGCACCAGCACTCATAACATCTTGGTTATCTATTCAAGATTTGTACCAAGAGATTCAGATTTATCTTTATTTCTGTCAGACTGAATTGAAGTATATTTTCATTTGTATCCTTCAATGATGCATTGAGATGCTTTTCAAATATTATTCAACCCTTAAAGGACAAGTAATGTGCTTTAAGAGAAACCTGGTAGAACTGGCAGAGTTGCATGCCCAGAATGTCTCTAAAAACCTGTAATGTGCTTGAGGCTTCTTTATCCACACAGATCACAGCATTAGTTCATGCTGAAATAATTTTTATTTTCAAATCCTTTGGTAGCATGATTGATCTTACAAAACTGATATGAACCATTGAACACAGAGAAGATTAATTCAGAAATACTAAATGCTGTGTGCTTTCTTCTGTTATGTCGCAGGTGGGCTCTGTGAGACCAGACAAGGGTAAGCTGAAATTTGTCTTTTGAGTCCCCTGTATTCAACAGTGCCAGATCTGTCCTCCTGTGGCAGTTTCCATGGGCTTTCTACAGGAGAGTACGTTCATCCTGGTGATCACTTACACACCTGTCCTCCTTCTTGTGACATAATTGGTAAATGCTGATAAATTGTTTGAGCTTATAAGGACAGTGTCTGGTGACTGCTAAAAATTGCTACTGTTCCTTCCCAAAATAATGCAATTGCACACAATCATTATGTCTTAATTACACATGCTAATTGCGGGTTAGATGCAATCAGGGCAGCACTGCCTGGCAAATGCACTGTGCAAACCATGAGAATCCCTGGTGGAGGGGTTTTCTTTCTTTAAATTGAATCTATTCTCCCACAATTACATGTTTTTGCTTCAGATGTCCAATTAGATGTTATTACTCTAATTCTGTAACTACACAATAATCAACCCAAAATTACTTTGAGAAGCAAAACAAAACAAGGAAATTTGCACAGCAAGAAGTACAATGAAGAGAACGTCAAAGGTTTTGAGGCAAACCCACAGAAGGAAACAATGGTCATATGAATGATTGACCTCTGCTAAATCTGATGTGCATGAATGCACCACATAGCTATGATTGCAGGAATGGGGTGGTGGAGTAGTACCAGTCATGGAGTTGTCAAAGAACTTGCATATACCCTGAGCAATCTGCCCCAACATAGTATGGCCCATCCTAGATCCTACAGAAGCTCTTTCTGAAGGCAGGATGCTTTGTACTATAGTAATGATTTTTGTATATATCAGGATAACGTTTGTTTTAAAGCAGTTTCAATAATAGAAGTGACTATTTTAAGCCTCAGTAGCTCATGTATAATTGAAGTACAATTGATCAGACTTTTAGAAGTCATTAAAAAAAAAAGGAAAACCTTTGTTTTATGAAGGACAAAGGCAAATAGTAGAAAGTGAAGTACATGGACCCTTAAAAGTTCTTTCAGACAGAGGTATTCTGTTTTGATAAAATAATTTCTTCCTTGTAGAGCATTAATTTCTACAGGGCTAATAAAAAAATGGAAAGATGGTGAAAGCACTTAACACAAAATAACATCTGCCTTCAGGACTGTATGGTCTATAGTGTCCTCCACACAAATCTGTTCTTCTGAGAATTTTTCACCCAGATTGTCATTTTGGGAAGGGACTAAGCTAAAAGTTTCCAGCTAAAGTTTTCAGTGGTCACTCTTTTTTCCCAGGCCCGTTCATATGGAATTTTGGAGCCATAGTGAGCAACAGTGGGAGAGTGGCCTCTGGTAACCAGTTTGTACCATATACAGGATATCTGTTCCAAAGACATCTTGAACATCTTGTATGTGACAGAGGAAGGAACCGGAACAAAAAGTACTTGAGATTATTTAGGCAAAATAAATTTCTAGTAAAATGTAACTTTGTTTTAGGAAGTCTCCCGTGGAAGCCTCTGTACTCAGTGCTGGTGAGGCCACACCTCGAGTCCTGTGTCCAGTTCTGGGCCCCTCAGTTTAGGAAGGAGATTGAGGTCCTGGAGCAGGTCCAAAGGAGGGCAACCAGGCTGGTGAAGGGACTCGAGCACAGATCCTGTGAGGAGAGGCTGAGGGAGCTGGGGCTGTTCAGCCTGGAGAAGAGGAGGCTCAGAGGAGACCTCATCACTCTCTACAGCTCCCTGAAAGGAGGGTGTAGCCAGCTGGGGGTTGGTCTCTTTTCTCAGGCAACCCTCAGCAAGACAAGAGGGCAGGGTCTCAAGTTGTGCCGGGGGAGGTTTAGGTTGGACATTAGAAAGAATTTCTTTACTGAGAGGGTGATCAAGCATTGGAATGGGCTGCCCCAGGAAGTAGTGGATTCTCCATCCCTGGAGATATTTAAAAAGAGACTGGATGTGGCACTCAGTGCCATGGTCTGGTAACTGCAGCAGTAGTGGATCAAGGGTTGGACTTGATGATCTCTGAGGTCCCTTCCAACCCAGCCAATTCTATGATTTTATTATTCTATGAAACATTAGATTTCAATGGATATGAAGAAATGTTATCATTTCTTGCTGTCCTGCCCTAAATACTGATGGCAATGAGTTTCCATGTTGTGTATCCTGTGATGACACTGCTGTGTTTGAGGTATCCGAGCTGAGCAATGGGGAGCTCAGGGTGCCATGAAAGATGCACTTCCCTGCCTCTGAGCCCCCCAGCTGAGCAGTGATTCTTTAGTCTTGCTCTTTACTGAGGCTGAAAATGGAGTCCCGAGCATGCAAGCCACTTTTAAGCTGTATGGCCTCGGAGTACCGAGTTTCCAGGTTTGATTTTATTCTGAAGTAAACCAAATGTCTGATTTTCTTCAATTATTATTTTTTTTTTTTCCCTTCCATTAGAAATACCAGTGTTTTGTGTTGGGTTATGAAAGAGGATGTCCTGCCCCATGCCCCAGCACATTTTGGACTTTCCTAAAGAACAAAATTTCCAGCTTCTTGACCACCCTGAACTCAGACCTTGGAGACACAGACTGAACACAGAATGGCAACTCCTGCAGCGGGAAAGGATCTTAAGATGCTGGACATGAGGAAAAGGTTCTTCACTGAGAGGGTGGAACAGGCTCCCCAGGGTAGTGATCATGGCACCAAGCCTGTCAGAGTCCATGGACCATCTGGACTATGCTCTTAGTCATATGTTTTAATTTTAGGTAGTCCTGCAAGAAGCAGGGAGGGCTTAGTGATCCTTATGTGTCCCTTCCATAGAGAGATATTCTATGATTTATTCAATCTATCAAGAACAATTTGCATTGTCAGTCTGCCCTGTAGCACACATGAAGCTTCCCACTGTGTGATACAGTGTGCAGGTTCAATAAGCATATGTTTTAATCCTAGGCTGTTATTTAAAATACTGAACAGGGGGCTAGACCTCAGTCCCTGTTGAACTGTGTTCAAGAACTCCTAGGGACCTAGGGATCTACATACTAACTATTGTATCTTCTAGGCCAGCTAGAAGATATATATACTTGAATTTGGACAACATTTCCCTAATTTCCTAACAATATCACCTGGTGTGATGTCAAAAGTCTTTCTGAGCTCAAGCCATTATATTTGCTGTATCTTTTCCATTTTACAGGAGTTAATGTCTTGTAGGACAAAAAAACCCACCCACTGAATCTGTGTTAAGTGTTACCCTATTCTCGTTTTTCCAGTGGCCTTCAAATGGTTTAATTTGTCCCCTCCCACCCCTCTCACCCCCCCTGGCCTGTAATTTCTTGAGAGTGAGGGACCTGAATGGGCCCCCAGTTGCTCTTGCCCCCTTCTAAAACAGTAAGTACCTCTTCCCCTTTGGAAGCATGGGAGCAAGCTATGTGACTGCAGGAAAACTTTCAGGAATATGCTGTAGCTCAGACAAGTTGGTCCTCAAGTAACTGAACCTCAGATTGGCTGTGGATGGAGTTGAGGCTGGAGGGTACTGAAAGGCACCTGGAGGCCATGTGCCTGGGTGCTGACTCTGCTGGAAAGCAGAGACCTGGGAAAGGGAGAATGGGTCAGCATTAAAGTCTTGTCTCAGTACAGATCTGTGATGTGGCTGGGATGTGTGTTTGGTTTGGAGTTGGGCAATTATTCCCCATTTATTCAGGAAGAGCAGAGCAGTCAAAGACAAGCATAAATAGATCTGGGATTGTGAGAAAGAATTGCATCCAGATCAGCAAGGCTGAAGCTGTACAACATACCCAAGCATTTTCCACTATATTCGTACCTCATACTAGTTTGAGAATTAAACTTTTATTATCTGATGGAAGCTAGAGAGGAGACTGATACAACCACACAAGTAATAAACTTTCCAGCCACTCTTCTTTTCATCTGTGCAGTTCTTTCTGAAAGGCTTTCTTTTCTTGTGGTTTTTAAATGTTTTTCTTCATTAAAAATACTCTCAGTATTTAGTTTGCTGGCTTTCTTTAGAACTGGAAGACAAAAGATAGTGCTCTGGTCCTGGATTACTGAGCCTGATGAGACATTCATGTAGGAGATATTTGCATAAGACATTAAAAACAAGAGCTCCTCCCCTCTGCCCAATTAAGAGCCTTTCTCCTGTAATTATTGTCTTAATTAAAGCACTTCATGCAGCTTCTAATACCTATAATTTCATTTTAATTACTCCTGGAAGACGACACAGTTATTTAAAAATGCAGTTCTTACCAGAACGTATATCAAAATGGAGTCACAAGCATACACAAGTTATTAATCAGAGCATTTAACATCTTCAAGTTAATAATTTTATTACTGCCAAGATGCATGGCTGAAGCAAGAAATGTGATGGCAAGAGGAATCATTCACTCTATGGCATTCATACTTTTCAATTGCTAATGCAACAGTTGCATGTATAGAAAAATGGATGAAAAAAAAAATGAACATCATCATTTGACCTGTCTGACCCTGTATCCAAAGCTTATTTCATGCATTTGTCCATGACATAAATTTTCATCTCTTCTAGAAGCTAATATGATTGCTTTTTCACATCAGGACAAGTAGTGTAAAAAGACAGAGCTCCAGGCTAGTAGCCCACCCACATGGCAATCAAGACTCAACAAGGACTGTCAAAAATTATGGGTGGAAATTGGAAAGGCAGAAAATACTTTTTTAAAAAATCCATTTTATTTCTCACTGGGATTTTTGAACCTGAAGGTGTTGCTGCCCATGTAAGGGGGTTGGAAGCAGATGATCTCTAAGGTCTCTTCCAACTCCAGCCATTCTATGATTATCAGTCTACGCGCACTCTTCATACTTTGGTGTGAAAAGTGCACTGTACTAAAAATCTGCCTAAAATCCATAGGCATAATAGGTCAGATTTCTGAAGTCAAATCTATTGACCTCAGCAGTGTTAGAGTCTTACTAAATATCTCTTCATGCAAGACCTTGAAGGCACACAGAGTGGGATTCATGTCTCCAAGCTTCAGCTGTCTGACTATTTGCTGCCCATGCTCAGGCTCCCTGTGATGCCCTGAGCAGCCCTCCTCCCTCCAGGAATGGCCCATCCTGCCCTAGGAGCCAGCCTTAGCCCAAGCTGGTGATGTTCCTGCTTACTGTAGAGGTGTTGGACTAGATAACCTTTAGAGGTCCCTTCCAACAAAAATAATTCTATGGGGTTTTTTTGTGGTGAAGGTGGTGAGACTGCTGCATGACTTGGTCACTTGTGCGTGACTTTTCCTGAGAATGTTTTACACTGAAAAGCAAACCTGCCCAACTGTTTTCTTATAGAGCTAATAAAATCAAATCAGACTCTTCCCCCCAGATCAGGAATGAATTTTGTCTGGTTGTATGTCATGGATATAATAAACAGTTTATACTTGGGCAAAGGTTGTGTTTAAGTATGGCTGAATCCTGTTTGGCTTACTGTGATTAATCTAAACAATTTTTAAATGGATGAAATAAGTTAATTTGAATTCTTTCTTTCACTTCCTATGACTTTGTTAAGATTAAGTTTTTGAAGCAGCCATTCCAGCATTCTTATTTCAAGACAAGAAAATTAATGCTAACATTCTTACATTAAAATGAAATGGCTTTATTTTCCTCTCCTCCCTCTAATTTAATAAGGCTTACATGTCCTCTCCTGAAGCATTCAGGATAAACAACCTGCTGCTTAATGGGAGATGCCATTAATGCCTTAAACCATGGGAGCATTTTGCTGTCCATTCAAAGCATTACAAAAAGAACTTTAGTTGGATCCCCTGCAAGGTACTTCTGCAAACTCCTCCTCAGTGGTGAGCCTGAAGTGTTGGTGATGTTGTCACATTACAGAAATACTGCTCCTGCCTCTCACATGGGGATTAGATGAGCAAAAGGATGTATCCAAAGCACGAGCAAGTCTGTGTAGAAGTGTACGAGGCTTAACAACTGGAATATTAAAAGTCCTGGTATCAGATTTATGTCTTGTTCAAAATCTTTTAGCTAATTAAAGGTATGGCTTTAATTAATGGTTCTGCCTGGGAACACTGAACAGCTGATGGAAAGTGAGTATCTTAGTTGAAGAGAATCAGTACCCTGGCTTTAATTTCACCACAGAAGGCAATTTCACCTTTCCCAAATTAAGGTTGGATTCAAGTTATCATCTGTCACTTCCTAAGTGCCTCTCTTACAGATGGGCTGTTCCTGAATATGATGTCTGTTAATCCATGTGCAGCAAGTTACAATTCTCCTTGGTGGCAGCACCATGTAGCTGTTTTTCTTGATGGTGTGAGCAGATGAGCTTTGTGTTTCCTTTTATTGGATACTTTCTCTGACAGCCTTTATAAAGTTCAGTTTTGTTGGACTGAAGATGAAACACTGTTTTTGTCATTCCAGGCATTCACGTACTCTGTATAAAAGGCTTTGCTGTTTAAAGAAAAAATAGTATTTTACTTTAAGTGACTCTCAAAAATTATTGCAATGATGCACTGAAAGAGCCCAAAGTAAGCCCTGTATTTTAATCTTGGTCTTGAAGCAATGACCTTTTCCACTTCTGAGTAGGCAATTCTTACATGCTGCCAAAAGACTTATTGCCAGTTTATGATCAATATTGCTACCATCTTATTTTACTGGGTAGAGCAGAGATTGTCTAAGCATTCATATACCTGTATAAAGAAGTCAGTAGATAAAGGACCAGCCTTTAAGAGCTAAACATTTGCAGCCACAGACAGACAGATGTTTATCTCTGGAGAGGTTTATGCTGTCTTCTGTTTGAGAACTAGAAAGAAAGTTTTCAGCTTCAAGTGAAAGCAGGAATTAGAGGCAATCAATATCTTCTGTAAAACATTTTCTAACCTTAAATGGTCTCCCACAGGGTTGATGCTGGCTTATTTCTAACAGAAGGAAGTCTGTTTCTGGAGCTCTTTGTGACAGATAGAAAGTGCAGGGCTCGGGTTTTGTCAGGGTGTTGTGGTGAGGAGCTCTGCTTCTGCAGCTCCCCAACCATCTTGGATAACAAGTCCCGCATTGGTTTAGCTTATGCTAAATAAAACACTCCTCTAAACCCTGCAAGTAGCCAGCTGGTGGCTGAGGTGCTCTGCAAGAACTGGGACATTGCAAAGGTCCTTAGGTCCTTAGTGTTACCCTGGAAGGGACTCAGCTGTACACTACAGAAAACCTTGCTGCAGCAGGGCTGAAAATGCTGTAGGAGTGTTTTTATTCCTGGCTTAGGGGGTGGGATTCATGGAGGGGTTAGGGGGGCTGAGAGTTGAGGATGAAGTGAGGAGGTAATGCCAGGCATTTGTGTGGATGAGAAACTGGTGGAAGCTTCACCCTGGGGGTGCCAGGATGGGTGTCCTGTCTTTGAGACAACTAAGGAGCTATGATCTGAGGAAACACTCAACCGTGCATGCTGAAGCAGAAAGTGTGCAAGCCTGGCTTGAGAGCTGCCCAGCATCTCAGTGCAAGCTGCTTAGAAACATGTATGATGTACATTTCTTTTGGGCTTTGCTTCTGCAAAGCAGTGGTGTATTAACCAGGTGAATGCAATTGGTTTACTCAGGTGAATGCAGCTGGTTTACTTGGAGAAGGACAGATCCTGGAGGTCCCTGTTTTTGGGGGGTAGAAAAAGTATGCATGAGGAAGGACATAGCTTCAGCCTGAGCAGAAGCAAAAGTGAGATGCTTTTCTGGAGTCATGCAGGGCTGAGCCTGATGTTTAAACTCCAATATCTGGCACAGATCTTGTTCTGAAACACAAATACCATCAGTTACTTTCATGAAAAAAAGACCGGTGCCCCAGTCCAAAACCAGAGGCAGGAGGGAGGGGATACTGTGCAACCCAAAATTGCCTGGAAGCAGGAGAGAAGTAGCAGGGAGGGGAGAGCCTGGGCTTGAAGCCACAGGTGGGTTAAAAAAAAAAAGAGTGTGGTGAACTGGTTTTTGTTCCTTCTTCTACAGGAGAGCCTTGCAGCAGTGAAAGAGGAAAAGAGGGAGTGTTTCCAGCTGTGAATGGTCCCTTATGTGACACACATGGGATGGCTAACCTGGGAAGAGATTGCAGGGATCTTTGCTCTACCTGCTTTCATGTGGTAGCATGTTTGCAAAACAGACATTTCAGCAGCGAGAGTTTAATCATGCTGACTTGATCAGATGGCCATTTTATTTTTTAAGACTTTAGCTACATCAGTGCAGCTGTCAAAGAGATTTGTTTATCACCATTATAACTGAGCAAATAATTCACAGCAAAAATGTACGATCTGCCTTTTGCCTTTGCCTCTTCATGAAGTGATTAGATGGTGCTCAAAGCATTCATTAGTCAAGCATTTTAAATCTATTTCCTGGGCTCAGTCCTCCCAGGAGCCTCACAATTTGGCCTTATTTCAACAAACCACTGAGTTTGTCTTCAGCGTTTTGCCCATGAGCAAGGGTTTTCAGCTGCCAGAGGTCAAAAATAGGTGAGAAGTGCCAATAGGTCCAGGCACTGTGAGGAAATGGAGTCTGGACAGCTGGGCTGGGACTCTGTGGGCTCAGGCCAACTGGGTCTTGTGGGTCGTACTGGGAAATACAACCTAGTAGGACACAGGTGCCTGAAAAATCCCATCAAAATCCTGCAGTGAGGTGCCTCACTTAGACCAGCCCAGGATGAGTGTGGAATTTTTTGGCAACTCTTCCATGAAAAGCCTTCAGAACATGCACATGGTGTGCACCCACTTGCATGAATGTTTGCCAAGTAATAAGCAGCATGAACACAGCCAAACTACATTCGGCAGTAACAAGCAGACAGTCTGGAACAGAATTCACTCTGTCTTCTTTGTGGCTGGAGGGAAAAATTGCCATAGGCAGCATTTTATTAAAAACACAATGCCAAAAAAAAGAAGCAAGCAAGAGAGAGAGAGAGAGAGAGCGAGCGAGCGCTAAGAATCAGGAAATAAATTAATCAGTTTTCCTTTGGAAGCAAAGGAAGCCTTTGGGTCCCAGCACAGCTGGCTTGACAAGAAGGGACAATATTGCAGGTGCTCTACATGTGGTCCAGTTTGCTTCCAGAAGCATTCAGAATGATGATGCCTTAATGTCTCTTTTTTTTTTTTGGCTTTTTTTGGGTTTTTTTTGTTTTTGTTTTGTTTGGTTGTTGTTTTTTTTCCCCTCCCTCAGGACCTGGCTCAGGATATTTTTCTTCTTTTACTGTTCATATCTATTCCAGTAGCAGCTGGGAGTATCCTAGAAGGGGGTCAAATCCTCCTTGTGCTGGGAATTGTATTAACTGGCAACAGGGGCAGGCTGCACCTAGAAAACTGTGCCATCCAGTTTAGACCATTGCATGTTCAGTGGTAAAGCCCAGGACAGCCTTGCACAGCTGGAGCCTCCTTGCTGTGTAGCCTGCTAATAAAATGCTGATTGACATTCTAATTAAGAGCTGCTTACAGAAGGGTGTTGAATACCATATATAGGATAAAAAAAGGCAAAAACCTTAATTGAAAAAAAGTACTAAAAGGCTACAATGTAATTTTATTTCAAGGATATTTTGTACTTCATTTCAAAACTGAAAGATCTCTGGAGATCTTTCTTAATTCACCTAGTTTTTTGCAAGACTTCTTTGACTTGTTATGCCAAAAGGACTTGGCCTTTGACTGGGTGTAAACAGGATGTCAGGGCTTGAAGATCTTTGCCAAGAGGTGGGCAGCGGTGGGGCCTGGCGAGGGGTGCCCACTGCCACCAGCAAACTCTGGGGCTGACCACAGTGAGGCTCAGCTCGCCTTGCTGGAAACCACAGAGGTGTGGGCAGGGAGGCTTTGCATGCCCATAGGGAAGCTGAGAGGTGTTTTGTACCTGGCCTTCACAGAAGGAATGTGAGAGAAGTGAAGGCTGCACTGATTATGCTTTCTGGGGAGGCTGTGGAGCATCCCAGAGAGGCTGTGGATCATCTCACTATCCCTCAAAGCTGGAGCAGTTACAGCAAGGCTGGTGCTGGCAGCATTGTCGTGCAGCAGGAGAGGGGTCTGGCCTGGCTGCACCCTTAGCAGCAGCCCCACAGCAAGACTCCATGTAAGCCCCTCCAGGGCTTACAAGTTGTCCACAGGCAGCTGGTTTCAGCTGGCTGCAAAGAATTGTCACTCTGCCCCTTAATTTTTAGTCTGGGAATAGGAGGCAGAGGGTAGGTAGCTTAAAGGAAGAACCAGTCACCTGCAACTGCCTGCCTGGGGGTGCACCTTCTTCATTAAATGCAGCTGCTGGGGGTTGCAGACACCTGACATCGACCATATGTTTTGCTCTATTTGGAGCACTGGGTCCCCAGAGAGGCTGTGAAATCATTAGCATCAAGCACACTCAAAATTCAAGGAAATCTTGAGCAATCTGATCTAAACTGCCTGTTTTGAACAGCAGCCTGGATTAGGTGACCAGTGAGCACGGCGCCTGGACCAGAGGTCCCTTCCAACCTCAGTTATGCTCTGAGTCTGCTTGACTAATGAACAAAGACCCTTGGCTACTTATTTGGGGAATAACCACTTGAAAGTTCAAGAGAAGTGACTCAGCACAGCCAAGCATGGGTCTGGTGTACATTTTGGCATAAAAAATACATTCCTAGAAAAAAAAACAGGATACCTGGAGAGTTTCGAATGCTGAACCAGGCACTGGTGGACTGCATCCTGTGTAAAGGCTTAGACTCAACCAAAGTCACATTTGAGACAATTTTTTTGAAGGGAAGGAAGTAGCTCTTTATTATGTGGTGCTTGTGTACTGCACATCTTCCATGGGAGGGATATCAGCTTATAAAGGTGGAAGCTCTGAGTGGAGAGTAGTGGCTGTAAGGCACATTAATCATACCCTTCCCCATGACACAGATTTGGTGGGCTGTCTTCTGTCTCGCTTTATTACCAACACCAAAACAGCTGAGGTTTAACTTATCTGCACTGAGAACTGAGCAACCTAAAAGTAGGAAAGCATCATCTGTGAATCCTCTTCTCCCTGCCCTCCTCTGAGACTAGTGGAGGTATTACACTGTAGGGACTAACAGGCCAGCAAGTATGGATATCTGCTAGTGCTGGTCTGATGAAGGGCAGGATGGAGACCAGGGGAACGAGTCATTAGCAAAGCACGACACATGCAAAGAGCCCTCTCCTTATTCTGGATGCTCCAAAAAAGAAAGACAAACTTGAGTCCATGTTATTTTATTTGCTCCAATAAACATTTGATTTATACACAACAAAACAGACCAAAAAAAAAAAAACAAAACAAAAAACCCTAAAACAAACCACCAACAAAAAACAAATCCCAAAACTGTTTACAAAGCAAGTTAAGTGCTTTAAACGTTTGATATACAAGAGTATATATTGTTCACATTCCTATTTCATACATGATGTACAGGTGAAATATTCCTTACAAGAATAAAAATTTTCCTTTACATATAGTATTAAAAACAAAAAACCCCAAAAAAAAAACCCCAACAAACAACCAATAAAACCTCAAAACATTATGTCAGTATTGTCAGGAGCCAGTTGCCATTCCTGACTATGCTCCTGCCTCCCCTGTGCCACACACGGGGCCCTGTGCCTTTGCCCCCCCTGCCTGCACCTCAGAAAAACCAAATCATCCCCCTTCTTGACACCCTCACATAGTGTCCTCCACTGCTTTTGGTGAGGCTTTGCATCGGTCTGTTTAAATATTTGAGTAGTTTAGTTAAAAATGAGAGGGAGTGTGATTGGGAGGAGGCGGGGGGGGGGGGGGGGGGGGGGCGGGAAACAGACATAAATTCATTTCAAATACAAATACTTGTCATCATAAATCTTAAGTCCTATTTGAATCTATCTTAGTTTCTCTTGACTTATATGGCAACGTCTACTAGGGAAGTATTGATGTATATCTGTCAAAAGTGTTTATTAAATGGCATTGGGTAGATCTGAACAGGGCTGGTTTGTGCTGGCTGAATGTCTGATTTCCAAGGCCTTGCTTACATGCTGGGGGGAAGGAAAAGGTGGGAAAAAAAAAACAACACGGCAAAACTCCTGAAGATGAAATTTTTAGCACTTATTAAGTGCTTTTATGTCATTTATTTAGGCCTAATGTGATCTTAGCTGTCTTAAACATTTTGGAGAACTGAAAGAATGTAAGCAATGTCTGAGGGATCTTTTTGGAGTAAATCATCTCTTAGGTTGTGTTTTTTTTCTCTTAATTGCTGACTTGCTGAGGGCAGCCATATACGCAAGCGGTGCTGAGGGCAGGATATGCCATTAATCTAATATTACAGAGCTTTTCCTCACCTGCAAATCCTTTTGCAGAAATAAAAGCACTGGCCGTTGTCACTTTTCTCAACAAGGTGTGGAAGTCAGACTGTGATGTGTGAAGCCATTAGACATGCAGTACAGGGGAAAAAAAACATTTGCTCTTACAGAAACGCAATCAAGGTAAAAGAGGAAGGAGAAAAACAAAATGCCAAGTACTACTTGCACTCAGAATGCACAGCAAATACAAACATCTGCTTGGATTATTGCTGGCCTCGTCTTGTTTTGTATGGTTTGGCAGTGGGGGTGGGAGGAGGAGAAAGCAACTTGTTGATATTTTGCAACCTGCCTGCAAGCAGCGTGAATTCAAAGCAATAAACATAGAACAGTAATGACCTCTGTATGGAAACACGTGTAAGAGGGACCAAACCCCCTTGCCCTCCCATTCTAGGTCACTATGAAGACTCTGGGGCTAAGGTAAGAGGGCAAAGGCATCCCTGAACCTTCCAAAATGTGCTGCAGATAGGAATGTGTAGGTACAACTGCAAAGCCAAACTGTCCCATCTGCTGGGACACTGCTTCTGCAGCTGAGAACAGACACAGCTCCTGCAGCCACAGCCAGATGCTCACTGCACATGCTTTGGAAGCCATCTTCTTAGAACATGTAATTGCTATCTTTTTGACAGAGCACTTTTAGTGCATGATTGCTGGTGTTGTGCTACGCCAGTCTCCCCAGACTCCTTCCCAGAGTGGGGGGGATCTCTAACGCACCGGTAATTTCCTGGAAGCACTTTTGTTTCTTTTTTAAAAACTCATTTTTTTCTGGAGCATGGATGCTTACAGATATTTAGATAGATAGATATATATACACACACATTTTATATATATATATATATGTATATATATATATAAAAAATAGCAATTTCATAGTTATATACAGGCATTAATAAAGTGCATAATGTTATTGGCTATTTTCAAATCTTATTTCCTGAGGAACTGCTAACATACATAGCTCCTCCTATGACATGATGCCGGCAGCCAACACTAAGGTATGACACCTACTCCCTGGCTTTTAATTTCCACAAAAACATCTCCCTGTTGAGAGCCAGAGTCTACAGGGAGTCATGACAACCTCAGTCCTCCAGGAAGCAAGTCAAGGCACCGATCGAGACTTCTTCCTTTGCCAAGGTGAACACATCTAGGAGCAACTTCCCTCCATTTTGGAGCCCTCGGGTGCCCACTACTTGGCAGTGGTGACAGAACCATCTTCAGGGATCTTCTCCTCTGAACAGCTTCTTCCTGAGAGCTTGTCGTGGTGCTTGAACTCGCTGAAGCGCTCTGCCACGCACTGCGCCGTCAGCCGAGCCTCAGGGTCATGGTCCCAGCACTCAATCAGAGTTTCACACACCATCTGGATGCCCTGCAGAGAGCACAGAGAGAGCAGCAGTCATGGGGCCAGCTACCACCAATGTCCTTGTGTGTGTGTGTGTGTGTGTGTGTGTGTAGGTTGCTTTAGTGCCCTCTGAATTCAGTTCAGTTATTCATGTGTGTCCTGGAGGTGCTTTATGGACACATTCTTGTATCATGAGGGCATGCTTTTCTTTCTTTTTAGAAAAAATGTTGACTTACCACTCAGCTCATACCTTTGTGTGCCCAAATTCTCCTTGGGTTTTTCAAAAAAAATTCTGGTTGTCAGCAATATCATGCCCAACGTCAGCCCATTATGAATTCCTTGCAGACTAACTAAATCTATGTGTAAATATGGGCCACAGTCCCACAAACACTTAAACACATGCCACTCACAGATGTAACTATTTAACCTTCATTTCAATGCTGATGCACATGTTTATAGGAGCAAAAAACAGTTGCATTTTATAAACATGAGGTATTTGCCAGGAAATTGTGTGCTTTGCTTTATGACATGAAAATCCCATTAAGTAGGATTTATCTAAAACTTCTTATTTAAAAAAATAATGTCTCGCAACACTACATTAATTGCATAATTTACCTAATTGGTGATGTTGACTGATGTCAATGTTAATAGTAGAACGTTATTGTCTGTATACAAATAACATTAGTTTTCTGCTGGCATTGAAATTACAAGCAATAAATTAAATTAAATATTAACCATTAACTTGAAATCAATAGTGCAACAAATCTCATTAAGGGGGGGAAAAAGCTGTAATATGTAAATTCATCCCAGAATTTTATCATGATGAATAATGAGTTCATTATGAAAACACGACTGCAGAGGGAGGAAATGAATATGGAAGAGCCATTACAGTAAGAGCAACTTCTGTGGACTTCAAAGCAGATCCTCAGCTGCTGCAAACTGTCACAGCCCTGTGGAAGCCGATGTGTCACGGCATTTTAGATAGCTCAATGTGAAATGCTGTAGGGATTCAAATGAAGGGAATTAAATTCACCTTCATTAAATGTCCTGTGAGTGTGCTGCCAGGCACCCATTTCCTGCCTTAGACTGAACCCTGCTGGATGCAGCTGTGCCTGTCCTGGTGACACCGAAGCACAGACACGTGGTCCTCCCAGCCAGTGGGGTGCCCTGTACTGGAGGCAGACTGAGGTCCAGGTTTTACAGAGGGCAGAAATCTTAGCAAGCAACGTGATCACAGATTTGGTCCTGCATCTGACTTCAATGTAAACCCAGAGGTGATGAAGTGCACGGTGTCTCTTACAGCTTCTCTCCAAGGCCTGGAGCTGTGGCTCTCTGCACACTCAGCCTCACTGCCACTAAAGCTGCTGCCCTGGCCTGAGCACTGTGGGGATTCTGAGCCCAGTGCTTACCTGTCCAGGTGTTCTGGGCATGCCAGAACACCTATGCTTGCCACTATCTTGGCTGTGCATGAAAGGAGCTCCTGGACCCTTCTTTCCAAGGTGGGTACTGCCATGGAATACCACAGTATTTGCAGGAATATCCCTGCCTTGAATACAGACACTAGCACAGCCCCAGGGCTGCTTTAAGTGCCAGTGACTTTTTGATTAATAGGGGTTTTCATCACCTCGTATTACATGTACATCGCCTGACTCTTCCCAAATACAGAACAAAAATATTTGCTGATCATGTCTGCCTTTGCAATAGCATAAGCAGTATCTTTCTTTCATATCTAGCAACAAATTGGTGCTGTTAGATTTCCTTTTGCTCTTGAGAAAACTGTGATTATATTCAAGCTTGCTGACCACAGATCTTCCTGTTGTTTTTCTGTTTCCTAATCAGTTCTCTAATCAGTTTTTTTTTTTTTTCCACACAAGCCCATGTCCTTTGAATATCCTGATAAATGTTCTCATACTGTTCCTAATTTTAAGCATTTTCTACTATTCAATTTTTATCTCCCAAGTGATCTGGCTCAGGATTTTCTTCTGCTTTATTAATTGGGCTCTTTTAAAGTACCACATTTGTATTACCAGTTTAGACTTAATGTTTTTTTTGTAGAAAACAAACAAACTGTAGTCTACCCATGAAGCCTTTTAAAAGCTCATCCACAATGTTTATAAAATTTCTGCTACCAGTTGTTTTTTTTTTTAATAAAGATGAGCATTAGTATAATCTCTCTTTCCCAGCTCAGTTTGTTATTCAGAAGATGGTTGTATCTTGAGCTCCTAGAAATGTCAAGGGCTTTTTAGTACTCCTATGATCAGATGTCCAGGTGTCCCTTGAAATACAGCTCTCACCCCTCAGTTAAAGCACTGCTCTTCAATAACTCTGATCATCACAGATGACTGCATAATGAGTAAGCTTCTGTGGTCACAGTCATCAGGTGGCAGATATGTTGTTCATGGTTAGAAAGAGGATTGATTTTGGCCACTCAGTTGGCCTTTCCTAAGTAATTGTTAAACTGTGGATTTAGCATCTCAACTGAAATGAAAATGGGAGTGTTACATTGTTCCTGAAGGAATGATCTTGGTTGCCTGAGCTCTTCTAAATGTTCACCATGCTTCTCCTTTTGTCTGTAAAAGCACTCAACATTTTTCAGTAAGTGGAATGACCAAGCCTTCCGTCTCCCATGATGATTCTCATTTTATCTCTTCTGATAAAACTGCTCAGAGCAAAGGTGAAGAAATCCGTTTCTTTGGCTTGTTTCCATTCAGTTTTCTCTACAGAGAAACTGGGGTGCAACTTTCACCTGGAAAGTGCAACTATCATCTGTGAACGGGGAAAGCTGACAGAGTGCTTCATGACATGCAATGGAAGTGGACTGCTAATGCACAACCTGAATAAAACCAGACTGGTTTGCTGAGAACTCATTTCCTAGTTTCTTAAGCCTGTCAACAGCTGGGAAACAACTATGACTGCTCTCCATGATAAAGTACTGGATTTGTTTTCTCTGCTGAAGGGACCCATGTGCGAAGTCGTTCTCTTTGACCTTTCAGAGACTGCACACAGTGTGCTGAAATGCCCTAATTATTCTGTGGCTGGCTGGATGATTGTTTGGTCTCAGGTTTCCAATCTGTGTGTTTTGATCACTTTTAGGTTACACTGGTGGGCAGCCCCAAAATTCCAGTGCTTTGGGGTAGGCATGGTGCAGAACACTGTGGTGTCTGAACCATGGCAGCACGGGTTGTCACCGTGTGACAGAGCTCTAAACCATGTAAAAGGGAGGTCCATCCTGTAGGGCAGGATATTGAGTTAAGACTTCATGTAGCAACTAAATGTCTATATACCATGTACGTATGTATAGCAGCTCCCAGCTGCTCCTGTGCTGTGCTCTTACCTGATGGTTAAGCCAGGAGCTGGGGATCTCAGGTCTCCCTCTGTCTCTTAGGACATTGTCCTTCATGCTTTCCACGCAGGGGTGTTCTCTCACTTTAGAGCCAAACGGGGGCTCGTACTCTTTCACTTCTGCCAAGAGAATAAGCAAACACAAGGGTATTCAGCTGCACTGAGCTGGTGCCAAGTGTGAAGGGAGCTGGCTGTTCTCTGGAGGAGTAAGAGCTACTGATTAGCTGCTCAGTGCCACTGTTCTGCTTGACCAGCTCCAAACAAAGCAAAGCCAGTTGGCATTTTCAAAAATGTTTCAAATGTGTTTCTCCCACACGCTCCCTCTCTCCCTCCCTCTCCCTTTCCTAGCCAGCTAAACAATTTTCATTTAAACACTTTAGTGCATAATCATATTAGTAACAGTTAGAATAGCACAGTAACCTATAAAAGTTTGTGAGCTTTTCAATCTGTGCTGAGGCAAAACACACAGAAGCTTCAAGGTGACTTTTGCCTGAGCCAGGCTTGCAAGAACTGGTTACTTTTATTCTTCTTAGGTCTCATGGAGTCCAGACACATTTAACAGGTGAAATATAAACTGGCATCTATCTAGGTCATGCTAGATGTTAATGTGCCAGATTGCTAGGAGGAAACAATTGCTTGAAGAGGAAAAAGATATAGCAAGGAGCAGTGCTGGAAGCTCTACACTACCCTTGTTTATTATTGAGCCATGATCCCTTGTAGGCAGTAGTATTCTGCTCTTATTTTAAGCCTCTTTCTCAAAATAGGTCAGTTTTGGCCCACGATTCAGGGCGACACAGCTTCCTGAAGGGGTTGCTGCCATTCTAGTTTTTGTTTGCACGTTGCATATTTTCTTTGTTTTTCTTCAGAGCAAGAAAAGAAGAGGCAGACATATGGGATCTTTGGAGAAAACTCAAGAAATCTCTGAGAGCGGAAATATTACAGTAGATGCTGACACAGTGTAGAAAATGCTGTGGTTTCTTTGAGAACAGATGGAGACTTTACTCACAGGCCCAATGATTTGCTAGTATTAGATAAAGATTTATGAAGTTGGCATGTTCTGTTGCCTCTTATTTCTTTCTAGGAATTAATTGAGGGCAAGAAAAACTGAAGTGTAATCTACAAGGCAGTCTGAAGAATGTGTGTGAGTGCCCAGATGATGTGTGAAGAGAGATGAATGAGATGGCAGACAGTACTGCTGTGTAATGCTACAACCAAAGTTCAAATGCAGTGTCTAATGCTGCTCATTCCTCTCAAGGGGTAAAAAGAATCTTCAAGAAGGGTGATAACAACAATTAAAGGCCTAGAGAAAATGGGAAGAAACTCTGGAGCTTGGCTTCATTTCCTTTGGAGAGGAAGGTAAGAGGTCATATGGTAAAATATTGAAAATAACTAATGATCAAGGTAGATCAGATCCTTCGGATTGTCATGTCTCGTGATAAAAACAAGGTAGTGTTGAACAGAATTATAAGGTGAACTTTTCTCCAGAACTTTACAGACTGTAGATTTAATTTCTGCATGATTGCCACAAGATGAAGACTATAGGCTACAAAAAAAGAAAGAGAATCTCTAATGCTTTAAAAGTATAGTCAAGATATTATAACAAACATTTTGGAAGCGATATTAAACCTTGTGCTTCAAAGTTCAGCATTTAGAGATCCAGCTGCAAGTAACTGTGTGTGCAATGCAGCAGATCACTTCACAGATGGCTCCTGCAGAGCTCTGTCTCCTTCTCCTGAATCCTATGGTGCTGGCCACTGTCCACAAAATGCTCTGAACAGTGGCTACAGTCCCAAAACAACTGCTATTTTCTCGTACGTAAATCACTTTCTTCAAGATTCCAGGGCCAAAGTCTGCTTTGCTTTCTTTCCTCTGCAAGAAGTCATCCCAGTATCACCTGCATTAATCTGTGTTAGAGATTACTCAGCCAGAGTAAACTTCCAAGACTCTAGCCCTAGAGGTTAATTGGAAAGCTGCCATCTCGCTGGTCAGAGCTGGATTCCTCTGCAGTGGATGCACAATGATTACAAAGCAGATACCTCTAGTTTGAAAGCAAACCAAAATACTGGTTTGCTGGGAAAATTTAAGTAGCGTGACCTACACGGCTATTTCCTGAGCCATCTCCATCAGTCACAGTTTGATTGTGGTAGTGGTCATGGACACCAGCCAAGGCTCAGAGATCTTCTTGCATTATGAGGAGTTAGAGGAGTCTGAATGTCCAGCAGAGGGGAGGTGGTGCTGCAGTGCTGACATGTTCCCTCTCACTGAGTTTAATCCAGTGCCATCCAGGTCCATGAGCTAAGTCTGAGAGGGGAAAGGGAAAGCCTTCCCAGGGAACTGATAGGCTTGTAACACATTTTCCCTGTTTAAGAAATACTTTGAATGCTATGACAAAGACTCTTCCAAAAATAAAGACGGAATAGGTTTTTGAAGTTTTGAGAGTTTTTTTTTGTTGTTGTTGTTGTTGGCTTTGGGTGTTTGTTTGTTTTTTATGGTAAAAATTCACTGTAATATCTCTATAGTAATGCAGTTGTACCTCTCCTCAGTTTGGGAAGTATGCAACATCTTCTTGCTATTTATTATCTTCTCTTTCCCTTAGAAAGAAAAGCACAAAGAATCATCTCACAGTAAATCATCTTTATGCTGTGGAATCTCAGATGCCAGGCACATTTTGCAGTAATAGCTGGGCTTATTTGTGGATCATGTTGATGTGCTACAGTAGATATAACAGATGACAGTTTGAAGTAGGTTAAGACGTTTGTGCCTAGCTGCTTGTACACAGTGGTATACAGATGCTGAATCTATTTTTCATGCTTTATATGTTTCTTTCGATTGCTTTTAGGCCAGTGAGGCACTAAAAATGACAACTGGCTGAAGTACTGTAAATACCTCAGGTACCATGAACTACAGCATCTTTAGAGTTCAGTAATGGCGGGGTTCCTTCAACTTTAACCTCTAACATTTCATTGTAATGGTTGTGGGGTACCTTGTACTAATAACCACTGTATTTCTGGTTCCCTTTGACACTGGCCTGGCCATTACTCTCAGAAAGGCTGGGACTGAATTTTTAGCCCCAGAGAGAGACATTGCTGAAAAACTATTTGTCGTTTCTGGTGAATAATTTGGAAAAATTTGCTCCTCATGAAAGATGTGCCTTTTTCTGCTACTGTAACAGGTCATGTACACTCACCCACCCACCTGCACGTGTGTGTAGATGGTGCCTGTCTTCATGCTAGAGGAATTTGGGTGGTGGATCTACTTAGCTCTTGCACAAAGGGACTATGCAGAGGCTCAACAGCCATTTCATCACCAAGTTTTAAGAGCTGTCAAATGCCTACTTCACATTCACCCTAGGTTTCCCCTGTCTGCTCCTTCAAATAGAAATGCTAGCTGGGAAGGGTGTTGATGTGCTGGGATGGGTGAACTCAGTGCAGGTTCCCTTGCACAGACATGTTTTAAGTGACTTCATATTTGATGATCAAAGACACAGTCACTCTTCCAAAGGTTTTGGGAGTGCATGAGCTCTGCATCAGTGCATGGTTACAGTGTGCTCAGTCACTGCGTGCTGGATCCTGAGGTGGTAAAATGGAGGAATGCAGAGCACATCAGCACTCGGCATGCAGCCACCTTATCTCCTGCTACCTGGGTTTGCTGAAGGACAGCACTTGTTGACATCACACAATTATGTGATGACACCCAGAAAATTTCTAGAACACGAAATACTGTCACGGAGTGATACTGCATCGTGGGGATCTACCAGCTCTGGGTAATATGGCACCAAAAATGCAGAAGTGCCTAAATGGGTTCTGCTTCACAGAGGGGGAGGTTTAAAACAGGCCCCAGATGCAGCCACCTCAGGTCTCAAAGCACAGGCACAGCCCCACTGTAAAGTCTATCAAAATGCTCCCTGCTGACAGAAACTCCTTCCAAGTAAGCATAAGATTAGTGATTTTATTCACATTAAACACAGCTCTGGTAAAGCAAATTTGCCATTTCAGACAAAGCTCTGCTGCTACACCAAAACCAACCACCACTCCAGGCAATACAATACTGCATGAAAAATATTGCCATTTTTTGGGGGTGGGGGGATGTTCTCTTCTCCCTCTTTAGCAGTTCCATGCATCCAGAAATTCCCTTTCCTCTCCTTCCCCAAAAGTCCCCCACCCATAGAAGCTCTGATGAAAAAGACAGATGTTTTTCTTTTCTTTCTAGGAGGCTGTCAGAGAAATTACACTTGCCTCAGTCACCAGAGCTGTGTCACTCTGAAAGCAAGTGGTTGAGATGAAAATTGTATTTCTTACAACGTGCAGCATCTGGTGCACAGCTGTTGCGCTGAATGAAATACCAAGTTAACAGCAGCGTGGAGCAATTGAAGTTCTCCCCAAAGAAGTATTGCTGAGTTTCTAAATATGCCTCTTAAATTATACTCCGGTGAAAAATCAGTCAAACTCGATCTTTGCCTCTGTCTCCCTTTCCCTCGTGCCCCATTTCTGCTTCTCCATATTTAGCACAACAAAGTAACAGCGAACAGCATGGCCTTTCTCAAAAGCCAGTCCCCACCTGCTTATTTACTACGGCAGCTTCACAGTATGGATTATGCTGCTGGGTATTTTTGTTTAAACGTCTGCTGACTGAAAAGGCCTGGCATAGCATGGAGATTACATCTGACAAAGCTGCTGTAGTGAAAAGCCCTGCCTCCACCAGCTCCCACACTCACAGAACACCTGCATCCTGAAAAATGGATCCTGAGAGCTCCTTTTGTAAAAGAAGTCACTGTTACCTTTACCTGGCTGGATGGCAATTAGCACCCCCCCCATGCTTCCTTCCAGCATGAAAGCTGCTAATGCCTCTGCTTGGCTTAGGCTGCCCCTTCTGCCCCCTGAATTGCCTTGGGTTTTCTCTAGAAGCAGGGAGCTGACACCAGAGTCAAGCTTACCCTGCAAATTTGGTTGCCTACATCTTTTAGGCTCCTTTGGAAAAGCTGGCTGCAATCAGGTCAGCCTACTCTGGCTTAAACTCGAGGTCATTTCTCTCAGCTTAGGAAGAAAAGAGGGGTTTGCATGAGTGGAGGCAGCTCCTCAGGAAATGCTGTGAGGAGAGGAGGGAGTCTCACGAGTGACAGATGGAGGGAGAAAGCAGAGGGGGAGTTGTAGTCATGAATCACTGTAAGGGTATTTCACCAGCTGGTTGAAAAGATAGTCAGACTGCACAAACTGGGGGAAGATCTAAGGAGACAATGAGAAAGCATGCAATGCTGCTGCAGCTCAGCACCAGCAAGAAGTTAAGGTACCCACACCCTGGGAGTTGCATTTAACTGCTCTGGATAGAGACACGAAGCCCAAGTTCTACCCACTACACATCTACCCGAGTACTCCTGTAATAGGCACCAGGGAATTCATCTCTGGAAAGGTGACTGAAATAGGAAAAATACATTCAAGGAATATGTTTCTGAAGATGAGGATGACTAAGGGATGAAATTAATAGGGAAAATCAGATGTGGGTGGGGGTTAAGCTCCACCTTGAAAGCAAAGGGGATGCTGGGCCAGAGAAATCTTTCCTTTTCCTGAAATGACTTCAGCTGTTCTTCTCAAGGTTATATTGGGTCAGTCTTTTTTAGCTAAACACATTGGTGATTTTTCTTCCTTATGAAACTCCTTTTATATCCTCTTTTAGGCAGTTGCTTTCTGAGAACAGCAACAATAAGGTTTGCTTTTTCCACAGTCTCCATTTTGCCGTACTCAGCATATAGGAACAGGAAGGGACTCGGGCATCAGCAAAGATAAAAGACTCCACAGTGAACAGCTCATATTTATATTAATAAGGTGAGTTCCTAAACGCAAGAAACAGAGAGACCTCAAGAGACAGGGCAAAGATTCTTTTTCTCCAGTATAAATCTCCTCAGCCACATTTACAAAGTGCTAATGAAAGGCTGATATTGTGCCAAGGCACTTAGAAACAGGCATGACCATGAGTTAAATGTGGATAGGTTTGCCTTGGAATATGCCAGACTGAAGTTCGGTTCCTGAAGCATCAAATGTTTTTTCCCTGAACTGTTTGACTAGAAAAGAAATTATTTATTTTATGCTTTTATGCTAGCCCTGGCTTTCTGCTCACATACTTGCTTTGTAGCCTTCCCGGTAGGGTACAAGCAAGGGCAAATCTGAAATCTGTTGCCCACAATCCAGCCCACCCAGCAAGAACCAAATGTTGGTCAGACACGGGAGGAGACTGAGGTGGAGACATTTCTCCCTCCTCCACACCAACACCATAATGCAGCCACATAGCCACTGGGCACAGAGGCTTCAGGGTCCTCCATGGACACCCTTGTGGTATACCACAGATGTTAGGAGAGAAACAAGGAGCAGCTATGCACATATTCCCATGGGACATTGGTTTCCCTCCTGTACACTATGTTCATGCTCTAGCCTGCAAGATTGTTCTGTCTCTGTGGCAGCCCTTCAAGGAGGAATCATGCCAAGCCCAATGAATAGGAAGCCTCTGTGGTTTTGGAAGAAGGAAAAAAAAAAAAAATCAAACCGTAGTTGCATATCTACTATAATATCCACATTAGTGTTACATTTTATAGCCTGAGACTGCCTGTGAGAGCCCTAGACTGTGCAGCAGCTTTTGTTAGAATGAATGTTAGATGATTTCAGCAGACTGAAGAATTTTATAAGTAACTTAGCCTAATTTTAGTCCTTGAAGTAAGGTGAAAATCTTAAAACACAGCAATATGTAAGGCAGATATCTCAATAGAAACCGTTCTGATTTTGAGCACATACCACTGGGATTTCTGGGGCAGCTTTAGGCAAAGAAGAAATGGAGATTTTTTTTCAGTGAACAAACTTTGAATATGAACAAGCACAGCAGCTCTTCCTGGAGCTGTTCTGTTAGTCACTTTCGATAATTTTATTTTGTTACTGCACTTTATACAACAAACAGCTCTTGATTTCTCATATGGATGATCTTTTGCAACATCACAAAAGATGCTGAGCAGTGGCTGAGGGGTTGAGGAAAGCAGGCAGATTTCTGTATCACTGTGATGACTCTTACTGTAATGATCAATTTCTAAATGTGACACTTGATTGGCCCTCATTAGGCTTCAGAATTAACATTCCATGAAAGTAAAAAGGAGGTAGTTATCACTTCTTGGTCTTACTATTTCAAATAATTTTGGTGACATCAACCGGAATGAGTCATTCCATGGATACTCAAGGTGTTACATGAAAAAAACATATTAAAAATCTTTAGAAGTGGGCTGCCTAGGAATAGGTTTATCATTACAGCAATCAAGGACCAATTTTCTCCTGCGGTCAGGTGCTTGCCCTTGAAGTCTGCTCATGCACGTGTGTATCCAATACTTCCAAAGGACTGATAATTTACAGTATCCAGATACAAATGGAAAAACTGGTGAGAGTAAAAAAGGACCACCCTGTCCCCATACAACCACGAGACCATGTCTTTCTAAACAGACTTACAGAGAGAAGAAAACTGATGGTACTTACCACCAATGCCATTACAGCGAGATGTCATTTCCCAGAGGACCAAAGCCATGGAGTACACATCTGTTTGTTTGAAGGACTCCACATTCTCCAGGTTCATCCTGGACTCCAGAACCTCCGGGGCCATGTACCTTGCTGTGCCAACCTACAAGAGAGAAGATCGGGGGGAATGAAGGAGCTGAATTTGTAATTCACGTTTTGGATTCTGCTGTGATTTAACTTCAGCTTTCACAGAAATGGTGCCATTTGACATGTATCCAAAAAATTCAGGCCATACTTGGCACTGGTCATATTTTCTGCTGCCAGGGGAACCTGGCATTGTCCTGACTACCAACTTATTTGCACCTCCTTTGGTAGCAAAAAACCCCCAAAACAACAAAAACCCAAAACAAAGCATCTCTTTCTAGTTCTTTAAACAAGTAATTTTGACATTGACAATCTTCCTCACTCTTTTACAGATAAACACAGAGAAACTCTGCTCTTAAGGCCTCCACCATTTGCCACTGCCCAAGTGTCTTTCACATGAACAAGAAACACGTATTCCTTTGCTCTGCATATTACGGTGTTAGCTGTTTCTTTTCACAGTAGGCTTAAAAGAAAAGTGGTAAATGCAGGCCTGGCAGAAGAAAGCAAATGCACAAATACTGAATGCAGAAGCACACATTTGAATCAAAACACAACACAAAAAAAAAAAAAAAAAAAAAAAAAAAAAAAAAAAAAAAATCAACCCAGTAGCAGGAGCTGAACGTCGTCGAGAGCGCGAGCTCGATACCGAAGCAGAGAGACAGGAGCTATTGGTGATCTAAGTTAGCAACGAGGACTAACTGCAACCAGCCTAGCACCAAACCTGCTCAGGAATGAGCTGCTCGGCTACACCCAGCCTCACCTTTTATTGGCCCTAGGTCCTGAGCATGCTCAGTGGGGCCAGCCCTAACTGGGCACAGGTGAGACTGGGCACCGGCCTGGCTCATTACCTGGCAATTCCTGGCACCTGTTTCCTACACAACCCTTTTGTTTTAAAAGCTGTTCTCATAAACTTTATTCATGCTGAGCAATTTTCAGCAATTATTTTTGCAGCTTCTTGAGATCTAGATTATGACCTTGTATTACAGAAGGCAAAATTTAAATATTTTGTGTCTTTACCACAAAAAAAAGAATTTAAGGAAGAATTCCCTGGAAGTGTTCAAGGCCTGGCTGGATTGGGCCTTGAGCAACCTGGTCTAGTGGAAGGTGTCCCTACCCATGCAGGGGGTCTGGAACTGGATGATCTTTAAGGTCCCTTCCAACCCTATCCATTCTACGATTCTATGATTTTTGGAACCCTCAACAGTTGCTCTCAGATGACAAACTTCTCTTTGTGCAGGTATAATAAATTTATACCCCCCCCCCCAAGAAAAACTGCAAATATGTTAAGTTTTTCATCAGCCAAAGATATCTTCAGATTGGAGATTGGTTAATCACAGAGATGAATGAGCAAAAGTCAGTGATGCAGTAGGACCTGTGATTTAAATACACTGTATTTGCACTACAACAGTCACTCCAGAGCCCAGTGGCAAGCAGGACTGCAAAAGCTCATTTTAGTTACTGGCTCTGCAATTGCAGGCAGCCACATAGTAAAAGTACTGAGAAAGCTCTAAGAGATCCATTTTACAAGCTTCTGTAAACACATCTTATCACCCCAGGCTCAGAGTAAATGGGGAGATGTTCTGTAAGGACAGTGCACCAGCAGTGCACCATAAGAACACAGCAGGAAAGATCAAGGACACAGCTTTGTCATAGGACCCTGCGACAGTAGAGAAATTCTGTGTCAGAGACATCCAAATGGTTGTAAGATCAAACCTTCATAAAGAGGGAACAGAAAAAAACCTGTGCGATCAGTCTCAAGGTTAAATTCCCTATTATGTGGATTCTGTGAGGGATTTGAGGCCAGACATGTGAACACACATTGAATGGATACTTGGGACAATCATGTCTCAGCACCACAGAGGTGACCAGAACCTTCTTGCCCTACAGAATATGAACATATGGAAACTCTGCAGCAGAGGCTGTTCCTACCCCAATTTGTTCCTTAACACACAACTTCTTCCCCAAGTGGATCCCATTCAAAGCTTAAGAAGGATTACCTGTAAGCTATGACCCACAGTCCCAAACACTGCTGATTTTAAGAAGAGTTAATAGGGCCTAAATACAGATTCTTAACACTGACAAAAAGTGTTGTTCTGGTTTGGTATTTCACACCCTCTTTGCAGCAGTAAAAATTATTTCTGCAGCTTCGCTGGGCAACAGAGGATGAAGCCCTCTAACTAAAATGTAGAGAGTGAAATTCAAACAAAGATTAAAATTACTTGGAGAATGCTATCAAGCTAATCCCATTTACACTCTGTTTAGGATTTATCATGTGTTTCACTCTGCTTTTGCTTTTATCAGTATTTAGATTATGAGGTCTTTGGGTCAAAGATACTTTTCCTGTATCTTGAGAAACATCACTGCTGAGTCTCAAAGGCATTTAAGGTGAGAAATTCAGTGTTGGTTGCCTTTCCAGAGTCTGGATAAGCTTTTTTTTTGTAAGTACCAGCCTGCTGTCATTGCTTCTCTGAAACTTCTAGTGAAGGACCACCTCTGTTCCTGCTGTACATTTTAATTATTATGACACTTGAATTTTTTTACTGGACACCTTGTATTTCTTTGAAGCTGTTGGAGGATGTTTTGTGCCCTGAGGTGTGTCAGTCAGGGGCAGTAAATATCCTTCTTTATCTGATTAGGGAGACCATCTGATACCACTTCATGCTACTGAGGTGAGAAACTGCTGGTCTTGCAGGCACCTACCAGTCCTATGAATACAATGAGACAAAGGTCCAGATTTACATGGTAATTTATTAAATAATTTCTAAGAAATGTATTAATTTATTAAGTAATGCCTTCAAATATTAACCATCGTGGATGGACAAGCTGAAGAGACTGCAAAAGTTTAACGGGGAAGAAAAGACCATTTCCTCATCAAGGGCTCTGGTATTGTATAGTCAATAGTGGCTGTATTTGCATGGTATAGAAGGTAGTTGGGTAGATCAAAAAGAAGATGACTTTGTAACCCAAACAACTTGCCTTGAATATTACTGTATAAGGCTGACTAGAAAAGTGGTAAAAAGCTTATACTCTTTTGTGCATTTTGTATGAAGCTAGAGATTTTCTTGAATTAAAATTTGGGTCCGCTCCATTGTATACTTTAAAAAATTGGACCTCCTGGTAGGAAGGTTTTAAGTCAAGGGTTAAGTTTAGAAACTATGTATAAGGCAAATCCTGGTGCTAGACCCCTTTAGCAAAAGCTGCAGCACTAAAGTTGGCATGTTGGGAAATTCAAGTGGGTGGTGTTTGTGTGTCCAGAAGAAACAAGGTGGGAGTTGAAGCAGAGTCACTTCACACCATCATACTCCTTGTCGCAGAGAAGAATGACACTAGTTGGGTCACCCCCAAATAGATTCACTGGAGTTAAACAAAGTAAAATAAAACAGTGGGCTTCACCACTCATGCCTGAGAACACTGGCTCCCTAGCAGTAACCTGCTCTGAGCAGCACTGTGCTTTATCATCAGTGTCAGTGTGAACTGTGGAAGTGGCAGCATCAACACTATCCTCCGCCTTCCAAATGTCTGTGAGCAGTGCCAGAGAAATCAGTTTGAAATAAGGGTCGGTTTTAAGCAGTCAAAGCAGCCATGGGGTTGCATTTCAGAGCCCCTGCCTTACACTGCCAAATACTCAGTTTTCAATTTATTCCAAATGGGATTCAGTCTTCATGGTGCAACTTCACTGAACTCCAAAAAGGTTTGGCATGCTAGAGAGAAAGCATATGTAACTGTGAGTGGTCTTTATATAATTTTAAATATGGTTCCACTGGCTCATTCACTCCCAGCTTTGGTTAATAAACCTTCTCAAAATGTGATCAGGACAGTTGCCTTCCACTAAAGAGAGGCAGATCTTCATTAGATAAACTACAACAACACTCTGTGAACTCAGCAGAGCACTACTGACTGAAGACCTGTCCCTGAGAGCATTCTAAACCAAAATATTAGTTCCATGTGAAGTAAAAGTCGGTGTAAACAGACAGGCTTTGATGGGACCTATATATAAAAATACACATATATAGTATGCGTAGTTAAAAAAAGATAGGAATTAATTACATGGTCAAATGGTCTGAGTTTAAACTAGGGGAATTTTCATTAAAAGAGCCAATAGTGAGAGATGTGCTTGAAAAATGTCATCTTCAATACATTTAAAAACATCCTCCTGGCATCCCTGTGAAGTAGATGAGTATTATCCATGCTACTTAGTTGAAAAATCACAACAGGGCAATGATTTCTGTTTGACATTCTAGAATATGCTTACAAGTGAAGGATGTTCCATAGCCTTAAACAAGTTTATTTTTGGCCTTTTAAAGTGATTATCAATCACTCTAGTTATCAGCTTATACCTCTTGAGGACAAAAGACTGACTTTGCAAACGCTGGGGTACACCAGGGGTGGGTCTACTCACTCAGTTTTCATGCCTGATGACATTACAGTTCTGTGGCACAACCTCACAGTGTGAGGGACATCCTTATCATATCTGTGTGTGTGCACTGCAGCAGCATCAAAACCAGCTGCTGACAAACTCATACACGCCCAGTGTGTGTGTGTATATATATATGTATATATATAGTATACAGAGAGGATGTTTGCACCATACAATACATATGCAGCCCACCAATCATAACAAAACCTACACTGCACTCCTCTCACTGTTGCTTTAATGCTAAGTTTAGAGCCTTTCACTACTTTGACATGTTAATTTTAATGTTAATTTTAATATTAAGTAAATATGGCAGCATAGGCCTTTTTTTCCCCCTCTTTTCACCCTATCAATTGGTAAAATATTCACCCCCTCTCCTCAAACTTTTAACTTACCTGCCCACTGTTAGCCAAATCATCCACAGAGAGAGAAGGGTCCAGCCTCAGGGATAACCCAAAGTCACAGAGGCAGCAGGTTAAATCATTTTTCACCAGGATGTTGGAACTCTTTAGGTCTCTGTGAACAATAGGTGTTTTGGGGCGACCACAGGGGGTGTGATCACTATGCAGATGGGCAATCCCACGGGCCAAGGACCCACCCAGTTTCCAGAGGTCCTCCCAGCTGATAATGTGTCGTGTGAGATATTCCTGCAAGTTTCCTCTGGCATGGAAGGCAGTAATCAACCAATACTGTTTACCAAGATCTGTCTTACGCTCCTCTGCTGTCAAGAATTGGAGGATGTTCTCGTGCTTGAGGTTTACATCTGAAAAAATGTCTTTCTCAGTTTTCCAGGAGGCGTATTCTTCATAGGGGAAAATCTTGACTGCCACAGTTTCATACTGCTCTGATGTGTTTTGCTTCAGTTTGGCTTTATACACTTCAGCAAACCTTCCCTTGCCAACAACAATGTCCAGCTCAATAGGCAGCAGTTCTGTGTTGTGGTTGATGTTGTTGGCACAGGTAGAGCTGATGTCTGAGCGGTCATCATCTAACATAATGGCACAAACATCACTGCAGTCCTTATGTTTCCTGGGCTTAACGTTCTTCTCCCATGTTTTGTTGAGCTTCCTCTTCTTATGAGTGCGGTAGGCATAAAAGATAACAATCACAGCAACAGAAATCACCAGTAATGGGACAAGACTTATGATTGTGACTTTGGAAATTTCATCTTTCTCCTCTGGCTTATGAGGGTCATCTGTGAAGAAGAAAGGAAGGCAGGCATACATTAAATGATATAGCTTTATGTATACAGGAGGCTGTCAATAATTATAATTTTCATCCAAAGTGCAATACATGAACTCCTTCAACAACAGTAAATAAAAACTCTCACAGCTTTCTTATTTCAGAATGTTGTTTTGTATATAG
This sequence comes from Heliangelus exortis, assembly GCF_036169615.1. Classification (NCBI taxonomy): domain Eukaryota; kingdom Metazoa; phylum Chordata; class Aves; order Apodiformes; family Trochilidae; genus Heliangelus; species Heliangelus exortis. The sequence goes on from NC_092423.1 coordinate 31,642,859, forward strand.
GCCTCCACTTGCCAGGACCTCCCTATCTACTTGTTTTGTAAAAAGCCAGAACTGAGTGAGCAAGAACCTAATGTAATTTCATAGTTTTGTTCTCTTGAGCTCCTAATACATTATGGATTAAACCTTCACCTCCCTGGATACAACAGACAAAGTCTCCTGCAATTAACTCTGTCATTGTATTCTTGCCTGATCTGCCCTTTTAGCCAGTAATTACTAGAAGACATTAATTTTTCTAAGACAAATAAATAGGCAATGAAGCATGTGAATTCCCACTTGCCCAATATATTTCAGAGGAATCCATACAAAGGCATCTTCAGGAACCCTGTCAGCACACAACTACTGAGTGTTAATATTCAGGCACTATTTGTATGCCTCCATATTCATCTGAAAACCAAACCTCATTCTTATACTTTGTGAAAGAGTGCTGTTTGAATAAGTGCAAGCATTTGAAACCCACAGGCACAATCAGGCAAGTAGGATACATCAGAATTGTCACCCCTCCCATGTACGTTTTGCATGGATTTATGTATCTGAAAACCTTCTCTGTGTGTCCCTTGCTGGCTATACACTGGTTGTAAAGCCATAGGTGGTACAGGCCAAACTCCATAGCTGGTGCAGTCCACACATTAACAAATTCTTAGGTGGAACATATACTGACTAGAAGAACAGCAGGGATGTATTCTAGAATAGGGAGATGTTCTGGGAATGGCACAGATCATTATTATAGAGACAAAAGCTGGCATGTCATCTTTTGAAGTGACCTAGTTCAGTACTTCTTAGGGAAGACAGATTAAAAAGAAACAGTTTTATTCTGAAAATAGATTAAAGAAGGAGAGGCAGAGTTTATCTGAGCCTGATTTGATTCGACACATGGAAATGTACTCTCCCAGCCTATTTCTTCGTTTGTGTAAATGTACTTTATTATCTTTCCATGAGGGAGAGGACTGATGGGAAGCATCCCAGGGAGTTTAACCTGAATGGACTAAAACCACTGAAACTGCAACCCAAGTAAAGGAAGTGGCTGGTGTTGGCAGCACAATGCTCTGGATGATGCTTACAGAAATGTCACTGACTCAGGTTCTGTGTACCAGGCCAAATAAGGCAATGTGAAAAGGAAAAGTTTAATAAGCTCTGAAGGCAAGTGGCCACTAACTACATTAGCCACATGCCTCTGTTTCCCTTACACTGTGCCTCTCAGAGAGAAGGTGAGCAATGCTGAAAGGGATGGGGGAAGAGTTTACAATCAGACCCAGCAGTACCTCTGACCCTCCAATTTAACCTGGAGTTACTTTCCTATTGGAAACACAGCTGGCAAACAGCAGGAGCCATTGGCTGTTCAAAGGAAGGTGATGGGATATCTGAAGAGTATATGTTTTATGTGCAAGAGGGTCTGAACCCTGAACCAGGATGTGCTTCCTCTCTTTGAAAGGTTCACCAAGCAAATGGAAATCAAGTAATTTAGTCCTAACCTCTCTTATAGGATTTCAAGGAAGAGGAAGTGCCTTTCCAGCACTGATATTCCCAGCTAGTACAGGTCAGTGACATTCACTAGCAGCACCTACAAAGTATGCATTTCTTTAATTTCCTTCATGCAAAAGAACATTTTAAGCCAATCCCTTCCTCCATACTTCTGAAAACCACAAATCCTTATTCTCAAGGGATTTCCCCAAGCAACAAAAGTTTAGTAAACTCTAAACTTTTCAAATTTTAAATTAGAAAACTACTTGGAAGCTCATCACAGATTACAGGCATCCCTTCTGCTTCTCAATATGTTGAAAAATGGAAAAGAAAACAAACTATTTTAAAAATCACTCTCACTGGAAGAATAAATTTAGAAAGTCCAATGTCACTGTCAGTAAACAGAAGATTTGCATTGCTTATTCCCATGAGCATTATTTGCTCTCAGAAAATCTGCTTTGTAAAGAACTTGGGAAGCACCTCAGTGGAGGAAAAATGACTATATTGTGGGATGGTTGTTTCTGAATTTTAGCTGCAAGAAGGTCAAAACTACATGAATACATCTACGATAGTAACAGTGAGCTAAAACAGTTTTAATGAATACCTGGGGTTCTGGGTTTTTGTTTGTTTGTTGTTGGGTGGTGGGTTTTTTTGTTGTTTTGTTTTGTTTTGTTTAGGTTTTTTTACCACAGAAAAGCATGTTTGAAGTTTGGGCCCTGTTCTTGGAACTAAGTAATATGTCATCGATACCATACAGTATGCTTTCTAGTAAAGGTGAACATATCTCTTTAGGACTCTTAAAGCACTTTGTCTTTGCCACAGAGCTGCAATATATAGCCCTGATATTTGAAATACAAATGCCTTTCTAAAGGAGAGATTAAAAAAACAAGATACATTACTTTTCTTCTGAATTTCTCCCCATGCACTCAAGGAGTTGGAGCTCGTTGGGTGCATGTTCAGCTCTATCAAAGAAACTCATCTAAAGCCACTCTTTAACTGTTACGGCTACCTGTGTGAGAGTCTCCACAGGCTGTTTTATTTTGGATAACTGCTTAGAAGTCTTCAGCAGACTTCACAGCTCCTCTAGCTCTTCCTCTTTTTGCATCAGAGAAAGCTTTGCTTGCAGTGTAGGGGGATTTCTTTGTGGAAGAGAGGAACTGCTGATGCTGCAAATGTCACTTGAAAAAGAATGAATTTTTTTTTAATTAAGGCAGAAGCTGAACAGTTTGTCCACTTCCCCTGAACACTGTATTGTCCTGCACCCCTGCTGCAAAGTGACACATCCCCTTTGGCACCATCCCTTGGAGGAAGTAAGGAGGTAGTGGGTGAAAAGCACAAAGCTCAACAATCCCCCCCTAAAGCAAGAGGGATGAAGGGTGTGCTCATTTTCAGTTTTTAAGACACTAGACAAATCCCACACAAGGCTTAGAAAGTTCAAGTATGAGCATCCAACAGGGAGAAATGAGTGTCAGGACTGACAAGGCTGAACCCTGAGCTTAATAGGGGGCTGAGCTGCCTGGGAGCAAAATTGCAGAGGACAGCAACAGCAAAGAGCTGGTGGTACTGAGGACTGGTCAAGCAAGGCACTTCTGGAACTGCCTTTGATTTTGAGTGTTTATACGTTCAGAACAGAATCAGATCTTCCAGAACAGACTAAGGTTGAGGTACTTCTCTGCTGAATCTGTGTACAAAGTGAGGGTAGGATCAAAACTCAGAGCATATCTGTATGTTTGCATAGTGGCTAGCCAACATTTTCTGGCTTGACTACAGGAATCTAAGAATAAATATGTTCATTTGCTGATAAATAAATACCCATGAGTCAAACCCTATAATTGCAGAAATGGAAGTGCAGCTATCTACTTCTGAGCACTGGAATGAGGAAAGTCTGGCTGCACAGGCAGGCAAGGAAATGGTTAAATGAAACAGCCTTTCAGGTTTTGCAAATGTGCTCCTAAATAACTTTCCCCACCCAGAACTATTATTTAGGAGAATCAGTCCTTTCTTACCCTTCAAAAGAGCCTATTAATATAGCATAACAATAGAGAAGTTGAGCTAAAAGAAAGCTTCCTGTATGTGGTTTAAACTTAAGCACAAACCATCTGCAGGATTCTTTACACTACCTAAGCCTTTAGGGAATAGGTCTCAGGTGCCAAGGAAAATGGAAACACTGTACAGCCCCCGCTTCAGCCAGGAAGCTTCAAAACACAACATGAATCAGTCTGCAAATTCTTTAGGTTGGACTGAGTGCCTTTGATTGAACTCTGGTATCACTGAACTTTGGAAACAGGAAAATAACAATGGCAATAAAATTAGGACCCGCACTTCAATGCACAGAGTGGCAGAAATGCAGAGCAGAACTGACAGAAATACTCCAGTGCTGTTTGCTGCTTGTGCAGGTTCTAAGTTCCTGCCTGTTCAACTGCTAAAATCACACCATAGAGTAAGAATATATTTGATACTGGCAGAGCCTAGGTTAAACATATCGACACTGATGTATTGCAAACTTCTCTAGTGTCTTAAACTACCCATCCCACCCCCCAGAACACAGAATCACAAAATTTGGGCCCAGACCCGAGACTATGAGGTTGTTATTTTGCAAGCTCCTGAGGCACAAAGCAGCTCTTTGAGCTGACTGGGGGACAACTTGGTTTTGCAGCAATTCTGAGGTTTCAAAGTTTGGTTTCAGTTCTACATTGGAATGAAGACTAACACTTTCTGAATGTTTTTGCATAAACAGAATTCTGTTCAGACACTGCAATTTGGCAAGAGATGTGAATGCTGAATCCCTACCAGTAAAGGGACTGCTCTGGGGTAGAGGTGCTTCAAGTTCAAGGCTTGCTGAGTTTGATTCAGAGAAAAGAGTTTCATCTCTGATTATTCTGAATCAGGCAAAATGTGAGTTCTGGACTCACATTTTGATCTCACATATGGGCATGCTGATTTCTGGGCAATGAAATATGCAAGAGTCTGCCCATCTCTTTAGTGCTACTTTCTCTATGGAAAATAATTCCATAAAATGCTTCATTTTCAGTGACATGAAGTTTCACTCTGAGAGCTGCCTCAGGTTACTGAACTTATCTCTTTTCGAGAATCCTCGAGTGACAATGAAATTCTGTAGTTCAGTATCTCATGTACCTTCCAGATTTTGGGTTAATTTTTTTTAATTATTATTATTATTTTATTTAATTATTATTATTATTTAGTAAGAATTTAAACAGCTTGGAAATCTTTGATGAAAGATTTTTGGACTGGAAAGGTTGATTTTTAAAACAGAAACTCAGCTTCTGGCAACCCTGTACTTTTTCCTGAAAATCTTATCTTGAGGACAAAAGTGGTATGAAAGTTGATCTAACTTTTGTGTTTCAAAACTTCTGCTAATTTTACAGACTTCTGTTTTGGGGCTTTGTGGATGGAAACGGGTATCTTTTCCATTGGAAGGAAATTTTTTTTTTTCATTAGGAAGGTGGTTGATCTTGACACAAATACTTGGAAGTAATCAAACTCTAATGCTGCACCTTAAACTAACCTGCATTTTTTTATCTTGACAGATTCTTGGAAACATTTTATTTTTCCATCCTTGCTAGAATGAAGATTTTTTAAAACAGTTTTTGGAGCAGAAAATCAGCTCCACCCCCCCTCAGCTCTATGTTGAACTATCTGATGGCACAAGACAGATATTACTAGACTTTAAACCCAGAGTGGACTCTATCTTGCTATCCAGTGGAAAACAAACCTTAGCATTTCGTGTAGATTTTCCTGAAAGTTAAATTAGTGCAGCCAGTTCCTGAATTTGACAGCAGGGTTTTTTTTTGGATTAGGTAAACGGAGCCTGTCAAGGCCAGTAACCTGTGTTTGAGCTGTATGTCTTCAACTTTTAGTCTACAGAGGATATTGCTAGGTTATCCAAAACATAGGATCTGCTGAAGCAGCCTCCTGGTGAGGCACCAGCCCCAGTAGTTGGCAGGTCTGCCTGACCTGCAATAAGGGTTTCAAGATAGAAGAAGTGACAAGCCAAAGCCATCTTTAGAGCCTATTTCTAAAGCACTGCCACCTACATGTCTCTGAATTTGTGCCCTAAGGATGTTTGCTCAAAGGTCTGAGGACTCATTCACTTGACATTTTTTTTTTTCACCCGTCTGAACAGTTGCTCTGCAGTCAAGATATGGATGATAAACAAGACCCAGCCCTCAGAGCACTTAATGCCACCACTTACCTCTTTTCCGGAGAGGTAGTTAGTAAGGCAAAGGTAGGAGCAGTTTTGGAGGGCTGTGGTACACTCACTGCTGCTCTCCCCTGGGTGCCAGCAGCTTTACCCTTGGTGCATGATTAACCTCGACTGGGGTATCAGGACTCAAGACATCTCTGTTTTGCCAGAGGAAAAATCCCCAGTTATGTGACCCAGTTACATCTGTTACATGTCAAAAGAGTCATGCCTGTGCATCTGTCACCTGATGGGAATGGCTGCATCATAGTCATGGGGGTAGGAGGCAGGTAATTTGATTGCCCCTAAGTGGCTTACTTCAGTGAAAAGGTTGGGCAGCAATGATGTAATGGATAGTTTTATCTATTGTGAGCAAATTTCATTTCTCAACTGATTGCCAAGTATGCTATTCAGCACCCAGGGGGTTTAAGAAACTCTCAAGCTCTAAGACAGAATAGTTCGTTGCTGTTTTATTCCCTCACTGCTGGCTACAAAGTGTAATTCCTTGGTTTGCTGGCACAGCTCCCATTTGTTTAAAATCTCCCACCCCTGGATGCATTCCTTTCTTATCTCTCCCATTCTAATAGGTCACTTCACTGTGTACATGGCATCTCTCACACATTCTGACTTTTGGAGCTGAGCTTTCCTACTCAGTGATATGAAAGCCAACATATTCTAACTTTACATGATGTGACTGTGTTTCTGTGATACATGCCTCACTTATACAACTCAGTGCCTGCTGCTGTTCGCTGGTGGTTTTCTGGAACAAATCAATCTCTTCAGTTTCAATATGTTCCAACAGATGCCACACATTAACCACTATTTTTATTCTCAGCCTGAGTTTCACCCCTCCAACCTTTCCCAAAATATTATGTTGCCAGTGTTAGTTACAGTTTGTTTCTGTCTGTAATTATTAAAGGCTCTTCCATGACAACCTGATAAAAGGTTGGCCACATTCCCACACTTATTAAGCTCTCAAGTGATGCAAATTGTAACAAATATGCCAACCAGACTGGAAGAGGGCTGCCTAGTTTGCTTTTACACAAACCTGTAACTAAGCTCTGCGTGGTTATTTTCCTAGGAAGCAAACAATATAAATAATACAGAGCAAAACAGAATTTTGGCTTCTTTTGCCTCTTTCCATTCTATTTCCTTTCTATCCCACTAAGTGAATCAGACTTTCAGTGTTAAGACAACCTCTCCTTTGGTTACACACAGCTGCAGGCATTGGGTGGGACTCTGTGGCTGCAAATGCCTAAGAGGAAACATAGAGAACAATGCCAATATACAAGCAGTGAGAGGCTCTGTGCAATGGGATGTAAATGCTACTGACCTCTTTAAGGGGCAGCTGAAAGACAGTAATCTTCTGAACATGTTAGTTGGGTAAAAGAAAAAGAGATTAATGAAAGTCTCTGTTAAAATCCACTTGGAAGCAGTCCAGTTGTAATCATCTCCCTTCTGCTCTTCCTTGAGCACTGGACAACTCATCACATGAGTATTTATGTCCTGGTGGCTGTTTGTGCACAGATCTTAAGTATGCTCTTAAGTCTGAGATCCATCCTCCCATGTAGTCAAGTATGATCACTAATGCTTTGATGCTAGTAAGGAGAGGAAGAGGAAAAGAAAGAAAGGAAAAGACAGGGGCAACATGTTAGAGACAAGAGAGAGATACCAAGTTAAGGAAACTCTCAAGCATTATCCATATCTGGGCACAGGGGACAAGGTATCACACAGGCATGCTTTGGTGGTTCAGGCAGGAGAGTAGGTAGGTGCCAGGTCACCCAGGTAACAGCCATACACAGTGAGCAATCACAGCACTTGAGACACTGCAAATCCATAGGCTGTCATTTGTTTGGACAAATGACTCAGACACAATTGATTAATCAAATACTTATGCCTCTTACACTCTTAATTAGCAGTAAGCCTATGATCAATGTCAAGATTGCTAGGAGCATAATATCCTCCCTGCTCTAACGCTTCCTCAATTCACTTTATTATTCTCATACACTCTTGTTGACCTGTCAGTCATCTCTGTCACTCAAGTTTTTTACACTTCAAGACAACTGTTTGGATGATTCACATAGGTTTCTCCCATACTAGGACTGGGTGTGGTGGGAATTCCCAAAATAATGATCTCACTTCATGGTGCATGAGGAATATTTATTCAGTCTACCTGAATAATCCTAATGGCACCTCACCTGCAAGCTGCATGGAGATCTGCATAGCATGGTAAGACAGGATGAAAAATTCTCAACATGTAAGTTATGAGAATTCAACAGCTCTAAACTAGACAGAGCTGTGCTGCAGGTCCGCAAATCCTATTCCCAAATTTTGAGACCTCTGCATTTTTGCTTGGATTTGAACTTGATGCTCATGTATATATATATATATATGCATATATATAGACACACACATATGTGCAAGCACATATAATGACAACAGTACTTAAAGGGTTTGTTTGTCTCCAGTGCTGGGGTCACCCTTTTCCACCTTTCTGAATGAAAGTGTCTGAATAAGCCTGCACACAACTGGAAGGAATTGCATTGAATAGCACGTGGGTCATGCACTCAGTAACGTGCAGGCATCCCCATTTCCTCATCTAGAATGAGTGTCTGGTCATCTCTGCACATGGAGAATGGGTTAGACATGGGGCTGGAAAGAGTGCAGTCCTACTTGATCCTTTTGGGTAAACAAGCCTTGACCTCAAACAAATAGTTTGGGATTGTAAATAAAGGAGATCTTTGTCAGGCATTTTGTCATGCTTGCGTTGGCTGATGAACAGAGGCTGGGAGGTGGTGTGGGGAAGGGAAGGCTGAAGAACAAAGCTGTGCAGACAGCAAGGGAGGCACACAGCTACAGAGACACCTGATTCATCACAACAGGTCAAAAACATAGGCAGGCAAAGAAAGATGCAGAAGATCCACCAGACACAACTAGACATCAGGGAGGAAAAAAACCTGGTAATCCAGTCCTGCACTCATCTTTTCCATGAGAGTGAGACCAGGCCTCTGTCTGCCACCAAGCCAACTTCTAGCCCGCCAGAGCCTTTCCAACCCATCTCTCCCTCCCTATTCTGGCTAATCTTTTCCAGTGGTTTTGCTCCCTGGCCTTGCCTTCTGGTAACACTGGCATTAAGACATTTGAATAAATAATAATTAAAACAGATTGGCATTGAGTTTTGACATGAGAAGCATTTTTCCACCACAGGGCTGTAAGCTGTTTGCCAGTCACCCACAATTTTGTTTGGCAAAAACCAGAGGGATTAAAAAATAGAGTAGTCAGATTTACAATGACTACCTGCCTCCTGTATATTATTTCTGCAAGAACTAGAGAAAATTGTTTTGAGTGCTTATGCATTCAGTCTGCCGTCAGCCGCCTGTGGCCTGAAATACCAGGGACCTGAATCAGAAGCCCCCTGACATGGCAGAACAAAAGCCATGTTTAGACATGTGTTTGACTGTGTCTTGCTTATTTTGCAGACTGGCAATTTAAGCAAAACCCATACAAGAAGCAGGCATTTGATTTGGATGTAACTATATCAAACACGTTCAAAGCCACATTTTAGTGAGTCACAACACCTCCCACTATCCAAAACCTTTAGATGTTTGTGTTCAAAAATGGAGTAAGGAGATTGACCCGTCACAGTTAGGATTGATACAAGCCAGCAGTGTTATAAACCAGCTCTTCTATAAGTAATAACAGCTCAGCTGTGAATCACTGGAATGTAGTGACTAACCTGTGGTGGAAATTAGAACTTGTCACCTTCCCCACAATTTTCATTCTTACCTCAGAAACCAGGAACAAATTAAATCTGTTCTGTCTTAAACATGAACCCGGGATGAAGAAGATCTAGAATGCTAATCATTTATGTCAACAGCTTGAAAGGAAAGGCTGGGATTATCAAGTGAGATTATCATCTCAGTTTCTACTAATAAATCAGTGCAATCACTTTTTGATCAGTCTATTTTAGACTAGCTTTTGCCCACTCTAAAGCTATAGGATGTGCAAGAACACTGCAAAAATTCTTGCTCTGGCATACAAGAAATGCAGAGAGAGAAAAAAAAGGCAAGAACAATGTACGGAATAGATCTGGATGACAGTCATTCCAAAGGCAAAATTATTACAGGCTATTATCTAGTTGTCTGGAGGAGCCATGGACCAGCTGGCTGTGATGTTCTGTTCAAAGTTAAACACAGACAGGAAACCGCATGTCTGATACTGTAAAAATCGTTTGTCTTCCTGCCATGGCTAACCAGGCAAGCAACCCAAAGGGGCTGTTTTCATTTAAAAGAAACACTAATCCTCACAATAAAAAAGGAATGACAAAGCCTCAATTTTTTCCCCTCCCAGTTGGAGCTAATGCTTGTGTTTGTGAATGAACTGGAAATATTACAAACTGAAGTTTTACATTACTTTAATTTTTATCTTTACTTATCCACTTACTTCATGCAAGTGCAATGCACAGTTTTCATAAGTCACCTAGAGTGACTGCAGCACATGACCTGGAAGGAAAAGCTCCACTCCAAAGAGTTAAAGGAATTAGGGCAAAAGACTGAGTTTTGATTTATACTACAGCTCCTCTTAGGATGATCTGGAAGAATGAGAGAGGCTGCAGAGCTGATAGCAATGAAGGCACTTGGGGTTGAATTTATAGTAGTTTTCATAAACATACACACAGAAGACACATATTTGTCAGAGCAATTCTATTCAGCTACATAGCTCCAGGGGAAACAGCTATAATGTGACTAATTTATAACAAACCAGTCAAAATGCACAAGGTTGTGGTTAGCTTTGTATAAAAACTCTAGACACTGTGAGACCTTTTCACTGGGAACACATTCTCTTCAATAAAATCAAGGCAAGATGTTAGAATTGGATGGTGGAACTGTCACCTGTGCTCACACAGCAGTATGTACTCCAACCCTTTTAAAGCCCATCCAGCTAAGGGCTGGCCATACCACTATGGATCAGCAGTCAGGTTTTCTGATTTCAAATCAAGCTTGGGGAAGGGATGAGGAAGAAGGAAGGAGGTCACACCAGATATGAATAGCCTGGGCCAAAGAAGAGAAATACTTTCTATCTTGCTTCTGGATAAATTAGTGTGGTCTTGCAACCCAAACTCGTCATCTTTCTTGGAAGGCCGGGAAAGAAGAGCTAAAAGGCACTCAGATAGTTGTCCACCTCACTGCAGTCACACACCAGGCTTCCAGGAGTGGAAACAGTATCCCAACCTTTCATTATCTCATATAATGAGGATTTGATTATACCCTTGTCCTGGTTTGAGAGGACCAGGATAGAAAAACCCTGCCTGGGACACCACCAGGAACTGCCAACCTGTTCATGTGGCAGTGATAATGGGAAGCAGCTGAGCCGATGGAAGGAGAGAATGGGTCAAGTGACCCAAATGAACCAGTCACAGTAACCCTTCTCATGGTGTTCAGTATAAAATGGCTCCCAAGAGAGGTCTCTGGTACCTACTGTGGCTAGCTAGCTTCTCTGGTATGGTTGGTTGGTTGGTTGGTTGGTTGGTTGGTTGGTTGGTTGGTTAAGGTACTCCTTGCTGCCATTCCTTCCACTGCTCCTTGTCTCCTCACCAGAGGACATAATTTGCCAAGACAGGTTGCCTTCTACCTACTTAAGCTTGTAAGTCTCTCTCCCTTATTACCTTCTTTCCCCTGAGAGGGCAGTGGGGAATAACAGAGAGCATCACCCACTGTCTAAAACTGTGACAATCCTTTTCTGAGGAACTTACAGGTGATAATAACAGGTGCTGTGTGTCATACTCATTTAGAGGTGCACACACAAAGTTCTCTGCAGGAGGCCTCACACTTGCCTGTGAGAGACCTGGTTTAGTAAAAGAATCACTGTGGGATCCAGCAGGTAGGAGACAATAAAGTGCTTACATGCACACATGCTCATCTCTCTGTGCAGCATGAGGTCCACCAGCTCTGCCTTTACTGTATTTGCAATGATCAAGATAGGTGTTCATGAAGCAGCACTTGTGATTTGGTCTAAACTCAGAATTTAATCATTTAGCTGAGCTCACGTGTGTGTCCTTGTGCTGTAGTAAGCATGAGGTAGCACATCCAAAAGTGAAGAAACCTGTCTCCTTCATGCTCACCACAGAACAAGTGCAGTTTCAACACAGAAGCTGACTTTAAATTCACATCCTATCAAGTTACTTACTAGTATCTGTACACTCTTAAGAAATACAGCCTTTCAGAAGAGGCAAGATCTTAAATATGGCATTTGCCTCTTGTTTATACTTTGATATAATTAGCACGTTGCATTTCAGTGTCTCAACAGAACAACTTTAAACATCGTGCTTTCATCTTTCTTTTCACTAACTTTTGAGTTAGTTTTTGAATCTCTTGAGGCAAGTATCAGACTTACTTTGAAAGGAAGATAACCTGGCACGAAGAAATATCCCCTCAACAGAGAAAAGAAAGGTTGAGATTTTTGCAAGACTCAGAAGAGACCAAAATATTTCCTGCCCCTAGAATGTTCCTCCACAAAATGTGATTCCAACATCCATTGATATGACACAGTACGTATTACTTGCAAGGTATAGTCTAGGAATACAAGGTAAATTATTGAACCTACCTGATGGAAAAATTATCATATCATTGCATTCTTCACCTGTACAGGAACACATGAACATCAGTCCCCCATTTTCCTTCTTTTCCCTCATCAAACACTGCTCTGAGCTGGAATCATCCAACATGTGACCATAGAGGGATCCCTGGGGGTCATGGCATATTGTTTCTAATGTGACGTTTTCATCATTTTGTCTCCTAAAAATGAAAAGTAGAAAATTGAAATTAAAGATATTTTACAAAGGGAGCAGACAGGACTGTGCCTGCCTGAAATCTGCCTCTTTTGAGAACTCAAATAGGACTTAAAGAGTATCATATGTTCTCTGGCTTTTCTGAATGGGGTAGATTTGGCTGTGTCTGGGGTCCTCACACTAGGGCATTTGTAAAATTGTGCAGCTATTTCTGTATCATATTTCCACTAAACTCCAATAAGTGCCTTTGAAAAAATCACCCAGAATTATGCAGGCTAATGCTCAATGAACTACTACGAACTTCAGAACATACTTTTGGTTTTTGTGGTCACTGTGCAGACAGTAAAGATCTGTGGGAAATTATGATAAAAACGGAATTATTTTCTCAAAATCTGAGGAATTTCTAGTGAGGTTTTTTTTTTTAGCCTACAAACTGCACAGTTTCTGCACTGAAGGAGTTATCCTTCAGTTGGATTAAAACCAACCATAGAACTGGTACAAACTAGCGTTGCCTTGCTGTCAGGGAAATTTTACAGCTGATAAACTGAACCTTATTCCTGTGTTTTTCCCTGGTCCACAGATTTAAATTTCATTGACACCGGACTCAGAGGCAAAGAGAACTTTAAATACAATTCTGAACTCATCTGCCTTTTGGACAAATCAGCATGAAAAATTCAGAATGTACCTTAAATTGCACATGGCTGCTATTTATGGCAATAATAGACACTGACTGCTTACTAAAGGAGCACAGGACCAAAACGGAATAGCACACCAGATTGATACTGCATTTCAAGTGTCTACTTCAAATTATGCTGAACATCTCTTCAAGTCAATGGACACAATAAATAAATGAATTATTGGATGGACACTCAATAAATGAATTAATTATGACTTCCTGTGATTCTAATTATGTGTGTTCCTTGTGTTCAGTTACAAGTGCTTCTGATTTTCTTAAGGATTAGTTTACCATTTGCGGAAGGGCAAAATCCCAGCTTTCAGACTGGAATGCAAGTATAGAGTCAACAAATCCTAAAAAAAGTGTTACAACTTGCCTTCATATGCTCTTGATTTCTTTGAACCTAGACATAAGCTATGTAAAAAAATTGCCATGCTTACATCAGTCACTACATACATAGAAGATTATTTTTTAACCATTAAGAAAAAGTATTTGTACCTACCCATGGTAAATAAAAATAAAAATACATAATCTAGTTCACTTTGCAACCTGTGACAGAATTGTCTTTCTTCAATATTTGCCACTACAATCCTCTCTCAGTCTCAAATCTGTTTCTACTCTGAGTGCTGTGGGTGGATGAAGCTTAATAGTTTGAGCAAAAACATGCCTCTCTTCCAATAACAGCATAAGCTTTAAAGGAAAAAAAAAATGCCCAGAACGTTTCATATCAGAATTGTTGTTAACCTCAAGCAACTTTCAGTATGGAAGCAAGACAGCAAAGCCTGGTGAGGTAGCAGGGACAGTCTGAATATCAGAACAACTGATGGAAGTACTAAGTAATGATGAATGATAGTGTGCTCCCCTCCCACATATATGAAGAAATAACTTACCATATAGCAACACAGACTTCAGTATTATTCTCACAGATAGCAGTGATGTTGCAGTTGCTCTTGCACTTATGTTGGTTTGAGCAGGTTGTTACTTTAACATCACAAAATTTGCATAGGTTTGGTATTTGCACTCTGTTTCCCTTATTTCTGTCTACAGGTGACATACTTTCTCCTGAAGAAAAAAGGAAAAAAAAAAAAAGAGAGGAAAACTCAATAATGATAAACTATCAGATTGTTCTCTTGCTCGCTATGAAGGTAAGGTTTTCAGCAGCTGAAAACTTTCCCTCCCTCCTTCAACAAGAAAATCTTTGACCAGTTCTCTCTACAACACATCAAATGACACACTGTCAAGACCAGCTTAATCAATGTGAATTTGAAAAGTGAAATCAACTTCTGTAGGCTTCAGAGGGAGCAGGCTGGAGAGCTGGGCATAAAAGAACCTGATGAGGTTCAATAAGAGCAAGTGTAGGGAATGAGCTCATGTAATTTGCTACCGGAGACTTCCTGGGGTAACTCAAGGGGACTTGGACTCAAATTAACTTGAAATGACAGGCTGTCTTGTAGATGTCTGCTTTGACCCAACAGCTACATTTTTGCACCCAAGCATTGAAGAATTACTTGCTTACTGGTCCTGAGTCTTAGCACTCACCATCTGCTTCATTGTGGTAGTAGTAAGGGATGAGGTATTTTTTGTCCCGGTATATGGATTTCAGGAAACATATTTTTAGTTCAAAAGCTATTTTGAAAATCCAGCATGACTAAAAGGAACAGAAAATGCTAACATAAACTTTTTTCTAAAGCTAAAATGAATATGCAACCATCTGAAGTGGACCAGATTATCTACAATAGTTTCAGTCTGACTCATTTTGTAATATATTTGGAAAAGTAGGTTGAACCACTTTAAGGAGATACTGGGCTTCATATAGTAGAGCCACCTGCATGTTCATATTGCTCTCTGCAGCCACATGTTGCTAGTCAAGCAGTAATAGGCAACCAGGGATTCATAATTTCCCCCTCCTGCATTAGCTGAGAAATCAATTTTTTCCTTCTAGAACTTAACTATTTATTACCATTAGAATATTTTATTACAGGAATTAGGTACACATGCTTTTTCCAGAAGGAAATAAAAAGGCCTCTTGCTAACTCTTTCGATCGATTTCTGAGCCATTGTGAGGGACTGAGAGAAAAGTCCTCCCTCTCCAACCAGATCACATATCCTTCTCATCACTAGCATGGGCTCATACTGATCTAAGCTCTCTGATATTATTGCCATTGTAACTGGTGGCAAAATTACCAGTGATTTTGATGGTATAGAAGAAGTTCCTACACAGAGTTGAGGGTTATGATGAACTGTATGAGAGCACTTATTTGGGTGGAGTATGCAGGCAGTATGTTACAGACTAGATGAATTTTAACCCCCAGGTAAATATTTCTTGTTCTTAAGTATTTGCATTGTGACAAATCTAGGAGCCATGCAGAAGAACAAAGCCTCATTGAAGTAGGTGTAGTAGGAACTCAAAAGGTCTGGAATCTAGTGTTCTATAAAATACGTGTTAATATAACCATCATTATGGCAAATTGCTCTTCTCCTCTGGATGGTACCTCTCAGCCACTGTATGTTGGAGAGAAATGAATAACTTTACCCACGTTCCAGTAATGATCAAACCAGCCTCATAATTAGGGACTGTCCCTCTACCCGCTAAGAAACAATTTTTGGTCCTAAAAGCCTGGGTGAACAATAGCGACAAATATCAAGGGACAGATAAAATGACTCATCCAAGTTCACACAGGAAACCCATGGCAGGGTTCCAAATGGCTTACAACTGAGCACGAGAGGAAGACATCTGCTGCTCAAACTGCAAAGACTTTAGCTGCATCTACTCTGCTTTCAGCTTTGAGCTCAGATGGCTCCGTGTATCAATGAAGGATGGATGTCTCTGGCACAGGCACGACTCAGTCCTCTGTAGTACCCACAGCACTGGAGCCAAAAGCTACATGAAGTCAGGTCCTCAAGTAAACTGGTTCAAGCACGTTATGTTTGTTGAAAGGCAGGGCTCAGTCCTGTGCTGTTCCCAACCACGTCAGGTTCTGCCAAGACTCAGCCACTGGAACAAACATATGAAAATATGTTTGGACCTCTGCCAAGGAGGGATCTCCAAACCAAGCAACTTGATTACAAGAACAAAACAAAACAAAAACCCAAACAGCTCTCTGGAATGCAGCAATCCGCTGCAATGTCACAGAACTTAAGTTTCTAAGTTAAAGTGGTAGGCCTTAGTTCAATTACTAGAAAAAGGCTGAGTAGTTGGGCCCAGCTAATATCTGTGCAAGTTAAATTAATGGCAAAAGCTAATGGGATTTTAGGACTTCCAGAACTGACTACACTTGAATTTTCTTCTAAAAATTAAATTCTTTTAATAGTGGCTAATAGTGCAGTGCCTCTCTATTCTTGCAGGTGTTGATATGTTGTTGTTCATTAACAGAACTTGGCGTTGCCCATTATGATAACCCTTCTAGTTCCAAACTAGAGCCAAGTTTTGGCTTTCCCCTGCTAGACTGATGCTAATATTTCCCTGTCAGATTAATGCCAAAATCAACCCCTGCAAAGGGCCTGAGGTGAAATCTGGAGTTTGATGTGAACCTCAGTGTCACTTTCTTCTGATCACTAAGGCTCTGAGCACTTAGAAATGCAGGAAAGATTGGTCTCCTTCCAAGTTACATGAACCCAGACCTATTTCTAATCAGCAAAATCCTGCCTGAAAAATTACCGGTTGGATAGGGATTCTTCCCTAGGGAATTAGGGAATTCACTAATTCCCTATAGAGCCCACAATCAAGAAGTGTTTCACAACCAGCAATACTACTCCTATTCTTGTGTGTCTATGTCTAAAAATTCTTGACTATCCTGCTGCACACTTCATATTCCATAAGTCATCTCCTCATGGTTTTCTCCCACTCAGAGAACCAAAGTCACTTGAACACTGTGGACAGAAATATCCTTTCATTTTGCATGGGGGAAAGAAAAAAAAAGAAAAAAAAAGAAAAAGAGAA
Organism: Heliangelus exortis; assembly: GCF_036169615.1. Classification (NCBI taxonomy): domain Eukaryota; kingdom Metazoa; phylum Chordata; class Aves; order Apodiformes; family Trochilidae; genus Heliangelus; species Heliangelus exortis. Next base: position 31,659,921 of record NC_092423.1, read on the forward strand.
AGAAAGAAAAAAAAAAGGGAGAAAAAAGGGAAAAAAAAGGAAAAAAGAAATGGGAAAAAAAAGCATATAACAGAAAAATCAACAGAGAAAACACAGATTTGCAAATCTAAAGGAAGCCATCCTAAAATGTGTGCTTGTCTCCTAAATTTGAGTTTTGCCATCTACTCTCTAATGTTAGTTTTCTTATTTTGACTTCTACAGGAAGCCTAAATCTAGCTTTCCTTGCCTCCTTGTCCATGGAGAGGACTCCTATTAAAAGACTGCGGTTTCTTGGCTAAGAAGCTGTCAACCAATCAGTTCAGCATAAATCAGTCACCATGGTTAAAATGAATGGAATATGCAAGCTACCCTGTGGGGTGGATATTATGGAAGAGACACCAGAGAAACCACAAAAGAAATACCAGCTCAATGGGTTCCAGAGGAGCCAAGCTTTCAGGACAACACTTTTACTCTGTGGCTCACATCTTTAAGATTTATCAGCACCTTGTGAACAGTGCACCTCACTCAAAATCCACTGTCTTGAAGTTGTTAGCTTTGTGTCTGTTGTTTATAGATGCATAACCTCGGGCTATAGTCTACATTCCTCTTATATATTTTTTTAAATATCATTTATAATTTAAATAAAGCCCAAACCAACATACTATCTTTTTGGGAATGCCTACCCTGGAAAACTTTATTTATGTCTTCAGATACATTACACAAACAGCAGCCAAATTCTCTTACTCCTATCTTGTGAAATGCAGTTACTGGATTTCTATTCTCTCATCCAGTGCCTCTGCACATGTATACATATAAAAGAGTATTGCTGAGCAGATAAATCCCAACCGTTTTGTTTGTTTTTTTTTTTGAAAAAGTGATGAAGGAGGTGTTGGGATGGGAACTCAGCTACTCAGCCACTGTGAAATAATTCCAGCTGATGGGAGAGACTTCACTGTCTCATGGAAATCTGCAAGGAGGTGGATGCCAACACTAGAAAACCTTGAAGCAGACTGTCCTTGTTCTCCTGAAGAGCACAGCTCCATGACAGCCTGTCTCAGTAGAAAGTACAGTAGCAGCAATGAAGAACATCCAAGCTGTACTACCTTCTCATCCAAAACAAGGATTTCAGATTTTGCAAGGAATAGTCCTAAACATTTTTTTCTGTCTGCCTACCATCCCTAGTACATGATCTATAATCTCAGCAGAACTTTGATAGTGGTGGGGACACCGACAGCATCATGAAAGTGGAGAGGTGATGATGCCAAAGCACATTCTTTGCCATACAATAACTGATGAATTAACTGCAAGAGTGAAGGAGTCAAAGAAAATGTGTGATCCAAGCTTTGCTTTTATGACCTGGATATAGTCTGATGGTTATTCTTAATTATACTGATTATGTTCAGTCTAGTAATACAAGAGAGAAAAGACAGAACCATAATCAACCCCAAAAGTTAAAAAATCGTAAGTTACAAAATAATAAGACTAACCAGAGAGATCATGGAATTAAAAAAAAGGAAACCCAAGCCAAAATCTAAACAAAAAACCCCCAACTGCTGCGTTCTCTTTTATTTGTCACTGTTGCCTGGACTTTTAGAGTGCATTTCAGTCATGTTTTGAAACTTTGACCATAAGCAGGAGGGATGAAATTACTGTCTAACCTGCAAAATCAAAAGATAAAAAGGAAATAAATCACTGGAATCCAGGAGCTTGATCTTCAAGAAAAATGTCAGCTATCATATGACTCACCCTAAAATCACAGGAGTTATCAACACTGCAAATCACTTAACTCCCATGGCAACACCTTCAGGGATAACCCTATGAAATACATATTTTCAGTTTTTCAGTTACAGCTGTCAGTTCTAAGCTTAGTGCCACCATGAGTTGAAATGCAGTGTCACTCCGTGACAGATGCTCCCATACTCACAATGTGAGTGTGAGCTGTCTAGGACCCTGCTTTGGCTGCAATCCTTTATCTCAACTATGATTTACCCTAGCAGGATTATCATGGGCACGGGACTTCTGTGACAGTTTCTATTCAGATTAACAACAATGTTAGCAAGAGTGCTGAGACAACCTCAGACATGAGCTATCTTTTATGCACAAGTAAAATGTGAGAGGAAAACGGGTTTCATATGTGTTTAGCTCATTAAATGTTTAACTGTCTCTGGGGCAAGACTCCAGAAAACCACATTCCTACAGATTCTTCTGCAGATTCTCTCTGCTTCCACCTGTATCATATATAGTCACAGAACAATGTCACCCTAGTCTGCCCCTAGCAACTTACATCTCTTTTGCCCTCAGAAGGTGCTTCACCTCTTAGGTTTCCTTTTGATCTTCAGCCTTCCAGCTTAGCACAACAGCCACCTCAGTCAGTGCTTAAAGACATGGCTTTAAATGTACCAACTGGACTTTCGCTTGCAAAGTGGTTGGGACCTTTGTGTGATCAAACCTCATGGGGGCTCTGCAAAGGATAAAGATGAAAATAACTTCATTTTTATGTACATTCTTCTTTGGGAACTACTTGGAAGAGATGTCTGTCATGGCTCCTCCCTGTTACATCATGGTTCTTGCCTGCCATATGAAAAAAATCCAAGTCACACCTACCAAAAAGCAACAATACAATCATTAATGCAACGAGACACACATACATGCCTCCTATGCATCTATCACACAGCAAACCCTATCAGATGGGGGGAAAAGAACAGCCCAGTGGGGCCCACGGGCTTTCAGTTTGTGTGGGCTATGATCTGTGCTTGATCCATGACTGAGAAGCCTGCTAGGAAAGAAGAGGGCAAACTGGGCAAGCCATTCTGCCAAGCTAAACTTAGACAGAAGTAGTTTGCCCCCCCCTCCCCCAGCTGAAAGAAGGCCAAAGCAGAACTGGTTAACAGGGGGAGGGTCACTGATGAACTGCACTGAAATCCCTATTTCCCACCCACGGGCAGGTAAGAAGTGGGGGAAGGCATGTGCAGAGGGAGAAGACAAAAGGAAAAGGAGCAGGAGTTGGAAAACTTCATTTAACTCTTCTCAGCAGTGGAACTGCCTGGCTTTTAACAGCAAGGGGGACTGGCAAAACTTTGCTCTAGGGATTGCTGCAGGCACTGACACAGAAACAGAATCAAATCTGGCAGCAGCTGGGAGGAGGGACACAGAGAAAATGAGGGAGGGAAGAGCATACTAAGCTGGAGATGTTGAAGATAAAAATAATTCTTGTATTTAAAGCACTAAAATAGCACTATTTTTTCCCACTACTTCCAAAACGAGCTAGCACTGGCAGTTTTAATCATAAGGCAGGCTCTTCTCACTGGTACAGGGCTTGGCAGTGGACTGCCTCAAAGATGCCTAAGAAGGGAGCTTGAAGCTGACTCCTGATTGACATCAGTGCAGGTTGAGGAGAGTCCAGCTCAGCGCTCACACAGAAGGGTGAACACACTCTGAAAACAGGGAATAACAACGTTATTATGATGCTTCAAATAACGAGATGGATTTCAGCTGTGGATTTTAAACTTGCTGCTCTCTTCCACATTTTCTGGCCTCTGTTTAGCCCTCCATGGTAGGCAGAACAAAAGAATACTGGCTCTGGACAAAAAGGCTGGAAAAAATTGTAAATGATGGCTTCCCATAGGGCACTCAAAGGGACATTTCATCTTCTCCTGACTTTAACCCACAGCCTCCCTAACACAGCCAGTAAGCAACACACAGCACTGGAGAACTGTACGTGATATAACCTGAAGGCAATTTATTCACCTATCACCATAGGATCCTGTTTTTGCTTTTTTTTCTTTTCTTTTTTTTTTTTTTTTTTCTTTTTTCATTTTTTATATTTTTTTTCTGCATAATGCATTAAGTCTGGAATTTACTGGAAGCTCTCTTTGGTGGTTAACTCCTGTGGCTTCAGGTAAACAGGGAGTAGTCAGTACAGTAATGCTCATCTGCTTCACAAGATTAGGAAGAACTTTCCTTCTTTGTTGAATTAAGCATAATTCATGGTTCAGGACTGACATTCACATAGCTAAATCTGACCTGTTTATTAAAAACCATATCCTGTAACTTAGCCTCCTTTTGTATTCTTGCCTGCTCAGTGAAAGCTGACAGTGCTTCACTTGAAACAGAGTTGAAAGAGTATAAAAACTTCACCTTTGTACAAATATTATTTTTCCAATTAAAATGCACTGAAAATGGACAGCAGTCCTTCAAGGACCACACAGTTATTTCTGTGATACAGAAAAGCAGAGATTTTTTCATGCATGAGTCTCTGTGGCAACCCCCCTAGCATTTACAACACACACAATTGAAAACACACAGTCAGAAAAACACAAATGCGCTTCCACTCGCAGCTACACAGCCTCACCAGAATAAAACCAGCCAACTGAATTCTTTAAGTAGGCTGAATGGAGTTTCTGAACTTGTTGTACCTCTCCCTTCAGCTAGTTAAGAAAGCCTGTTTAGAGAAACATGCTTTTCTTCACTCCTGCCCCCTCAGCAGCCATCCCACCATCAGCAACCTACTTCAAAATACAATAGAGCTCTTCATTCTTCATTATGGCACTGGGGAAGGTGAATCATTTGTCTCGAAAGAGGCACATTTCCCTTCAAAATCTTAGTGTGTATTTCTCCCCTTTATTTCTCTCACTACAAGAGAAATGATGAATGTCCAACTTAAAGAGTCATGCAACCATATTTTCAAGTGTCTATTTATTAAATTCACAGTTTCCATCAGGGAAGTTCAGAAGTCCCTCTAGTACAGGTTGAGCAGTCCTTTGGGACATTTTCTAATATTGTTATGGATCACTCACTTGTATTCCATAGAAGGATATTGTGGCTTTTCAGTTTATCTGCAAGGCCACTGAATGTTCTCAGTACCACATACACACTGGGAAATTTATGAGATCATAAAAAAATTAATCATATTCTTAAGACATCAGCGCTGCTTACCTAAAAGCATCCCTTTATTACTTACTAGCAGTCCTATGTGTCTGTCCTGTGATATCTGCTTAATGCAAAGACAGATCTTGCCTGCTTTTTTAGGATCATCCTCATTGCACAGGCTACAGGTGGGAGGAAAGCAGAGACCTTTTGAAGTCTATTTCACAGGGCAAGTGACTGCATCTTCTGCTAAACCTCTGGGCAAGAGAGCACATTAAGATCTATGAGAGGGGCAAAGAGGCTAATGTCAAAAGTGTTATGGGATTCCTGTCACACTGGATTGCCCAACCCTACCAGCTTTCCAATAGGGAAATGCAGTTGTGGCACCTGTGATGGACAGAGCACATGGGTACACTTCCTACTTTTCCCTTACCCAGACAACTCTCGTGGTGGCTCCTCACTGCAGCGCCAGGGTGGGCAGCCACATAGCACACTGTGCAGATGGAGTCCTGCCCTCAGCTCCCACAGATCACTGCACAACCAAAGCCACACAGAAATAAAAAATAGTAACATACTTGATTGGCCAAACACTCACACATGACACCCCTACAGAGCTTTACTCATATTTAGTACGTTGTTTTGTCATCCTTAACTTTGCAAACGGCTCAGAGGAACTAAGCAGGAACTAAGCCTGACATACATCACCACATGAGTTAAACTGGTTAAATTAAATGGGCAGAGGTTTTACAGCTTTGCCTGTGGATCTTCACATCCTTTTAAAGCTGATTTACCTCAGAATAGGTTATATTAGGAACAAGCTTAGCTAGAATTGAGAATTACCACACAGCAAGTTGTTGCGCTTCATTCAATTACTTTTAAATCAGCTGTAAGTTCAAGGGGTGTGAATTCTGTACATGGAAAAACCTCTCACAGTTCTACTTTACTACCTATCTGCAGCTTTTTCACCAGGGATAACAAAGGTTAGATAGACAGCAGAAAACCATCTCTTCCAAATGCAAAATGGCAACGATTTAAAGGCAGATCTCTACATTGGCAGTGCGCAGAAACTCCAGTGGCAAAAAGCCAAATCTTTCTCCTGAAACTACAGTTAACTAAAGTTAACCAGTGTTGCTAAATATATATCCACTGGACTCTACTCTATTCAAAAGATCAGAGTAAGATAACTGAAATGTAGAGGAAAATGTGTAAATAATACCTAAATGCAGTTGCTGTGCCTTGTGAAGACTTAGTGCAGACAAGCAGATGTTTATTAATGCTGTTCATTCCCTCAGGAGACTGGCAGACACTAGCAAACCCTCTCTGGTCTCAGAGAAGAACCTCCCAGAAAGGTCATGAAATATGTTAGTTTGTGGGGAGATTTTTGTTTGCTTTTTAAAGTAGTGAGAATGAAGCACAGCCATTATGACTGTGACAAACCAGGAAATTCAAAGTTACATCTGACACCCCCATGTTCCTTTTGATACAGCTAGGTTGCTTAGTGAATCAGAAAAAGTATTACTCCTGGATTTGCCACTTCATGCTTTTATTTTTAATTTTATTTGCTTTTAGTATTGTCCCCTTAAAACTACTGACACACTTCCCAGACAAGTTTTGGAAGGCATCTTCTCTCTTGAAGGGCCCCTGCCACATTCTGCTTTCCAGAGCCCTCAGTGAATGCCTCCTTTGAGGGTGCCACAGCAGAGCCTCCACACTCACACACACCTTTTCTGACATCTTATTTTCAGTGTTGTTCCTCTTTGGTTCAATAAAATGCATATTTTGACAACAACAACTTCTTGGAGAAGTCCTTATACCATTTTAAGGAAAATAACTAACTTGTTTCTTAAGTATTGTGAACACAAAAGGTCTCCCCTTTTCCTTTGCTTTTTAGTGAGGCCACACAGAGAACATCTGCTCAAACAGTTTCAGCTTGTGAAACACAGCAGTGCTGCTCCCCTGCTCTGGTTATTTGTTCACAACCCTCACTGCATTTTCTCCTCCCTCACAGAAGGATCAGACTGCACCTTACTACACCTCCCCCCTCCCCCTCCAAAAGGCCAGTTTGACCCAGAACAGTTCTCCAGTCTAGACAACAATCTGACTACACAAACATAATAAAGAATGTGGTATGAGCAGTGGGAACCCACAGCTAGGGTAGGCAAAGCGAGGTATTTCAATTGCAGCAGAAGTGCTGAGTGCAGAGAAAAGTCTCTGTGGATCTGTGGCAAGGTCAAGATGCCCACTGGGCCTTGGATATGGGAGAACTGTTGTCTGCTGCTGTCTCCAACCTGAGAACAGTCTCATAGCAAATGCCCTGAGCCCTGAGAAGTCACAGCTCTTCCAGGAGAGGAAACAAAGGCTCTGCAGTTATTCTCTTCTGCCAGGCAATGTCACTGCAAGGGCAAATGGGACTTGCCTAGGTGTCCTCACATGGGTTATGACACTTTGGGGTCTACTCCAAGGACTGATGTTCCTCCTCAGAAATAATTGCAGAGGCATCTCAGGATAAGCCCCACAACTGTTTAATTCCCATGATGGGATGTTATTTGAACTTTGAAGCATAGAAGTAGTTTTGATGTCTCAAGTCAATTAATAACATCTATGGGAGACAGCTTAGAGGAGACAGGTATTACTCTCTGTGACTGTTTCCTAGCAGATCTTTACATCTCTTCTTCTCTTCTCCACAGGATGCTGAAGGAGTCTGCAGTTTTGTTTTGAGAAAACTCCTTTTTTTTTTTTTTTTTTTTTTTTTTTGTAGAAAGTATTACGTAAAAGGGACAGAGAACTGTGAAACACAAATATCCTCTGTCGGAAGTGAAACATCTGATCTTGCTGCAGATCTGTGATGTGAACATAAAAATAAAATTCAGTCACCCCAATTCTGCTCTGTTTCAGGGGAAAAGTCTGATGAATATTTACCTGAAACTATCACTAGTCTGGGAAAACGCTCTATAAATGCAGACAAGATTATTGCCCAAGTTTCACCTTTTGCTCTGAAACTTTTGCTGAACTTTAACACCCATCTCTGATTTCAAAGGACATGATTCTGACTGCATTTCCTCTTCTGTAAACTGGAAGCAAGATCCAGTTGGAGTCAAACAAAGCCAAACAATGGATTTGGGATTAAAAGAAAAAAAAAAAAAACAAAACAGAAAAACAAACAATCAAAAGCAGTCTCAAAATATGACAGTAAGTGGAATGGGTTAGATCTGTTTGAATATCAGTCTAAGTGTCACATTCAAGACAAGTAAATACTTCAGAATCACAAAGCACAAGGAGCACAAATAGCTTAAGAAAGGCATATAAAGATTTTGAGTACAACGGCATGGTTTGGAGTACATAAATTGCAGTCCCACTGATCAGTATTTAATTTCTACCCAGGTGAAGGTATTCGAAGCAGAGTTCCTTGATCTTTTTCCATGCACAACTCCATATTGCACCACTGTACTGGCCCTCCACAAGTGCACCTTTTGTGTCACCTGCTGGAAAATGTTCAAGTCATGAGTTAGGGGGTGTTTTGTGCCTCTGACCAGGATCCACACATTCTTTAAGCATGATCTCAACAACCTATTCAGCCAGGACTGGAAGTGATGGAGCAAACTGGCTTCAGCCTTGACTCTTTAGGACCACCTTAAGCAAGGATGTGCTTTGCATGGGGAGAGGCATGGGGAGAGGCTCTATCTCGTACAATAGAAAACTGTATGTGTGCATCCTGGTCACTACTGAACCATAGCAGAATTTCTATAGTGTTTTATAGCACACCAGTAAGTATGGGGAGAAGCTGTGTGCACACAAAGACTCACAGCTGCCCATTCAAAATAAGCACTTAAATGGATTAAAAGCACAACTGTGCTTTCAAACTGGCAGTCCTTACACAGTTACATGATTCAGAGGGATTTATTTATAAATATTTGTTTTTCCAGATAAAAAGAGGGTATTAGTGGGATTTTTTTTTTTAAAGTGCATTCACTGCCACTCTCCCTCAAAGAAACAAGGAAACAAAACAAAAATAAGGATGTGTTTAGGGTGCAAAATTTGTAGGCACAATTTAAGTCTAGATGATTCTGGTTTAACCTTAAAATAAAAATACTTTTTTTTTTTTTTTTTTTCCAAAACCATAAAGGACCTAATTTTGCTTAGCTTTTTGAAGACCCCTGGCCTTGAGAAATATTTGAAAGATCTGAAATTTAGGTTAAGGCACATCCCCTGGCCAAAGGATGTTCCTGCTACAGTACAAGTTTACAATGTCATCTATAGATTCTGGTAAAACAGAACCTATGCAATTTCTTTCTCTAGAGCTGAATATAGCCCATCCTTCTCAGTCTATTTGAAAAACTGTTTCCAAATAAGAAGTCTCATTTGACAAGTCCACATCCTTTACACAAACAGAGGCTTCTCTGTCAGTCACTGATGGGCAAACATGTTTATGCGGAAGCTCTGTTCAGAGCTTCTTTTTACTGGAAGGAACCATTTTCCTCCAGGAAAATAATATATATGAAACATTCTGTCCCCACACAACAAGCTTTGAATGACAGATTCAGAAAAACAGTATGAAAAAGAAATTACTCTCTTTCATAATCCATCAGCTCAGCTAAAACAGTAAATCAGAGGAAAGTTAAGATTCAAATGTAATCCCTTGGGACCAGATTCACTTTGAATGGATTTGGGGAAAAAATACACATCCTTCTCAAATTCGGTAGCTAGGATGGCTATATTTGTCTCTGTCAAGTTACATGCAAAGAAGCAGAGTGAAAAGCTTTAATACACTAGGGATAAGTTCTCTTGATAGATGCATCCAACTTCCATCACCATTAATGGGAATTATATACTGAGTATTGAGAAAATGGCACAAGCAGGAAATTACACATTTCTAATGACATTCAACTTTAGGAAAACTTTCTTTTGATGACTTCTGCTGCAGAAATCCTACTGATGTGGCATGCTGTTACAGAGTTATCAAATTTCTTAGTAATGAAGTATCTACCAACAAAGCGATATCTCCTTCATCTGCCAAGGGCAAATTTGCTAACATATCCCCCAGGTACTAGCTCTTCTTTTAAATAGGTTTGCAAATTACTTCTTCCAGTTACTATTCAGACTGTGAATCAGTAGCTGGCAATGCTATTCTTCTGAAATAAGAGAAAGAGCAATCACCTCCTTAATTTCTGTTTGAGGCTGAAATCTTACTGGGCTTAAAGAAAAATAAAAGCCATGGGTGAAACTTGACCATTCTGAAATTAATAGGCTTTTTCACCCATAAATACCTCCCCTGAAAATTTTTTGAAAGGTCCTTATCATTGCTATTGTTTCTAAACTCCATGTGCAAAGAATTCTTTCAGAGTATTTTAAGGACAGTTTCTTCTGCATGTGTGCATGGTCCAGCAAGTAAGCCTCTATATTAAAAAGTTACCCCTGGGCATTGAAAAATCTGCACATAGGAATGCAACAATTCTCACTCCATATACTACTACAACATTACTCCCTGCTTGTATCAGCCAGCCCACAGCAGGGCTGGAATTACTGTGTAAGGTGAGGACACTCCTACATCAGAGGCAGCTCAGTGGAAGGAATTTGCCAATCTAAAATGTTTAGTCTACCTGCCTGAAGATGTGTGAGGGACTGCAGACACTTCCACTTTGTTTATGATGAGGCAGAATAAAATTGTAAATAAACTCCCAATGTGAAATGTACACATGGAGTTGTATTTGTAGGGTTTTCCCCTCTTGATTATTCTTGATATGGTCATTGTTTCCATAAACCCACTAGTACATGTTCTAAAGCTGTATCTTAAGTCATTCTCAAGACCACAATGCTTCAGCAGCACTACAAGACAGGATATACACTAACAAACTTTCTTAGAAAAATTTCTGAAAAAAAGAAACTGATTTAAGTGTCTACAAAATAATTACTTCTATTGAGGTAACTGAATTGTTTCAGTGAAAAAGCTGGGAAGAGATAAGACAGAAACACAAGACCAAGCACATCAAGCAGCAACGCAAACACAAACCTTTCCCCGCCTCTTAATTTTCATCTGAGTATCAAAAATTTCATCCAATTACTTCAAAAATTCTTTATAACAACTGAGAACTATTAAAGCAAAATATGATGACACTTCATCAACTTTTAAGTGGTGCAGTTCATGTCTGGCAACAGCATCAGACTCCTCAATCTGCTAGAGCAGGACAGAAGATGTTTACTGTCACGTGTAATAGTTAAAATTAATAGGATAAGATCTTCAGCAGACATTAATCTGTGATTTCAGAGTGTTGCAATGTCAGATTATACTAGCTGATGTTTAACAGTTTAGAGTCACTGAATGTTTCTGGATATTGATCACAGAACATCATCCTTCATCTGGAAAGCACTCATTCAGCTGCAGCAATGCTAGTAAGTCTGCAAGATCTCTAAGGGCTTGTATGAAATACCTCATTCATTTTTTGTCAGATGCCAAGTGTATTAATAATTATGTCATGCAAATACTATTTCAACAACTGTCACTGAGGATACTCTGCATAACCTGATCATAGTAGCTGAATCACTCAGCATCCCTTTAAGGATCAGGAGGCAGTTGCATGCTTTGTTACCATTTCTGCTGTCCAGTGACATGAGCAGCTCATTCTCTAAAATCTGTCACTCAGGCATTTTTCACAAAAAAAATACTCATGTAAAACCCTCTGTTATGTTGTAGTTCTCACAAACTACAGCAATTCCAAACTTTCTAAATGCAGTAATAACGTAGTCTATACCAGTGGAAATTGCTCCATGGGAACGGAGACATTTTTAATTCCTTGGATGCAAAATTTTATGATTTAGGCATATTTGAAATATCCTCGCACAGGGGTAGTGAGCAGAGTGGCTTCACTGTTTGCTGAATCTGGAGATGCTATTCCTAATTCTGATATGGACATCAGTGATACCAGCCTGGTGGTAGTAAACTCCTGCATCACAGATTTGTAGGTTACAGAACCTTTGTGTTAGGAACAGCTAAGATAATATTTCCAGTCTGGCCTACTGCTCATGAAATCTCCACTAGCATTGCAAAGCCCTAACTTCTGGATAGATGTCTAACAAACAAGCACTTAATTTAGATTTGCATTGGGAAGTCCATCACATCTCTTGGCAGAGCTCTAATAAAATAATTATCCCTTTTGTTAAAGATGCACACCTTGTTTAGTTCATCTATGGATTTCATTTGTTGGAATGGACACTTGTTCACCTTTCAGAATCTCATCCCCCGCAGAGTCTAAAATCTCGTTAGCACAGCTGAACACCTTATTCTCCATCAACTAACTGTGGTGAACTTCCACATGAACTCTCTTACCCACAGTTTAGCATTCTGTCAGAGCAGATTTAACTAGGTTGCACTACCTCACACTTGCCTTGAGGCAAACTCTCCCAGCTACTGGTGTTTATGTGATGTGTGGTACCTTAATAAGGCATGGCAAACTGCCTGCATATCTGCCCAAATTTGTATCCAGACAGGGAATAGCAGCTGTAGGTACTATTCCTAATTATTTTATTCTTCATATGTTCAAAACCACAACAACCAGTCATTTTCAAAAGGCAGACAATCATTAACATTAAACCCTTATCTGAAAATGCTAAAAAGTCAGTGTGATTCCCTAAGCAAACAGTACCACCTTCTTCCTAACCCACTGCAAGCCTAAGGACAATCAAGTGGAAATTACTGCTCTGCTCAAAGCTCAAACACCTCTGTTTCAAAATACAAAATAGAAACCTAAAATCCACCTTTTAATGAGAAAAGTGATGACGGTATTGGCAGTCTAACTACTCACGTTAAACAACAGCTTGGAAAGGTGCTATGTGGTTACAGTAGTGGTAAATGTGCCTTGTCATTAACTTTCAAGGGTAAGATACTTCAAATAATTAGTGGCTTGCTTCTAGCATTTGCTACCCATCTGCACTCACAAGAAGGCCAATATATTCCTGACTTCAGATCATCAGTATGTGCCTGACAATCGTGCTGCAAGTCACCAGAAAAAAAGCTGAGTTAGGGAAGGTGCCAGTTTGCTGAATGGTGACTGATATATATATATATACACCAGTGAGGGAAGAGTTAGGCCTTGAAAAACTGATGCAAGCTACCAAAACTTCCTTGTGCCTCACCATTCCCTTGCAGCTCCCAGCACACAGCCTATAAACCTGAAAAAAACAGGAGGAAAAAAAATGCTAATTGTTATCTTCTTGAATTTGGCAGAGTATCTGAGGATGACCAGAATTTCTGGATGCTCTGAGGGCTTTAATCCAGAATTTCTGCTGAAGAAAGAAGAGCCATTATTACTGTCTTTGAACCTCAATTTCCCAGTCACAATAGACCAATGTTGAATCAATCTCTGTTCATTTCTCATAAAGTCTCAATCTATAGAAACTGTAATTAACACATCAATGCTTTTTATTTTTTTTTTTTTTTTTTAAGCACATGTTAGGCAGAACTAGTCGAAACTGTGGAAATTGTAATACAAGAAACTGTACTGAAGTTCAACTGTGGCATCAAAAATACAGTGGGTGAAACTGTGGGAAGCTGGAGATCTGCATTTGGATCTCAAGAGACTGAACCCAAGCTTCTCACTTCCCAGCTCACTGCTTTAACCATGGGTCAAGATACAAACGCTGTTCTCAGTTACAAGTCACCAACAAGTCTTGCCTCTTCCTCTCATGTGAAAGAATGAGACAGTAACTCGTTCCAACACATATAGAAGGAGTCTTCATGCCTGATACACACACTCTGAAATCTTTCTGCTAGGGTCAAGCTCCTAGTTAGAAACAACTCAGAAACTACATGGGATATGTGTGGGCCCTCATTCTGAATCCTATATTCCTGGGTTTTGGTGATTTAATTTGAATTTTTTTTTTTCTTTCTTCCTCTAAACACACCAAAGGCAGGGAACACATATATGGGGAGCTGTAGGCCGCTTCTTGTGCTAATGTTCATGGTACTTGTGTGGCTTCAGAGGAGAGTAGGAACAGCAAAGCTCCCAGCCAGGCATAGACTTCAAGGCAAAAGTATAAAATGCAAGAAGTAAGGAGTGAGTGAGAAAGGAGTCGAAGGAGAAGGAAAAACAACGATGAAGAAACCCTTTTTAATTGTATTCCCTTTTCCAGACTAGTTCACCAATCTTTTTCTGTGGAAAATACTCCTGTTCCTTTTATCTTGAGGCAAAGAGAGAGCAGATTTGGCTTTAGTTACAACCAAACAATATGGTATTACTGTTTACATGCAAACTTGGGCTGCGACAGCTTTGCATGCCTCATGGTCTGGAACTGTACATACCAGATGAGAGTACTACAAATGCAATAAAAGGATCAGCTTCCCAGATTTTTGACTGCAGGCATTCCCTTGTGGTAAAGTTGGGTGAGGAAATGGAAGAACAGACTGAGGGGAAGAGGGGAAATTCAATAGCCCAGAAGCACGTATCGCTGACCTAGTTACTTTGTGAAAGCTTCAATAAAGAGGCTTATGAAGTCATGACTATTACATGGTCCTCTCTGATCTTTTCATAAGGATGAGAAATGGTTGTTTTCAGTTTAAAAAAGAAGAAAGAAAAAAAAGTTCTGTATGTAAAGTCTGTCTTTGTTGTGCTGCGAACTCCCTGGAGAGAATATCAGTCACCCTGCAGGGGCTGGAATAATGAATAAATCCATCAGGGAACAGGCTTTCTTCTCCTCTGACATGCTTCAGGAGACCACCCGTGAACACATCAATCCCTTCTCTGCAGACTGCTACCTCCACAGACCTGCCCAGCCTCAGCCAGCAATGATCCTTCCTCTCCGAGCCCATCACTGATGGAGTTTAGATGCTCTCAGGCTGAAGAGTGGCAGAACCATGGGCTTCCCACTCTCTGGGCAAAGGCTCTAACTGCTGTATGAAAAAAGGCAATGCAACAGTGAAAATCAATAATGGGAACTGTGAGGAGGCAGAGGGTACAGTACACAGCAGGGCAGCTGGCTGGTTGCCACAGCACAGTCACTGCAGAATCATAGATCTCCCCATAGGCAGGAGACAAATGGGAAGGGGTAATTGCTCTATGCTTGCAGGCAGAACCAGCCAAAGGGAAGAAAGGCTCAACCACCACCTGCACATGACAGCTCTCCTCTTGAAATCTTCATGAGTTCCTTATCACAGACTGACAAATTCGTGCTGTTCAAAACCTCATGAAATTCTTCTCATTAGTGAAGCACACAAAGATTTACTTCTTCATTCCTGCACTCTTTCTATGTGTGTCTCAAGAAGAATGGAACACCCTGGAGTCACTACCCACTCATGTTACAGGAAAGCTTAAGATAGCTACAGAGCTGAGGGGTGTGCATCCTGAGAGCAGAAAGCAACCAGCTACCATGTGAACTCAGGAAGCAACTTGATGCTGGTCAGATGCTAAACTCTTGCACGTGGTTTTATTGTCTTTCCATCTTACCCCTAATTGATAACATAAAGAAAAAGGTACAACCTTAATTATGTGTACTTTTATAATGCAGGTCATTTTAGAGTAAAAGGTAAAACAAAACTACTAGCAAAATGAACTCTCCCACCTGTTTAATGTAGTGTCTTGCTCAGAGTAACAGAGAAGTGTTATTCCATGTTAATTAGCAGATTTACAGTGAGTTGAAGTAAAACCAAAATTTTGCTTCAGTCTTCCCTTTAGCACTGGCCTGATATTGCACAGTGAATACTGACTATCTAATAAAGGAATATTTTAAGAAACTAGATAGATAGAGAAAAAAAGCCCTCGAAAGTGAAAAAGTGTAGTTACATCTACCATATTTCTCCACGCATTCACTTAAAGAGATAGAAGTTATTCAAACACACACACACACTTCTCTCCTGGAGCACTATAAGTACACAAGGTATACTAAGTCCTAATATAACCATGACTTCAGATTTGCTCCAGCCACAGAGCTCCTAAACAAAACATGTGGAAGTTAGTCAGGACAGCTAGGTAACACTAAAAATAGGGGAGCAGTCAACATTATGGGAAACTCGAGCTCTTTTTGAGCACCAAGACTTTTTCTTAAATTGTTACCTAAGCATTACAACCATGTTATCAAAACCAATGCTCTTCTACAGCTTTATATACTGAGTTGTCAATAGAATCTCAGCTACTAATTAAACTTCAAGGATCAGACCAGATCAATGTCTCTAGGTATGAAAGAATCTTGGACAGCTGCTTCTGCTGCCTTCCCTGAAGATAACTAGAAGTTATTCATTAGGATAATTCATTAGGAATCGTCTGTGGTCTGTTTCAAAGTTCACCCTCTTGTACAGCAACATTAAAAATGTACTTACATTAGTTAGTGAGATGAAATCTACAAAATTACCACATTACTATCCAAAAGCCCCAGGCATCACCCAACTGTGCCAATGAGTTACGTATACATGTGATGTACTCACTCCCATTCTGGGCTGCAGAATCCATAGCAGGATAAAAACTGGAGGGAGGTGGCTTGTCTGCATCTTTTTTCTAAAATATCTAGACTTAGGAGAACTATGGGTTAACTCTTGAAAAATCTAACTGATGCCCCCTTTCTTTCTCAGTCAATAAAATGAGTAACAGCTCACTTATGACCCTCCTGGGTGGAACTTTAAGCAAAATTTAAAAACATATACACATTCTGAGAAGAAGTTTGCCCCTTAGTTCTCATTCTCCAATTTTCTTCTACAGTAATTACATCAGCACTTGCAGCTTATCAGTGATGAGAGAGCTTCAGTTTGCACACAGCTAGGGAAATGTACATGAGTGGTTTTGAAGGAAAGACCTGGTCTTGATGAGAAATGATGCCTCTTACACATCTCTTTTTTGGGGGGGCCTACTTATTCCAAATCAATTAATCTCCATCATTCCAAATTCTCCTGTGATTCTTCCTGGGCAAAAATCCTTAATGACACATTACAAGAAGTTTGGAAGTATCTTCTTTCCCTTGACCGCTTGAAATCTTTCCTTCCTAAAGTTCTGAAGACTTCAAAATACTGCAGTCAAATTATTCTCTTGCTCCAAGAAAGAGAACTGGATCATTCTGGCTCCTGTAAGCCTGATATCACAAAAGACCCCTCAGGGGAATTACAGCCTCATAACATACAGTTGCCTATTATTTATTCTGTGGCCAGATTCTCAGCTGGTATAAATCAGAGCAGGTTCCTTGCCTTCAACAGAGTAAAGCTGATTTATGCCAGCTGACAGTCTGGCCCTGCATGTGTTCCACTTGCACAATGCTATTTTTTTAAAGAGGCCCATTAAAGTGCCCCAGGCATGTAAGAACCACACTTGGGTCTTTACTTGGAAAATGTTGCTCTGAGGAGTAAGACTCCAAAACCTTCTTTTTGCACTCTGAGTACGTACTTTTCAAATTCACTTGCTTTTCTTACAGAAGAAAGTCTCTAAGCTGTGACAGAGCCACCATAACCCTGGGAACATACAAACAGAAGGTATGCAGAAAACAGAAGACAACTTTCTAATATCTCTGGTTCAAGATTACTGTTTCAAAGGCACAATCCTAAACCTAGGTGTCACTGTAGTGATCAACCTGCTGGGTTGTAAGCTGATGGATGCTTTAAATTTGAGGAAGCAGATTCCTCTATCTGTTCCTGAAATCTATTAATTTCAGTGGAATTTTTGCCAAAATGCTACTCCTGGTGACTGGAGAACTGGAACCAGATTATTGGGACTGTTAGTAATAAAAATTGTGGTTCCTTTGCATGATGGAAATTTTTGAATACAGCTTGTTATTTTGATATGAAACAAAGATTATAAGACATCAGAGCACTGCCATTCCCACCCAACAAGAAGAAAATGAACAGATGGCTACAGGTCAATGTAAGAAACAATGTCTGGACATGGGTTTTCCTGCAGCAGAAAGTGCTGTAACATCTCATACATTTTCATATTCACCACTAGAGTGAAACCAAAATCATTTGAAGTGGTGGTTGTGGGGGTGTTTGTGCATGCATGCAAAATGAATGACAGGTCTCCAATATCCTGGGGAGAGTGGACAGGGGGAGCTCCAGATTCAAATGTGCATTCCATGAGCCAGACCTGCCTTTCTCTCATCCTTGGCCAGTGATGATTCTAATTATCCACTGATGATGATTTCTCTTTCTCTCTGTCTTTTTGTATAGCAGAAATTCCATCCTGGACTGGGTTTAAAAAAAAAAAAAAAAAAAAAAAAAAAAGGTTTCCTGATGAAGGTTTAATGGAAATTGGTACATTTCCACAAATTGTTCCAGTTTTGACATATCAGCATTTTCCCATGAAAAAACAGTGTCAAAAACTCTCAACCAGCTCTAATTCTAACCAGATTAACTCAGGGATGAATGCCAGCAGGAAGTTCTTGCTAAATACCAGTTGTTCGAGCAAAGGAAAATTACTCCTTCCCCAGATGATCTTCCCAGAGATGAAAAGGCTTTGAAACCCATATGAAAAAAAAGACAGGTAATTCCAGCTGTAACAACCACAATGGTATTCAGGGCAAGAGAAAGGGTAAGGAAATGGGACCTTTAGACAAAAAACAAAACAAAAAAAACAACCCCAAACAAGTAGGAACTGCAACTAGTATTTCTCCTGCCAGTTCTAATGTTACAGTTTCTTAAAATCTGAAACAGTTGCTAAACTTCTCAGCAAATCAAGCAAATGGACATTACTCCCTAGGAATCCATAGAGATTGCAGGGCTAAATAAATACTCTAATTTAAATTCTGCTTAAGTCCCTGTAACTTAGTGGACACAAACGAATAAAGGCATTCTGTCACTAATGGAAAGAGAATTACAATTTCTGGTGAGACTTAGTAATTCTAACTACTAATTTGGATGAGTTTTTCTTCACTGGATGGTGTTTGAAGTGGTTTGCTCCTGCTACATATCTTACCCTAAACATCTGTACACGAACTAAATCTGTTCTTTCAGGCATTAGGATACAAATGGTTGTACTCAACCAATGTCAGTGCTGCTGCTTTGTCTTTATGCCAGTGAAGACACATGAAAAGTTGAAGCTTATTTTTTTGTATTATGAAAGCTGAAGACTTAGCTGAGTCATGGAGAAAATCTTGCAAATATTTAGTATCAACTCATGGCTTAGAGAGGCATAGAAATCAGTGGCATTTGCCTTAACTACAATGCCCTTCTCCACTGTGTATGGTCTCTCCTTGCTACAAAAGCCATCTATCCCCTGTAGTAAGAAGTTTCCCTGCTGTTTCTTAATATAAGACTTATCACTTCCACCTGCCAGTGAAGGTAAACTTCTGAAGGACTTATAACTAGTCTAGCAAAACCAAGGTGATTAATTTTGGTCTATTTTACCCTTCCAGAATCATAGTTCATAAAAAAAGAGCACAAGTATTTTGTCAGACTTGGCCAGCTTTCTGTTTCATAACAGGACTGGCTCTCCATGACTTGGTGCTGGAGAACCCTTGTACTCTCCAAGATCTGCAGAGAACTGGTGGATAACTTAGTCCACTTATAGAGTCTGCAATGCCCTGGCAATAAAAACTATATGATGCCCCTGGGACGTGCCTACCTGGTAATTTCCCCTAAGTCAAAGGACTCCTATGTGGTAAAGGAGACACTGCTGGTCTCCTACCTGTGTCAGGACATCCTTCCATTCCTCTGCTCACCAGAGGGACCATGGGGACAGATCAGGACCATAAAAACTCACCTCTCTCCTGCTGAATACAGGACCACAAGAGTGCCTGGAAGCCCTGACTTTCACTGTGCCACCAACACTCAACTGTAGCCCATACCAGGCAGTGTGGAGACTGCACTGACCACTTTCAGATCAAAATTTGTCATTGCACTAGTGATGCTTCATACCTTGCAAATACCAATACACCTGGTTATGCAAAATCCAAGAGAAAAACAAATAGGGCCCAACCATTTGTTTTTGTTTGTTCTTGCTATACTGTGAGGCACAGCTCTTCTGAAGTTTGAGGAGTGACAGTGTTACAAAGTGGATGCAAGCAAAGTACATGCAGCACAGACACACATCATTAATAATAAAAAAAGAAGTTCCTGTGCCACAAATGCAAAACTACAACCTTAAAAATATCCTGCAGAGGAAGTATAAGCATGGGAAACTCTAAGAACTGGTGCTACAGTGACACTACACATTTTTCTAACCCCACAAGAACAACTTGTTTCTAAAAAACTAGCACTGAAACAAAGCAAAACAAATGAGCAAACAAACAAAAAAAAAAAACAACCCAACACACACAGAAAACCAACAAAGCAAACAAATAAAAACAAACAAAAAACCTGAAAAAACAAACTACAAAGAACTTCCCTTCTGGTAGAGGGACACCGTCTTTGCTCCTAAGTTCAGAATTAGCCTTGTCACAGTTACAACTGTTATGAGCTACAATTATATGAAACTACAGTAAATTCAACCCAGAAATGAGTATTTCATTTTGAAACAATGCTGTTCATCTAAATGTAGGTCATATAACAGCAAGTGTTTATAAAATATAAGTGAAAAAATATGAAAAATCTGAGTTATTCCATTGCCCTTTTTTGAAATAACTTTTGAAACTGTTTCAGGAAACTTTCATGCTGTAACTATGTAACTCTACTGATGTTAATGAAACTATATTAATCTGCAGAAGCTTAAGATCTGGCTCATCTTTTTTTAATAGAAACCATTTCTGTATGGAATTTACCACCTGAATATTACAGAAGAATCTTAATGCCAAGGAACTCAAAACAGCAATTAAAAAAAAAATATTTTCAAAGTTGCAGGTATCAAAGACTCAGTTCAATGATAAGCCATGAACAGAAGCAAATGCAATAATATCTCTGTTCTATTCCTACTTTTCTCCTGAAATAACTGGAAATTTGCCAGTTTTAATGGGTACGACAAGAATGTATCTTAGATTTGATCATGTTACAAACATGTTCCACCATGTTAGAAAGAAGTTTGTTCTCATACTTCTCTCTTAGAAATATCTGAAGCTCTAAATTTGATGTTGTTACTATAAAATTAACCGACTATGATATGGCTTTTAAAAAACAAGGAGATAATAGTGTAAGTAGGGTTTGGTTGAATGGAAAAATTGCATTCCCAATGTTCAGAAATGAGCAATTATTACACAGATCATTAAAAAAAATTTGGGTTTGATACCCCAAAGATAAATTAAAGATTCCTATTCGCTTAGATCCACTGGTGCCGATTTCTTATGTGGACAGCTGCTGGTTTGCACTGCCATTTATTAATTAAACTTATAATATAGCATTCCCAATCATAAAACAAACAAAAATACACCTGGTTGTTTTATGGAAAAAAAATTCAATTACTTGTGTCTAGTGCAGGAAATGAGGACATCTTCAAAGTAGGTAGTGCCAATTGGATCTGCTCATGAATTTTTAGTTTTCTTCAGCATCCTTATGTGAATGTGCTACTCCTGTCTAATATTTTGCTGTGAAGAATGTTAAAATGAAATTTTAGCTGAGGCTTTATTAACCTCTTTACCAACAAGAGCCAGAGGGTCAGTTGACATACTTGGGAAGAGAATTCTCCTGAGACTGGTATCTGTCCTGCCTTATCTTCACTGAACTGCTGAGCTATTGATTATTACAAAGTAGCTCTAGCTTTCATTTCAATGCCAAATAACAACCAATATCCAAACTCTACACTTTCTGCTCCTAAAAAACTGCTGCTTTCTGACCAACTCTTCCTGTTATACACAACAACAGAATTTATCATTGATGATAAAAAGAATTTTTGGAGCCATTGGATAGACTATCTGACAACAGGTCTACTCATTTTTTGTTATTGTAGGGTGAAGATTAAGATCAGTACGGAAAATGCTGAATTGTAACCAATCTCTCTATATTTTTCCTTACTGGACCTATGGCAGGAGAGGAGAATTATTTCAGAATTCTTTAGAAATTCTTAAGGTCTGTCCATTTTTAAAATCTACCTATAGTTTGACTGTTTATACTGGTGTTAAGTGAAAAAAGCATAAGAAATAACTCAAAATTGGCCGAAGTGGAGCTTTTTCATTTAAAGCTTTTTGTGATTGTAATCTCAAAAAAAGAAAAATAAAAAGGGGTGGGGAGGCTAGGGTGAAAATAAAAGCTACCACTAGTTGAGGAAAATTTATATTAATATACTATATTAATAAAAATATCACACCTCACATTTAAGACAATATCATTTAGAGCCCTGGGACACCATTATGTCTTATTCTTACGGGTTTTTTTCATCTGCCCTAAGGTTCCATGAGTAACTCTGCAGGTATGCAAAACCTGTTGAGTTTGACAGGATTATTAATGAAGCATGAAGTTACTCATACTGTACATAGCTATTGGCAGTATCTATACAAGAGCTTATGTCATGTTTTTGCAGCACTGTGGGGATCAATATTGACCACGAATGCTCCACAACAGAGAAAAACACAGGGCACAAAAAAAGTGTATAGAAGGTCAGGTGTATGAGAATCTTACCTGCAGGCTAAACTTAGATGTGACCTCACGAGACATCTCAGAAATCTACTTAGTTCTTCAGAACTGTTTTAGGTGTAGCTGTGTTGCAATCTGATGTTCTCTTTCTAGGTCCACCAGTTGCACTGCAACATGATTTAGGGCCTAGTTTTGCAGTTACAGATGTGTGCTCACATATCTGGGCTAGTACTGGTAGGACTAAGATCAAAAGCTCCTCAGGGCAGGGACATTGCTTTAGCAGCAGCACTTTAAGCTCTTGGCACATTCCCAATTATCCTATGAAGACTACTGCAGAGTCAAAAACCTATCTCGGGATGTCTTCGTAAACATAGAATAAGGTATGTAAAGTGTCACTGAAAGTGAATCAGAGAACATGAACTCTGCGTGCTACAGGGATGACTGCTCTTCACAGTCCAGCTGCTCACAATCACCACTTAATTCTTCTGTAGGCAGAAACACGCATGTAAAATAACTTCTGGGCAAGCAACTCCTGACCCGCGCAACAAGCGAGCGAGCTCTGTGCCCAAGCACAGGCCATGTAGCATCCCTGGCACCTTCCAGCCCCTCTCCCTGTGGGTGTGCAGGACGAGCTGCTCCCCATCCATGGCATACAGCGGTGTCGGAGCGGTCCCGCACCCGCCAGCACGCACCCAAGGGGCTGGGAGACGCGGTACCGCTGCCGACTGGTTCTCCCCGGTACTGGCACTGCCCGGCCCGCTGCCCTCGGGCACACAGTGGGGAGCAGTACCAGGTGCGGGAGCTGCCTCAGGAACTGCAGGGCCCCCCAGGACAGCAGTCAACTCCCGGGCTGCCCTCTCCGGGCTCTCCTGGCCGGATCAAACCCTGCTGCACTTCCTCTCAAATCCTCTCTTTTCCCCCCTCTTGCCCCCACAGACGGACTTCAGGTTTGTTTGTTTGTCTGTTTTTTCACAGATTTCTAGTCCTTTTCCCCCGTGTACTTTTCCAGCAGAGTAATAATAATAATAATAATAATAATAATAATAATAATAATAATAATAATAATACCAACAAGAGCCAAACACGCTTCCCCCTCCCGGAATGTTTCCAGCCTCAAAACTTTCTTAGCAATCGCGTTCTCCCCGCTCCTGCCTCCGGCCCCGCTCCTGCCTCCGGCCCCAGGAACTGTCAAGCGGGAGCGCGGGGCCGCCGCACACTTACCCCGAATCAGAGCGGGGACGGAGCTGCCCATGAGGACCCAGAAGGAAAGGCGCAGCAGCAGCAGCCTCCGCAGGCTCCTCGGCAGAGGGGGAGTCATCGCGGAGCCGGATCGACATAGACGGGGAGCGGCGGGAGGGGCGCGGGGGGCGGCCGGGCCGGACCGGGCGGGCAGCGGGGGAGGCCGCGGCGGCGGGGCTGGCGGGGGCGCGGGCTGCGCGGCTCCGCTGCTCGGGACCGCGGGTGACTCACTGAGAACTTCACTTCGGCGCTGCAGGGGAAACAGGAAATCTTAAAACTTCGCAAACAGCTGGGCAGGACTTTCTTACTCTTACAGTAGTTCCTTCTCCCCCTTCCCACAGTCACCCCCTCCCCTGCTCTGGCTCTTTTTCTTTCTTTCAATTTTTTTTTTTTTTTCAAACATGAAACCTCACCCAGTTTGGTGTCAATCATCTACCAGAGGCCAGCCCCTCTCAGGTCTGGCTCTCCCACCACAAGCTCGCCGGGGCCAGCCCCGACGTGCAGCCCGGATCCCTGCTCCTGTCTCCTTTCCCTGGCGAGGGCCGGGCACAGCCACCCATCCCCGCTGCCGGGCTCCGGGGCGGCCGTCTGGATTGTGAAAGGGCTCAGGGTCGATGGGAACCCTCCATCTCGAAGGGACTTGCTCCCCAAGAGTTGACAGTCCTGTCATGGGGGATATTGGGGCTTCCTGGAGCTCCTCCTTGTATCCTGATCCCTAACCTTACCGATGCTGCTGTTGCCTGTTACCCCCTTTGTAGAACTGGTCGCTGAAAGGAGGATGCAGGGGATGTTGAAGGCAGAGTAATAACAGGAAACGTTCATGCAGAGTAGCTGGGCATTCAGCTTGTAGATGTTGAAGCTGACTGTGACAGCTTGTCACCTGCCTCTTTTTTTTTTTTTTTTTTTTTTTCTCCCCAAAGGGCTGGAACTCAGCCCCCAAACGCTGCAGATATGACACAGCTGAAGTTTATCTCCATACTCAGAATCAGGTTTAGCTTTTACCAGAGATTTTGCCTTCTCCAGGAAAGAGAAATTGCACACAGGATTCAGGGACTAGGACCATACCAGTGATTCCATCATTGTATGGCCCAGGAAGAGAACCTAAAAACCATCAGAGTCACAAGTTGAATAAGGCTTGAGCTCTCTGCTTGTATAAACCCAGCCAGTGCATAGACAGCAGTTGTCCTGAGACACACACTCCCACACCCTCACCCCCATTTTTTTTTTTTGTTTTTGTTCAGTCTTCCTCCTCTGAGTTAAACACATGAGCATTTAAACTGATGCACATGGACGTAATTGGAAGGTGTCTGTTTAAATTTTGGTGACTGGTGTTTGTCTTGGTTCCAGCACTGGTTAGAGGTACAGCCCTAGGTATTTCAGAAAAATGGCTAAGCCCTCAGGGGGATATGTAATTATGCTCTGAATGTCTCAGCTAAACTGTATGAGTTTGGAAATGTTTGCATAATGCATTTAATTGACCTATAACAGAAATCTAAAAAAAATCTCATTGTGATTTTATATATATTTTCTTTTTAAAACTCCTTAAATGTGTATTTTCACATGCAGTCTCAGTTTAGGGTGTAAATTCTCAGAAAACACTCCAAGAGCATTTTCCTTCCCACCAGTCCCTTTAAATACAGTCAAGATTCACTCAGACACAGTTGCCACCTTCCAGAGGTGAGAAAAATATGTTGAACTCCCCTTTGAGCACAGACTGGAGTGTTCTTATCAGTTCCTGTGCACCAGCTCTATGCTAAAAGCTGCCTGTTTTTTTCAGTAATCCACTCAAATGAAAGCATTTCTGAGCCCCTATCTGTGTATCCTGTATGTTCTGTACACTTCTCTCTCCTTGTAGCTGTCAAGCTGCAGGTGCCAAAGAGGTGCTGTCTGCTTAGAAAGTTGGCTCTGTGTACTGAGCTCTCCTGTTAACTTTGGTGACTAATTTCCAATCAAAAAGAAAAAAAAAAAAAAAACCAAAAAAAAAAAAAAACCAAAAAAACCCAAAAAAAACCAAACAAAAAAAAACCCAAACAAACAAAAAAATCCCTTAAATACAGATTTAATGTTACTATTCAATCCTGTCTGCCTCACACAAGTGTCATGGATCTTCTCCTACATGGGAACCTTCTGACCAACCTCTCTCACCCTGAATCTGGAGTAGGAGTGGGGCTTGCAGGAGATGGAGGCCTTGGGAAGGGCTCTACTCAGGTCCTCAGTAGCATCAACAATGTTAAAATAGCCCTTGAAGGGTGGTAGGTGCTGGTAGAAATTTTTTGAGTGAAAAGGAAAACATCCTTCCTGGATATGCTCAGTGGAAGAGTAACTTTGTCGCCAAAATTCACATGGATGGAAAAGTAAAATCAAACCAATTTCCCAGATTAGTCTCTGACCATTTTATGAACAAAAGCTCACATCTTGCCTTTCTGAGTACTGTAAGCGTCCTAGTTAGGGCCCAAGTGCAGCTTAATCAGGATTTCCTGGACAACCAAAATATATAAAACAAGGCTAAGCTGGTAATTTCTTTCCATTTCCTTGTTCATAATTCCCAGTTCCCTATTTGAAAGTGAATATTTAACCTCAGCCTTCTTGAGGTAAGAAAGAACCCTCTTGGAAGTGCCACAGGTTAAAGCTGTAAATAATTAACTCCAGCCTGACAGGGTAAGGAAGGGTCAGTTAATTTCAGTTTGCTACTCAGAAAAGCAAAACACCAAAGCATTGTGTTTTCTTTCTGAGTCTTAAAAAGAGATACTTAGAACACAAATGAGCTAGTACCTCAACCTAAGTGCTTCTTGTTGCAGTCTTAGGTGCAGCCTTTCAAAGAGTCCACAAAAACTACTGAGTACAAATGATCTCTCTTTAGTATCCCAAGCATTTCTCAGCTTGAAGTGTCATATTTCTGTCAAAATCCCATGTGAACTACAGCTTTATTCTCATAAGAAGAACACTTTCAAGCCTCCACAGAACATATGTTGTTACTAAAAAAGGTAGTTTCACTGGATGCAGCAGACACTTTTAACCCAGTATTGTTCTACCCACAGCAAAGAATTGCTGATGTGCCCAGTAAAACCATTATTTTCATTAGTTTATTAGCTACACCCTTGTTTTGTTTAAGACTCCCACAACAAACTACTTCCCAAACCACTGACTTGGGATTAAATAAGTCCTATACAGCTGCACCAACACAACGTAGTGTTCATGCTTGCATAAAGCTGACATATGTGACTTAGGATGAAGACATCTCTCACCTTATTTAGCTGTCTAAAAGTTAGCCTTGGACTGAAGTTCCAGGAGATAGCTGAGACAACCTAGACCCTTTCCATGCTTTTTTGCTTGACTGTAGCGGGTTAGCCCCAGGTCAGCCTCAAGGACCATACAATGGAGAACAAGGCTGGATGAGGAGAACAACCCTTATGGTGGTAGCAAGCCATTCAGTCACCTGGATTTCCTTTGTCATCAGAGGACAGAGAGTAGTCAAGATATTTTAAAAACCTCTAGATAAATGAGCTGACAACCCAGATGCTTTTTAGGTATCTGATGTTAGATGACATGAATCATAAATAAAATGTAATTTGAACTGTATACATCATATCATGTAAGCTACAGGATGCTTTTACCGGCTGACAAACACTGGAAATACTGCCTGTGGTTTATGTTTGGAATGAAAGAAGGCAATCAGGAAAACAGAATGCTGATATTGCCTTGACAAAACATTAGCGACACAACTTTCACCAAAATAAAAACATCAATGACTAAGTTTTGTCACAACTACCTTCAAATGAAAAATCTGCTTTGAAAATTTGACATACCCCATTTTGACATTTTTTTTATTGTACAGATTGGTTTTTATTTTGAAGCAGCCAATTAGTTTTGATTCATTTTGTTGTTCCCTCCATATTACATATAAAAACTAAACACGGGAGCAACATACACCACTTTGATTCCACTGCAGTGAAAAAAAAAATTAATTTCAGGGAAATTTTGGCATTTCTGTTAAAAATCAAAGTAAAAATTTGTAACCCTGCACTACTTGCAAACCAAAACTCTTATTCCCTACAGTGCTCTGTTCACAAAGCTGACATTTGTCTGCTAATTTTCAGATTGAGGGTACTTGGCATGCAGTGTTGGCCTGCCAGAGGTCTTGATAACAATTCTGCTTGTCTTGTGCATCAATTGCTGAAGAAAATGTAGTACTCTTCAGAGTAGTGTGTGCCTTGTATCACTGTTTACATCGTATTTCTCTCTTAATTTAGGTTATCATAGAGCTCAGAATGAGAGCTACTATTAAATGCAGTTTTCTTTTGTTTGCATAATCACTGGTTTGAACATGTTACTAATATTTTGCACCATTATAAGAACACACGCAGCCTCAAGCAAGGGCATTTACAAAAGGTTACATTCACTGCAAAATGTTTTGAGAGACATAAAAAGTGTTTAGACTTAACACAGCATTATGCTTATCTCACAGTCATAATCAAATTAAAACATCTGTTGTGTGTAATCATCCCTCAGAAGAAGGCAATCAGTTTGTTATCAACTCCTGCGTACATCAGAGGCAACAAGAATAATGTTATCTTCAAGATTTATCTTAGGAATACTTTCTGTACAACTCTCCTGAATGACACTTAGCAAAATAAATTTCAGAAATATTATTCAGAATAGCACTAGACTCTGAGGGCACTGCTGTTTGCATGAACTCTGACTGTAAACAATAATGCAAATCAACCATTTTTAAGCTTCAAATTGGCTTATTCTGTGTTTACTGTGTATGTATAAATACCCCTGACAATGAAAGCAGAAGTACATGTGTCAGAAGAGATATTGCTCCTGCAGTGCTTCTGGCCCTGCCAGAAAGGAGAAGCACCATCAGCCTCACCACATAAACTTTTACATCAAGAATTCTACTCAAATTTTCCAAAAGCAAAAAATATTTGAGAATTTTATACTGTTTTCTTCAGTTCCCCGTTCTTCTCACAGTAGGTATCTGAGCATGGAAAAAAACTTGCACTTTCTATAAGCATGTTCTCTCTTTAGTCCTAACTCTTTTACATGTACAAAGAACTAGTAAAACTAAATCTAGATGAAGTGGCATTTTTAAAAGATATGGAAGCAAATTATTACAGATTTGCTTGGGAGATAATTTAGGTTGCTAAAAGATGTGGTTACCCATAGAACCTGTCTCCATTACTGCATAATTTGTAGCATTTATTTTCATCAAAGCCTGTTTTCTTAGGCTCCTCATTAGAAAGAATTTGAACGCTGGATGCCAAGCCTCAGAAAATATCTGAACCTATCAAAGAATCTAAGTAACATAACATAGAGGCCCTTCTGTTTCATCTTTCCCAGTGGAACAAAAGGGAGTTGTGAATCTATGATATATATGAATATATCACTAAATCTAATCTGAAAGAATCTCAATACTCCAGCCACAAAGCCCCAGAACCAAGGAAAGTATCCTCCCACCCCACTAAGGAAAAGATCACGTCTGTGTTATTCAGGAATGCAGAACATTGATGATGTTAAACTGACTCATTTGACCAGGATCTTTAAACAAATTCATTTGTGATAGCACAGCTGTTCCTCTCAGGACGGAAATGCATGTTTCCAGAACTTTTATCTGCAAGGCAACTTTATGATCTGTGGTCACAGGAGGTGGCTACAGTGCTCTAGAGGTCAGAAGCTGTACTTCTGTACAGGAGAATCCAGAATGCCTCAGGAGTTGGGTACTGTTCCAGCAGAGCTGAACATGGGCTAACTGGGCTTGCAAATAACTTAGCTAAAAATTTTTTTTTTTACATTTTTCTTTTCTTGTGACTCAGACCACCACCAAAATAGCTTGTGTGCCTCTGTGCACACACTGTCTCACACACCTTCCAGCTGATCTGACATCTCCTCAGATGGAAGATACTCTCTGGGCAGTCCTAACAGCCCTTAACACAGGGCAGGTATTTCCCTTCACAACTCAGGCAAGACCAGTTGGGCTACCATCACTAGTTTCAGTTCTTGGCTGGAGCTCTCATACTGGGCTGTAAAAATTATATAGTGCTCACCTGAAACTCTGAGTAGGTGTGGAGGATTCCAACTCCATCTGGTGCACAGGGACAAGCCTTGGTGGCATTGAGGACTTCTGCAGGAAGAGGTTGTTAATCCATAGTCTCGGTGATTCAAGGCTTTCTGCATCACTAAAATATCATAGGGGTTATCAGAGAAAAATTTAGTACAACTTAAACCCATTTTATTACCCTTTTACAGTATTAAAGTTTTACAAATAATCATTAATTTAACTGAGAATTAGATGCTTTGCAGTTAATAGAAGATGCATAATTGACTCCAGTATGGAGAAATAATACTGTGCATTTTCTGTCAATTTGGCATTTCTGGAGTGTCAGTTCCCCAGGTTCTACATTCAGATATTTTCTGCAGTGAGGGACAAAATGAGCATTTCATGTTTAAAGTCAGTTTTCCCTCCTATCCAAAGGTGCATAACATTTCTTGCTTGGCTTTGCCATGCCTGTAAAAACATTTTCATGTCTCTGGTGACCTACAGCGTGAGAAAGTAATTTGATAATTCTCCTGCCTACTACAAATGGAGGTGTAATTGAGACGGATAAGAGATGAGTGTGAGTGAGGATTTGTTGCATCTTCACATGCTTTGAAGCATAGATAAGGGCACATCTTGTCCAGTGCTGCCACAGTTTGATCTGTGAATCATGTGTCATGTCCCTCTTGTCCTGAGGGTCTATGGTCCATGTAGTATGCAAACTGTCTAGCAATTGAGGAATTTGTATGTCGAGGCAAACAAGGCAGACAATGAGGTGGGATGCTCTATTGAAAAATGTCTACTCATTAGTGAGTGAGAAGATTCTGCTGAAATCAGACTAAATTTTTTGAAGAGCCTTTATAGCACTTCCCGTTTGATGCGTGTATTTGTTTGCCATAAATATTCTCGTAATATTCATCTGTACCTTTTTAAAATTTTTTTACCATGACTCAACTCCCCCCCCCCTCCAAAATCCCAAAGAAGCCAAACCTGAAAAATCAACTTCTGTATTTTCCATCACAGATAAAAAGAGATTTACAGCTGTCTGCACGACATTATTCTTGCATGATTTCACTGATTTTCCTTTAAAGGGCGTGCTGTTCTGCATTGGCTCATCTTTCTTCATTTTGTTGCCTTTTTTTGCCTCCTTTCCTTGGGTTCTTTTGCTTTATTTCTCCTATTCTCTAATACCTCTTTCCTTCATTTCTTTCGGTTTATTTTTTCTGTGGATTTTATTTTAACCCCACTGACTTTTCTTCTGGCTGTCAATTACAGACTGCTATTTTAAAAATAAATCCTATTTTTAACATCTTTAGAATGACTGCTCTTTCCAACTATGATACTGTTAGACTTAAAATGTTGCTTCTTGAAAAGTATATCTGCCTGTGTGTTTGTGTGTGGACATTAACGTTTAATTCAGAAGAAATTCCTGTCTATTAGCTTCACAACTTGCAATAACCACACTTGGATAATTTATCAGTGTTAAAACTTCTGGATTTCATACAGTTTTTTAAAACTAAAGCCTAGAATAAAGTGCACTGTGAAATGAAAGTGCCATAATATATTTTGCAGCTCTGCTATTTACCCTGCTAACCACAATAGAGTCCCAACCCAGTCTGGTTTCCATTCCTTTACTGCCCTGGACAATATCTTCTAGTTATTTTCAGGAGAGCTGATAAGCTGATACTTAAAGTCCTGCAAAAAACCATGACACTGACATCCACTTTTTCTACCAGTACCATCAGCTCACAGTGTGTGGCTGAACTGGGACTGGCAATGCAGAATGCACTTGGCCTCCTGTGCAGAACTTGTTTTCAGTCCTCTCTGATTTGCTCATGAAGTTTAGTGGCATATCAGATCGTATTTTCACTGCCAAAAATGTGACACAAATAGACTCATGAGAGTACTGAATATCTTCCAGTGACTGTCAGACAGTTTGCCCTGTCAGCTCTTCCACCCTTCTCATGGACTAAATCATCAGCTCAGATGAGACCCCACCTGGAGTTCTGTGTCTGGTTCTGGAGTCCCAAAACAAGAAGGAGATGGAGCTGTTAGAGCAAGTCCAGAGGAGGGTCACAAAGATGATGAGGGGGCTGGAGCACCACTCCTATGAAGACAGGCTGAGAGAGCTAATCCAGGAGAAGAGAAGGCTCTGGGGAGACCTTATAGTGGCCTCTCAGTAGCTGAAGGGGGCCTACAGGAAAACTAGAGAGAGACTTTTTACAAGGGCATGTAGTGACAAGAGGAGGGGTAATGGCTTTAAGTTGGAAGAGGGAAGATTTAGGTTATGTATTAGGAAGAAATTCTTTACGGTGAAGGTGGTGAGACACTGGAACACGTTGCCCAGGGAAGTTGTGATGCCCCATCCCTTTGACATTCTGCTTTGGGTTGCTGTGCCCCTCAAAAGAATGCTGGGGTAGATGTCCCTGCCCAGCATGCATGAGTTACCCTCCATGGCTCTTGTGGAAGCTTTTGCATGGTATTTCATCTAGGTACTTTTAACCAATTAAAAAAATGAAGGACAAAAAGTAATCTGAAACACCTACTAGGTCATTGTTTGATTTCTTTCCTTACTTAGCTTCAGTGAGCAAGAGAATTTAAAAGGTAAACATGGTTTTTAGCACTGAATTGCTTTTAGTACTGTGTTTCATGTCTGCTAGTGCCACAGTCACATAATCATTAACAAAAGGCCTTACATCAGTGAGTTTCTACACAGAAAAATGTGGACCAAGTGCTGTCTCGGACTCTCCAAGAACTCGGTTATCTATCTGCTGCTTATTGATTACTTTTGATGTTGTTCAACTTCTTGGGTGTTGGTGAGAACAATAAGAATCAGACAAAACCCAAATTTACACAGGTGGTTCAAGTATTGTTCCTTCCCTTCCCAATAGCAAGCCAGACATGGCTGCCAGCCCAGTCATTTAGCACTCAGGCTCCAGAAGTCTTCAGTCATGCAGAACATCCCCTGAAAGTCACAATTCCTTCCACGTGCTGTGACAAATGGGCTCCATTGCTTTCCTGTTTTCTGCCTACTGTCCACTCACCTCAGAGCAAAAGAAGTTATGCCTTTGAAAGGGCTTCACTGGCAACCAGGAGGCAGACAATTCATGGAGGTGATGAAGGGAGCAAGGCATCATTTTGCCTTTTCTACATGGACGAGTAGACCTTCACCACACTGAACTGCAGGTCAAGTAGTCATAACTCATTTCATAACCTTCCACTGGAGACAACAGCTGAAGGTAACCACTAGAGAGACCTGAATCTTTTTTGGCCACTCTTTTTTTTCTTTTTTTTTTTGATTGGTCTCCAAGGAGAATCAGAGAAATCCAAATCCAAATGATTATCATAGACTAAGAGACACACTACTCCCTGTGAAGTGCTTGAAGATCCATACTGGAATCCATACATGGTGGAGAAAAAGACCTCTGGGATACCCAGGTAGATTTCTTTTTTCATGAGTGATCATTATGACCTAAAAATTTAGTCCCTTTCCATATAACACTGAATGGATTTTTAGACAAGGATGTACATCTGTTCTGGTTTCTGTTGGTGACATTTTTGCGTGGCACATGAAGTGACAAGATGGGAGATAACTGAAACCTCTGTGGAATATTTTGTCATGTGCAACATGGAAGTAGTAACTACTACCCCACAAGGTAGATGAGACTTAGTTATTGTGGTATATAATGCAGACCACTTCCTATGTAGGAAGCACTGTAAATGTTCTATGCACTTCATAACTCTTGTAGGTTTTCTTGATGCAGCCCTTGAGGTGCAAACATCATTCTCTTTGCAGTGTTCATGCTGATGACTCTTAAGAAGACATCTGCAGTATCAAATATAATTCATCTGGAGCATGCTAACATCACAACTTACCACTTATAACTCGGTGCCATTTATAGACTAGCAATGTGACCTTTCAGGTGTGAAAGAAGTGGTGACAATCGAGAGCTGCCAGGTGCTGGTAGAGCGTGTAAGCCAATATGTGATAAGCAGGAACCAGCATGAACTTTGGTTTCAAAGCCTAACAAAATTTTTGTGAAGGCTGCATTTGCAGCCCTAGACAAGAACTAGAAGTTGCTTTGCAGCAACCACCAAATAAGCCTTCTGCTATTGTGCTACAAAGGATGCACACACCACATTCAGCTTTTGCAAAACAGTTTACCACAGAGATTTCCTTGCAGGGTTACCCCTGCTGTGTTGACACTATTGTGCACAGGCAGCCAGGCTGTTCGGAGTGCACAGCTGGTGGGGGTTTTTCTGCCTCCTTTTACAGCAGGCAGTCATTTCTGGCCTTCATCTTCACCATTTTAGGAGATGGGCCCCAAGCTGTGAAGTCTGAATCTGGATCCAAACACAATTTTCTTCAGCACTGGCTTAAGAATGGTTTGCTCCATTCGGATCAAAGCCCAGCTGCAAAGCTTGTCTTCCAACCAAAACTTCCTCAAAGCTTTGGGGTCTGGGGTTCTAGTTCTGGATTAATTCAATTTCTAGATATTTCTGAAAACTCTACATGTTCATGTTATATGTAAACATATGTTACATGTTATGTTATATGTAAACATATGCTATATGTTTACATATATGTCTATATGTATATTTAAGGACAGACCTTTGTCCCACTGAAGTCAGTAGAGTCTTGCTTTCTTGGCACTTATTTTAAAAAAATAAGTTATATGTTTATGTTATTTCTAAACATATGTTATATGTTTATATGTTATATGTTTATATATGTTATATGTTTACATATATGTCTATATGTATACTTAAGGACAGACCTTTGTCCCACTGAAGCCACTAGAGTTTTGCTTTCTTGGCACTTATTTTAAAAAAACATTTAGGTCATATAGGTAAGAGAATCAATGCCAACTGAAATTTTCAGAATTTTTCCAACACACCTAATATTTTGTTGCAAATCAGACACCTTAGGGATGTAGAAATATCTATTTTGTGATCCATTATATTTTGTTAGACACGTAGCCTTTCTGTTTTGTAATAACTCAAGCAACATGTCCAAAAAAAGTCCTTGCTTGGTTTGACCTCACACATTTGAATAGTTGCTTCTGGGGCGGTGGGTTAATCCTCTTTATAGTTTTAGCACTAAGACAGGACAACAGATGAGAGTGGTCCACCAAGCCATTCCGAGACGATGATTTTTATGTTTCTGCCATTTTGTAAAACCAAGGTGTGAGCCAAGCAGGCTCAGAACACCAATAGTTTGAAGGAGAGGGCAGCAATGCATGCAGGGCACAGCACTCCCCCAAGGCTCACACGGGAGTTTAAAGAAGAGTTTTGCACTTAGCTCTGTGTTAGGAAGAGATTTTTGGAAACAATCTTGTGCTAGGAAAAAAGAGCCTTTCTAAAGCGTGTGTTATTCGTTATCTTTGTTGCTTGTTTCTAACAAAATTAATATTGAATGGGTTGTGCTCACTGAGCAGCACAGAAACAGCAGTGGGCTTGGAATGAAACAAACAACTTGAACATGCTCAGCTTCTGATCTGTATTAAGCAATTTCCTGGTAAAAGTGTGATTAAGATTATTTGTATAAACAGTCGTTTCTTTGGACGTGTAGAAAGAAACATTACTGGTAGCAGGAGGTGGCTGTGGTCACTGTTGAGCATCTCAGCAACCTTTGATTACTGATCTAGTGCTCCTCTGTAATGCTGTGCAGTGTTCCTGGGCTATTGTCAACCTCTGAAACACACCAGTGGTTTCTGTTCTGAGTCTGTGTGAAACTTCATTGTGTTGGATGAAGGAAACCTTCGTGCATCTGAATTTCATTTCAGAGGCCCTGTAATGACAGCTGGGTTTTTTTAAGTGCTTAGAAAAACAGAAAGGGAAAAAAAAAAAAAAAAAAAGACTCTATCAGACTTGAGAGATCAGAACAGAGCCCTGGGAAAATCTGCAGTTTTAGCAGCACCTGTCATGTCACACTACTCTTCATGTAGCTTGGGCCATGTAAGGAGGGAAAGAGGAATAAAATCATGTGGCTACTTAGGGTCACATCTCAGTTCTGTTACTGTTCTTACTGTGTGAACACAAGCAAGGGATTTGAGATTTCAACACACCAAGAAAGGTTCTGAAAGGAACAAGCTACTAAACGTCCATGTTGATGTAAAAGAAGACACTTAGAATACTTTCACACTTATAAAAAGGGCAGCGAGCATTTTTGAAGGGTTCAACCTCACAATGTAACAGTGCTGTCAGGCTCAAACAACTATGTGGGACACTTTACAGCAATTGGGAAGTGGGAAGAGAAGTACTTGGATAAAAGTGAAGTCCTATGTTACCAAAGTCATGTTCTCAACTCTTTACACTATTAGCTTTTCAAGTTCCCCAGCATTGTGCCATAGTGAAATGCTTCAGGCTTTTATGCAGAAAAGAGCTTCATTACAGGACATGCACATGTGATGTAAATATTTGACACAGGACATGAGGACTCTCTTTGCCATTCAAGAGACTAGCATCATAGAATCATGGAATTGTTCAGGTTGGAAAAAAACTTTAAGGTCATCTAGTCCAAACCTTAATTTAGAACACTGCCAACTCAACCATTAAACCATGTCCCTGAACGCCTTGCCTACACAGTTTTAAATAACTCCAGGGATGGTGACTCCACCACTTCCCTGGGCAGCCTGTTCCAGTACCTAACAACCCTTTCAGTGAAGACGTTTTTCCTAATATCCAGACTAAACCTGTCCTTGTGCAACTTGAGCCAATTTCCCCTTGTCTATCATTTGTTACTTGAGAGAAGAAACCAAAACCCACCTCACTACAACCTTTCTGGTAGTTGTAGAGAGTGAAAAGGTCTCCCCTTAGCCTGCTTTTTCCAGACTAAATAAACCCAGTTCCATCAGACACTCCTCATGAAACTTCTACTCTAGACCCTTCAACAGCTTCATTGCTCTTCTCTGGACATGCTCAAACACTCCAATGTGTTTCTTGTAGTGAAGAGCCCAAAACTGTACACACTACTTAAGATGAAACCTCACCAGTGATGAATATATGGGAGCAATCACTTCCCTAGCCCTGCTGGCCACACTTTTTCTGATACAAGTCAGGATGCTGTTGGCTACCTGGGAACACTTATTCAGCCAGCTGTCGATCAACACCCTTAAGTCCTTTTTCACCTGCCAGCTTTCCAGATGCTCTTCCTCAGGTCTGTAGTGGTGCATGGTGTTGTTATTATCCAAGTACAGTGTGTGACACTTGGCCATCCATGTTGAACCTCATGCAGCTGGCTTCAGCCTATTAATCCAGCCTGTCCAGCTCTTTCTGTAAAGCCTTTCTACCCTCAGGTAGATCAATGCTCCTTGCCAGCTTGATGTCATCTGCAAACCTACTGAGGGTGCACTCAATCTCCTCATCCAGATCATTGATAAAGTTATCAAACAAAACTGGCCCCAGCACTGAGCCCTGGGGAACACTACTGGTGACCAGTAACCAACTGGATTTAACTCCATTCACCACCACAATGCTTTTAGGCTATCCAGCCAGTTTTTCAGCAAAGAAAGACTACACCTGTCCAGGCCATAAGCAGCCAGTTTCTCCAGGAGAATGCTGAGGGAAACTGTGTAGAAAGGCTTTCCTACAAGTTAGTTAGGCAACACCCGAAGTCTCTCCCTCATCCACTAAGTAGGTCACCTTGACATAGAAGGAGACCAGGTCAGTCTAGCCTTTAATGGTATAGTATATTATATATAGACAATATAATTACTATTTAGATAAAGTAGTCCTTAAATAAGAGAAGAACTGAATTCTTTAAGAAACCATGATGGTGAATTGTGGCCTTAAGAGAAACAGCAGTGCATCCCTGTGCATCCCTTCCAGAGCCATCAGAACAGCCTTGGGGGCCACTTATGCAGAACAACACCCAGAACCACAGGGCACAGGGAGAGGTGAGCCCCTTCCAGTCAATTAATCCAACTTATTCTTCAGTTGTCCATTGCCCTTTCTAGAAGAGTTGCTGCCTATATATCTTCTACCTCAAAAAGAGTGTTCAAGCTGATTATAGATATGCATTATAGATATGCATACAATCAAAGGAAAAATCTTTTTCTATCTTAAAATTGTAAACAAAACCAAAGCATCAAATTTTAAAGCTGTGGGAGCTGCTGGATATTTGGAAACAAGCTGATGTAGAGTTAATTTTCAGAAACTACACCTTGTCCTGCCTTTTACTTTGTATGTCTTTTCTTGCCTGTACACTACCTTCCACGTGTACTTTAAAAGTTTTAGTATTCATAGTTTCTTTCAGTAAAATAAGTTCAGGCAAAGTAATGTGCAGTGGAATTGATTTAATTAGGGAGAGAGGGAAACAAGCCACTGCCAAGGGAAACAAGAGAAAAAGCCCCACCCCTTTTTAACTAGGTGGAAAGATGGTCTTGGAGAGTTACGTTCTGAGAATCCATTTGTAGCATGTCTTGGCACTGAACAATATTTTGTTTGATTGCTGTGGCAGCAGACTTACCTACAATGGTTTCACAGGGAGATTAGAGCCAGGAAAGCAGTTTTTACCAGTGAGAACTAGAAAGAATGGCTCACCAGTGACAATAAGCAGTTCTTCAAGGACCAGTTTACAGATGCAGATTAGCAGAGTTTTTGCAAGAGTTTTTTGCAAGAGTGCCATCTGGCCTTCCTTTGGAGGAGAAGTGCTGTATACACATAACCTATTCAGATGGGGCACTGCACAATGCACTGTTTAAGACTGAATGATATTTGTAATGAGGTTACTGTTCAAGCTCAAGCACTTTCACAATTTGGTGAGCATAATTAATTCCACAGGTGACAAGTTCTCCCTCTGAGCTGGGGGAAAGAATAAAATGTGGGCAGTTCCTTCCTTGAACACACCATGCCTTCCTCAGACATTACTGAACTGTAATCAGAACTAAATAGATTAAACCATTGTCTTAAGATATATATCTGTGGATTTGTTTTATCTTTGCTAATGTCAATTGGATGATCAGGATTCAGTGTGAATCTTCCTGGAAATGTTGAAGGCATCCTTTAGGTCAATTGTCAAAGTGCTGCAATACTAATTCAATACTAAAGCAAAATCCTCAACCTTTTCTCAGGGACTGTAACTACTTTATTGTTATTTACTCTGGGTGATTTTATAATTTCTAATGTCTATGATCCTGAACTACTGAAGTAGTAACAACTTTCATGCTGGGAGGCTCAGCAGTTCATATTGCTCAGCTGATTAGGAATGTTGTTTTCCTTCATGGTGAAGTGACGTGCCAAAGCCACGGAATCCATGCATTTATTTCTTGTGACACCCCTGAGAAATTACTCCTTTGTGTTGCTGCTCCACAAAGAAAGAAAACAGGGAAGCAGCAAATGTAGCAGGTTTCCCTGGTTTGAGCAAGTCACAGAAGAAAAATTCTTTCTGATTTCCCTAAGAGCATCTGTTGGATCAACTGGCTTAGTCTCATATTCCCCAGAAGCTCCTCTTACCCATGACATTAGAAAGAGATTTGGTGAAGAATTTTTTTTTTTAAATTTAAATAAATACATATTCTGTATGCTTGGAAAGGGAATGGTATTTTATTCCTATGCATCTTCTATTAAAATATTTTAAAAGTATTTAGAATTGTCCTGCCACTTCTCCCTATACACTCCGTTCTGCCCCTAAAATAATGGAATGGAGGAATAAACCTGCTAAAGCTTAATTTCAAGTTGCCCTGAAGAGTCTCCATATTTTAATAACAAAAATTTAAAAATAATGCAAGTTGCTCATATATACAACATACAATTTGTGTTTTAATTGTGGTTTTTTTGTTTTTGGTTGGTGTTGGTGTTTTTTGTTTGTTTTGTTTTGTTTTAATTTGCTGTTGTATTGTTACTGCTATCCTGTTATAAAGAACATAGAAGCTTTTGTGGTTGGGTTCAAAAAATTAATCAGAGCAGCTGGAGCTGGGAAGAATGACATAGGTAACTGTAAAAAACTTGCCAGGTTAGCTTGTTTCTGTGAGTTATTTTCATGTTTGTTTTCCACATCCAAGCAAAGTGACCTTGTGTAAATGAAAAGTATGGCCTTTATTGGATTTGAAGAGTTTACAAAGCATTGGAATGACTGTATATTCCCACCTGCAGAGCCTGAAGAACAATGGCGTTTCCTTGTTCTTGTCAGAGATTTCTTATCAATTATTAGAGTTTACTTACAAAAAACAAATGAGATCAGGACATTGGTGCTAGCTATTATACAAAAATAAATGTAAGTGCAATGCAAGTACAGCTGTCATCCCAACTGTTTGTAGTCTTACAAAGCTGGATGAATGGTGGGAGACTGTATGACATGTCCATGGTCACACCTCAGCTGTACTGTAGCAGTGCCTCCTGTGCCAAGGAAAATACAAAGCTAAAATGAATTATTTGAGTTAAGCCAATATTGTGTCTTCATGGACACTGTTAGATAGCTTTATTTCTGGGTTATATTGTTATAGATTAATTCAGATTGGGGAGCCACCTTCACAAGTAGGAGAGGGTCACCAAGAAGAAGACTGAGAATCTTCACTAATTATCCTCAGCTGGATAAAATACTAGGAAAAAAAATCACACATAACCAATGACCAGAAGCTTAAAAATCTTTTTAAATTAGATACTTTCTTTTAAGATTTGTGAGGATGACCAATCATTGGACCAACTGTTGCAGGCAGTGCTGGATTTTGTATTTCTCAGTGTCTTCAGATGAGAAGATAAAAAATTACAATTTAACACAAATTACTCAGGTATGTCAGAACAAATAATGTAGGTCAGAATAAATCAACTAATAGTATTTTCTGACCATTAATTCCAGGAATCTCTGAAACAATTTGAGAATATTAGGAAAAGGGTGGGCAGCACATCTATCTGTCTAGCTCCAGCTTCTTCTCACTGGCTGTGTGTTGAGGGCAGAACACTCCCCTGATCGGTGGCTATTGGGAAAGTGAGGTTTTTTAGCTTTCTTGTTTTGGACTAATCTTCCTTCCTCTCTGAGTTTCTATACCATTTATACCAGGCTCTTTTTACATGTATAAATCTGGATGGTTTGTAAAAATTTTTCTGTGTGTGACAGAAAGGAAGAGCCATGGCTTCAGTCTCACGGAGTCTACCTTCAGTCTGGCAGGGATGTGGCAATTTATCCTGAAGTTTTTTGTGTGAATTTTATTAATTAATTTTACACCAAATGCCTTGTCTAAACTCTCTGGACTGCCCATACTCCCCAGCAATAATCACTATGAATAGGAATACAGCTCTTTCCAAGAATGTCTCCTACAAGTAAAGCATGTGCTGATGTGCCTGCCCACCTACCCAGTTTTTCTACAACAATGAGACTTTGGAACGATTATTTCTCTTTTTCTTACATTTGTAACATATGTGAAACTGAAAAAAATCATTCATTTAATCACAGAGCCCAGGCTGGAATAGACCTCAAAACTAAGGTTGAACCTTTAAATTTAAATTGCTATGGTGAGTGTTCACTGTAGTAATATGGAAATGCAGTTTGCAATCATCATCTGAATGCATAGCACCAAAACCCAGGCCCTACTCATAAAACTTTTGAGTCATACATAAATACATGTTTTCTACAAGCCTTTACTTGGTCTTCTTTGTGAATGAGTTATGTGCCTCGTGTTGAATTTAGGCTGTGAAGCTGTTCCAAAGCATAGCAAGGTTTTATTCTGTCAGTCTATGTCCCTTAGCCATAAATGAATGCAGTAAGAATGGCGATGGAAAGAGAGTCTGAGGCTGAGCTTTACGGACACACAAGTGCTCTCTGGCCATATAAACAATGAAGGCAACAACCACTGACTGGTG
Organism: Heliangelus exortis; assembly: GCF_036169615.1. Lineage (NCBI taxonomy): Eukaryota > Metazoa > Chordata > Aves > Apodiformes > Trochilidae > Heliangelus > Heliangelus exortis. The sequence goes on from NC_092423.1 coordinate 31,701,239, forward strand.
TGAAGGAGCTTTTAGTCTTCCTCTCCATGGAAATCTGTGTTAGTCACAAATTTACAGCTGGCTTTGTGTCATATGAATTCCAATCAGGTCTATTGCTCAGTTTAATTCAAAGCAGCTCCCTATTTCCCAGCTGATGCTTCACAACTTAGGCTCAAACACATATCCAGAATCTGATTCTGGTCCATACAGCCAGATAAAACTTTTGGCCATGGGTTTCATAGATCTACAAGATATTCTATGATGGAAAAGGATAGAGGCAAACCATTTTGCCCATGGCGTTTGCTTGTGACTGGAATACTGACTCAGGGGTAATTTATACTTTGAAGACAAAAGGCATTTTTGCTATGCTATTTAAATACTCTTGCATGCTTTTTGAAGTCTTGGCCTCAGTGTAGTAACAGTCTGCATATCTTCACTTCTGCTCAACTGTTATGGTTCCACTTCTCCAGAAAAAAGCAGGAATTTTGATGGAGTATTCCTTTCAGTTTAGTTTACTCTTACTCACATTCTTTAGTATCATATGAAAACCACCCTCACTATGGTGGTTTGACCTGTATTCCCTTGGATTTAGTCACTTGTCCAAATAACCCTAAATATTAAACTATTTCACTGTTTTAGAAGCAAGCTGTAAATACTACTCCTTCCACCCATCTGTGTTTTCATTCTATATGAAACAGTTGCTTTACTTGACTAATGCCAACATTTTTGTTATCCCATCAGAAACATGATATCTTAACAAACTCAAATCAAGTTTGAAGCTGCAAAGAACATCTTAATATTTAAGCATTTTGAAACAAATTGTATTTCACAGACGGTCAAGTGAATAAACCACAGAAACTGACTTTTGCCCCCAGGAGATCTCACTCTTAGAATTTCATAATTCAAATTGTTGTAAAACTGAGTACTTGAAAATCTTTACAGCCTCCCTTGAAGTAAAAGCAACAAGTTGGAAACAGCCTGAAGATGAAAAAATAATCTACTAAGGCTTAAAACCTAAAAGGAAATAGGTACTATCTGAGTACCTTCCATGTCACATTAAAAGGGACAGTGAAGTGCTTGGTTGCCTGGATGGGAATCCTTGCATATGCTTTGTGAGACCAACAGTCATTAAGTATTTTTTTGGTGTGTGAAAGCTGAGAGAAAGGAGGAAGAGATTGTGGAATAAAAACAGCTGTTGAATTGTGTCATTTATAGTCATAAGCCCACTCCCTCCTTTCCTTCCCCTGCCCAGTCACATAGGGAAAACTTCAATATTTCATGAAGATGATCAGAATCTAGCAGAGCATTCCACAGCAGGATTAGCTTGGCAAGAGGCGTGGACACAGGAAAGAAAAATCAGATTCATATTGTGAGTAGTTCTCACACATTTTTTCCCGAACCTCCTCAACTAAAGCCCATCAGAAGTATCAGACATTTCTTCAGTTGCTTTGAAAATTATGGCTAAGTCTGTAAACAGGTACTGAGAAAAAGCCTGCTCAGGGACTCAAGTTCAGACATATTGTGCTTAAAGCACCTTATGTTACGGAAAAACTCAACAGTCACCTTCTGGTACCTTTCACAGGTTTCGGATTCCACCCCCACTGCAAGAGTTCAGGCTGGAGGTGACAACTGTATGAATCACTGGGGAAAGATGCCCATCTACAAGGAAATTACAGAGTTTCCTAGTAAACTGAAGGTGAGAGAAAACATTTCTGGAGATTGCTGTAAATTTTGTCATTGCAGTGGAGTGAGGATTTATCCATAATTTTGATGAGTAAGGGCTGCGTATCTTTGAGAAAGGGTGGTGACGATGTTTTGGCCAACTTCCAAGTTTTTCCCTTCCTGCTTCAATCTTACATGGATTCAGCCTGAGCTGTTCTTCACCTACAAAGTTACTAGTGGGCATTTTGACATGGTAGAAGTGACAGTGGTTGGATTGGCTGAAAAGTGAGGGTATGGGAAGACAACCAAGATGAGATAAGCTTGGATGGACACACTTTGCAGTAACTCATATTAAGGAAGAATTCCCTTCTAGGCATTTCATGAACATCTTTAGTCATGTCACGTACTCTGAACACTTAGCAAAAGGTGCCAACCCTCACCTCCTGGTAGGAGCTCACATGTGAGGCTGAACTGAGCCAGAGAGGTTGGGCTAAGGTGAATTAATTGCAGAGCCTGATAATGGAGACCTTCTGTATGACTCTTCATGACACAAAATACATCAGAAGATACCCTATTCTTTGGCTTAGCTATGCTTACCCTATGCTGTTGGTAGCTTTTTAATAGGCTGTGCTGACTAACAGAGAATTTTTCCCACATTTCTGTCCTGCATGAATATGCACGCAAAACACTGAAGTACAAGCCTGGCTTTCAGAATAGCTGAACATCTCAATTAAAGAACTAATTTTTCAAAAGCCCCAGCACCCATGCAGGGAACAAAAAGTAGCCTTCAGAACTGAACAAAACAAAAACCACTTTAGCATCCATGAGAGCAATGCGAATCTTGGACAGCATGTGACTGAAATGGCCCAAAGGAACTGAACTCCAAGAATCTGTCTGTGCACAGGGCTACTAAGTTCTTCCAGAACACATCCTTCATTGCTGCACCTTGTACTTAATTATGACAAAGTCACCACTACGTTTAGGCATGTTTAGCTATTTACACTCATGAAACCAGTGGATTCTCAGACTGTAAATCTGAGACTGCCATCTGCTCATTAGTGTTCCTGCTTTCTGAGGGCTTGTTTGCTGCTCTTTGATTCTGCCTAATACACATTCTAGCTGCCACTGAGGTCAAGAGGAATTTATTGTTACAAGTGGCCACAGAGACTGTACCTACATAGAGACTGTACCTACATAAGATGGTAAGTTAAGCATTCCTAGTGAAAATCTTTGATAAATGACAGAAGCAAAAGCAAGGTTTAAGAAGAACAAAGTACATGCTGTAGTATTTCTCTGCATTATACTACTGCAGAGAGGATGCATGTGGAATACATATAAAAGCATTCAAGAACACTCAATAAACTCTTATTTTGCTCTGGCTGAAATTTGCAAGCTGAAAATAATGCCCCTTTTGTGTGAGAAAAAATGCTCTAGATTGAAATAGTTCAAGAAAATCTGCATAAACTCAAACTATTCCTGAAGACAGAGACCAAATCTCTGAAAAAATTGCCCCTGAAACCACTATTCTGATTGCACTTGTCTCCTGCTTCATTTTCTCTTCTTGCAGTCCATCTGCATTCTTCACACTTTCAGTCCCAGGATAATCAGTGTTTGTTACTCATAAAAGTGCTCATTCCACAGTGAACTTAAGCAGCATTCTCTATGAGACTTCAGAGTATGCTGAAAAGAGCAAGCTGTATGTTCAGTTGTTTGGTGGGCTGAAAGTTAGTCAATGGCTGCTGTGCACTTCCAGTTTTGAAGGCTTCATTTTTGTCTTTGTTTCACAACACGGCTCGGAATGACTTCATTCAAATGGGCATTCATACTTTATGGGTTCTTAAAGAACAATCTAATACTTAAAACTGAGATATCCAACCTCTAAGACAAAGAGCTCTACTTTTATTTATGGATATTTTTTTTATTTTTATTTTTTTTGCAAAGTTCAGATAACACAAATTTAAAAACAGAAATATACCACATCAGTGATTTTTTTCACTTGGGGGTTAAGGTGTATGTAGGCAAGACAGAGAGAGATCAGAAGACTGGACAGATTATGGGGACTTTAAAATGTCTCTTACATTTCCAGAATTCCTTTCCTGGTAAGACTTTGAAATCTCACAGCTGCTGTTCTTTTGCTTGTCTGATTATTTCTCCAGATGTGAAAATGCTTAAAAACCATTTTGTGACCCTTCATAGCAAATATTTTGACTCAATGATCAGTGACACAGAAATTCCTGCTGAATCGTATTGCCTAAATTTGGTGTTAGAGTGGATAAAAAACAAACCAAACCCATTGTTGAGTCAATAATTGTATTTAGAACTGAGGTATTTAGGATTCTTTTTTCCCAGCAAAGGTGTATTCTTTAGCCTTTTAGGAGTTTTGAACATGCTTCTCTGTATCTCCTCTATGCTTTAAAGCCCTAGTTAACTAAAGGGTTTAAAGTAATTAAGGGAGAATCTTTCTCCTTCAGTGGAGACTGATTTCTCCCCCTTTACTATGTGCAGTGACAAAAACTTTGCAAATCAGAAAGAATTTTTTTGAACAATTGTCTTCAATGTTGCTACACAAGTACCCAAGAAAATAGTGATGGAGGAGAGGGAAAAGTTATTTAGGAGAGCTCTGAGGCAGGGAATTCTGGGGAAGTACTACAGAGAAGTGATTCCTGTTGCTTTCTAAGTTCCTTGACTGTTGGTTCCTAGTTCTTTTCCAAAATGTCCCAGCTATCAAACCTTGTAAAGATACACAATTAACCCATTCTTCACACAGGGCTGACTGACTCATGACCACCTGGCAAAGTGGGGACATGGTCAGTACTGACAAGTGGCTGCTGAACTTCCAAAAAGGGCCAGTAATCTGCAGTGTGAGGAGCAGATGTAGGCTCTCTGCAGCTCCCCTGGTGTGGTGAGAGGACACCAGCAGTCATTCTAATTCTGTTTTTCTTCACATCTTTCCTTTTATTTTTTTTTTCTTAAACACTTCTTGCTTCAGAACCTATAGGCTGTTGTGTTAAAAAATATTTAAATATTTCTATTTTCTCATGCTTGCTCTGTGTCATCACAAACTAAAGGAGCCAAGCTCCCAGACTCTCTAGCAGAAATGTGTACCAGAAAAAAAAGAAAAAAAAAAAAAAAAGAAAAGAAAAGGAAAAGAAAAACCCAACAAAAAACAAGCTAGAAGGTAATCTGACTACTTGTCTCCATAGCCAAGTGTTTGCTTTCTCCAGACTTGAGATACTGCTACAGAAGATCAGGCTAGGACCCAAAAATGCTGTTTCTCTTCATAGTGAGTCTCCAGGGCATAAGCTAATGGTTGGGGAGATCAAGAGGGAATCCTGTTGCGCAGCCAAGTACAAGGACAACTTTATAAACTTGGCCAAGTGCACATCAATGTTCATTATCTTACCGTATATATAAAAATGTCTGTCTGTCTGAAGGCAGGAAACTAGGTTAAAATTGATGAATTTTTTTTTTTTTTTTTTTTTTTTTTTTGACAGGAAATTAGGCAAAACAACTGCTGGTAACAACTGCCCACAGATTTATCAGCCTGCCTTTACAAAGATAGTGAGATATAAAATTTGGCAAAGGAAATGATTTTCAGACAGATGCTCTCCTTCTTCATTTAAGGCTGTCTTTAAGAAGCACCATTCAACTTTCACACAAAAATGGTGTTGCCTAGCTTTTGCTTCCCACAAGAAAGGGCTTACAAAGGTCACTTCTTTATGCTTCTTCCAGTAATACCTGCACACATAAGAAAATTCCAGGGTGAAAGAGTCCAGACTGACAGGACATATTCTATGGTTACATTGGTTTAATTTCTTAGAAAAAACATCACATTTTCTGTAATTTGTTTCATAACCTGGCATTTACCCTGAAGAGAGAGTCCTGGGTGAATCATATTGAATTCATTAAGGTTCCTCAAGATACTGGTGGGTGCACAATTAGGCTGCTGCCACTGTTTTCAAAGACCTCTTTTTCTGAAGTGGTGCTGTGTTTCACAGCTACTCTAGAACCTCTGTGTGGAGTTAGGGTCTAGGACACTAAAAAAAGGTGTCAGAATCTGAGCCAGTGGTGGTCATATTCAGTCTTTTAGACAGGAATTATTTAGACAGGAATTAGTGCTTGAATGCATTTTCTTCTGCCAAGCCTCATATGAAAAGGCATGCTTAGGTAAGTCAGGACTCAGGTATGCATGATAATTTGTCTCTTTTTTTCAATATTCTGTTGGTAAATGTAATTTATCAAGGGATAAGCCTTGATGAGACATAGTTCCTTGCTCATCTTTCTGCTCTAAAGTATTGGAAGCAAAACATTTGCAAGGGGAAAACTTCCCAGGAAGACAATATGCTCCTCCAGAAAAGTGCAGTTTCCCAGGCTCGCTTGTGCCTGCAGACTGTATTTATCACAGAAACAATAATTTCTTTTTGCAGAGAAGAGAAAGAGCAGGAGAGGCTAAAAGGTAACAATTCAGTTACCTAAAGGGATTCAGCAATTTCAGTTAGATGTCCTAGGTTATCAAAGACATCCTCATATGACACAGGCCCTAAGAAAGATCTCAGGATAGACAAATGAAAGTAAGCTGGAATACCCTAAGGCATTGAAATGTCTCTGGACACCTATGTTTAGATGAGTGAATCCCACCCTCAGACAAATGAAGCAATGGAAAGCATCTGGTGAGAAGAGAAGTATCTGAAATGGAAGGAAAAACCCTACAGAAGGCAGACAGGGCATGCCCCCAAGAGTCTCTGCTAGAAAACTCACAGGATTAAGGATGTTATAATAGGAAAGGAAAGAGAAGGTAGCAGTGGAGAATGTAAAGAGAGAAAATAGAGAAGAATAACTTTGTTCTGAACATGGCCACCTACCAAATGGCAAAATCAAGCACTAGAGAAACAGGTCCAGAAAGGGGTATGTGAAAAGTGAGGAGCAAAGAGAGAGGGCATCTTTAATTCAGAGAAACACGTACAACCCACCAAGTTTCAAATAAAGTCACAGTCCATAAAACTACTTTCAAGTACTTCCCAAACAATTTTCCTCAAAAATGATATATCACTAGTTTCTACAGTGAGATGGAACATGCTCTCTTAAGACTTTCCCTAATTCTTCCATAACATTTCAGAAAGCCTCAATTTCTCTCTGTCATCTGCATACCACAGCTAACACCTTCCCAGACAATTAAATGAAAACAACATGAGCCTTTAGAATACAGGAAGAAACCACACAAGATGGGAATGGACAAAAAAAAAAATGATCCATTTTTCCACAAAAACAATCCAGAGGGCAAAATTCTCCTAGGAGTTCTGTCTCCAAGGTAAGGACAATTAGAGTGCTGTAATTAAGACAAAAGGTTACAGATTGTCTCTAATTACTTTTTAAAATTCTACTATTTTTCATGGTTCATTTTTCTTTGAAATCTATTATTCACTGGAATGAGCCTGAACAGCTGTGAGCCTTCCTTGGTGATGTGCATTGGAAATGCTATAATTTGAACTAAGTAAATGTGCACATTCTGCTTGTCTTTATCTCACTAAATTGTAACACAGAATACACTCTACACACAGAAAACCACCCAGATTTCACAATTACTTGTAGGAGGCCATCACTTGATACCTAGAGACACCAGGCTTGCCTAGAGGTCACCTGGGATTAACTCCCACACTGCACAATACATATCAGTTTCATAGACCTCATAAAACTGGGATTAAGATTTCAACCCTATATTAAGATACTTGACATATTTTCAGCGGTTTTAAAAATGAAAGGGGGAGAGAGCAAAGAAAATTTTCTTAGGAGAAAATGTGGAGCACAATTTACATTACAAAACCATCCTTATCTAGGCAACATTATATTCTCCCCAGTGCTCTGTCAGGAGACAGCAACCTATCTGAAAGGATTGTATGAGGATGTAATTTTCATTCCCCAGAATAGGAATTAATACTTGCCTAGTAAAAATACACCAGAATACAGGACTTGTTGCACCTCCAAGAGAGAAAGTGTTACTAGTAGCTTCTCAGTTCTTCATGAGACAATGATTTCCATCTCAATTTAGGTTTAAACAGAAGCAGGGAGGTGTTGCTTTTTACAAATTTCTCTTTTACTATGTTTCTCCCAGCTCTAGATCACATTGCATGAAAAAATGCCTGTGTGTCATCTTTGTCTTTGCTACCTTTCTTGCTGATCTTTGTTGTGGACTAGTACAGCTTTTAGATTTGTTCTTCATAAATTCAAGGACTCAGAATTAAGTTTTATTGTGAGCTGTATGTTTCCTACCTGAGTAACAGAAAAAGACAAAATCCTGATACAATTAGTAACCCTTATGCTCAGTTTGCTGAAATGATAGGGACTAGTCAAATATTGACTATCCTTGGAGCCTCTGAAAATACCAAGACTATTTTGCCTCAGGCCAGAAATGATACAAAAACATTTTCTTAATAAAAAAAATACTTTAAAAGCTTGATTGAGTGCTACATATAGAGGTCAGGTTATTCTCCAGTGGCCTCCATTAAAAAGCTCAAAGCCTCATTTAGTGCTTCCCAGCTCCCTTAGCCTGGGTCAGTTGCCATGGCATCTGCACAGCTCTTTGAAAAGAAGCAAAAGCCAACGTAGGCTACAGCTGAGTCAGCTCAGTGGCTGACCTATTAAAAAGACTATTGCCTAAAACTGAGCATTCCTGGTTGCTTTGACATGAAGCACACTAGTTTAAGCCAGATGATAACACTACAGAGACAAGATGGTGCATGTAAGAGTTATGAGAAATAAGGTATTTCATTTAGCCACCAGGCTTGTCAAAATATTGGAAGGTGCCTCTGTGTCATAACACCAGGTGTCAGAGAAGCTGGCAACCAAGGACAAAATAATAAACTAATGTTCAAACAAGCACACAGTACCCAGAGTAAAAGAACTCAACAGCTTTTTTTGCATTGGGCAAAGGTTAAAACTTTAGTGTTGTCTTTGCTCTGATTTCTCCAGAACTAGACAGATAGGAAGCACAGGTTTCCTAGGAAGGAAGTAGGTGATGGAGCCTGTGGTCACTTGATTAGTACTGATGTGGCACATTAAGTTCCAGTCAAGTGACGAGGATATGCCTTTTCAGAAGAGGATCATGTTCATCTTCAGAGAGATGCCTGAAGTCTCTTTCTATTAGCTGCTCATTTTTCAGTATGTGTGGCATCTCATTCAGTGCCTGGGTTCATTGTGAAGGCAGGAAAAATAGCATGAGAAACAGAGACCAACAGTTTTGTTTCTCAAGCCTCTGATCAGCCTGTCAAACTCATTTTCCTGCCAATAACAGCAAAAGAGTGTACTGTTTGTGTAATAGTGGGAGACAGAATGCATGAGCACATGGAGAAATTCTACTTAAAATTTTAGGAGCTATTAAACCACCTGATACTGACAACTTTGCTTGCAAAATACTGGACATCTCCAGTTTTAGTACAACATACTATTCCTAAAGCAATCACTGTTAAATCTTCTTTGCTGTACAAGAAAGAGAAGGGGAGTTTTGCCTTGTAAATTGACATTTTTTTACAGCATCAAGGGGTTTGTTTTTTTTTTTTAACTTAGCTGAACTAATGCCTATTTCTTCAGTCACCCATGACTACTGTGAAAATAATAAAAAGTGTATGTGGTTACTAAATAGAAGTCATAGGGAGTGTCCCTGGGTCATTTGCCCACGCTTCAGATTCCAGCTTCAAAAAACAGGGACTGGCCATATCCTGCTGCTAATTCTGCTTCTGGTATCTTTTGGGTCTAGAGAGATAGAGGTAGACTGGATCTGATAAGGAACTTTATTTTGTCCCCAAACCCCACAAACCACCAAAAATATTCCTGGTCTTACAGCTAGGACTCAAGAGGGAAAAATAGCTCACATGCAATCTAAGATGTTCATAACCAAGGATGAAGACACATTATGTGAACCAAACACTGCCCATTTGGTTCTATGACACCCAAGGTCTTTGCAACCTTCCTGATGGAAAGAACACAGAGGCAGATGAATGCGGGTTCCTTTGGAACATTCTGCCCACTGGAAGAGAAGAAATCTGCCTTTCACATGAAGTCATTTTGCCAGTGTTTTGAATAGTATTTTCCGCATGTTTTTTCTATGAGATCAGCAGTCATGCCCTACTGTTCCACATTATCAGCCTCTTTTTTTTTTCCACCCTGTGTTTTACATTAGCAAATCAGCCAGCTCTGAGATCACATTACGTAAGTTTCTTGTTTTCTTTTTTCAATTTCTGTGTTTCTCTAATTAATAGGAAGTGGCCTTCCATTATGGCCTAGAGATGATAAATGGCTTCCTTTCCTCATTTGTCCTCGGCTTAGCTACGAGCCCATTGTTCCCTGAGCCCAGCTTCTTGTTCCTCTTTCCCAGTGCTGCCAGCCCCAGGGCTGCTGTGCTTTAGAGAGCAAAAACCACTGCAGGGACAGGGCAACCATGTCACGAATGTGTTTGGCCCTCACTGGCCAGAGGTCCCTGTGACAAAGAAACTTCTGAATAATGTAAACACTCTTACTGCACGCAATAAACCTCAACCTGCAACTTTGGCTCTGACTGGAAGATAGACTCTCCTGTAAGTAGGATTTGTCTCGTCTAACATTAACCTGCTGAAGGACAATTGTCTGAGCTACTGAGCTTTTTACTGAGGCTTTCTCTGTCATCAGTGCAGAGGAGCATTCAACCCATCTGAACTGGATGACACTTCTCAGGAGGTGCCTACTTACCACTTGGCTATAGAGTGAACTGAGGCTGCTACTAAATTAAATATCAACTTTCCAGATAACTGAAATGATATGATGTGAATTCCATCTCACTGTTTGCTGTACCAGTTGAAACCTGATCTGTGTGCACAAATCTCTCCTTTACACTGTAGCCTAAGATGATGAGTGCTGTTTCCATTCTCTTTTTTGAAGCTGTTGTATTATTTCCCTTTCTTCTCTCTCATTACTGGAACTAGTAAAATAATTTGCAACAAATTGCATACCTATATGTAATTAAAATTTCGGAAAAAAATCTGTGAGCATGTTCCAATTTTCTTGCTTTTTAAAGTGTGTATGTGCTTCTTAAAATTCAGTGATTGCATCATATGCAGACAGTCGGCTGAGGATATTCACTAATTAAAATTCAGAGACTGTGGGTTATCCTGATTTAGATATATTGACCACAGACTATTTTTCCTTTTCTATGTCAGAATAACAACTAGTGGTTATTTGAAGTAACTCCTTTGGCTCTGTTCAGCACTCATTTAAAAGCATAGTGATGGTCTGTTACAATGACCTGGTTGCATGGCAATGATTTGGAGATGGCATGGAATTATTTAACCTTCTGAAACACGATTGCTTAAGATTATCTTGTTTAAAAATTAGATTTCATGAGTTGAAAATTTATTTTCTGCAGATGAATCCTAATGATCCACTTAAAATTCACAGTTTCTCAGAATGTTACTCTTGAATATATTTGCTACAATATTCTGGAAAAAAAAACATTCAAAAGAGTGGGATGTATTGGAAATACATTTCCTACTTTCCTCCATCAAGTTAGAAGCTTACACATAACTCTGAACTACTAACAGGTTTACAAGAGGAAATAGTGAACTGTCATTGCCTTATAAAAATTCAATTTCTTCTTGAAGGAAATGCAGACAGTCATTTGACTGTCTTTGCTATTTAGGATGTTACGAGGGAGTGGTCATTTCAAGCTTAGCAGTGTCTTCGTGCATGCAGAAGTCTGAAGAGTTTGGTTTGGGATTTTGGTTTGGGAAAAAAATTCTTGGGTCCTGCAGTTATGTTTAAAACACAGCTGAAATATTTCGAACCGGATTGTTTCACAGAGCAGAACACAGCTGTAACAAGTGTTAAAATAAGATGCCTTATTGACAAAGCTCAGGAGACAGCAGCCTGTAAGTAAACAGTTGACATGACATGCATCATGTCCTTGTGTCTACACTGAGAATCCTTTCATGAAAGAAGTGGCCAAATCATCCTTCTAAGTAATGTGGAATCTCTTTTACCTTCCTTGTCCTCGTGTCTTGATAGAAACTGAGTTGCCTTCCAGTAGGCAATTCTAATGCATTACTTCTTTCCCATCCTTCTTATATTTGTATTTTGTTATTCCATATTTCTGTCCTGTTTGGGCTAGGATTTCCAAGTCTGTGTTCCTTGCAATGGAAAAGACTACTCATCCAGCTGGTATTCTCTCTCTTACATATTTATTGGTCAGAAAATCCAAAGGCCAGAGCTCTGGACATGTTTTAGTGAGATGAGTAAGGGAAATGGGATGTGGCAGAACTGATACTTGGGTGTCTGGCAGCTGAATGCTATGGGCAGCACACGCTGATAAGAGATACCAAACAGAGAATCAGTTCCACAGAGATGTGCTGGGAAGCTGATTTAGAATCCATGCTTAAATACAGTTCCAAACAAACAGTGATCTGAAAGTTGACTCCAGTTCAGCAACACGGTGACCATACAGCTAGGCTTAGAAAATATTTTGTTCTAAAGGTTTTAGTGATTTTCATTTTCTACAGGAAAACACCCACTATTATCATGTGCTTTGCACTCAACACAGAAAAAGATATGGTTATTTCTTTGCAGTCTGAACAGTTGATTTAATACTGCATCTTTGTTGGAAATTTGTCAGTGCTACTGATAAACTCTCACAAATTTCAGAAGGGATTGTTCAAAGAGGATGACAGGCATTAGTATGCTTGGCAAAAAGATCTCCAAACTCACTGCTCAGCACATTCCTGTTTCTCCTGTAAGGTTCTCTGGAGGAAACATGTTGCAACCACAATTTCAGAAATTCCACTTTGGTTGCAAGAATTTTGCCCACTCTAGAAAAAGCTACACCAACGCTGGAGTAAAGTGACATCCAGAACAGAAGTAAAATATTCAGGAACACTTCCCTCTCAAAAAGTATCTGTAAGAATGTCAATCTGTGTCCCTTAAGATCTGGAAAACCTCTGAAATGCCTTCTTCCAAAATTTCTATTGCAGTTTCCAAAGGCCCATCTCCAAAACCTTTTCTCAGTGATGCAAATCTGTGAGATCTTGTACGACCACTGGTCAAATGCAGCAGGTCCACCTTCTGGCTGAGGAATCCAGAGATTTACAGGACTTACAAAGCAACTCTGAGGCCTTTATCTGGCCTACTTTGGTAGTGACGAGAAAGCATTATGATAACTGAAAATGATTGTGTTCACATTGATATCCATGGTGGGCTGATGCAACTTGAAGAAGTTTTCTTTAATGGACTTTTTAAGACCATGGTCATGGTCTTACTCCAATACATGGGGAAGGCAGACAGGTTCAACATAAAGAAACCAAATCAAACAAGAAATATTATCATAGGTCAGAGTGGAAAAGCCCAAGCATCAGGAGTGTATATATGTTCTGTGGCAAGAAAAATGAGTATACTCTAGGCTTGTCAGTCTAGTATCCTTCACAAGTGTAGAAAAAGTCAAAACAAAAAGGAAAAGGAGGCTGGGAAACTTTCCATCCTTACTATTGTAAACCATGCACAACACCTGGAAATGCTTACAATTCCAATAGTGACTCAGAATATAGCTTTTTTTACAAGCACTAGTACTCTTCACTCTATTGTTAATATGAGCAACATAGACTCACAAATACTACAAACACTTCTGGGGATATTCACTCAAATTTTACTTCAACCAGACTTAAAGCATTTTTATTTATTTTCTTGGGTTACTTTCTTCCCCATGGAGAGAGCCAGTAGCAGAATGAATGATTGACAGCTAGGTTATGTCTACAAAGCAAGAGAAAAGGATGTTTAACTTTAGCTAGGCAACCCTCAAGTACCTATGTATACCACTGGGAAGTGGCTTTAAAAGTCAAACACCAAAGCCAGGAATTCAATATCTGATTCCCTGGGATCAATTGCATACTTTTTTTGTTTCATTTTTTATCACCTCATGATTTAAAACAGTTATTATAATAAAATGATTCTTCTATTAAGGACGTATTAGAAAAAAGCATATCATAGACTGTGCCCCACAGTAATAGTAGTTAGGTATCCTATCTGTTCTGGTCTCCTGTAAAGTGACGACTCTAGCTTTGTTTTGGACACTTAATTGTTCTTATAAAGTGTGAAAACTTTTGTTTGCTGCAACTGTCATAAGGGCACAGTCTGATAAGAGCAGGGCTGCTCAAACCACCCCTGCTACCCTTGTAGCATTTAGTTCTGTCCTCCTGCTTGTCCACTCCTTGCACCTGGACAAGGAGGAGCCTGATGCCAGGCTCCCTGTGCCTGTTTGGTTCATACAGTGCCTACTCCCACAGCATCCCTGTCTGTCTGCATACTCCTAGGCTCTGTTTGACACACAATAATGCAAACAAGCTCATCCTTCTACTTACACATAAAAGGCAATGTAGCAGAAAAGAGCCACATATAAAATTTTCACAACAGGAGATCTTTAAAGTTAGGTTTGAAGACAGATAGAGCCACAACTCCCTAGAAAAGGCTAAACCCTAAAGAAGAGCCTGACTCTAGCTCAGGCCAAGGTGAATTTTGGGTGGGAAAGAGGGCAGGTTCAGTGAAAGAGGAGGGTGGGACATTTAAAAAGGACAAACGATGTTCCTTGCCAAACCACACATTTTGTAGCCAGACCAGCTGCATTTGCTGGAAGCCTTCTTCAGCAACCTGAAAAATCTGTGCCAGATAATTTCAATAGAGAAATAGCTTGTTTTCTTGCAGTATTTGCCACACAATGTTGTCATTTGCAGCTTATAGAGTACTACAGGTTTATGCATCTATGCCAACTTGCAGAAGGCCAAAGGTTCTGAAGTGACTGGGGTGGGTCACATCCAAAATTTGTGTTAAACTGCCAACACATTGAGGAAAATGCAAGTGCTTTGCTTTGACTCAGGTCTTTGCCTTTAGAACCAAGAGCTAGAATTCAATTTGAGATGAAAACTCTTGTTTTGGAAACCAGTTTTGTGCCATAGAGCACTCCCCATAACCTTTGCCAAGACTGCACTAGTGCAGGTCACCTGCAGCTGCAGCTCTGTTATTAGACTACCAACTACCTGTTTAACAACCAAACATGCTCTGACCATGTTTTTGAGCTGGTCTTATTTCAGCATAGCATTACAGTTTAAATTACAAAACACTATATCCCTCAGTTAACATTTCCTTTAGCCTTTGATGTCTATTTACTGTTCCACATACCTGTTTCTATTTTAAGTCAGAGAGGGTTTCTATGTACCTAAGAGTATACATATCCAAATGAATGTTTCTGCATGGATAATACAGTGGGTAATTTTAGGTCTAGAACACATACTGAGAAGTGCACAGCCTGCCAGAAAGATTATAAAACCAGTTGTGTGTTTTTCAAATCCAAAGGACAGGTTTCAATTAAGCAAAGCTAGGTTCAGCTGTACAGAAACCAGTGCCAGGTAGACAAGGCTTCTCTGGTTCCTTTTCCTCCTCACCCACCCTTCCCATTTTGTTCTTTTGGCCAGATACAAAATGAATATTTGTTCTGAACTTGCAGCAACCTTTGCAGCATCACAATCTATAGTAAGGCATTCTAAGGTAAAGACTTTCTATATAGCTGAAAGACTAGAGGGGTGCAAGAGGCATGCCAGAACCTGGCCCATTGCCAGGAGGATAACCTACCAGTTGGTATTCTGGAGCTCACTAGCATTAAGCAGGCAGGAAGATGCTTGTGTGTTTTACCATTGTATAGCCTCTGACCCTGTGCCAAAATAAGCTTCTGAAATGGATGCACAGCGCAGCATCTAAAACGCTTCACTGTCCCAACTGCAGTAAAAGGAAAACACTTTTTTTCCCTGTTGCTATGTACTTTGGCAGATATCCCACCCAAAGAATTGTGCTCAAAGTACTCTGGAAACACCTGCCAGGAGACTACTTGGGAATGTTGTTTAAACAAGCCTACCTGCCAACTTTCCAGCACTGTTGACTTTACAGTACCAAAAACGCGTCCTATTTTAAAACAGACTTGATGGATAACAGGAACTGGGCCATAAGGACAAAGCACAGAATGTGCTTAAAAATTTGCTTGTAGTTTTTGAAGCTGCTTGAAGTAAGTAACTGTCTAATGTACAGACATTTCAACATGTAGCAGTACACGTGGTTGGACTTGAGACAGGAACACATACGTAATAATGGTATGTGTTGATGTTGTGCGAGGAGAGGAAGGATATGTTTTTCCTACAGTAATTTACTTCCACTTTATTTTATGCTGATAAGACATCTTCTCAAGTGTGTGTGTGCTCAGTATTTTTAGTAAAGCTATAAAAATTTGCAAGGGAGAGCTTTCTCATACAGCTTTTGTTCTCAGGAGAGGTCACACAGATGCAGAGGTAACAGCATTAACCACCTGCCAGATTTGTTCACTGAAGGGGAGATAGAGAAAAATGTCCTTTTTACATGCACAAACTTATGCACACATACACCAGCAGAGCCAGAGTTGCCAGGCAATGACAAAAATACAGTCTGCTTCATTAACCTCAGTCAATGCATGACATATGCCAGATCTCCTAATGTGGAGGCAAGATTTCCTGATATCCCCATCATGCACATACTACTTTTATTCCCCCATTTAGTGGGTTTTGGGGTTTTTTTTTGCTTTTTTTTGAGACATGAGCAGCTCATTGGCCGTTTCCTTAAAACCCATCTGGTTCCTTAGAGGATTTCAGAGATCACGCCTTTGTTCTTGGCCCACTCCTACCATGTGCTTGTGTTGGAGAACATGAATCCCACAGCGACTTTCTGCCTGTGAAAATCTGTGTGGTTGTCCTACTCCCCTCCTCTATTTCTAGTAATAGCCTCATCCACATTTTTAATCTCTCCAGGAAACTTGAGCAAACACAGAAAATGGCTCTCTAAAGGCTCATGGAGAAGGCTTATACTCTGTGAATCAATCATTCACACTATACAATTCCAGTCATACAATAACTCCAAGAAAGGTTGCATTCGTGTTCTGCTGACCCATGGATGTGCCAAAAAGCTCAAATTCAAAGTTGCACTGAACCCCCAAGAGTATGCAGCCATTTAACAAATGTCCATCAACATGGTACATGGCAAGTTCCCTCATGCTGTTTCACTTTCCTACTAAGTGTTTCACATTGATTCACAGTAGTAAGGAATACATCTACCACTTGTAATGCAGTATTTGGTGAATTTTAAAACTCTGCTTTAACCAGATAAAATCCAGAAGCAGGCTGAAACGCTCTTTATGTCCAGATAAAAAGAAACTGTCTACTGTGTCAGCAGAAATATATAACTTTCCTGAAATATTTACAGCCTTTTTGGACTGCTTTCTCTCCATCTAAAGCCAAAGGAGTTTTGCCCAAATAATATAGACTTTGTAGAGGTCTATCTATATCCAGCTTCTCTCCAGTGTCAATGGAAAGACTCATGGTGACTTCAGAAGGAGCTGCATGACAAAAGGCTCACAAGAATTAGCTGCAACTACTCTTGTATCAATCAAGTAATTTTTTGGGTAACATTTATTGCTGATCTTTCCACTGCAGAGGCACCTCTGCCATTGGACAAATAGAGTCTCAGTTGCTATTGAAAGACAACTTAGAAAACATAAACAAATATTCCACAGCTTTTCTTCACATAGGTTGCTATGGCTCTATCACTCCATCTTCCTTGTTACACAGGCACAGACATCAGAGCAGGGTAAAAAGTATGCAACCAGTTCCGTGGAGAACACTGAAATACAGAGCTCTAAGCTTAGGCTGAGGATGTTTAGCATTTCTTTTCACAAGCATCAATCTTTCATACACAGTATCCTGTCAGGGTGAGAGTTCATATTGCCAAAAAAGCTGCAGCCCCATGAATATGTAAAAAACCTTCCAAATCCTTAATTAACCATTGAAATACATAGGCATATGGAAGGGACAAGTAAACCAAACAGAATGTCTGGTTATCTTTTTTACATTATGTTGTAGGTTTGACTTTGAATCTGGAGTCCCTTTCCTAAGGTGGCATATGTGATTCACTTCGTTGCCATTGCAGTCTCACCCCAGATGGCTCAGTACATCTTTCCCCACTGTGTTTTTGTTGTTGCTTATTTACTTTTCTACAGGAACACTACAGTATTTGCTCTCTTTTCTGGGTTCTGCTTTGTCAGATTTTGTTTTCTTCTTTTGAACAATATAGAAATCAAACCCATGATTGTGCATCTTAACAATATTTTTTAGGAGGAATAGTGCTCTAAGTAGGGTATTTATTTTTAAAAGCCTCCATGGGATTTTAAAATATTTAGCTTAGTGCACAGAAAATATATGCAGTGCTTTGATATTCCCGCAAGGTTCAGATCTCTGACTTCATGGGAGGAAATTTTGTTTTAGTTATTATGAGCTCTTTTATCCATTGTCTAATTCTTGTTTCCTGTATTTTTAAGGATAGGAGGCTGAAGAATTAGGCTGATTAAAATCGGAAAAAAAGCTATTTTAAAAAGCTAAACATAATTTCTGAGGTGAACTGTCCTATACATAACATCATTAAGCATGAGATTTTTGCAGCACTCTTGACAGTGAAATGCTTTCTATTATAAGTTACTGTGCTTACAGGCTCTGAAAGATGCTTGAGATACTTGGCTCAGATTTGTCTTCTGCATGTAATGAAACTATTTAGGCAACATCATAGCAGTTACTGTTGCTGAAGTTACTTCAGCAGATACTGAGAGATGGAACCTGTATTCAGTGCTGTTTATGATGAAGATCAGAAACTCACCACTCATATTGTGCCTCTCAAGAACTCAGCCATTATGTCCCTCACGTTAGCTTTTGCATTTAAAACTCTCATATCTGTGTCAGAACGTACAGTGTAGCAGCCATATGAAAAGTTCTTTCCTTAAAAAGAAGGCTTTTTTTTTTTTATTTAATTTTTTTTATTTTTTTTCTCCAAGGGAAACAATGTCTTCCAAGCAGTCATTGAAGGCAGTTGTAATGTTTCTTGTTATTTTTTTCAAGAATATTTTAATCTTTCACATAACAGCACACTTAATTTTCTGAGTGGGCTTTTGAAGAAACAGGAGTTTGGGAACCTAACCAAAAAGCCTCTCTAACCTTTCCAAAGCTTTGGTGAGACCAATTTCAGAATTATTAAAGGTTCACCTGTTTTATTTCTGGGGTGGCAGTTTTGTTCCATCACTAATGTTTTTATTTTCCTCCCCTCTTCCTTCTCTACTTTAAATAGTTGGGATGGAGCTACTAAAGATCTGGTCACTTAATTCAAGCAGCAACTAGGCCCAAGTTTTCCTTTCAGAATTTTTCCTTTGCCTGTAAACTCTAAGTCTGAGATGCTGTCTGAGACTGGCAGCTTAAAACCCCTAAGAAAAGGAAAAAAACAGACTCAGCTAGAAATTACAGAGCAAATTGCTGGAATTTCACCAAAAATAGTGTCAGATCTGTCTGTGCTGGGAAACTGTCACTGCAAGAGCCTGTAGAGCCCTTTGGGGTAAATGGGTCAGAGAAGGGTTTCTTCCAGTCCATTGAGAACCTATTGCTCTATGACCACTCAGCATGGCAAGAAGACTACAAAGAGTAGTGTGGGGAAGCATCATATATTGCCAGTGCACAGACTTCTCTAATCCTAAATCAAAAACTTGTGGTTGCTCCCATGTACACTACTGGTTGGTGGTTAATGTTCATCCTACATCATTTGAAAAATCTTTGAAGGACAGAAAAAATTCTGCACTGGACTTCATATCTCCATAGCAATATTTAAGAAGAGTGAGTGTAAGAACTAGCTATCCATCTGAGAACTTCTGGATGTTATATAGACTATTATAAAGGTCAAGCCAGTTCCAGTCCCCTCAGTAGTAAAAATGGAAAAGAGCAATGGAAAAGAACCTGGTAGTGTTTTTCACTAGAAATAATAATAATAAACAATAATATGTGGATAAACAGCAGGAAACCATATGTACACATCAAAAGTAACTCGCCTACACTATTACCGACCTAGTGTTTTCTACTAAGACCTAGAAACAAAGGAGCAAAACATCAGTCCCAAATCCAAGCAGACAACTAAGGAGCTTTCTGGGAGTAGAACAATATCCCCAGCCAGTCAAATAAGGTGAGAAGATCATACACTTGAGGGGTCCATGTGTCCCATGTGTACCATGCTACTCCTCCTCACCTGCCTCTGCTACTGGTTGTGTTTATGGCAGAGTGCCTGCAGCATCTCTAAATGGCAGGAGGAGGGAGGGAAGGAAGGAGAGGGAGGAGTATGTGGCAGTACCAGGAGCAGATTCCCCTTGGCCCTAGGGCTCCTCAGATGCCATTGAGACAGAAGACTCTCTGGTTGTGTCTTGTAGCTCAGGTGACATTTTGGTGACTACATACCTGATAGCACTGAAAAGTTTTGCTGAAGTAACAACTATTTTCTCTTCTGTTGAAAAGTGCTAATCAGGTTCTTTTCCACTAACCATCTCCACCAGCAGCAACAATCACCTTTTCATTTATGGCCACTAATTTTCTTTTTTCTTTTTTTTTTCTTTCTTTTTTTCTAATTTTCTTAAACTACATTTTATTTAGAATCCTGCTGTTTTGTAATGGCACCTGTTCCATTCTGATACAGGTGCAGATGCAAAATTTAACAGTTTTATTTATTCACAGATTTTACCTCTCTAGCACTTCCCCTATTTGCTGCACTCTGATAGGCAACATTATCAGAGTTTACTGGGCATAAAATACCGGTCTTGCTTTTTTTTTTTTTTAAATGGAGATGCTAATGAACATGGAAAATGTCTCAAGTTAATTGGGTCTTCTCCGAGGGACTGGAATAGGAAAAGGAAATGACAAGGGAAATAGTTATAAAAATAAACCATTCTTGTGCTCTAAATTTCCTGATCTCCGGAATTTTTCATAAGCTGAAGTAAAGGAAATAACCTCACAGCTGGTGCATTTATGCATTTTAAATGCATATGAATAGGAATATTTATGCTTTAAAATACCAACATAATTTTAAAACACCATTTTCTAATTGCAGCTGATATATGCTTCATGTATTTCTTGGCAGCTTCATTTGGAAAAGACACAGGGAACTCAAAAAGTGTAGGATTTCATTAGGAAAAAAAAAAAAAAAAAGAGAAATAAAAAAACCAAACCAAAACCAACAAACCACAGCACAGATTGAGGAGCTTGCCAAGGCTTTGGGAAATCAGAGGAAGAGACTAACCAGCCTCCTTCCCCCAGACTCCACCTCTATGAACTAAAACCAGGAACGTTTGCTGCCTGGGACAAGACTACTTTATTGAAGAAAGCCATGTGAGCCTAGGTAAAAAAGAACAGTATGTGCTTAGGCTAAGCCAATCGCCCAAACTCATTTTCCATAAACAAGGCTCTGCTAGGAGACATAACTCTGTTAATCCTGTCTGGATGACTTCATTTGTGAAGCACTCCAGGGCTTGCCATAGACCATGTGATTTGCCCAGCTCCATTCACTCTGGAAAGAAACTCTCCCTTTGACTCTGAAACAGCAAAAATGGTCACTTATCAAAGTAGTAGAAGAACTACTTGTCCCATTGGATCATGAATACTCTAAAATATGAATCTCTCTTCCAAGAAAAGTCTTTCCAAACCATCGTATTTCACTGATTTTTATTATTTTCCCCTTGTTTTCAAATAACCTCAAAACCACTTTCAATCTGCATTCACAGTCATTTAGCCATTCCAGCTACTGGATACCGCAATTAAGACTTTCATTCTGAGTATAAAAGAAATCCATATTTTGATTTCTTACCAATGTCCTATTATACATGCATATTACACAAACACTTCAAGCAGGAAATACTTCAAAATTAAGTATCCTGCGTTATTTTTGGTACCTTTTCTGCACCTCCTTACTCACAGCATAAAATCTATTTTGTCTTCCTCAAAAATTATTTAGAGTGAATATAACGCTTGCTGTCTTGAGGGAGAACTACAGAGCCAAAGCCTTTTCCTGTAGTAAAAGTTGAGATTTGTCAATACTGCAGCAATTTTCCCCAATACTATTCCTCAAGCTTTCCTAGAGTGCTGTGGATTGGGAATGATACTAGGAAGCTGTGCCTTCTCCATCCTACCTCTCCAGCTGACTGCTCTTAGCTCCTCTACTACATGTCCAGCTGTAGAGCAGAACAAGCTGAATTTTCAGTGCCTTCATGTTTTATTTCCTAACTCTCTGTGAAGCAGTTCTAGCATTCAGACATCTCAATTGAGAGGTCAGGACTAACTCCAGGACAGTGTAGATTTTGGCCTCAAAGATGAGGTTTTCAAAGATGCCAACAAATGCAAGGTGCCACATGGGTTTTTTGGGGATGAACTTCTTTCCACTGTGTCCTTGAGCTAGAAAAGCAGGCCAAGGAGTAAGAATCCCTTGAGTCTAGTTGAAAGATCCTGGCTTGCAGTGTGAGAAATGCTTCAGTGCTCTTCCATCGCGAATAGCACTTTGCTACATTGAACAATCTGCTCTTAAAATACAAAATGGATATGCTGATCATAAGTTGTGGGTCTGTTTTTATTTTACTTTCACTGAACTAAGGAGTTTGGCTACATGATTCTGAATGGGAAATAGGCAAATCAGTGGAACTATTCAAGAGTAGGGTTCCAGCAGTAATCAGAGGGCGGTGGCTATTCATGTGAAAAGAAATCCTATCTGGAACATAATTGATGAGAAACTTGGCAAAATCTTCAAAGCCTGACTTTATCCTATCTTTGCTGTACAACAGAGTGCAGTGCAGGGGGCACAGAGCTGGAAGAGAATAGGGTAGTTCAGAAATATCTACCATGGTGCTGCACTGAATATTGCTTTGGATGCTTCACTGTGTTATACTAATATAAATTAACTCATGTTCACATTTGAAAATTTGAGAAAATGTGAGGCCTAGAGTAAGTTTTCTATTAGTTATAATCCATTGTCAGCTTCTTTTAATGAATCAGGGAACTGAAACTTAAATCTGGAAAATCCAGTGATGTCTTCCAAACAGGAGATACTAAAACTTAGACTGAAATGATTTGTCACTCTAAGACTTGGAACACAAATTCCTGGAACTGAAAAAATATTTTCCAATTAAATTTTTGTCATGAGTGATACATTATCCTTAAAAAATTTAGTTTCAGGGTGGGGTTTTTTTGACAAAAAAGAAAAAAGAAAAATCAGTGGAAGATTCAAAACTGCCTTCTTAGAGCTGACTGAAGTGTGTGCATTTGGGGGCCAAGATACTGGGGAAGGGGTGAAGACGGAGATGGGACAAACACAAGCATTGGCAATTAGAAATAGCTGAACAGAAACAAGTCTCAGCATGTAAGGTGCTTTGCAAAATATTGATATATGGTCAGTCAGTGTTAAGAAGGTCTTGTAATATAAATATGTTTATTCACATTAGATACTGGGGGAGTCACAATTTTTTTTTATGAGGAGCTTTGTACAAAAAAAATGTTGTTCCTCCTGTGGGCTTTGTATTTACACATATTCCAGAATGGCTTTAAGGTTTTTTTATGATCACAACTATTGTAAGATTTGTTGAATTTTGGGTTTTTTTTTTTTTATTTCTGTGCAGCTGAGCTAATCCCAAATTCTGGGACAGTGTCTCTTGAAGAGAGATCAGTATCTGATTTCTGCACTGCCTCCTTTTGTAGACTTGGCTTTTATTCCATTTGCTAATATCATTGAGATTGCCTGTAAATCATTTCCATCAGGGCTGTTTTTCCCATTTTCTTCTTTTGTTTCTAGGGTATTTTGCTGGCTGCCTTCCTCTGAGGAGCAATTCCTGCAGCCAGGCCAGAGAGTTTCTTCAAAATGGACCTATTGCCTCTAAAAATTGAAAGGGAGAAGACAAACTATTCAAACTTGAAACTATTCAAGCCTGAAACTCTCTTACTCAACACATATATAAGGAAATGGAATGAGAGGTATACATGCCTTAGAAACTAAGCCACACCACCACGAGGTCCTACTCAGTCTCACAGCACACCAGCTCTGCTGCCTTTGTACAGGCTGGCATGCAAGGAGGTACTTAGTTAATTCAGCTGCAAGCTCTTCCTTGTAGTCATAATAATTAACTTACTTTTTTTTCAGATTTCGCAATCAGTACCTTTAGTTAACACATATTCTAGTAACTCCATAAACTATTTCAACACCAAAACTATTAGAAAATGCTACAGCTTGGAAGGAAAAATATGTTACACACTAAAATGTGAATTACATACTAAATCTGTCTCTTGTTACTTGGGGTTTCGGAAGAGTTTCCCACCCACAGTGCCAAAGGCTGAGCATATTCTGTGCAGAAAGATGCTTTTTATTCAGGTTTTGCAGGTGAAAAGAAGTCCAGTAAAATCTGTTTGTCTTTTTCACACCTCAAAATATGAAATCTGTTAAAAAAAATCAGTAACAGATGGAAAAATAAAAAGCCAGATTTCTGAAGCTAATAAAAAATTGTAACAGCTCCAAGTTAACTCTGCAAGAAGTGTCAAGAAGTACCAGACTTGCCTGGGCATTTTGAAACTCCCGACTAAAAATACCACAAACAAAATATGGGCTACAAGCAAGTCATCATCACAAAATAGGTGTTAGAAAGAAAGGAAATTCAGATGAAGTGTTTAGATATAGTGCATGTGAGTCGATCCCACTCCTCACTGCATACTGAGACAGAGACTCTGTGGTTCATGGTAAATTGCTATACAGAATATCTTAATCAGAGTTAATGGGTAAGATCTTGAAGGACTTTCAGGGAAAAAATAACTATTTGTTCTCCAGTTAATTGTCAAATAAGCTGCTCCAAATCCAAATTTTAAGAACTTGGCCTACTTTATAAATTAGCTCTTTAATCTCACACAGTTTCTTTTACTGCTTGAAAACAAAAAAAGAAAACAAAAGTTATTTCTTGGGATAATGATACATCTTTAGGGCAAAGAGGGAAAAAGGCCTACATCTCCATTAATATTAACTTGTCAGTGTGGTTGTGTCTCTGCAACTCTTGTGAGTCAGCTACAATACATCCAGCTGAACTATCACACTATATATCTCACTCTTTTCTTCTGCCATGTCATTTTGATTTTAGAAAGAATAATATCAACCCATGTCAGTTGACATGGTCATTTATTTTTTCCTTTTTGGTCTGCATCTCCCTCACTTTCCCAGTGTCTTGCTGATGGGAACTCTTGTACTTTTGCCTTTGCCCCTAATATTTTGTCTCTCTCTCTCTCTTTTTTGCCTTTGCCCCTAATATTTTGTCTCTCTCTCTCTCTTTTTTGCCTTTGCCCCTAATTTTTTTTTTTTTCTTTTTTGATGGTTGCTGTTGCAAAATAAGTAAGACTTATATACAGTAAATACCACATTTCACTTAAAATCATGTGCCTGGGAAAAGCTAAAACCATTTCATCTGAAAAGTGAAACCATCTCAGTCCTGCAGCTGGACTGAACATTGATGACATACAAAGTAATGTGCAATAGCTGGGGTAAGATGAGGTGTGGTGCCTAGACATTTTCCTAGATAACTAGAGGGGACACCATTGTCAGTCAGAGACCACCCCATCCTTAGATCTCCAGTTTGCTTAATCTAAAACTAATTTGTATTGCCCACAGCATAGGGCTTTTATCAAAAGGGTTGAGCAGAGACAGGGTGGGGATCCTGTTATGGTCGGGTGTGGTTTTTCTGTAGTTGAAAAGACTCATCCCTTCATTGTATTTACAGGAAAAGAAAATCAATCATTTGAACATGTCCTCATCCTAACCCAGTTGCTGCACACAGATAAGAATGAAATCCAAACTCCCCATCTCCTCTAGGCTTCATCTAACTGACTGTAGAACTCTAGATCTGCTATGTACTTGTGACACTCTGAAATACTTGCAATTTCAGAAGACAATCCTCAAGGAAGCAGAATTTTTATAAAATGATAGATAAACCTGGATCAAAATATTAAAACTGATTTTAAAACAAGCATCTGACATAGGTAATAGTAGAATTGAAAACCAGTTAGTTAAAAAAAACCAAACCAAACCCTACAGTAAGTTTTATTCTAACCCTGAACAATCCTCATTAAAACATGGAAAGCTATATAAACTCCAAGGCTCCTTCTCAGCTCTGACACAGGACACATGCTCAGACCTCTTTTCTTCCTGACTATTGCTTGTCTTCCTGATATAGATGTAAAGAAGAGAACTGAAAGCTGCACAGCAGAGAGGAGGGGCAAGGAACATGCACATGGAATAAACTGCAAGGGGGGATTAAAGCTGCAGTCCATGTTCATCCTCTGGCAAAGGGAGGTGCCTAATGAATAAAGTGGATGTTCAAGAGCTTTGAGGGAGTGGAGCACCCAAACCCCCAAGAATTTTATTTTCATATTTTAGTGCTGGCCTTAATTGACAAACTGATGCCAGTTTGTCCATGGATTACAATGCCAAAGCTTGTTTCTCCAGCTTCACGAGACTCCTTCCTCCTCAAGTGTCACCCCTGATGACTACTTGGGAGTAATCACATCCTCTGTGCCACTATGGCAAGGAGGACCTGAGGGCTCTCTGCCATGCCCCCACAGCATGGGCTTTGCTGAAGGGTTGGTGCACACCAAGAAATCCACCTGGCTCAGGAGTCAGAGCACCAGGCAGCACCTCTGCGGAGCGCTGCTCAGATTTGATTTCTTGGAGCTTGATTTCTGGACTCCCATGTGACTTGCTCCCGCAGATGACATTTGCTGTCACGGGGACCCAAATTGCACAGACTTAGAGAAACCAGATATATATGGAAAGAGCAGTATGATTCTGCAGAGTATGACTCTAGAGAAGCTGTAAGAATGCAGTTCTCCTGGTCACACAACCATCACAGCAAAGGGGTTAACAGAGCTCCTGGCTGGTAATTTTTCCTGTCTTTAGTATTGTTATTTTAGGGCACAAAAAAATTTGCAATTCTAAAAATAAGTTTTAAAGTGTCCTTAGCCCATCCTTAATACTTAAAAGCATTTGAGTCTTTTTTTTTTTTTTTTTTTTTTAATAGATGAGAAAACCAAATGGCAGAAGAATTATGGAGAAAGTTCTTACATGAACTATATAACTGTAGGCATCAGCAGGACTATGGATAAAGCAGATGGGTATGACCATTTTTGAGAGAATGTTTTAAAAATAAAAATTGTATCATGATTTTCCTACTTGTTTGTTTGTTTGTTTCTTAGAATGAGAACTACGCCTATTTATATGTTCTTCCACTTTTGTGGTTTCCGAAATGAATGATTTTGATCAAAATATTCTTCTCCCATATAAAAAAAAAAAAAGATCATTTGGTCAAAAAGCATTATTGTTTTTGTTGAAAAAATGTTTCAAAAACACTCACAGAATAGCTTCAGTCAAGAATCTGGTTCCACTCTTAGAGTTAATGCTGCTGCATTATTTCCCTTCACATGTAGTGAGTACAACCATTAACAGCATGGTTACGGTACATGAAAGATACAGTTTCATGATGTTTCATAGAGCAGCATTCCTTACCAAAACTTTACTATCCAGAATACTGAAAATTAAGGTGAGATAAGGTAGAAACAGGCAGGTAAATACTACAGAGACAGAGAACAAAGCTGGGAGACTTTTTTTTGTTTTTTTTCCTGAGGCACTGTGCAGATGGAGGACAGGCAATATGCTTGGCAGAAATTAAATGGTCACATTTTTTAAAGCGTGGGAGGAAGCTTATGTGAAGGTACACAGCCAAAAGTGGGGTGAGAAGGTGGAGTGAGTTGTCCTGGAGAACAAAGATGCCTGAAAGCTTTCAGCAGTGCTGCCTTTCTTGCAAACTCAGCAGCCCCCTGTACAGCCCATCCATAGTGCAGCTAATAGCACTGGTGTATACATTAGTGACAGGCCCTGGAATACAATCCTTCTTCTGCTCTGCTATCACATTAAGCCACCGGATGGACATGTTTGCATAAAAACATTAAAATACAGCATTGAAAACAAGCAGTATTTACCAGGAACTGTCAGCTCTCTATCTGCTCCAGCCATTTTGCTTCCTCACATATACATATATTTACATCATTTTCAAAATGCATATTATTAAGCTGACTGTTACAGCTCCTCTGGAGTGGTTACCATCTGTTATGTAAACATATCACTGCTACAACTTATAACATTCCTGTTATTTATCCAATAGAATGTGCAAGTGTTCCAAGTAAGCCATTACCGTCTGCCACGTAAAGTAAATCCATCTTCAGCTGCTTTTGCAAGCCTGAGTTATAATGACACTTCAGATTTCAATAGTGCCATACACGCTGGAAGATCTCAGTGTGGCTTTTAAACATTGTTGAATGAATTCAGATTTAAAAGCAATCCCACGTGGCAAGAATTAGAACTAAGCCAATAATTCACAACCGGGTCCTGATTCAGGAGACTTAATTGTGGGCACAGACTTCAATGGAGCTGCTTATGTGTGGGAAGCTTCACACGTGCCCATTTTCCCAGGTGACTACAAATCTGTAGGGTCCATGACATTCATTTTTCATCTCTTTCTGTTTGCAGAACATGCTCAGCTTACAATCTTAACACAGGAGGTCTCTCTGCAAACCAGGCTTAATTCTGTAAGACATTTGGTTTGAATTTCATGCACACACACGCACACACACCTCCTCCCCACCTTCCCCTCCCCCCGTGCCCCAACCACACAGTGAGTTCATTCTTTTCAGGTTCCTTGTATTTTAGGCTAACTCTTCCCAGAAGAGTGTTTCACTCCTTAGTCACCCCACTGCACGGTGTTCTTAGAAGAGCTGGGGGGAAGCAGATGGGAAAGTCAAGCAGAGCTCTTCCCAGCTGGGCAGCAAGGACACAGCTCTGCAATCAGACATTTCTGTTTGCTGGAGGTTTAGAGTCTTGAAAGCTGTTAGCAGAGTGAGGAGCTCCATGTGTCCAGACTAGAATGTTAAAACCCCACACATATACACAGCAGGACAGTGACACAGTAAGGAATATTAAACAAAAATCACCTCTAGTCACTAATTTTTTTTTTTTTTTTTCATTTGCAATCCGAGATTTGGATGCCTTAGATATGTCATGACTGAATCTTAACATCCTGTGCTTACTTTCTTGGCGTAACTCTACTGGCAATAAGGGAAATGGAAATGAAATTTCATAATATCTTCATTATGAACATATATTTAAAAAGTCAAATCATTCTTCCAGAACTGGCTGCTGGAACACTAAAACAATGGAGTTACAGCAGCATAAATAAGAAAATAATATCTTTTTATTGTTTTACCTAAAAATTCCAAAACTCTTGATGAAATGTCTTAAAGGACTCATACAATTGTTTTGGTTGAAAAAGACCTTTAAAATCATCA
Source organism: Heliangelus exortis (assembly GCF_036169615.1). Taxonomy (NCBI): domain Eukaryota; kingdom Metazoa; phylum Chordata; class Aves; order Apodiformes; family Trochilidae; genus Heliangelus; species Heliangelus exortis. The sequence goes on from NC_092423.1 coordinate 31,730,164, forward strand.
ATTCCAACTGTTAATCTGGTACACTGCCAAGTCAACCACTAAATCATGCCCCTAAGTTCCATATCTACACATCTTTTAAACTTCTCTAGCAGTGGTGAGTCAACCACTTCCCTGGGCAGCCTGTTCCAGTGAAGAAACTTCTCCTAATATCCGATCTAAACCTCTCCTGGCACAACTTGAGGCCATTTACTCTTGTCCTATCACTTGTTACTCGGGAGAAGAAACCAACACCCACATTGTTACAACCTCCTTTCAGTTCATTCAGTAGAGAGTGCAGTCCTTACACTAAATAGTAATAAATTCATTTAAAATGACTCATAAAAAGTTTTTAAGGATACTGTTGATGTATATCTATGCATGCTCCTGCAACTCTGAGCTGAGGTAGTATAAACTATGCATGATAATATTTCTGCACAAGAGAAGGCATAATGAAGTGAGTAAAACCTTTGCACTTTAAGAAATGGAAGAAGAACTATTTAAAATAGTTCTAAAAATTATCCAGGCTACTAGTGATGAGCTATACTCAATTATGTTTTGTTCCAGCAATCTGTTTCTAAGTGGCATCAAAAAGCATTTAAATGTGCTCTGGGCTGTATATGCTTCACAGCTACTCTAAGTAGCAGACATTGCACAATCCTACTTCTGATCACGGACACATTTTAGCACCGAAGGTGTTTTCAGAAGCAAATTACTACACAACTTAATGCACAGATATCAGATGATTTGCTGTGTTTCCAAGGGTGCCAGACCTGAGAGCCACCATTGAACATTTCAGCTTCGTATGTATATATGTGTGCCTTCTTAGATAGTAGGTGGAAGCCAGGCTACATATATATAGTTCATCAAGTAAATGTTGGTTGGAGACTTGACAGATGTACTAAAACAGGGTGTCTTGCAACAGACACCTGTGACATTCTGTGGGTTGGCAAACCAACTGCAGGGGAAAGCAATGTATAGCAGGGAAACAACTCACAGGAAAATTTCAGTGAACGTCCCCTCCTACTTTATACTCTGTTATTTACTGCTGCGTATAGCTTCCCATTCACTCTGTAATGATGTAGGAAAATGCAATGTCTGGAAAAATTGGTGGAAGTCACTCCCTCAACACTAAATGAACCTGGTTCTTCTCTGGTGGCTGATTGACCTTGATGTACCTCCATTTAAATCCATGGAGCTCAGTTTTGATTAACACTCGTGTAACTAAGGTGAGGATCATTTCCAGTCTCTCACACCTGATACTTAATTTTCTGCAGTGACTGAACAGACTTCCATATAAGTAGCACTCCTGATATTAAAAGCTGAACTCTGGGCTGCCTGAAGCTGATGACAAAATGCTCATTGCTCCTGATTTTTTTTCCTGGCTTTTCAAGGATATCTAAGCAATTTTGAATGGACACGACAAGTGCACAGTCTTACAGTAGAGCGAGAGGCTGACGTGACAGATGAAGATGAATGATACACTCATAAAAATAGAGAACTTTGAATATCCTTTTTTCTGTAGATTTAATTTAAGCCAGACCCTTCAATATTGTATGGATGTGGTTTATATTAAAGAGTTTGAGAACAATCCCTAAGCAGTGAATTGAACACTTTATCACTCAAAAATGTAATACAAAAGTGAGTTAAAAAATACAAGATATGAAAGGCCTGGGAAAAAAATTAATGGCCATGCTCTGATAGATCCTAATGATAAATGATCTCTCACATGCAGATTGAAAATTGCTTGCCTTCTGCTTATGATGAGCTTTCCCATTTTAGATTACAGAAACAGAAAAAGAGGGCTTGAAATATTTCTAATTACAGGGAAATTCTGAATGGAAAAAATATATCTCATTTCTTTACATGCCTCTTATTCATTTTCTGAGAGATACATGAGGTGCCAAGTTGAAATCCAGCATACACGGATGCATTCCAACTCTCTCCAGAGAGCAGAGGTTTGTACACAGCTATGTGTATTAACAAACATGGTTATTTGAAACCTGAGCATATGGGTCCTTTGTACTGTCTCTTGGAGTACAGCAAAAGGCATAAGAAAGGTTTACATTTGATATTTCAGCATGAAAGATACTGTGGGACTAGGAGAAGGATCCCTCCCCAGCAGCACAGGTTAGGGGAATGACCCTATTCCAGCTCTTCTCTAAGCACCCACTGTAATGGGACTCCTCTAAAATGGGAACAAAAGACACTGGCAGAGTAGGAAATGCTAAAACTATATTTTCTTTCTCATGGCCTATTAACAGAATATACTTTAGAGAGGTTTCAGTTTACGGTGGGAGCCAGGCAGACCTTAAAGCACAAAAATACAGGAAAATCAAAGAGGTGATTTAAAAGCTCGCTCTTTCCCCAGTCTCTACACTAACCACAGTGTCTGAAATCAAAGAACAGAGTTTGTACCACTGCCAGCAAATACTTTGAAGTTATATGTTCTTAATATTTCTGTTAGCCTTCTTTCAGCAGTAGTTGTCTTTCAAGGGCCTTTCCCAATGAATTTTTGTCTATGTTCCTGCAATGATTATGTAACAACAGATCTACCAGTCAAAAGAATCAGGTGACATTGGCTTTCTGGAGCTTTTAATCCAAGTTCTATTTAGGCAACTAACTTGATGCATTTCAGGAAGCAAAGAGGAAGTAAAATTCAAATGAGAAGACAAACAAAGACAATGAACAAATTGAACAGCTTCCAGAAAACTGACATCCTCGTGATCCCATCATAGTGAAGAGATTTACAGCGTCTATTTTCCTTCCTTTTGCAATCATACAATTTCAAACTTAGCATTAAGGCACCTCTGAGTGGTGCCTTTCCATTTCACTCTTTCCCAAATATCTTTCAGGCCACAAAGAAGCTCAGCTGTTTCTTTTAGTAGAGTAGCACCCTTGCTTACCAGCACTAGTCCCCTCTCCAGAAACAGATGTTTCTGGCTGAGAAATTTCAAAGGCATGTCACATACACTGATGATATCTCATCGTGCCTTCCACATCTATTATTTTGAGCATCATGAAATTTTCCTCTTGACTACATGCAATTGGCTTGTGATAACCACATGAAAAGAAAATGATTGGCATTATTTTCATCCAAATCCAGACATTTAACTGAAGGTTTGGAATTAGGAGCATATTCACCACCTGCATTGAGTGAATGGCCTTCCAGAAGCCATTAGCCACCTCCTCAGATAGTGGCACACAGAATCTTAATCAGGTTCAAAGTGTCAGCCAGCAAAGAAGCTGCAAATTTCAGACTTGTTTATCCATTGGAAGAAAATGCAACGGAGGAAAGATTTAAACGCAGCTACTCAGATGTATTTGCATGTTTCATGGGATCCGAGTGCTTGAAAGTCAAAAAAACTAGTACTCAGCTTCTCAGAGGATGAAATTTTCCTGCCATTTGTGTTCCTGAGCAACTACAGGGGTGTAAAAGCAAATAAATGTCTACCAAATTTTGGATTTCTTATTCCTATAAGATTTCCAGATTATACTTTGCCAGTATAAAGTGCAATTATTTGTACTGAGCCATGTACACATTAGCCCACTAGTCTTGCTCCCTTAAGTGCACTACTGATTTTTTCTGCTAAGACATTGGCTTAATCAGTATACATTAAATCAACACGGTTTGAATTTGCTGTCTGTAGTCTTGGTTTGAAAGCACAGGTTGAGCTTCAATCAGCTATGTCTTTTTTCACGGCAAACCCATTAGAGCAAGTAGAGTACCATGAAGTAATCATGGAAGATGAGATGTGGCCCAGAAGTCATAAGTGGTCCTATCATTCCACCCAGCTGCACAGTCTTTCTAGCTGGCACATTTTTTTTGGCTGAATGGAGATGACTGTAAGGAGAAGTGGCTTTCTGGCACTGTCTAAAGCAAAGGCTAAAGTCTAATGATTTCATATTTGTACAAGTGGCTCCAGGTAAATTTATTCTTAAGGGCATCACTTTAATTACTGTAGTTACAGACTTCTCTAAGTAAATAAAGAAATACAAAGGTAGAGTAGACTAGCCATTGAGTAACAGCACATTATTTGGGGGAAAACCTCTTTTTCAAAATACCCAGAAATTACTTCTGTAGGTTTTGAGGCTCCTAGAAAGTGGTTAGATACCTGTGAGATGCAGAGTAGGCTCAGCTTCAGTACAGAAAAGTGTGACTCCCCAATTCTGACAAAGGCTGAAGGAAAGCATCTTTCAATGGAATCTGCAAAACCATTTTTCTTCAGTAAAGGTTGTTAGTGTGCATTGACTGGAAGCTTCTTGCAGAATCCCATGGCTAGGTGGCAATAGAGCACCCCATACAGCAACTCCACACAAAGGGGTCTCCATGCAGTCTGCAGAGCCAGCCACTGCTCCCCACGTCACTTTAAAATCGGGCCACACCATGGTAGAATATTACTGGGAGTTTAAAGTTCCCCTCAGAGTGGACTGCTCTAGTCATATTTCACTGGCCTTAAGAAGGAAGTTTACTGCATACCATTTTCTTTATAAACTAGAGCTATAAATAAGGGATGAATACAAGCCTCCCTGTGCCCCACTGGTTCTGTCAGCATGGAGAATGCTCCTCTAGGCTTTAAAATAAATTTCAAGCACTCCAGCCATATTGCCTTTACCACCAGGGTTCCCAGGATTAGGTTATTCAAACCTCCTTGAGGACCAATGACCCCCACTTTTCCCTCTTTATCGAAGTTACCATAGACAGGGGATATAGCCAGGGAGTCTGGCTCTGCTTTACAGCAAATCTCCTAGAATGACAATTTGGTTGTATAAAGTGTTGACTACTGCAGCTCTAGGACCCTTTGCAACATAGGGATAAAAGCTTTGTATTTCATTTCTGCCAAATGTAGAGAAGTCTTTATAGGTTGTAGACTATCACTGTAAATATAGAGAAGACTTTATAGGTTGTAGACTATCACTGTTACTTAAAAAAAAAATCTTTTAAAGAAAATTAAATATACACATATATATGAATGATCGAGAGGCATTACACTGCAGAGATCCTCCCAACTGATTCTATAGGAAAGGGGTACAGGGGAAAATTTAGGGTTTCACTTTGGGTGACAGGGCTCATCTCACCTAGCTTCAGCTATCTTGAAGAACAGCAATCCAAGACAGTCACACAGAATTAATAGTCCATTCTCAAGAGAGGTGGGTTAAACTACTCTCAGAAGGTACATTCTTTTGCTCCTCTGTCTCCAGAAAAAGCTAAAATAATTAATGCAAGACTTAAAATGGTGGAAGTTAAGACGTAATTAAAGTAACCCATGCACTGAAGCCTACTTCTTGCACGAGAGGAAAAAAATGGTAATTCCAGTGAGTAATTTACAAGCTCTATTTTCATTTTAGTGCAGGATACGGTTTCAAACAGGTTTTTATACCCACTGCTTCTAATCTGGGATTTAAATTATGAATTTCTGCTTCCTTGCTTGCCTAATAGGTTTTGCTCTTACTTACAAACTGAAAAGTCTCAAACTTGGTCCTAATATTTTGTAAACATAAAGGCATAATTATGGATATGATTAAGACACCAGAGAACCAGTGTTCGGGCTAGAAGGAAAATGAAGCTCTGCAGGGCAAAGGGAATATGACCTGGAAACTGAAACAAGACAAAAGAGAGGAAGGCAGTCTTAAAAATGCCTGCTGCTAAGTACTTCGTGACCCTGTAAAGTAATCATATTCACTCTGAAGTCAGATGTGTGCAAGTACAAATCTAGGAAAAATGCCAAACCAAATCGTTTCAGTTTGGGGAACTGTTTCTCACACAGAACACAAAAAAATTAAAGGACCCTACCCAGTTTTCTATTTTCTATTTCTCTGGCATTTTTACAGAAAACATTATAATGCAATAGCAGTGGTGCATTTGTAGCCATGATGGCTGAGCCATATGAGTGTGAGTCTTCTGCTGCTTCTTTCAGCCCACAAGAAACATTTGCATGATTGAAGACTTGTCTCTCCTCTACAAGTGTTTCATCCACTTTAAACTATGGCTTCAAGCTTATAGTTTATTGAAAAGGAATATGCAGACACCTTCAGTGTCAGAGATTAGGGAACAAGACTAGGATCAGTACTTCCCTGCCACAAAGGCCAAGTAAGAATTAAATGCATATTTCAATCTAGCCAGCAAAAAGGCAGGAGCAGTGCTGAGGGAACACAACAGCAAGCATGGAATTTGAGGAGGACTTGGGGAATAACACCCAACACCTGCAGCCTCACTAGCAACCAAATATTCAGGTCTCTGCAAAAATGACTCTTACTAATTTGAAAGTGTAGATGAAAAGATTTGGCAGCACAATGAAAGAGGCAACTCTCTTTCCACAGAGCCAGAAGACTGTTCTTTAGAAAACAACATATTCAATGCCATTTTAATCTCACCAGGATCATTTCCCAAGATTGAGAAAGGAAATAAACTGTGGGTGATCAGCTAATCAACATCCCCCAGCTAACAAGTGCTATTGAAGGGCTAGAGTCTCACTCACTGATAAACAGATAATTTAAGATTTGTTAAAAAGCTTTAATTATTTCAAGTCTTTCACGGAAGGAAAAGGTGACAATGGGATGTTGGGCAGGGGGTGTCAGAGGTGAGGTTTCAAAAATGCTTTTTCCTCAAATTATTTTCTGTAATGTCTGAGAGCAATGCTGCTTCTTAATAGAAGTAACAGTTGAAAAATCCCAATGTGAGAGAGAACAGCATAACAGGTGGGCAAGATTTGGCAGTACAGATGACTGCACCCAAAACTCACATCTCTTATGATTTGCAGGCAAGTCTGTGTCCCCACACTCATTACAGCTAGATCTTATTGTGAGTTTGGCTGTCAAGGCATTAGTGCTCTGCTGCTCCCAGATAAAAAAATAAAATGATATCACATAAAATGGATACTTCAGATTGCCTCCAGCTCTTCTATCCAGCTCCCATCTTTCTTAAGGTTTAGATGCTGTGGTCCTGAGAACTCCACATTAGAAGTTGACATTTCTTCTGTATATGGAATTCTAGATTTTTTTCTCCCTTCTTTGGAATAAAAAAAATTGGAATTTCAAGTGTCCCATCTAAGATCAAAGCTCCCAAATATTTTGTTTTCACATTGTTAAAATGATTGAGTTTTAAAAAAAGTTAAAGAAACTGACACTGAAGACCATCACAGACTCTGCTTAATGCCCAGCTCCTAAGGTGGAGTTTCTGACAGGGAGTCAGAAGCAGCAAAACCCAGAGAGCCTGTGTGGAAGCAGCAGGCTGGGACTTGGGGAGTTAGTCTTCCATCTCACTGGCAAAGGTGTACAGGGTAGAGTTTTTACACAGAGCAGGCTTTTGAGTTGTCTTATGTAGGTCCTGCTTTCCACATGAGCCATCATCAAAAACCAGAAAAACACTCACGCTTTCTTTTTTCCAAATACGGAAGGAAAACCATTCTAGGCAAAATGAAGTGTTGGAGTTTGAGAATTTGTGGTGTTTTCTGGTTTTTAAATTTTTTTTTTTTTTAACTTTAAGTCAATTTAAGGAAGAAATGTGCTGACTGTCTTTTTCACTCCAAGTATCTGTAAATCCCTTGTATGTATAAAAATATTTATTTTAAAATGCAGTTTTGTATCTGGAAATTTTCAACAGTGTCTACATGAGTGCCCTGAGAGAGGATCCTAGCATGAGCTCTCAGCTGCACAACAGTGGGCCAAACTCTAAGTGGACCAAAGGCACCTTGGGCTTCTGGCTTCTAAATGCCCGTGAGACTTCCTAGCAGCTACCAAAGCCCATAGAAGTCCTACAGCATTGAAGAAGTGACTCCTGCTGGGGTCTACACCCTCCTGCTAGGCAAACAAGCACGAAATGATGTAAACTGATGGAGTTCTACGAGTCACGATTTTCTGACAAAAAATGGTTTGACTGGAGAACATCCAACCCATTCTATTCTTGAGATGGCTGGAAATTCCAGCCTACTAGACTTCCTCTTGTTCTTTGACCTATGACAAAACATACCATGGCTAATGGAACCCAGAGCAGCACACTTCAGTCAATCAGGCCTCCAAGCACATTTCCCACGAGTATCTCATTTCAAGGAATACCACTAATTTCCAGATAAAAGCACCGTAAGCATTGCTGCACAAATGTGCTATCCCTTTCAATGTGATTGCTAAAAACCTTTGCCCTCAGAAAAAGGGCTGAAGAGCAAAGATAGTTGAAAGACCATTTAATATGAAGAGCTTACTTTTCAGAATGACTAAATGTTGAAACAACCTCCCTAAACTTGCTCTACAATTGAATTTTGGCAGATGGAGAGGTACGCATCAGTTTTACAGTAAACTGGGAGAAAGTTAACAATCCCCTGAAAATCAGGTATGTCCTGAAATGAGAGCTTGAATAGTCTAGCTACAAAAAATCTGTTTTCTGTCTTTGTAAGGAAACAAACACCCAGTCACATAAGGCCAGGTAAGTGCAGGCTTTTCTGTCCATCCAGTTCCCAATTATAATCTCAGTCATGCATTAGCTGTCTCAGGGCAGTCTCAGAGATGTTAAGTTCTATGCAGTTCCATGAAAGCTGGGTAGAATCAGACTACCAGGGCCTCCCATGTTGGAAAAAGGCACAGTGCTTATCAGATACTAGAATGTCTGGATATCAACCCCCCCTCTAAACAATACCACTGTTATTAAGGCTTACATCTTGGGCTGTGAAGTCAATCACCAAAGACGTTCATAGGGAAGTAAGTTTTCTTCCCTTTAATGCTGACAGCAAAACTATTTTTCTGACAGAAGCAAGACAATGTTACTGGATGTTTTAATTTTTTTTTTTTCCCAATCTTGCTCATTTGCTGCTCCTCCATTCTTACAGGAATTATCATGATTAGGATTTTCCCAGTTTTGGATAGTTTACAGATTTGGATTCAAACTGGCTGTGAAAATCTGTGTGAGACAAGGTGAAAACGGCTCACAAGGGCAAAAACTTGGCTATCTTTTAACAACTCTCTGAATTGGTTTTACAAGATATTTAACACCTCCATACAGAAAATGCTTTATCAGTCATTAGGCATAGCTTGCAATGCTTTTGGAGGAAGCTTTGTAAAAACAATAGATGGCAGAATAACTATAGGATTTTGCTTAAACAACCGTAGTTACCTGTGTTGACTATGAGTTTACTGAAACAAAAAAACAAACAAAATTAAGATTTTTATCATTTTCTGAAAGAAAAAAACATTCCCTCCATATTGTAGATTAAGTGACAGACATATTCATACAACGCACCATGGAGAAATGGGGAATCCTGGAGCCTCCGGCAGCAAGTCAGCAATGGTCCAGAGTAGATACTGAAAAGACCATTATGATTTAAATAATTTCATCTAATCTGGAGAGCAGAATGTTTGAATTACTGAACGTTAAGAAAGAAAGCAAGACATTCCAAGATCTTAAAGTGAATTATTGACACATGGTGTAAAAACTGCAAGGATTCAGCAGCAGTGTAAATTTGCGTTTCCACAGTCATCCCTGTTGAGATGATCTCAAATGAAACAGTGGGATCCACACAAGTAGTTTTGTGCAGGAACTATTCATGCCTACTTCAGTAAAATGCAGAGTATATTGAATTACTTTTATCCATTCTTATTTGCCAAAGGCTGATGTTCCTTAAAAAAAAATTCTAACCAATTTAGCCAGGAAATTAGTATGAAATGACAACTGACTTTTTTTAAGATGGGTTTTCTTGTCTGTTCTGATGTGCTTAGCAGGATGATGCAGTGCAGCAGATGTTGCTAGGGACAAAGCAAAGATGAAAAAGCAACAAAATGGGGACTCTGACCTTATGGTCTTCTTTAAATCCATCCTTGCTCAGCAGAATGGCTGAACACCTGCCTTGATGACTCAAAGGTCAGTGGGTGTCCACTGTGTACCTAATGCTTGCTTACACAACTCTCTTTTAACAATGTCCAAGTGCCTCTGAATAATTCACATCACAACACACTTGATAGTGAAACACTCCTTTCATCACTGGGGAACAAATATATAAGTTGCTCTTTTTGTGGTTTTCACCTATGGTTGGGCCTGTTACCTTGGTCAAAGAGTCCAGAGAAGCTTATGTTGTCCCTGCTCTTGCCTAGCCACACCTAGCAGAGACAGTCAGGTCCACACAGCACATCACTTAGTACAAACTCTGACTCCACATCTGTCCCTCCCATACACCTTCATTTTCCCTCTCAAAGACATTCCTAGCACACGGCTAATGACATGCACAGTACTTGTTTGCTCTGTGCTCGACATGGCAGTGTCCCTTTAGATCACATTTAGTGATCAAAACAAAGCTTCTCATCAAATTCAAATTTCATTTTAACCACTGGATTATCCTTGCACCTGGAGAAGAGGGATTAAAGCTTTATCATTGTATAAGTGGCAATTGGAACAAGCGGTTATCTACACACACAGAGCAAAGGTAGAAAATATGGTTAGCAATGACATTTTAAGCCTTTCTTTGAAACAACCCGTTACTAAATATGCCTTTTCTTTTACACACCATATCTGGAAGAGGGATTAGGATCAAAATGTCACCTTCCATAGTATTTTATATCCTTGACTTTTGTAACATTTCTAATAAACCTCAACACTTTTCCTCTAAAGAAAGAGAGATTATAATGTTCCAAGGCCTAAAACATAAAGTGAATTATTTATAGCTCCAGGAGAGAGATTTCTTTTTTAATTAGTGGTATTATTAATGAGTTCTTAGTGTCTGTTTTTACAAATTGTTAGTACTTTGTAAATTCTTAGAAAATTAATTTTTAAGTGAGGGTTTGAATGATAACCATGTAAAGAAGAGCAAAACTGAACTGATGTACATGACAGAGAGAAAAGCAGGAGGAAAACATACACTAACTTTGCTATTACTGCATTTGAGGTTTGGTGCCTGTGAACCCACATGGGTTTTAGTACATAAATAAAAAAGCTTTTTAAAATACAACTTTTACCAGTGCACACATGAACCACAAAGAGCATGAACAAGAAGAGTTGTATACACGGTGCGGCAGAGAGTGTGAACAGAAGGTGAATTCCAGAAAAATCTTTTAAAGGAAATGTGTCTGTTTCTGCATTCAAGTGTGTTTATTTTGACTCTAGGCAACTTCTAGCCCACGTAATTTTACCAAAGTAGTGCAATATTGCTACATTAAGGTTATATATTTTTTAAATTTCCAGCTGGAGACGACAGCCCAAAATACAGATTCCAAGCATGACACAAATACAAATAATAATTACTTGTATCATTATTGCTAACAGTGGCTTAAGAATCTAGAGAGATGGAGATCTACTTATAATTTTATGCAATGTCAAATATTAATAAAGAAATATTAATACTTGCTGCTTTGCACCTGCAAAAATTTCTATTTTGGAAAAAAGACATTTTCTCCTGTCCTCTTACCAGCCAAAAATGTTCCTTTTTAAAATTACCATTTATGTGACCATAAAATCAGAATCAGGATCCAGCTCATAAAAAATTCCTTTGAGGTAGGTAAATATTTCTTCCATTACACAGAAAAGGTAATGAGTTGTGTAAGCTGAGCCATTTTCCCTTAAAGGCACATCATTAGGACTGGAACATTCTGGTATTTAATTCAGTTCATTTCTCTCCCATATTGTATTTCAAACTGGAATTCTTTGACTCTGAGGATTTACACTAGGTTCCATGTTGACAATATGACAATTTGGGGGTGATTTTTGTTTTATTTTCTGTCCTGATTTTTTCCCTCTCTCAGTTAATGAATGTCTTTTATAGCTTTCTAATAAGGAAGGCAAATCAATTGCTTGATGGCTATTAAAAAAATACAAATCAAATTTTCAACATTAATTGAAATGGAATATTTTCAGGTTATCTTGTCTTTCATGTAATAATTTTCTTTAGATATATATGTCCTTCTTACTTCCCTTCTCAGTCTATTTTTCTTTCAGATTTTTTGAATTCATATGACTGGGACAGAGAAGAACACATGGGTGCTTAAGGTCATCTTCATAATTTTGTACTTTGAGTGTTAAATGAGTGCTAAAGAGACTGAGTCTGTATCTTCTGAACTCAAAGTGAAAAAAATTTATAAACTCAAAGTAACTATCCTGAACTCAGATTAGCATCAAATAAGGGTCAGATTTTGAACTTGCTCAACAATGTATCTCAGTAACCTCTTACAGAATTCTCCATTATGCAAGATTGGTACTAAGCTTGTATGTGAAACCTCAAGCTTCTCCCTTAGAAGACTCCATCACAGGACTGAGGCCAAGGAAGCTGTAAAACTTCAACCATTCTAGGTTGTTTCTAAACACCGAGTGAAAAATAGCTGAAGTGACTGTCCCCAGTGGGCTGCTCTAACTTTTCTTATTTTAGATGACAAACTTTCTCATCTTTCTTTCCAGGAATATTCTGGACAAGAAACCTTGTTATTTTTGTGTTCAAGTCTACATTTATAAAAAAAAAAGAATTTTAATCAGCTGTACATTGAAGTTTAGCTCTGTTCCAAAGAGGTTGTGTGATAAGCATCTTACAGTGATTTTTAGCCAGTTCACATCCTGTATCTTTCAGCACAATCGAGCAAGCAAAGCTCATGCTTTTTATTGATATGATTTGGCTGAATATTTCTTGAGCAACGCTCTAAGAATTTGCCCACATCCTTGAGAACCTGGATTTTAACCTAATTTGATTTCTGCAGAGGTATGGCTGGGACTGATGTAAACTGCATCACTATGCTTGCTAAGGGATTTCTGCAAAGTAGCTTTTCTCATGCATTCTGACTTCACCCCAAATTATTCTTCAGGAAGGGGCCCTGTTCAGAGGTGCTGAGAATCCTCAGTTCCTCTGAAAGTTAGTGAGCTAATAAGTTTCTTGCACACTGCCACAGGATGCTAACATTTTAAAGGCTGCTCCAAACCACATCTCTTTCAGCTGACTGTGTTTCCCGCTTTAATTTGGGGTTTGGCCAAAGGACAACATTCATGTCAGTCCTATCTTGACATCAACAGTTACTTACATTTCTTCATTATTTCACTTTTACCAGCTGGCCTACTATATTCTAACATGTTACAGGGGACTGTATCAATTGCAGAAGGTTATGCTACATCTGTGAACATAATGTAAAATTGGGGTTGGTAGAAGGGGGGTTTCTTACAAAATGGCAGCTTTACAAAAAAGGATGAGAAACAGTAAAATCAGAATAGAGATCTCCTGATTTATGAATTACTTTTATGTGAATGAGTTACTTGACCACAAACAGAAACCAAGCAAATATGCAGTTAAAGTCCTGGACTAAGATAGGGACTCTTAATTTATCCATCCAGAGGCATTCTGGAAGCTTAGGGATAATGTTTCAAGGTAAAACAAACAAACAAGCAAATACTCCTTAAAAGAACTGCAAATACTCTGTTGTTTAAACTGTAGTGAAAAGAAGTCTCCTTCCAAATGAGAACACCCTGCTGGGCTGGGGGGAAAAGTGCTCAGGTTTTTCCTTGACATAATATCACAAAAGCAGCCATCACATTCTCCAGGTAGATAAGTCCTGAGCCAGGATAATATGACTGTGCTAAAATGTTTCTCTTAAACCGTATGATGGCACATGACAAAAAAAAAAAAAAAACAAAAAAAAAACATCAACAAATCGAAGTTAATTGATGCCAGCTGGGATTTTGCCCCCAAAATCAGTATGTTACTTCTATTTTAGCAATCATGAAGTTCTATTCCCATTTTTATTCTATTTCCCATTTCATGCAGTAATACTTTTATGCCCATGGATACTACGAAACAATTTACATCTGGGGAGAGAACCCAGCACCTGCACCTTCTATGCCCATGGGTACAGAAGAAAATCATACAATGCACAGGACAGTACTGTGGCATTTAGTCTGTTACTACTGAAATACTGCTGTGAAGAGAGCTTTTGAGACATTAAAACAATAATGTTATTATTGTCACCAAACAATACTGCTCAAAGAATCAGTGCTATATATAAACTCCTAAGAATGTTTTCATCAGGTTTGGAAGCCAAGTCTTTGTGAGGCTGAAAAGAGGTTTTAGTAACTGAACAAGCATCCATTCTGCACTGCATTCCCAAAGGGTTAGAAAAATGGCAGAAGGCTACATTCTTTATGGCATATCAGCATTTTTTTCATATGCATAACTAGAGAAATGAAAATATATCTTTGTTTTATATGGATTTTCTTTAACCTTCAGACTATTGAGCTGTTCTTCAAATGCCTTTCACTAACAAAGTCTTAACATTTACCAGAGGACTGGGCAAATTCCTCAGGCATTAGAAGCATGGTTGATTAAAAAAGCCTGCATTTAGTAATTAAAACTGCACAACTAATCCACAACTTGAAATATTGTGGAAGCATATCACAGTGTGAATAACACAGCTGTCAAGTAAAGAAGAGCTTTTCTCATGAAGGATCATTTTCACAGTACGAGCATCTTCAGATCCCCTCCAGCTATGATGCACTTCTGCGTAGTTGGAGATTTTTAATATTTCCTAATAGCTGATATAAATCACAAAATTTCATAACAGCACAAGATTTCCTAGGGTTGGTTTAACACGTACAGAGAGCAGCAATTTGCTCTATTATCCAGCTAATGCTTAAGTGCAAGCTGTTTTGATTCAAGCAATGTAATTAAGATGGATTTTATATACTGCTCGTCATCCTTTTGTAAGAGCTTTGCCATTCCATATACTAAGTGGCTTAAAACTTTAGATTATGCAATTAGTTATGACAGACACATCTGGAGGACTGTGGAACACCCAAATTCATGTGAAAGGAACCTCAAGGAACCAAACACTATGAACCTTATAATGGGATGGCCTCCTTCCTTTTCTGTCATCTTGCTAATAGACATGGTCACCTTTCCTCATATCTGTACTGCTTTATCAAAACATACAAGTCTCAGAACATCTGTGGCAGCCTCAGTAAGAGAATTTGCTATTTTTCAAGTTTGAATGAAATAAAGCTTTATCCTTATGAAGACTGTCAGTCAAGAAAGTAATAAGGGAATGTTATTAACATTTTCCCTAAAATATTTCTGTTACTTCAGTCAATAAATATGTGGATTTCTCTCAATTGTGTTCCTATCTATCAGTTATGGAGGAAAAAAGGTCTTGTTTGTTGTAGAGGAAAAAAAGGAGGATGACTTGCTCTATGTCAGGCATTTTAGAAACCAGGACTGGGGCCAAAAACACCAGGAAAACCACTTTACTTGCGTCTTCCATCAGCCATGTCTTACTCTCCTTATACTCGTTCACTCACTCTTCACCACAGGAAGCTGAACTTGCCACACCAGAGGTATTGAAATCTGAGGAGCAGCCAAAACTGCCAATTGCAACAAAAGGGGAATCTCAAACAAAGGGTGGTCCTGGGTGTAACACTGATTTCTGAGACAGAGATTGCTCAGCTGTACTGTAACAAGCTACCAGCAGGTACTACTTTGCCAGTTTTTCTGTTGCATCAGTCTTCATAGACCCTCAGTCAGAAGAGGGAAAAGACAGGGAAGATGAAGATCCTAAAGATCCTAAAGCTCACATAGAACAGAGTTGAAGAGAGAAATCACACATAACTAGGTAGCTCATCTAGGCCATCTTGCCTGGGAGGGAAACATCTTACTCAGCTGTGAACTGGGAAAAGGTTTCAATTCATTTTGGGAGTATTTTACATTCAATATCTTTAGGCATTAAGACTAAAGAGAGAAAATTATGGGAGATTTCACTTCTATTACCTCTGTACTATGTTTATTGATGTAATATACTGTAAGTATCTGCTAGCACCTGCCTATTTAAACTAATCACACTGAAACTGGTCCACGTAAACTACACAGCCTCTTCACAGAAGGTCTATTACTGCTCACCTTTACCTTCTACAAAACCATCTCTGCAGATATTCTCAAATCATACAAGAATACAAATTCACATAATCAAATTATATCACACTACGATGATTATTTCTTCATTGAAGAAAGGCGCAAATAAAAATTTCCGATGTTTCCAAGGAAACTTTCCCTGCACTCTCAGTTGTCTTCTCAGTACTCAAGAGTACAAAAGTGGAAATATAAAATCTAGAGCTGATGGGATATGACACACAGTGGTTATTTCTAAAGGAATACTACACATTCATCATCATCATCGTCATCATAGCTCTTAATTGCTATTACATTTAACCTGGAGCTTTAAGAATAAAACAAATAACCTTTTCCTAAAGCTTACTTCTAGCTGATTCAAAGTCTTGTCTCAGTTACAGCATCACAAGAGAAACACAAGTTGCATGGCAGTATGTCAGTAGAAGGGTTAGAGTGGGAGGTCCTAGAAAGTATAACACAGTGGAAAACCTTGACTGATATTTATAACTGCAGTAGAAAATGCGTGTTGATCTTGGATATTATAGATTAAAAAATGAACAGATCCTACCTCAGCACTGTGCATATGCATGTCTCTGCATACATTATATTGGTGACATTAAATAAGAAATAGTTGTATCAGAAAAAAAGAAGTATTAATACATAGACACATCTGGGAGACAATCTGAAGAGTCTGGTGGTTGTGAGTCATCTTAGTTTGTACACATTCTCCAACACCCAAAAAACCTTCATTATTTGCCTGTTTTCACTATTGAGGCTACAGGGCTTAACACTGACATCCACATTTCCTGGTACTCAAAAGGGTGGCATGGAAGAAGGCTCCGTAGGCTTTAATCCAGGTAAGAACTGGTTACCTC
This sequence comes from Heliangelus exortis, assembly GCF_036169615.1. NCBI lineage: Eukaryota > Metazoa > Chordata > Aves > Apodiformes > Trochilidae > Heliangelus > Heliangelus exortis. The sequence goes on from NC_092423.1 coordinate 31,746,839, forward strand.
CAGGCACACAGCTGGCTGGCTGGCTAGCTAAGGTCAGAGATTGACTCTTTGCTCTGTCTGACTTGCTTCAGGACTTGGCTTTTACTCAGCCCTTGTATTCTCTCCCGTGTCTTTTTATTCTATGTGTTTCAGAAGCTGGGACTGTTCATGAAGCCACAGCAAGCTTTGCTTTCAGCTTTAGTGGGAGCAGCATCCTGTCTGAGCACACTGTGAGCTCTATCTCCCTTTAACTTACAACGTGTCAACACATTTCTGCAGCTCTATAGAAATTTCTGTAATCTTTAAACAGATGCTTGTTACAGATAAGCAGGGAACAGCATACTCTGCTGAGTCTAAATCCAAACAGTGCTATCTCTTTGAGCTATTAAAACACTTCAGTCTTCTTCACTAGCCAACAGCAGTGTAAGGGATACTCTGCTGCTGGCTTAGAAAACTGTCAGCCATTTGTTTCCTAGAGCAAATATTATCTGCATTCACAATACACAAGGAGGAATAGAAAACTGAGACTACAGAGATTCCTCCAAACATATGCACCATGTACTCATTTTAAACCCAGGGAACCACTATTTTTTTTTTCCCTTCCCAATAAGGATTTTATTTAGCAAATAAGGATTTTATTTTTCACTTTGTTTCCCAACTTGCTTTTCTTAAAAATAAAAATGTGTCACCACATCTTCACTTTGTGTTGAAATCTAGTGACAGCTTTCAATATATTATTTTAATCAACCTTCCAAGTTTGTTCATAAGCTGTCCAGGGCACAAGGAGAATTAAAAACAAACACTGGTAATATATTTCTGTATTACTTCTGCAGGCAGCTATATTTGACTTGTAACCAGAAGCAAAGTGGGCAGGATCTGCATGACTGGGAAGGGCATCAGTGAAGTCTGACATTGTTTAAGCTTTCGGAAGCTCTGCTCTGAACTCTGCAATGCCTCTGTTACTTTGGGATTTGTGTGAGAGATAGAGGCTTAGCAAGTCTCAAACAACACACAGATACTGGAAATTATAAGCTCACCACTAAAATGCATAAATTATTTATGTAAGGGTAACAATTGTGCTTTCAATACATGTAATAGATTCCTCATTCATATATACTTCTGGAGACCATACAGTATTTATGCCTCATCTGCTGCTGTCATGATTATCAGTAATTTTGTAATCATTCTAAAAATTGACTCCCTACTCCTCCATAGCTCCCAAATCAGGTTTCAAAGAAAGGGCTAAGATGTAATTTCCCCTAAGCTTGTGGTTACATAGAAGAGAATATTTCATAATTATTACAACATTCTGTGCCTTCCAGGAATTTAAAAGCAGGCAGTGTTTCAGCACTGATGACACAAAACAGAAAACCATCGTTCCTTCCTCAGTTTTCACTGTCTCACAGCAAAAACATGACAAAATGTGAGCTACATGATGTTTCAATGGATATAACAGAGCTAAGTGCATAAAAACAGAGTTTATTAGTGATTAGCAACCCATCCTGATACTCTAATTATAGTTCACCAGCAACACAGTAACAGAGAAGAACCAGCCAAAAATACCAGCATGCACTTTGATCCCTTCCTGGATTTTCTGTGGAAGTACAAGTGCAATGTTTTTTTCAAAGTTGTTGACTTTCTAAAAAAAAAAAAAATTGCTCGATCAAAAAATACCATTTACTACACTGTAGATAAAAAATACTTTTGGGGGGGTCCTCTCATCTGTGACAGCAAGCCAAGTATGGTTATTGAATCCAACTACAAATTTTCAATCTTTCAAGTGTTTGATGGCTTGTGAGTTTATTTGTACCTCTGGATTCCCTAGGCTATAAAAAAAAGACTTGTATAAATAACTTTCTGCTAACTCCATCATTCTTGTAGGAATAATCTACTGTTTGGTCAGTATTTTACCTTTGTTCACACCGAAGCCAAAGTGATTTCACTTACAAAACATGTTTGTTAAGGCGTACACCATTTCTGGTACCTTTTGCTTTAGTGCTTTGCTCTTCTTTTATGCACACTGAAGATTTTTATACAACAGTGACTTACCTTTAATCCCAGAGATGCTATAGGCAAAGCAATGAGATTCTTCTCCCTTTCTCCAGGCAGTTTTGTAGGATGGCAGTTCTGACACGCAGATTCCTCACACCAGCTGCTGCAGATTTTCTGTGGGCCAATTAACAGAAGACTTCACTGTGCAGAGCTGTCACTTGACATCTTTTCACAAGTACTACAACAGATTTCTGAAAATGCCTACCCAAACTGGACTATTACAATGCTAATACTGCATGAAGTCCTGTAAATGCTAGTAGACTAGCAGAGTATGTTTCAGATGCTGTCAGGGGTTCTGAGGTGAGACTGAATAGCAAACATTTCTTTTTTGCTCTCCCCATTTCTCAGATGCCATTCACCTAAGTACAGAAGAAAATCAACACACAACTGTACTCCATTGGGAACTGCAGCTATGATATATATTGATATTTTGGGGGTGTCTTTAATCAGTCTGCATGTCATGAACCTGCAAAATGTTTGTACTACATTTGTTAATCACCTTAAAATTAGTTTTACTATTGAAATTGCCATGATAACCCTGGATGCAGCCAGGGGAAATCCCATTTCTTTTAGGAGACACCTGAAAGATATTTTTTCATGCTTTCAAGCCTACAAAGTAAGTGCCAAATGCTTGTATTCCCAAATTATATACAGATAAAGTCTGCATAGCCCTTTTTGTGGAACTGACTGTGTAACAGTAGCCACACATTCAACTTAAAAAAAAAAAAAAAGAGAGAAATACTTTAAAATGTGTTCAGCCTCATTGTTCCATTACAGTGAGGCATTCCTGCATTGACTTATCATTTGTCTGCATGATTTTTCATTTCCTACAGCAGTATTTCCTTTTGCAATGAAAGAATATTGGTATTATTTTCTCACTGTAGCCTAGAGATCCATTTTACATGTCTCCTGTTGAAACAATTCTGGTCTTTATGTTCCTTCATCAATGAACATTCAGAACCACCAAGTTCACCCAAATAATTTCTGCATTTCTGTAATATTATCTACAAAGTAGTCTTTGTGAAGGCCTTGGAAATGCCTTTTTGTGAGTAATAAATTTATCAGAGAAAAATAATTATGAAGCGACTGAAAGTATTCTACTAGTCACGAAGTTTGGCAAATATTTTTTATTAAAAATATGTAGAAATGTAAAAAAATACCCTAAATATCTACTTATAACATTTAGATAAAAAGATTTCGATAAAGTATTAGAGAAAGAAGCAAACTAGAAGAGCTAAAAAGGGATTAAGAAACATTAAAGACACTTGAAGACCTTGAAGCATAGGAAATGCTAATATAAGAATACATCCTGAGGAAAAGGTTATAAAAGGAAGTAGCAGTCAGTGTGTTACTTAAATTAAATTGTAAAGCATAACATAAAAACTATTGTTAAATATAAGAAATTGTTCAAATAAATTATGATTTTTTTTTAATTAAAATTTGTATCTGACAACTCACATCTGCTAACAAATATATAGTGCAATTTGTTTTGCTGGATTACCAAAGGTATTTAGTTATTGATCTTCCAAAACTGGTTTCCAGTTTTTATTATCATAATTTGAGGCAACAAAAATGACTAAGCATCACAGTAGCTGAAGGAGCTACAGGATTTCCATGTTTTATTAAACAAAGATTCATAAGAAATAATACAGATTTGGAAACTCAGTGAAAGGAATTAGAAATATAAGGTTAGTAATTTTAAACTTTAAGGCTATCAGGAAGAAATAAAAAATTAATTTCCATAAAGCTACATGCTGGCTTTCAATTTTGAGATCTCATTCATCTTTTCATCTTCAAAATCTTGAAAAGAAATAGTATAATAACAGGAATAGAAGCAGAAATTTTTGAACAGCAGGAGGGCTGAGGGTCATACCTGTTCACTAAATTCAGCTGCAATCATAGTATCTTAAATGAAGATTTGCCTTTAGCAGCAAATACACTGGCTGTTCCTGGGATATTCAGGAACACATACTTGGATGTGTACTAACTCACAAGGGCCACTAAGAGTTTCCCATCTGAAATTAAAAAATGTCTTAAAAAAATTCCTCTTGTCCTTATGAAACATGTATAGCGATGAAAAGAATGAAATGAAAATGGTATCTTTTAGGGTAGAAACTATCAGGAGGTAGTTGCATATATTACATCTCTTAGCAGGCATCTGAATCATTAAGTCTGCAGAGAGGTCTTTGACTCATTCCTTAGTATAAGCAAGAGAATCCTAAGTATTTGGTGGTCAACAGGCTCCACATGAGCAAACAATGTGCAGCAGCTCAAAGAAAGCCAACAGGATGCTGGGCTGCATCAACAAGGGCATCACCAGCAGAGATAAAGGAGTCATCATCCTGCTCTACTCTGCACTTGTCAGACTGCACCTGGAATATTGCATCCGGTTTTGGTCCCTGCTGTACATGAAGGATGTGGACAGCCTGGGAAGGGTCCAGAGAAGAGCCACGAGAATGATCAGATGACTGGAGAGGACCATCTGCCACATGAGGAGAGGCTGAGAAGACTGAGTTTGTTCAGCCCTGAGAAGAGAAGGCTTAGGGGAGACCTTGTTACAATGTTCCAGTACTTAAAGGGCATCTATGAAGAAGGAGTCTCCCTATTTACAAGGAGACAAGATAAAGGACAATGGGCACAGGTTGTTCCTGGGGAGATTCTGAATGAACACAGGAGGAACGTTTTTCACTATGAGGACAGTCAGACACTGGAATGGTCTCCCAGGGGAAGTGGTGGATTCCCCGACTTTGGAAAGTTTTACATCTCAGCTCAAGGGGATGCTGGGAGGTATCATATAAACAGTACTATTAGAAAGGTTGGACCAGATGATCCTTGAGGTCCCTTCTAATGTGACATTCTATGATTTGCCTGTGCCTTGTTTCCCTTCAAGACAAGCACATCCTCTTGTGGTAGCACCTTCTGGGGAGACAGGGTGAAAGTGCTGTGGGTTATTTGGGGCAGGTCTCAATTTTGCAACAGAGCTGTGAAAGGCAGCCTAAAGAAAAAGCAAAATGGGCTAAAAATTGCTTCTCTGTTGCTGACTGAAAGAAAGGAGGAAAGTCTATCTAGAAATCTAGGAAAAGCAGACATACATGCAGAATTACCACACCACCTGTAAATCATCATCAAAGCTATCACTCTGCCAATATACCAAGGCAGTTAAACCAGGGGGCTGCAGCTGCCTCTAGAAAGTACTGAGAAAGTCAAAATAGAGCTTCCCTTTGCAGCAGCTGTACCACAGGATAAATGAAGTTTAATATCAAGAACTTGAACCAACTTTCCCATTATTATCTGCAGTCTGGTTTGGAGATGCAGCTTGATGGAACAGAGGGAACAAGAACCTTCAGCGAGAAATGGGTTTGGCTGTAAACAGGCTAGACTTCAGTCTTGTAGCCTTTTCCCCAGTAATGGCAGAAAAAAGCATCAGGAATAACTATTGCTAAGGAACCTGAATTATTTTAAGTTTTCTGAGTTTTACTTCCTTGGGCTCAGCAGGTTGACAAACAGCAGCAGCAATATTTAAGAAGATATGGCAGATCCAGTAAGTGTCAGATTACATAGAAACTATTAATGGTCTGTCCCAGAAAGTTTCCTTCCTCCACCCCAAATTAGATCAATGAGATTGAAAATTAACATCAATTCCTTTTCCTTATTTTAAACAAACAAATGAATCCTCACTGACCTGTGAAATGCAAAGTATAACAGGCAAAGGTCCAGTTCAACCACCACCATGCAGTTAAAAAATGAGTACATAAGTCTCCCTTAAATGGCCACAAAAACCCTGCTATCTCAACTTTGCAATGTGCCTGGCTATATAAGCTCTGGATTGCTACAATCATTTTCACATGCTGCTAATTAGTTTCAATTTGTATTAAAAGCAAAGCATGCACTTTTTCAGCACCTGACCTTAGATGTATTTTTCAGGAAGGACTGACTTGTCACTGATATCTGAAGTGTGCAGACAGTAGGTGCTTCATATAAGAATCAGCAGGTGACCAAAGAAGATACTTAGCTAATCCTAAAACCTGAGCATTTGGGTCAAGCAGCAGGTTCTGCTTTCAAATTCTACTCATGAAAGTCCTGAACTGCAATTTACTCATATCCTAGAGCTGCTGGTGACTCAAAATCAACTTATGAATGACTGGCTCTGTGAAATATCAAAGTAGAAGTTCTAACAGTCTCAGAAATAAATAAAGTAGCACTTTCACTTCTGTGAAAGTCTGAGTGCTTTGTGACTGTTGCCAGAACTCCATACTTTATAGATAAGCTTGGTTGACATAACCCTACCAGATTTCTGTCCATGTCATGAAGCATCGTAGTATTACTTTTACAGAAAAAGGTAGGTATTCTCTGAACTACCCTTTTCACTTTTGATCACTATTATAAGATTTTTTTCTATTAAAACCTAGAGTCTCTACCCTCAGCTATGAAAGTCCTGCTTTGAGAAAGCCCATTTCCTCTAATTTCTCTACAGACTGAGCATAGAGACTTAAGGACACTTTCTGCATAAATACAAAAATGGCAACTCATACAAGTATTTTATGCTCTTATTTCCAGACAGGATTCTAACCAGGCCATTTGCAGCAAAGCAAATTAATTGGGGAAAAATATAGTTCAGATTTATAGGTTCTCCTAAGGTTGCAGAAAACCTCATATGGCTTTTCTAGCTGACTTCACAGTTGATTTATAGGTTGTCATCAAATCAGTGGTCAGAAGCCAGCACAAAATGTCTTCTGCAAGCTTTGATTACTTATTCATTATAATATCTTCTTCATTTATATTCTATTGAACCCAATAACCCAGGATTTCCTTTCTCTTTGTTGGGTAGCTTCCTGTCCCTGCAGCTGCCTTCTGTGATGTCAAAGCATGAGTTAAGTGTTGCCTGAGGATTATGTCACCCAAATCAACTGAAAAAAACATCAGATTTGAGTTTTTAATCCTTTCAGCCTCTCTGAATATCTGAGTTTAAGCAGCAAAACCTTCTCTAATGAGGCAACTCCTCCCCTTCCCCAGACTTCTTGACAAGTAAAGATTTAATATGCTTTGCCTTGACTCTTACACATTGCAATATAGTGAGTTTCCTGTTTTCTCCTTTACTGCAGCAGAAAAATACTTTTACTGCAACAATGTCTTATATAAGCAGGGTTCACTCTATCTATAATTACATTCCATTCTTGCCTTCGAATCTGAGCTAAATCAATTTTTCTGGTAGCAGTCTGTTACTCTGATTCTGTATTTGAATAAAGCATCAGTTGTATTGAATATGGTAGAGCTCGCAGACTGCTGGTCAATCATTCAGTTTGGTATTAATTGCTCCTTTGAGATGGTGCATAGTATCTTATAGCATTCAGAAAAAAGCATCATGTCTGAAATTCTTTGATGGAAGATTCATCTGCTTGGCAGACAATGCACTTTCTCTCTGAAGAGTTAACAAAATGACTAAAAAAATCCATTATTTAAAGATTATCTTGTTTCCTTCCAGTGAGTGAAAAAAAAAATCAGATATACTTTTGTTTGGAAGAAAAAATAGATTTTATTTCTATTTCAACCATACTTTAGTTGATAAACGAAGGTTGGGGTTTTTTTGTTTTATTTTTTTTTTTCAGGAAGAAGGTAATTTATTATGATTATGATGATGATTATTAACATGCCTCACCAGTCATTTGTTAACAAGTTCAGCTGTGTTCATGTATGCTTATAATGGCTCATGTTTAAGATTACAGTAACAAGCAGTGGCATGATCAGGTAAAATCAAGAGTATTTAACACTTCTCTTTAATGACTGAACATCTAGAAGATGAACTAAACACCTGGGATGAGAGCTATGGGTCTGGTCTTCTACTATAGCCAGTTCATTGCTGGAGCCACATAATTTTCTTCAGGTATAGAAGAAAGGTACTCCCAAGGACTATCTGACATACTTGTAATTATATTCATACAAAAGCAATTTTTGCCTCAGTATATGAAACCTAAAAATCATTTTGTATGATTTAATATCGAATTCACTAATTCACAGATATGTAAAATGTATGTAGCATCATTTATTCATTGGCCATTAGAAATACATAAAATAGCTGTAAGCTTTTTATAAGTGTCTGACCCTTTCTTCTGATAGTTATGTATTGCTATTTCCATCATAGCAATTATGGCAGGAGCCAGATGGCACCTATTTCTTCTTGATAAATGATATCTTATGCAGTATTAAGTAAGTCGTGTGTCTGCTCACCCTAAATATTTTTTAAGAAGAAGTAATCATTTAAAACTGGGAGCTGCCTACTTCTGCCACTGTAACACTGTACTAAATAGTGAGCTACGTTACTTGTTTCAAAGGTAAGACTCTCTAGCACCAATGGACACAAAATTCCTTTATGATTTCTTTGTTCTCCTTTCTGCACTTTTCATGGAGGCCTTTACATGGCAATATTTCCTTTTTTCCATAAGCTCAGTGGACACTTCAGTTTTCTCCTCCTGCTATCTTACTTTTGAAGTCACAGTAGCTACACCTCATGCTCAGACACTGTAAATCATGAATGTTTTAACATCTGCAGACTATTCCAAACAACTTTGAGGTACAATGCATCTGGTGTTTCTGATTTGAGTACAATCATCCGCTGAGTCTTGGGGCAATCACTTTAATGCCTTTAATTTTAAAAGGACACTGTAAATTTACACCAGGCAACTCGCTGACTTCAGAAAATCACAATGCCTCTTGGCACCTCAATGCTTCATCTAAAAATATGGATAAACTTGGAGCCAAATAATAAAAAAAAATAATAAAAAGATATTTTATCTCTAAGCTGAGCTTTCTTGGGTAAATAGAATGAAAAAGACTTACTGATGCATTTTGCTCTACAACTTGAAAAATATGCGACAGATATTATTGACACTGGATAAGGCTCTTCACTTAATATTTTGTGATAGTAAAATATTAAGTTCACATGGAAGAACCAACAAAACAGCCCTGAGAGCAGCTTGGACACTATGGGCTTACCATTAGCCAACTCACACAGCTTAAAGCAGAGCATGCCCCTTCAACCATGTGTGAATGCTGTGACCTACAGGATATTGCCATCACTGGTCCTTTTTTCTCTTATATTCTAGCTCCCAAATTAAATCTGCCCACAGCTGTTTTATCAGAAGAAAGTAGCTGACATAAAAAAATTCAACTAGTCTTCAAAGCATCAAAACAAAGCCAGCAATATCAGCCATCCTTGCAGCTGGCTCTTCAAAGTTGGCAGGGCTCAGCCACCATGCTATGCTTGCAGACAGAGTGTACAAGCTGAAAAACTCGTGATGGTGACATCTTCAAATAAATCCTGTGTCATTTTCATGTGGTATTGCATCCAATCTCTCCAGGGAAGGTAGCTTTGCTACTCTATGTGCAATAGCTCTCAATGTAAATTTTGCCATATTTTTCCCATTCAGATCCACCAATAACAGCCATTCTTGTTATGCTTTTGCAACAGCTTCAGTGTCTCTCTTTCCTGCTACCTAGGTTTCTTCACAATGACTCCAATAACAAGTCAGATGACGAAAGAAAAAAGGGGCTTTAGGAATGGAAATCTTGATCACAAGGGTCAGGATGATGTTCTCTAGTTACAATTAATGGGAGCACACCAGAGGGATGCTTAAAGGTGCTGCTCAGACATCAAGAAGCTGTAGCACATTTTTAGAGGAGGAAAAGCAAGGAGTGACCTAAGATGCTGAAAAGGCTTAGGTGATGCAGTGAGCTTCTCAGGGGGGCTAATTAGCCAGGGCTTAGTGCCACTTCCCTTTCTGAAGGTAGTGTCTGCTCAGAGCTTAGTTAACTGTACAGATCAAGTGATTCAGTTTTGCCAGGTCTCTCTAACGTGGCATTTCATCCCATGGTATACAAGCCCAGAGAATTACACTGGAGCTGATGGACATCCAAGTGAGAAGAGTAGAACAGAACAACAAAATTTTGCCTGAAGCTTTTAAAAAAAAAAACAAACCCCAAACTTATAATATAAACAAACCTGTTAATCATGCAGGTAAGATGGCAAATGAAAACTGGAGGAATTAAGAAAGATTCTTTCTTTCACAAGATTTCCTGCCCCTTCAGCAAACTCAAACCAACCAACAAAATCTTTTTTTCATAGAGAGGATCTGCAAGGAATATTCCTAAAACAGATGATAGCATGTTTGGCCACAGAAACAAAAGAGAAGGTTGACACATTCAGCGGAATTTCTGAGCTTATGAATAAAGATGACAACTGGGTGAGAATGGAGCCAAATCTCAGAGTAAAAACTGGATAGTAATATTCACACCTCTAATGAAGCCAGGGAATTTCTGTCTCTGCCTCTTTTGTGTCTTAAATATGACGTTTTTTGGCATTTTGCCTCTGTGTGTGTGTTCTAGTAGTGAAAAGAAATCCTACCTTTAAAAATCTTTTTGTTTTTTTTTTTTTTTTTTTTTTTTGGTTTTGTTTGCTTTTTCCAATGAAATGCCCTACTAACAAACTCTGAGGTCAGGATCACATCAGCAACAGAGAGCTGGGCCCAAAGATAAGCAAAAATAAGATTAGACTAGAGGAAATTTCAGCTCCTTGAACAGTGTCCTGCCATGCACACAGGTTATGCTTTTCATTATATAAGTATTCTGTTTAGTTTGGGACATGATGGCACTCCTAATTACTTGTTTCTGGAGATACTTTGGAGCTAAGCCATAGCTGAAGTCTACGTTATTTCTTACCAGTCTCATAAATTTGTTAGATAGAAAAATGCTAAAACAGCACAAAAAATTACTCCATCAGTTCCTGTTGCCTTACAAAATATCTTGGCAGCCTCATTTCATTTTCTTTCAACCACCTTGCAACAAGTTCGCTGAAAACATCATGTTTAGACAGATTGACTGATAATTTTTTTTCCTAGTACAACACATGCAACAATTTTAGCTTTTATTTAAGTACAGATAGAAAAAAGTTACAACCCTTTGCAAACATTTGTGTGTAAGTGGAGTTGCTCAGGGTTCTGGCTTAGGTCTGGAGGAGACAGATTTACCCTCATCAGGTTTGATATGACCTGAAATGGAAGGGAATGGGAGTGTGTGCAGCTGATATAGTCAGAGACAGAGCTGCCATTCAGAAGGGCCTCAACAGGACAAATGGGCTGACAAGAAACTTATGAAATTCAGTGAGGACAAATGCCTGGACCTGTGTCTGGGATAGACAGGAAACAGGGTGGGGATGGGGAGCAGCACAGAAAGCATTGGATACTCATGAATTGTCATATTGGTCAGAACTGAAAGGTAGAGAACTTATTGTGGCAATGAAGAAGCTTCCAAGTTATCAGTTTAAAATACTATTTTTTCTGCAGTCCACATTTAGAAAATACAAGTATACATGCTTGATATTCTAAAAAAAAAAAAAAAAAAAAAAAAAAATATTGGTGTGCCATACTAACATGTAACAGCCAGTTTTTCACCCACTGATTTTACATATGCTTTCCCTGTGGAAGTTCAAGGCTGAACTGCTGACTGCCCTCTGCTAGCTTGTGAGGACCTTAAGCTGAGGAGAGCTTTGGGATTTTCCTGGCTTGCAGTACAGTGGATATAAGCTCCTGGGCTGCAAGTGGGATGTATGGCGCCCATAGTGAATGTGCTGTCCACAGAGCTGCGATGGCAGCACACGCTGCTGAAGAGAATTTCCTGTCTGAGTCAACCAGAGCTCTCCCTGGGGCTTTTCCTGTGCTACTGCTCCTGGGCAAGCTCAGACCTCAGAGTCACAGCCAGGCCCTATGCAATGCTATTCTTATCACTGGTGTAGGCTGGGAGATAGGGCAGCAGTATGATGCAGATGGAAAATCCTTGTGGTAGCTGCCAATACTTTCCAGACTTGAACCACTAACATTCAAAACATAGAGGATGGATTTCGGTCTCTGAGTAGCTCACTTAACTTTTAGGGAATTATGTTGACCTACCCAGAAAGAAGTTTTCCCCTAATCCTGAAAGCAGTTAATACAAACAGCCACAGAGAAGCTGTGTAGGTCATTGATTTTGTAGCTTATTTTGCATATATACTAACTTCAACTACTGGATTTAATGCGTGTTGATTCAATTTTACGGACTGTTATTTCTCCAGTGGCCCCAAATCACATAAAAATCTCATAAGGAAAGAGTTCTCTGATTCCAGGTGGTAAAACTTGGCTGTATCTTCATTCTCCACCTGCTTTTCTTTTTGTTAGGATCATGCATTTTACTGTGGTTTTGTCAAAAAAGTGAAATACAATTTGATAGTTATGATTTAAGTAATAAAGAGCTTGTGGGCTTGAATGTAGCAACCAGAACTGCCTGTAAAAGTTGCTTTTTGTGGGAAGGGATTTAGTACGTTCAGTGAAGCCAAGCATTTTAGTTTTCATGATTATTTAGACTAACTTGGAAAATTCAGGCCTTGTTTTCCTAATGGAAGTTTCATTTTTCAGTCTAAAATGTACAAAAGTGGTCTGGAAGGTTGGTGGCTATTAGCTACTAGATTCTGCATTCTCCAAACTCTCAGATAGGAAAATACTTTTTTTCTCAATTACATTGAAATTACACAATATTCTGAAACACTCGTGCTTTACTCGTGTTGATTGTGAGGCAAAGAATGGGCAAACCTGAGAAGAGAGATATGAGAGCTCTTCCTCAGACAGCTCAGTAATGAAGAACATCAAGTCTCTCTAGTTCCTCCTTCCATGACAAGCCATGGATGCTCAATTACAAAGTTTGCAAGACCAAGTAAAAGGCAGGAATGTGTTGTGGAGGGTAGGCATTGAGCAGTCTTATAGCATGGCATGCTTTAAGTAAACAAAAAGTTGTGAAAGAAACCACTCAACCTTTTTGTAGTAAAAAGTTCCCTTTTTGAGGTGGCTAGAATGCTTATGCTAAGTGCAAATCAATAAAAGATGAACTCCAGTGCAGAACCTCTGAAACGAGCCCAGCCTTCACTTAGTAAAAGCAACACTGATATTTGAGAAACCGAAAAGTCTTTTCTTCTCAGAGAATTTCCAGTGCTTTACTGCCTGTTGCAAAAAAAGTAGAGCCATATAGCTATACAGGATGCTGCTTGCAAACTGAAGAACCCACCAAACCTTTGTTCTTTTTGGTGACTGGAAGTACTTCCAGAGATAGAACAGTGCTATGGTCTACACTTGATTCTTCCTCTATACAATGCTATGACACTGCTCGCAATATACTGAGACAAATTTTGCAAAAAATTTAACAGAGAAGTTGAATTTCAGTTGTGGTTAAGTAATTAAGAAAAACAACATAGCAAAGCTGTGCATTCCTGAGGTTATGTTATGATACATTTGCCTTTGCCTGTGGTAAGATAACAGCACCTGTGAATTTTCATGGTGTTGGTACAGCAACCTCTTCCATTAGTCACCTTTCTAAACAGTGGAGGTGAACTTTCAGTTACAGTGATGATCAGCATGCTAATAGAACCACCTTATGCACAACCATGTGCTAATATCTATGCCCAAGCACTGGTAGAAGCAACAACACATTTCACATGAGTAATAGCAAGAAAGATCAGGTCCATAATTACCAGTCTAATTAAATCCCAGTCAGATACCTGACACTTTAGAAAAAGCAGTTTTTAAATTTTTTTTTGCCTTTGTTGAATTCAAAGAAATATACAATATTTCCTCATTAGCTGTGAAGTATTTGCAATAAATGACAGTTTTTCTGAAAGACACAAAATAACAATTTTAAGACTTGCCCAAGTACAAAAATTCAAAAAGTTCTAGCCTTTACTTCTTATCCTGAAACACTCTGTATTCCACAAATTTAACAGCTACCCTCCATTTTATTTCTGATGGGAATTACGACTTTCTTTTCTGTGGGCTGTCATAGGGACTGACCATATAAATAGACCTGTCCTCAGGTAGGTCCCCAGGTAGCCTAAAAGTAATGTATACAGTCTGTTGGTTTCCTTCTTTGGGTAAGTTATAAAAATAGCTGGATGAAATAAACTTGAGTTTTCCTTCGAATACAAGTGAAAACCATTATTTGCACATCATTTGTTTTTAAATTCTGTTTAAAAGCTCTGTCATCTGATTGAGGGCAAAATTCTGGTGAGGAAGATTAATTGCTTTTCAATGAATCCCCCACACGTAATGGGATCTGTGTTCATTACAGATGGGGTGCTTGACTGCACATTCATTACCACTGACATCAGTGACAATACTTAACAATTCTTGGACCGAGGACTGACTGAAGAACAGGACTGGGTTGGCTCTTGTGAGACCCAACCTGGAATACTGTGTCCAGTTCTTGTGTTCCCAACATAAGAAGGACATAGAGCTCTTAGGAGGAGTCCAGAGGTCCATGAAGATAATCAGAGGGCTGGAACACTTCTCCTGTGAAGACAGCTTGAGAGTTGGGGTCGTTCAGCCTGCAGGAGAGAAAGCTACCAGAAGACCTCATAGTGACCTTCAAGTACCTGAAGGGGCTACAGAAAAAGCTGGTCAGGGACTTTCTGCTAGGACATGCACTGATAGGACAAGAAGGAATTGTTTCCAGCTCTAAAACGGTAGATTTAGATTAGATATTAGGAAGAAATTCTTCACTATGGGGATGGTGAGATAGATAAACATGATGCCCAGGGAAGCTGTGGATAGCCCATCCCTAGGAGTGTTCAAGGGCAGGTTGGATGGGGCTTTGAGCAACCTGGTTTAGCAAGAGGTGTCCCTTCTCCTGGTAGGGTGGTTTGAACTGGATGATCTTTAAGATGCTTTCCAACCAAACCATTCCATGATTCTCATCCTCTGTTAGAACCTGATTCTGCTTTACAGGAGAAGCAAAACTCTTCAGCTGTACCCAAGAACATGCAGGACGGAATCCCAAATTGACAGTGTGATTAATATTAACATCACAGTGGTGCTCCAGTCTGTTTCATGAAAAGGAATCCTGAAATTATAGCTACAGAGCTGCTGCTCCTCACTGCATCTAAGTCCCAGTACAGGTATCCTGAAGATTCAGTAGCTGAAGAAGAAAGCGGAAGATGAAGGCCACCAGTTATTTTGTTGTTGCCACTGAAGGTCTACTGAAGAACAACAGAGATGCATTGATTCTCACCAGCTGAGCTCTCTCTCTGGATTAAATATTTCTTGCAAGAAGGAAAGACAAAGCCTGTACACCACAGAGCAGCCTCAGAACCTTCCTGTTACTTTTTCTTTTGTACCCAAGGGATGTGCAAGTACTAGGGTGAAAGCAGGAATGAAGAGAAGAACAGAAACTGAACCACAATGATTGTGCTGAGGGAAGAATGAGCTATGAAAAACTGAGTCATAATGAAATAGCAATTGGGACAGCTGGGGTGGGGAAAAGCCCATCATGTTTGGTGCCTCAGTAAGGTCAATTAAGAGCTGAAAAATGTGCAACAAGATGCAGAAAGCGACATGTGGCAAATACCAGTGAGGTAACTAAGGCTATTAATTGCATTTTTCATAAAAATTAAAACACTTGTAAAAACAGCACTGCAACAATCTGTTCAATTTTTGGGTTATGCCTACTGGAAATTACTGAAGTACTTTTTGCACAGAAGAAACTTGAAAGGTCTGTGACTGTGAATACTTGGTTTGGAGAGTCTCTGGCACCTGTTAGCTGAAGGGAACATGCAAGTTCCATATTGCTCCAAGCTTCATCCACTGAGCTGTAGGACTGTGAGCTATATTCTCACAGAGGTGAGTGTCACTCTTGTGGAGGGACCCAGAGAATTTCACTGCAGATCTATTCTTTGTTAGGACCTACAGTAACATCATCTGTTGGGGTAGCCACGGATTACTGTGTGTCCTGCTTTCTTGACCATCTTTCATATCTGCAAGCAGCCATGCAGCTTGGGAACCCTCTGCAAAAGTGTTTGCCTGAGTGTGTACTCATGTGTGTTTGTGTGTTCGCCAATATGTTTGGCAGAGACAGAATGCATCTGGCTCAAAGAAACTACAGGATATCTACTCTGACAGCATTCCAGTATTAGTAATGACATTCAACTGAGGCAGACATATCTATGGAACAATCATGCATTTGTCTGGTCTTTTGAATCAAAGATGCTATCTTGAATTGGAAAGGGCAAGGCCCTTTCAGAGCCTTCATGAAGCAATTGGGAATAGGAGATTTAGAAGGCCAAGGTTGGTTTTTTTTTCCATCTTTTTCTTTGGAGCCTAAATGTACAAGAACAGAGCACAGCCTGAGGGAGGCTTTGCTCACGCTTAAGCCTCTGACCTCAAAATAGAGAGGTTGGAGTCAGCTAAGTCTCCCTGACAACAGAGAGGGGGGAAAAATGGAAACTGCACTTCATTAATTTCTTTGGATTACAATTTTATTCTCAAATGGGGAATATCAATAAACAGTGATTAAAAAGCAATCTCTTCTCCACTTTAAAAAAACATGTGTGTATATATATCTACATATATAGAGAGAGAGAACAGAGAGATGAAGCCTACTTGCCCTTTGGGGCACAGCAGGCAGCTCTCGGGTGTGCCAGGCCAGGAAATGGCACTTATCCTGTAGCATTTTTGGGTCCTATTTAAGCCAGGAAATGCCATCACAACCTGCAACAGATAAGATAAAAGAGCTCTAAAGAGGGTTGCAGAGTCTTAATGAGAAATCACTTGTTCAAACAGCTGCTCATAATCTGTGTATTTGAAGAAGCTAGTGCCATTTCCCCCACTCAGTACACACATGCAAGTGACACTGCTGGCACGCAGATCTCTCAAGCCCTCACACCTATTATTTTTGTTGTAGGGGGAAAAAAATGCTTGGAAATGTGAAGAATCAACGATCAAAAAACCCAACCCTCTCTACCTGCTCTAGTGCAGTTTCACTAACCAGTAAAATGAAGAGTTAAAGGGAAAGGAAATGGAGTACGACATCAAACCTGAGGCCAAGTCCTTAATTTGTTTTTTTGCTGAGGCTGAACTCAAGGAAGTCAATTGGATCCTTGCCTGAGTAAGTACTGAGCAGAAATTAAGGAAGGGCTTGAAGACTGGGGCTTTGATGATTAGGTCAATGCCTTCCGTGTAATGCTCAAAAAGAGCACAGAGAAAAAAAAAAAAGGAAAACTGTACCCCTTAGCACTTCTCATTGACAGCCCAGGCAGGAGGACTTGAGGACTTCTTGAAGAAACAGGGTTCCACAATAGAACTGATAAAGCCTCAACAAAGTGGGAACAAGACTGGGGCTGAGCAGTTGCAGCCTGGTGACTGAGAATGTTAAAATGAAAACCATTTACTGTTTTGACAGAATCCCCTTTCTGGGGATGCTCTGTGAAGAACAAGATGTATCCATACATCTCCACCACAATGCTTAACACACCATAGGGTTGTAAATCAGACTGTAGATATATTCTGCAAAGCAATTGTCCAAGGATGTAGTCCAAATGCTTATGCCACTTCCTTACTTCAGTGAATTATTTGCCTGATTGAGCGCAGTCCAAAACAGGGCTTGCAAAACCTTCATTGAAACTATTGCACACCAGGCAAACTACATGATTACAATAAAACAAATGCTTTTACCTACACATATGGAATCTTTACTAAGCAGATGGATTCTTCTAACACATGCTATTATGACAAAAGTTCCCCCAAAGAAGTAACAAAAAAGAGGATGAGAGTGCTCAAAAACATAACCAACAAATGATCCTGCTTAGGCTCCAGAGGACTGAGGACAGCTTTTTTTCTTGGATCCAAATGTTATGGTGAAATTTTTATTGAGTCATCACCCAGACAGTCTTATTGACTCCAGTGGAATTGTACAACTCCTATCAATCCTAACTGTCCAACATCCTTCCCTTGACTCCCAGTTCCTTCCTTCCCAGTCCTTTTCTTCCCACCTCATCAAGCATATCTCGAGCTAATTCAATGGCAAGAGTACAAATGCAGCACAGCAGAACTGGCCAGTTTTATTTACTCACAGACATAGAAGCCAGAGAGAGAGTCAGTAATTCTGGAATCAACTGATTAGACTGCACATAAAACCAAATTTAATTCCATTGTTTTGCTGCCTGCAGCAGCAGTTGGGAAAGGAAAGCTATTAGTAATCCCCTTCTGTGTTGCTTTCACTGTAAATAAGTGTTTTTAGTGGATTACCCGAGGATGTAGATCTCATGGTTTAAAATTTCCTTATTGCCGCATGAACTACAAGTGTAAATTAAGCTATAAGCAGATATATGACCAAGAGTGCTCAAGGTATAAGTTCTGCTTGAAAGAGCTTGATTAAAGACACAGATTATAGCATCAGTGAAGAGATGTATATTTATACTGTCAGGTTGATCTGAAGCAAGCAAGATTTTTCTAAACAAGAAAGCAACTTAAGCAGATTAAATCAACGACCTTTTTTTGTAAAAATATGCAAAACAGTTCTGCTTCACCCCACTTTCTCCCATTCACATCACTTGTTAGCAAGATTTATTACAGTGAATGTAGGGAAAAAAAGTTCAATTAGTGAGAATTAAACTCATAAGGAACATAAAGTGCTGGTAGATACTCAGTGGTTTGGCTGGCTCCAGTACTCATGAGGCATCTGAGTGTTTCCTCATTGCAGGCTCTGCCAGGAACTGGTGTGTCTCTCCATTTAGTGTGAAGGGGAATCTCACACCCACACTCCCTGGTGCTGAGAGACTTTGCATGCTGAGTGTGTCTGTCACAGAGCTGTTCCCACCTCGAGGAAGATGGAAGCCAAGTGCTCTGAGATGCCTTTGCACACCATTGGTTAAGGCAGGTGAACAAGTTGTTAGCCAAATGTGTCCAATGTTGGAACTCTGCCAGAAGAGTTGAAAAGAAGGCAGAGGAGAGCTTGCCCCTGGTAATTGTAACTAAAGATGTTGCTCCTACAGGGATCATAAAGGATGGCTGGCATTACCACAGGGACCATCAAAGAGAAAGTAAAACTTTAGCCTTATGATTGAAAAAAAAAGCTATTTATTATGCAACTGTTTGTGCTTGAAAAGGGCAGAATCCTCTGCATGTATTTCTGCTTTCCCTTGCTCCTCTCATGAACACTTAACAGCATCATCTTTTGGCTCTCATAACAATTTTCCACCAATTCTTTCATTCCACATTTCTATGAGATGGCTTTATGTATCATTTTCTCAGTAATACTTTGCTTCTGCTACACGTAGCATGCACATTTACTAGAAAAGTACTTGCATCTAAAACATAAGACCTTCCTTGTTGGCTGGCTTGATTGGACATCAGTTCTATGCTGCATAAGGCAGACAGACAGAAAGGTTTTGGAAAATGTGACCCAGCTGTCACGCCTGGCTGCACAAAGCATAATTGTATGAATATTGTCATCTCACTTCTGGCAACCCATAAAAAACAAGAAGCCAAATGGCCATACTTTTTTGCCTCTGCCAGTGTTGCTGTTCCTGCATGAGTCATGCTGTGACTTGATGCAGAAATCAGTGTCTCTTTACCAGAAAGCAGAATCTGCATTTGTGGGCATGATGTGCAGAGCAGGAATCCGAACTGTATGGCATAGGGCTCATGAATCGTTTGAGAACCATGCAAGCTGTAGGTAGGGCATTTTGCCTCAGCACAAGTACATTGAGCTTAGGACACATTTCATACTAGGTTTGAACAACAACAACAAAAAGAGCATCTGGTGTAAACACTTTGGGTTTAAAAGTTCAAAAGCCACTTTTTGAGACTACACCGCATTGCCTGTATATGAAATTTGATGGCAGATGTATTTGCTGTTTTCACCTACATATTAATTACCAAAGTAAGAAGAGCAGGCTGAAAGGCATACTAATACAGAAAACACAAAAATGTTTCTTACAAGAAAAGTGCTCTTGGGGGGGAAGGAGAGGCAGATGTCTCCCTGCTTGAGCCAGAAGCATGTATAAAGCACAAAATATAAATATTGATTCTCATACCAGATTCACTACAAGCTTGGATATGTTTTATGTAAAAGGGAACATAATTTTGAGAATCTCTCCCAGAGATGCCTGTGTAACAATCAAATTTCAATTGCAAACAGGAAAAAAACCATTTGAGAGTGGATCTTCCACCTTCTGCCATGTATCAAGTTAGTTGTAATCAATCATACAATTTCAGCTGTTAAATAACTGCATACTGGGTGGTGTCTGGTGGTCACCCTCATGTGAGGAAAGCAAACAGTAGTCAAAACACAACATAATAATATGGTAGAAAGCAACAGTCTGTTATTATTCTTGTTCTTTTCTGAAGCTGCCAGATGAACCATTGTAGTGATCTGCAGAACCTACCATGATTTTATAGCAGCTCTTGTCTACCAGAGTGCAGATCAGCTGGAACTCTGCAGCTCAGGGACCTGCAAAGCCCAGAACAGGCTGAAGTGGACCAGAGGTGAGGGTCTGGCTTATCCTGGCTCTCACCTGACACTTCATAGATAAGCAAACAACCAGTTGTGGGCCACAGTAGCTCAGCTGTCAACTTTCATAATCCTTGAGTGATACTCTGGGCTCTCAAAGAGACAGACAGAAGTCAAAGTACTTAGTAAAATACTGCAGTAAGGTTGCAAGAGTTTAATACGAAGTTTGAAGCTATAGATTTTACCCCAAGAGCATATGAAAATCTCACCCAGGAGCATAGTGCATAAGACTCATAAGTGCCCTTAAACAAACAAACAAAACCAAATCCTTGTTTTCACTGAAATAAGCAGTTCTGTTTAAAAAAGACTCCCTCAGCTATTTCACCCTCCCCTTTGGTTTCAACTGTTATTCAAAACTTTAAAGTTCTGCATCTGCCTCTTCATTTTGTGTGACTGAATTTCTGTTCTGCAGAGAAACTGGAATGTAGATTTGATAAAAAATTAAAAAAGCAGAAACTCAGAGAAGAGCAAAAATAGTTTACTTATTTCTAAAGGATATACCCCTTTCAAAAATGAAAAAGAAAAAAAAATGAAGAAAGGTATTCAATTGGAAGAGTGCAACTGATAAAGAAATACAATTTTTTTACTTGGAAGCATTTGAACTGTTGAACAATAACATAGCAGGGCTGAAGAAAAAAATCAAAATTCATTGGCCAAATTCTGCTCTCAGAAAGGAAAAGCTAAGATCAAAATCTCTCCCAACTGCTATCTGTTATCCTATTTCATAATTAAATCTTGCAATCTTTCCTCAGACAAAATCATCCTCTGGGATTGTTGGCATTTTTGTATGACTTCAAAACTTGGCACTCAGTGTTCTCAGGAGGAAAATCCTTAACAGTTAAAAGAATACAGCTGAATTGCAAAGAAGAACCGGCCAGAAGTGGCACGACCTCATCCCCTAGCAACAGAAATCAATAACAACAAAGATAACATAATAACACCACAGAAAGGATCCAGAGGGCAGATTATGTCAAGTATTATGTTGTTAAGAAAGAATGACATGTGAAACAGACAGCATGTTTTTAACATGGAAGATAATACAGAAAAATGTGAAACGTAGATAGAAAAAAGTGAAATACGAGCACAGAATAAATTAGCCTGCAGACTCTTAAAAGAGAAAGAAAATTATTCCTGTTCCTGCTTTCACTGTTTTATTTATTCAGTACAGAGAATTCAATTCCCAGGGGAGCAGAGGAAGGCATTTTATTTCACAAGAAACATCATGGCACAGGGAAAATAGATGACCCTATGGTGACAGCCTTGTTCTGGGACTCTGGAGACCCAGCTCATTTCCTGCTTAGGTACAGATGGTCCATACTACTTAGGCAAATTGTGAGCTTTCTATGCCTCAGTCTCCCATCTGGAAAAGAGTGACAATAGAAGTACAAGGATTCACAACTGAGATAGACTGGATACTGCTGTAGTCTGGGAATTACACAGGATTACCTACAACAGAAAGATTCCTGCCTCTTTTGGTACGGGAGGTATGTTTGCCTCTCAGGCAACACACTTCTCTTTTGCTGCTCAGGTTGCTCATATGCTTAGAAAAGGAAGGATGCTGTGATGGGGCAGTCTTCCATTTCTCTGCAATACTCAAAATTCCATCATCAGACACCTGCCAGAACAAAGGTTATTTAGGAATGGGTTCCCTGATACTAACTGTGCTAATGCTTTCTTATAGATTTGAAACACTAAGGTAGGGTGATTTTTTAAGGAAGATCCAATTCTAAGCAGAGCTGACCAGTACCAGGAAAACCTTATATGCCTATTGCTTGACATAAGGCAGCAATGCCTGACATCTTGCTGCCTGATTCTCCCACACTTTTGCCTATTCCTTCTCTATAACCACTCAAGTTTAGTCACAGCCCTTTTTGTGTCTCTGCTACACAGAGCAGTATGATGTAGATTCCATCACTGAAGATTTTCCTATGTATGACAAGACTGAAACAACCACCAAGTAATCTATTTATTTCATTAAGACTCTTCAGACACTTTTACTTGTTCCTAGCCAGCCAAGAATACTGTATCTGACCTCTCCACCTACTGACCACAGCCAAGGTGGCTTAGCCGTCAGGGACATCAAGGCCCCAGGCTCTCAGTTGTGTGAACAAAGCTTTCTACCTACTGGCTCTCATTAAATATCTGTCCCTTTTCATCCACATGCCAGGTATTTGCTAAAGTCAACCTACCTTAACTACCAGAAAAAAAACCCAAACAAATTAATAATAGCAAAAGGAACACTGGAGATGAATACTGCTGTCTCACAATGATTTCTACATACTGACAATTTGGCCTAAGCTACAGCTTGGTGAATTTGGTTTCCAGGTACCCAGAGAATTCAAAATCAGGATCAGAGTGAGATGTCTGCAATAATAAATTTCTGGGAGGTGAAGGTGCTTAGATACAGTGCCTAGGGATACGGTTTAGCACTTAACTGGTAGAGCTAGGTTAGTAAAGGTAGGTTTAAAGTTGTACTGGTTAATCTTAAAGGTCTTTCCCAACCTGAATGATTCAGTGAATCTAAGGTGTACTCTGAGAATATTATTTTCAGTTTGGGGGTTTTTTTCTGGCATTTTTGAAAGCACCTTCTGAAACACAAACTCAATAATGGTCGTATCAGTTACAAACCACAGAAACTTCCAAATTAGAAAGACACAGAGAGAGTGTATTAAAATGTACATGAGGTATACCTCATACTGTGTGTTTTGCCTCAGTTAAACACTCTTTATTGTACTTGATTTCATTATTTTTGTGGCACTTTGGCCAGTATTTTTACCTTTACATAAAATTTTAAATTGACAGGGTTCAAATGGCACACATGGGGGACACATAAGCAGAGATACACTTTAACAGAAAATACATCTACAGCGGGAAATGAACCTGTAACAGTCTGTAATAGGCCTGTAACAGGCCTGAACACCACATCTCAGACATCAACATGGTTAAATTGTTATATTATTTCCAGGCACAGTTTTGGCCCAAGGCTGACAAGCTTAACTTGCAAAAAAGTCCTGGGCCCAATTCAGAAGTTGACATTGGCCATGAGTGAAACCCAGTGGCAATTAGGATGCAGGAACCCTGATTAGAACCCTCATAGAATTTATGAGTATGGACGGGCTCTTCTGTGTCATTTGGGCTCCAAGTCAGTCATGGGCACATTTATTTTTACTCATATATTCATAATCTGTGAGTACCTATGCCTTCTTACCCTGGGAACCAAGCCCCAAACATATTTTTGTTCTCAGTCTTCCCAATTATTTTGATCTTGAGCTACTTCTTAGATAGTTTTGCTTTTTACGTTCTCTCTGTACAGCTTCCTACTGCCTTTTTTGACCCTTTACATGTGAAAGCCAGATCTGGTCACCCATCCAGTCTTACCCACCTCTTTTATGAGTAGCAAGAACCGATAACAGACCAATTATGATTGTTATTCCTGTCATAAGATGTATCTTATTCAGCACAGATTGTATCTTATTCAGCCTTAAAATGATGCAAACAAAAGAAGTATTTAAACATGCTGTATAAAATTAGGAGACTTTCCACCCTCTTTCTCAGGAGTGCCTGAGTGCTGTTGATTTAGCTATCTTGGCATCTGCCCTAGACTTACCAGCCAAACTAGACTATTTTTCCTTCAAAACAATATGTTTTGCAGATATTACTAAAATCTGTTTTTTTTCCCAGCTTCGTATGGAACTGTGTTAATCACAGCTCAGTGGATGGGACAATCAGTGCAGCTGATGCAGTTTCATAAGCCCTTCTCAAAGCCTGCAAAGTCAGTCTCCTCTAATACTGGCTGCTACAGTTCCCCCATTTGAGCTGCTGCTTAACTCATCTGCTTTTCTTTTGTGTCACCCTGTTCACCTTTTCTAAATCCTAAAAAGGTTTATCTGAGACTAATCAAGTCACTGGTGGTGACTTGACAAAAATGAGCCAGACTCTTCAGTCAGGGTGCCCTGTTTGAAGCAAGGTCATTACCTGCCTTTATTAGCAATTTTTGAGATGAAAAATACTTCTAAGGGGTGAGGTTGAAAAAAGCAAGAGAAGATGAGTTAATACATTTTTTTTCTGTCTGGTAATCATGCAATCTGCAGGGACACTGAGATTACTTGTATTAGTTCAGTTTTCTGGGATGTATTCACATGAAGTAAGATTTTCCACATGAAGTAAGAATTCTATGATTTCTTTGTGGCAACTACCATGTTTTCAAAAAGATCAGATGCTACTGCAGTTTAACATAGAACATACAGCCAGTTTAAACAATCCATACATTCTGATCCAGTAATAAAGAATTTACATTGAAGAAGCTGACAATTGTAACATTCATTATTATCATCTGTTATGTATTATATTGACACTCCTTAAAGATACTACAGTTACTGCATAGGTTTTTAAGTGTTATATGGTTTTTAAGTGTTATATGGCATCTTCCTGGCGAAAAAATATTCATGATAGGTCTAGCTGAAGCTCAGAGTGGAAAAGGAATGAAAAATCATCGCTATTTTATAATTCAGGCTTACCATGTTTTGTTGTTTCTCAGTGATAAAGACTGTTTCTGTGAATGCCAGCTGCTAAAAATTATCGTTTGACTTTTTTGTCTAGAATACATTGTAAAAAAACAGATTTCATTGATATTTGGTCAACTTTGGCCAACAGTTTTGGAAGGACTGCATACTTTCGGTAAGCGATCCCTGGAAGAATTTAAGAAATGTGTAGATGTGGCACTTCAGGGCATTCTCTAGTGCCTGAGATTGTAGTTTTGGTTTGTTTGTTTGAGGTTTTTTTGTGGGTGATTTTTTGTGGAGTGTGTATGGTATCTGTGTTTGTTTGGGGTTTTTTTTCGGTAGGGTTTTTTTGTGTGTATGGTTGGACTAAGGGATCCCAGAGGTCCTTTCCAAGCATGACTATTCTGTGATTTCATTGCTTCTAAAAAGCTCCCAGCCTAACTCAGAACTATTTAAAAATTAACCACTGCAGGACTGAGTATATGTTTATATAAATGAGCACATTATTAGCCTTGGCCCAATAAATCACAATTTTCAATAGCTACAGGAAATGGCACCTGCATTTGGTGGATCAAATAACACATACAAATCTCTATAGCTAAAATGAATGTAATTTATAGAAAGATTCCTCTATAACTGGTGGAAACATTTTTCTGCTTCCCCACCCTCAGTTCAATAAGAGGTACATAAGAGGGCATGTTGCTATTCTTATTTCTGAATTGCAACAACATGTTAAAGATCACATACATTTATAAAGAAGTTAAGTAGCTTATGATCTATTTTGGCTATAGACAACAATATATGTGTGATAATATGTGAAGTGGAAATATGATAGCTTCAAGAGGTATGACTGAAAGAATACTAAAAAATATTAACAGATTTGTATATACAGTAAAAAAATTATTCATGTCTTGAGCTGTCTGTAGAAGTGTTTGAGAAGAAGAATGGACTGCCAGCATCATTGATAATAATAATAATAATGATAATAAAGTTGCTGTTTTTCCACTCTCTGAGAACAGAAGGGTGGAAGAGTCAACCTAAATTCTCAAGCTTCATGCTTTTCTGTTTGTTTTCCTTTTTTTTTTTTTTTTTTTTTTCCGTAAATTTCGGGATCATACAAAAATGAACTGATAAACTTATAAATAATGCAAACATTTCCAGAAGACTCTGATATCTGAAGGCAGCACACTCCTTCCCAAACTTTGTTTTTTAAAAAACAAACACCCTTGACATCTTTTAACAAACCTTATTGTTATAAGTGCTGGACTAGCTTCTTCTAGAATGCAAGTAGACAACACTCCAGGCTAAAGTTACGAGGTGCTTGAGTACAGAAAAAAAAAAAAAAAAAAAAAAAAAAAGAGAAAAACTCTGAGAGAATAACCACAAAGAGCTTAAAAGAGGATGGAACTTCAGCCTGGTGTGGAAGGTAAGAACTGAAACCTTCCTGGGAGTCTGAAGTTAATGTATGTGTCATTTTGGAAGAGAAAGACTGCACAGACAAGGATATAGAAATTGCATGACAATACTGATTTTACTTCAAGTGAGGCCTTGACCTGCTATAACTGATAATTCTGCAAGTGTTGCCAAGAGGAGATCTGATTGTCTTCCTGAGTGTTTCCTAAAGAGCCATCAGAGAATGGAGATGTGAAGAAAAACATCCTGCAACGCTGCTCATGTCTCTTGCACAGAAAGAAGAGTGATGGAAAACTACAGCTAAATTTGCCCTTAGCATCTGTGTCTCAGATCATCATTCCTAAGCCCAAGGTAATGCAGGGAATAAAGGCACTGATATTCGAAAAAAAAGGGGCTACCCTCGACCCTCCTCCAAGATGGATATATTATTTCTTAAATGAAACAAAAATAGGTTTGGATTATATTTGTGCTTTGTTACAGCTGCTTCTTCTTCAATGGAAAGGCAAAGTCAAAAGGCTTGCTTAGTTTTTAGCCACTGTCAGAATAGGCCTGTTGGAAGAACAGTTGATCCTTGCCTCTTAAAATGTAAAGGATGTGATTATTCTGTCTGCAAATGAATAGCAGAAATAACTGCTGAAGTTAGTGAAGCCCAAAAGTAAGGAAAATAAGAACCACATCCTAAATGTCAGCATGGCCCCTCTAGATTTTCAGTGTTGCTTGGCACTTAGACATTTTTTATCTGAGGAATATAAAAGTCCAGTTCTTAATTCAATCTTGTAATACCCCTCTGAGCTTGGTAAAATGCCCAGCTAAGGGAACTTGAATACAGAAAAGGTTAATATTTTACTGACAGTCATACATTGTCAGTAGCAGAAATCAAAGGCACAAATGCCCAGACCTGTGCTGTAAATGTAACAAGCAATAAGCAAATTCTTCTGGCCATTGTCAGTAGATTTGTGTATCTGTTCTTTAATGGAATGCATTGACTATGCATCCTTTGGGGCTTAAATGCTCAGTAAATCAAACTGAGCTAAGGCTTGTTTTAAATAGATGTAGATTTCTAAAACAAATAACAGAATTCACTCAGAGAAGTGGATAATAACTCATGGATAGGTTGTTGTTTTGGAAAGAATAATCAGCAAAATGCAAGAATAATTTTTACAGTGCTGTGTAGTAACAGTTACCACTCCCATACAATATTACATTTAATAATAAGTCCCTGCTGGAGCTGCAATACAGCTAATCCTTAAATTGCTCCTTTGTGGAAGATGGGCATTACTACATATAGTTGCCATACAAAAAGAACCTGATGTCCGTCTGGAATCTGGAAAAGAACAGGATCTAGTTCAAGCCAGTTTAAATTTTGACTGCCACAAGTAAGGACATTAGAAGGAAAAATGGAACTAAAATGTTTTTCAGCATTTGAGAATCTACCCTATAGGATTTTCACAAAAGCTTGATGTAAACTCTTCAACTGCAGTTCAGGACTTCTGGAAGTCTGGGCTAATATAAAACCTGTATTGAATCCTGGTTAGTAGCATTTCCATAAATCGTTAACTTCCAGCAGTTAGAGAAAAAAACAGCAACATTCATATGAATTATTAAACCTGCAATAATTCACACTTAGGGAACATCTTCAGCACTTTTTGTAACCAGCATGTATTATAAGAATGTGCTTATTGAATTTACAAGTGGCATAGAACGATGAAGAATTTTGAATACCTTGGAGGAGAAGATTACAGTTTGAAATGAACCTGCCAAATCGAGACATGACCATTTGAAATAAAATGGTATGTAAAACTCTAAGAATAAATTTGAGGACTCTAGTTAGATGAGAATAATTAACTTCATAACCATCTAATTGTAGTAGGTAGGGCAGCTTATTAGACAGGGATTCTTTTGCAAAGCCTTGGTGTTTAGAGTGGGGTTCAGAAGCCATGATAACAATGCCATAGTGTTCGGAAAAAAAAAATAGATGAATTTTATACTGAGATATATGTACAAACTCATTTTCAACATATCAGAAGCAATCTTCCAGTTTCCTTCAGATGATGTTATACAAGTTGCTGAACGTGGTAGCCCTCTATTCAACTTTGAACTCAGTTTGAGATGGGGGAAAAAAGAACACTGATTTTGGAAACACAGTCCTAAAGGAAAGACTGAATCAATTGTGGTAGGTTGTGGGGAGTTGATAAGTTTTCAAACATACAAAAGGCTGATGGTGCAAAAAAAAGGAAAATCAATACCCTGTGATTATTGCAGCCTAAAGGAAGAGTGTGGCCAGCAGGTTGAGGGTGGTCATCCTCTCCCTCTAATCTGCTCTAGTGAGGCCACATCTAGACTACTGTGCTCAGTTCTAGGCCCCCCAGTTCAAGAGAGGCAAAGAACTACTAAAGAGAGCCCAGTGGAGGGCAACAAAGATAACTGGGGGACTGCAGCATCTCTCCTGCTGGTTGAGAGAAACGTTGAGAGAGCTGAAACTGTATTCTAGAGAGGAAAAGACTGAAAGGAGACATTATCAATGTCTATACCTAAAGAGCAGGTGCAAGGAGGTTCATGCCAGGCTGTTTTCAGTGGTGCCCAGTGGCAGGAACATAGGAAGTTCTACCTGAACATGAGGAAAAGCTTTACTGCAAGGGTGACTGAGCACTGAACAGGCTGCCCAGAGTGGCTGTGGAGTCTCCTCCTCTGGAGACATTCAAAACCTGTCTGGATACAATCCTGTGTAATGTGTCCTGTGCATTCCTGCTCTACCAGGGGGCTGACCTACACGATCTCTAGATGCCCCTTCCAACTCTGATGATTCTGTGATTCTCTAATCCTAAGCACTAAGCAATCCTAAGAAAGATTCAGAAGAGGCACTGAGAGGAGCTTTCTAACAGCAAGATAGAAAAATTTTCAGTAAGCTGCAGGAAGATCTGCAGTCTCCTCATCAGTGGTGAGACATATATATTTATCAGGAATGATACAGGCACAAGAAGATGGCCAGTTGATTTCTATAGAGCTGGTTCTATTCTGCTGAAATAAATTACATTCCTTTAATATTTCCCATGAACATCTGCAGTTTCCATTTTTCCTGGTGCAGAATGCAGGGCTTAATTGCACTCACTGCTTGATCTACCTCTCCACTCAGGCACTACCTGGACTGAATGGCTCTATCAGATGCTCAGTCAGTTCTCAATTACCACAGTATTAGCATGTCATGTGTTGGCTGAAGCAGATGTTAATTTTGAATGGGCTCCAGCTTTCAGATGTGGCATTTCAATCCAAAATAGAGGGGATGAGTTTGAACTTGATCAAGATAACACTTAGTTTTGCTTGAAGCTAAGGGTGGTAGAGAGAAAATGATGAGCTAGAGCCATTTCATACACAAGTAGATCAAGCACAGTAAGTTGCAGTGACAGAAACACCAAAATGTTAAGTCAAAGAATGTTTTAACAGGTAAATCATGCCTCCAAACTATTTGATTGGGAAGAGCTGAGTGGACACACATCATGCACACAAGCCTATATTCGTTGCAAATTATTTTTGGTTTTGCTGCTTCTTATAACTTAGGCTGAGAAATGTCTTTACACCAAAGGTTTTAACTAAGGTGAGATGTTTTAATTATCTTCCAGTTATTTTTCTCCTTGATAGCTTAAAAACTATATATATTGATCCTGGAGTAGGCATGTGCTAGCCAATCTTAACATCAGTTATGAAGAGTTCTAAAAGCTTACTGTAAATACATGCTCTACTGCTAAAATCCAACACCTTTTAAATATTCAAATTGTCCTTACTGCTTCAGAATGGCTTCTTATTTTTGTATGCCTCCACCTGTATGGACCAGAGGTGGAGTAACAGTAAGGAAAGATGAGGAGAGAAAGGAGAACAAAAGAAGAGCGGAGAGGGAAAGGGTGAAGAACACTTCTAACTCCAGTACCTCGTCTTTCTTTTCAGGAGTTTTTGCATTTAGAGCTGCAGATCTAAGAGTTACAATTAACCTCAAAACATACTGGGAAAAATGATGTTCTTAATCATATTTGTTCTGAAGTCAGTAAATCTATACCTCTGCTAAAGGCAGAAGAATTTGGACCCAAAGTTTTAGATGCTAATTTAAATTTTCCCCCATTACAGTGCTTGAAAAAAACCAAACCCACAACTATTTTTGTTAGGCTTTATGGTATACACCAAATTAAAGAACAGAAGACTTCCCTCTTGCATTCTTCCCAGAATTCTCAGTTGATCACTTGATAAGATGATATTTATTGTAGCCCAAGCTTTTAAAAATTAAGCACCTAAGAGGTGCTTAACACGTAGAAATTTGGGTGCCCTACGACTGCTGAATGAAGCAAGGCCAGAGTGTGTACGTCTTCCATTGTGCAAAACTGAATGTGCAGTTAAATTAAGAACAATAGGTATTCATAAATCAGCATGAGTGCCCATGAGAAACAAGTCTTCTAATTAAATAAGAAGAGAATAAGTGTTTCTTGTTCCGGGAATTGTTATTTGGTATTGAGGCAGAGTATATTGATAGTTAGTAGGGAGACATTTTTTGTTCCAAGAATTATTTGGTTATTAAAATAAACAATCCCCTTCCTACACATTATTTAAGTTAATTTAAAAAATAACTGCTTTAGAAGGAAATCACATGCATGCTTTTAAAAAATAAGCTTTAAAGTGCTTTTATACAAAAATAAATATTTTTTAATCAGAATAAAACAAAATTAAAAGTAGTATTTATCTGGAAACCTGATATTTTATTCTGTTTTTCTTCTAAGCTAAAAGGAAAAAACAACAACAACAAAACAAACAAAAAACTAAAGAACCCAAACTCCACAAAAAAACCATGCAAACAATAAAGACAGACATAGTTTTCTTGCAGAAAAAAAATCTTCAGTGATTTGAAAACAAACAAACAAAAACCCCCCAAAAACAGCCAAACAGCAGAAAAACCCCAAACAAACAGAGAAACAAAAAACACCCAAAAATACCATAGCTGGACAATTTCTTTTCTGGACAATAATTCAGAATTACAGTGGACCATTCAAAGTATTTAAAGTGTACTATTCAAAGCATTCACCACTCAGTGAGTACATGTGGCTTTAGAATGGCCTCATAATTTTGCGACCCTGAAGCTTGATGCTTCACAAGTGCAGTGAGTTACACATTTTCCCATCATCTCACCAAGGGGAGACAGGAAGCAGCACATTCAAGTTCTCTAACTTGGGTCCTGCAAACCCAACTTTTGATCACCTGTTATGATACTTTGCAGCTCTTCAAGTATAAAGAAGAACCTGGGTAAGTTATACTTGGTAGTATGTTCAGAATGCGTAAGTTTCAAACAATGAGGACATTGACTTCACATTTACATTAACCCCTTCAAAAATAAACCAAAGAAATGAAAACCAAAGCTTTTACTCGTCTGCAAGTCCACTGCTAAAAAAGGTCAGCAGTTGAAGAAAAAACTTTCAGTATGCCATATTGACTGATTGAACCCCATTAATAAAAGCCTGAGTAACTACATGTTTCCTGTACAAAGTGTAAGGGTCACCAGCCTACGAATCAGATTCTTTCCCACAGTTAATCTAAATTCCCCTTTAAGGCACACAAATCTCTTGTGTAGACACACTTAAACACACTTGGGATGGCTTTGAAATTCCATCTCCAGTTTTACTTGAACTACCTGCACAATGGTTAGTACATGTAAATTCTAGTTAATTTCCCTAGTTAATTTCTAGTTAATTTGTAATTAAATAATGTCCAAGTAAGTTCAAAGCAGGGAAATCCCATAAAGGCCTCATTTTGTACAAAGGTGAAACTCTATTTTGAGATTGTCCTCTATAGTATTTCCAAGGCAATGATCATTAAGTGGCCAGGGCACTTTGCTTGCCTAACCAAGAAAGTAAACAACATAAACTGAAAATATATTGTGTATCTACATGACACATCTGAAACCTTTTATACTCACAAAGGATGATTTGAATACATTTTGTCATGAGTAGTGTTTTAGCTTATGAGGGCACCTTTTAACTAGAAATATTTTTTTAAATAGAGCTAGTGGCTTTTGGATTAGTATTTTTCCACCCAAAGTGGGCCAGTTTCTAGACATACATCTTAGTCCTGAAAATATAGCCTAGAGAGTTGTCAATAGAAGAAAGAGCTAGTATTTGAATAGTCTGGGGCTGAAAGTCATCAAATGAAGAAAATATGTTAGGTTTTGAACAATCTGGGTTCAAGCTCTTGTCCCCTGCTGAAGCTTTATACGTCCCATTAGAATGTTGCATGCCTCAGTCTTGTACCTTATTGGTGTCCTTCAAACTCTGGTGTCAGCAACATGGAAATGAGGTAACTGGCATTGTACCAGCTCTTTCAGTCATTTAACTCTTGTTAAACTAAAACTATGATGGGATTTCTAAAGCAAACTAAGTTCTACTGACACTGCAATGCAACAGGCTAAGATACTTGCATGACTTCAGATCACAAAATCCTGCTGGACCCCAATCTATGTAATAGCAGAGGTAAAGTTTTTGAACTATTCCCCTTCTCCAGTCACAGCTCTTGGAGCTGGAGATTTGTCTCCATTATCAGGTTATTTGCATCATTGTGTGGTGGTTTCTAGAACATGCAGTAATTTTAGCCATACATCCACATGCTTTGGTAGATTTGTGTACACAGCACTGTTGCCACTACTATTTTGTATCTTCTAACACGAGGCAGGCTTTTCCCACAAAGCTCCTTTTGAAGTGACCTCTCTAGAAAAAAAAAACTTACTTTTCAAGTGGTTCGCTTTATTCCATGCAAAAAAAAAAAAAAAAAAAAAAAGCTGAGGAAATCTTTCTGACACTTTTTTATTTCTGGCTGTGGGTGATTTTGATGACACATCAAAAAGAGAGAATGCAGAAATACAAGGAGATATAAGCACAGTATTATTAGTTCCAGTTCCATAGTGATGAAAAACTTCTGTGAAGCTTGCCTGTCCAGGACATTGCACTTCCCTTGAGCTTCCAGGAACAGAGAACAGTAATAGACCACACAGCTGTGACTATCAAGGACATTCTTGACTTTTAAAGTTTTTACTATCCAGCCCTATAAACTACAGTATTTTCATGGCCATTGTAAAGCTGCAAGACTCTGCCTGCAGCATTTTTACAGAATAAACTCATAGCCCATGTGTGAGAACGTATGGAACAATTCATACTGAATTTTGTCATCAGGTCAGAGGACACACATTGTCATTGCCATTGTACCCAACTCCAAACACAGGATGTTGGCCCCCTGAGTGTGCAGCACCAACTAACAACATTTTACAAGGTAGAGGAAAGTAGTTTACAGAAACTGGATTTAACATGAGGGAAAAAAATCCCAACAAACCACCAAACAAAAAAACGCACAACAAAAACCCACCCAAGCAAGCATAGCTAAACTGAAACCCATTAAAATAAAAAGATTAGGAAGACATGACTATTTTTTCCCCCCATTGTTAAATGTAAACTAAGCTAATGGTCAAAAAGTCATGGAGGATGAGGGAGGGAAGTTGTGGATGATTGCTTCATTCTTTATTACGTCCCCTCTCCATCCTGGAGAGCTGGAACATCAGTGCAGTTCTCATGCCAGCTTCCAAGTAAACAACACGCACTTCCTGGCTATCTCTAATCTGGGCAGCAATGTGTGTGAAGGGAGAGTGATGAGTGATCTGTGGTTCTGACCAGGTATCCTGTTTTGACAAGGGTGTTTGTCCTTTACCCAACATATTGCAGAAGTTATTCTTGACATTTCTGTGCTATGGGGTTTTTTTTTTGTTTGTTTTTTTGGGAAAGGCCTAATTAGGTCTTTTGGGAAAGATTTAATTTGGATTACTGAGAAGTTTAGAGGGCCAGAGGTAACAATTAAAAAGAAAAACAAAACCAAAAAAAGAATCTGCACCAATAAAAAGGTTCTTGCGTTCAACATTTTAAATTACAGTTAATTAAAATATTCTCTTTGCTCTAATTAATATTTATACTATGTATTACTTGACAGCCTGTGGTTTAAGAGAAAGTTTTAAATTTGCTTCTAAAAGTTTTGAGGAGCTAATGGAATTGTTTTAGCAGCTAGCTTACCTTTCCATTCTATAAGTAGAAATTATGATGTAGAGATGCTCAGAAATTATTTTCAGCAAAAGACTTCTACTTTGGAGAATGCCCATTCAGCAACCCCCCTGACCAGTGGTATGTAAAGCTTCTAGTGAAGCTTTGCTGGCAACAGCAAAATTCTGAAACAAAATTAAAAATGAACAATGCACAGATGGTGCAATTAATTATCTGGTACCTGGAGGAGATTTGGTTCAAGGTCCATGTTTTAAAGAAGGATTTGTTGTCTCCCAAGTGAGCCATCTGTTCTGTGGGCTCAAGAAAACTCTCTCATTTGACCCAGTGAGTCCTTAGATATACTGACCCAAAGAGTGCCCACAAGGGAGCTTTAATAGTGGCTGAATGCAAGAGATGAGTGATTAGGTCACCCATCTGATATGTAGAAGATCTAAGTTGATGTTCCTCTTCTGCCAAATGCAGAGCAAAGATTTGAATAGGCAGTTCCATATCCCACCTGCCTGACATATTCATGTAGATACTGGGTTTTTCCATAAGGGGAAAAAAAAATCCTATGGGCTTCATGAGAAATATTCACAAAATTGCCCTTTTGTTTACAAGACAGCTTTAATAAAACGTTTTATATTACTGATGAAGAACAGAAAAAACAAAGTTTACATTATCACTAATGTTTAAATGGTCTAGTCCTTTGCACACTGAAGACTTGCTGTATTTATCTCTCTGTGATCCCTCTGCACTAATCTAATAACCACTTTCATTGGAACCTAGTTCACTGAGTAAATTGAAAATAACCATGCCAGTTGAGGCCCCAGTTCTAAATCAAAGAATGCTATGGTAGGCTTGTGACTGACTTCCATAAGAGGGCAACCGAAGCCTGTACTCCCTGCAAAAAAACATCACTTGTCATTTATGAACCTAAACTATCTATCATAGCTACATATTATGCTCATGATAAATACAACTGGCAACATGCCAGAGAAAGAGGACACCAAAAGAAGACAGGCTACTTGCATCAAAGACATCTGAAGGATTTAGATGAGCTCTGGGCTGAGACATCAAGGAAGCCAACAATTCTAACTATCTACTGCATCCAATAGTTACAGAATTAAATTTTTCTCTACCTAATACATCTGATGACAAAAATTGTTAATTTAAAATGGCTTTCGGGTAGCTGCCAAGCCTGTTCAAAATGTTCAACATTCAGAAAAGTATAATTCCCCAAAACAAACATGTCAAAACCAGCTAAAAATCTGTAAGATTTTGCATGAAGAAAATTCTTCTTGAAGAAAATTTTTTTTGAATTCTCAAACCTTTCTACTGCAGCCAGAGGAAGAAAAACTGGATTTACATGTTCTCCTTACATTCCATCTGTTTACACAGGGGTGGCCTGGGGATGAATTTGCCTGATTATTTTATCACTAGAGTTTTGTCAAATAACAACCCTTGCAATTTCACAAATCCAAATGTCTGTGAAAATGATACAGGTACTAGGAATTTGCTCTTTGCAATACGTTTCTAACATATTTTAAAATATTTTTTATTGAGAATCAAATATCCATCCACCTATTTTCTATCTGTTCATCTCTGTATTTGAATAAAGGTAATCCAGAGGTACAAATTCTCATTACACAAGAGCAAACAGGACATTTCATGGAGAAATATGCAGTAAACATAGGAACTGATTGTGTTCTTACAATATATTGGGAACCCAGTGAGACAATGAACTTAGAGCAGACCTCATTAAATAACACTAATTTTCTATTACTTTTTAAGACAGAATTCAAGTTCCCTGAAATGTTGTTAAGGATAGAGATTCCAGGAGTCATTCTGAGTACAATGCTCAAATAAGGACCACTGGAGGGAACTAGTTAAAAGGATTTACTATGAACTGAATATATTAGAAATAATGAATCATTACAAGCTGATGCCTTAGAATGCTAAATCCTCATTTTAGTTAAATATACTGGAGCTGCACAGGAATGATCTTGGAGGGTAATGAAAAGCAGAATAATGACAGATTAGCCAGTTCACTAACTTCACTGATTAAAATCTTTCTCCATAATGAGCAAACCAAATTAAATGGAGGTGTTAGGTAAAAATATAAAATATACTTTTCTGTTGAAACTTTTAATATTTCAGTAAATTTAGCTAACAGATTTCAGATCCGAAGACCCAAAATGTAACCTGAAGCCTCTCCCTACATTTTACTTGGAATATGATGATGTTCCAGTGATAAAGTCTAAATGAGTTCAACATACAACACTCACAAAACTGCATTTCTCACACTGTGACTACATTACAAGATTTACAGTTAATTCCATGGCTGAAGCAAACAGTAGAGAAAGAGAAGAATTTTAATCAGGTAAAGCTTCCATGAGTTAACTTTGCAGTGTTCTGGGAACAGCAACTTGCAAACAAAGAGAGCAAAAATTCCAGTTTTGGTACTCCCAAAGTATTACTTCTTTAAAAGTCTCCATTCAGCTTATACAAATGCAGCTAATTAACTAATTTAGGAAGAATCATCAACATCCCAGTTCCCATTGGAGGAAGATATGTTCCAAGGTAATGCAAAGCAATCCAAGGATTGCTTGGAAAATTCTGAGCCCCAAAACTGTCACATTCTCTTATGACTCATATATTTGCCTGCCTGCCCAAGCCACCTGGTAAGATTCATAAAACTAGTGACCCAGTGCATTCTTTTTTATTCCACAGCCCAAACCCAGCCATATTTAATTTCATTTATGCTACTGACAGTTTGAATAAATTTACTGGCTAGCACCCTGACACTTCTTAAGTCAAGGACAGATCTCCCATTTACTTCCTTGAGATGAGGACTTCTCTATAAATTCCATGGACTTACACCAATTCATCTCAGTGCTATCAGCTTAGTGTCTAGTCTTTTATATCCAGGGGTTACAGCATAAATAAGGTGACAATTAGAGATGTAAAGCAAGTTTAGTATCAATCTTCAAGCAGAACGTGTCAGCCTTGGAAAGCAGAAATGTGAATCTCAAATTATTTAAGTAGACATGCCAAAGGGAATATCTAACACCTCATGAATGGAAAAAGTGAATGTTAGATGGTAGGCATAATTGGGAAAGTACAACAACACTTGAAGCTGTGTGACTGATTTATATACAGCATAACTTCAAATATGTTCAACTGTTATTTCCTTTCTATGGTCTTTAACAGGAAAGCTTTGGTTATTTTTCCAGGGGTTTCTCTCAAATAGTGACAGGTACATGGAGAAGCTTTTCTAGATACTGTGTTTTTGAAAAATGTTTTGTCACCATCTTTTGTTAAAGATGAAAGTCTGGAAATCTACACACAGCTTTATTTTCCCTTAACTGTCATAGCTGTAGCAATAATCTGGGATTATTTTAGGACTCAGAGTCAACAGAGAGCAAATTAGTTTAGAAAGGGAGCCAAAGCAACCCAGTGTCTCTTTGTTAGCAAAGATGAAAACGTGCCTACATCAAGCTTAGCCAAAAAGCTCCTGCTTGCTAGGAGTGCTCCAGCTTTTAATGAGTTTCAAAAGCATAGCTATGATTCTATAAGATTTTGTTACTTAGAAAGTTTGTTTTAGGCTGTTATCTAAAGGGCTAGTTTCTGATCCTGGGACATATACAAAATTTTTGGATTTTTAGATGATGAGTTGAACTGCTTGCAGGTTTCTTTCAGCCTTCATCTTTACACAGATCCACCCTGCATAGACAGCATGGTTGTAGTGCCTCCAACACCATGCAGTATATGGGCAAGAGAGGCAGGAAACTTCACCAGCTGACTATTGTATTTGAGGTGGTCAGGAATCTTCATTATGGTTAACTGCTATTGCATACCAACCTGGAAGAAATCTGAATCAAGAAACATAAACAGGGGTGGATATTTCTAAGACATACTGAACTTCAAAGACCCTTCAAAGACCCTTTCTCAGAACTGACTTAAAAGGCTACAACAAGATCTTTTTTTTCCCATTTGTTAAAGAACTCCATAAACTTATATATCTTACACAGAACACTTTTTGTTTTGTTTTGTGCATGCTGCCAAACACATATAAATTAGAAACTAAAATCCAACTTCTAATAAAAAAATAAATGTTTAGATGTGAGTGAACCATGAGTTTGGCTAGGACTTTTTGCATAAAAATATGTTACTGAAATGCACTGTGGAAAAGAGTTGTAATTACTGGGAAAAAGTAGAGGCAAACACATCTTAGCTGTAAACTGAAGTATGCATCATCTTCAAGAGCTTAGATTCAATTTCTCAGTGGAAATTAGCACAAAAAAGAAAGAAATCTCAATCTACCTAAGAAGACTTCTTTCATAACCCAGAACCCAGTCGTCATAAAATACTAACGGTAATTTGAAGAGGAAAAGCTGTCTGACCTTTACAGGTAGACTAGCAAGGAACTAAAAATCCTCAAGTGCAGATAAAAGAAAGATTATGTATACTCTCTCTAATAGCAACACATAAATCTGTCTCATGGATTTAATGAAAAAAAATTAAATTTCTGTAATTTTAATCTTGGAAATCAGTGCCTTCCTGTTACAATCTTAATGGTTTTATTTTTTTAATCATTTCTTTAATGCCCTGGAGTCTTCCTTTTCTTTTGTACAGTTTCCCTTCTGTACAAAGCCTGGTGAGTTGCAGGTTATATTTATATTTCCAGACTGCACTCCCACAGAGCTTGGGATGTCTTTTTGTCATCTATTTGGATGGTATGTGTGAAAACTGTTCCAGTGCCCTCTAGTGAGTGAAACTCACAGTAAATCGAGCATTTGATGAACCCAGGAACATCAATAACAGGCATGTGATGTGTTGTGGACATCAAGGTTTCCCATTTTAACTTTCAATTTCCCAGTTGCTGTGGACAGTGGAACATCTCACAAGCAACACAGAACCTACAAGCTCTGGGGTAGGAACCATCAGCCTGGTGTAGAGCAGAAGATAGATACTGACAGGAAACCATATATGTTTGTTACTTGTTCCATCTTAGAACTAACAGCTTAATAAACAAATAACAATAATCTATAGATAATTTATTGCATTCTTAATAACTCTGTTCAAGAAAATAATGTTAGACAACTGATGTAGCAGTAAAGTTTACATTTGATTGTAAAAATTATGTTCTTTGAATCAATTCAGATCTTGAACACTTGAATTATGTAACTAAACCAAAGGCTAACAACTTGTGTGACAGAATGTACTATTTATTTTTCAATTTATAGTCTTATTAATCTAGAAGCAATGGAGAACCTTATAATGTAATTTATGTATGTATTAAACCAACACAGCTTGGTAAAACACATACAAATTTTAAGCAGTAAAGTATGAAGAATAAATGTGTAAGTTTAATTTTAAATTTCAACCATTTACAGCAATTAAAACTTGGCAATGAAACATGAAAGTATGTGATGATTTTAATTTTGGGCCATACATAGTCTTTTAGATCTAAACAATGAGTCAAATAGGGGAACAAGCCACATCACA
This sequence comes from Heliangelus exortis, assembly GCF_036169615.1. Classification (NCBI taxonomy): domain Eukaryota; kingdom Metazoa; phylum Chordata; class Aves; order Apodiformes; family Trochilidae; genus Heliangelus; species Heliangelus exortis. Next base: position 31,786,698 of record NC_092423.1, read on the forward strand.
GGGATTTTTTGGCTCCCTAGAAAATAACCTGGTATGTGGGTTGGTATCGTAAAAGCAATCTGATCCAGGAATGAGTTATCTACTGAATATATAGGTCTAAAGGAAATGGTAAGATTATTCAACCTGCCTGTACCAGCATGTCTCCTACCTACAGGTGTCCCACTTCTTTACAGACTATTGCTCAAACCAAAAAGGCACACTTCACTGAATTAGTTAGGAAAACCATACATATTTAGAGCTCTCTGGCAGTTATTTTATACCAGGCTAAGTTTGATTATGTGTAGAATATTCAAGCCAGCTCAAATTCTGTGAAGCTTGAAGAACAAAGGAAGTAACAAAAATCCAAGAAAGGGATATTCTGAGGTTTTCATACTGGTGAGCTCTTCTTTGAATACACTTGGAGGCTTTGGTATTGTCACAGACTAAACACTGCTAAGAAAGACCCAGTGCTTTAATCCAAGTATCCCACTGTGCAAACTTTCGCTGGAGTAGTTGGGTAGTAATTTGTGAGGCAGGATAATCACTTTTACAAGGTATTTCTTTATTTTATATATTTTTTTATTTCTATATAAATATTAGGAAGAATTTTTTCGTTGTAAGGGTGACAGAGCCCTGAACAGGCTGCCCAGGGAGGCTGTGGAGTCTCCTTCCCTGGAGACATTCAAAGCCCACCTAGATGCATTCCTGTGTGACCTGCTATAGGTGACCCTGCTCTGGCAGGGGGGTTGGGTTTGATGATTTTTTGAGGTCCCTTCCAACCCCTAACTTCCTATGATTTTATGATTCTATGATGTTGCAAAACATCTGCCTTTATTTACACAAGGATGGGTTTTTATTGTTCACTTCAGTTTTCATGCGTTATAACAATAAACATCCATCCTTGTGTGGATGTCCTTAGAAAACAGTGTATGCTTCAGTCAACCCAGAAAGCTGAGTGAAAAAATGCAAGCAGCCACAGTAGCGTGCTTGAAATTATAGTGGACAAAAAGTTTCAATGTGTCTTAGGAGAAAATGAATCTGTTCAAAGCCAATAACACAACATGACAACAGATCCTCTACAGGTGTGATTGTTCTGTGTCTTATTACTAGCGCTCTGAAATGCTGTTACTTCCTCTCCTTTTAACTTAAACTTTTCAAACTGCAAACCTTTAATCTCATAACATTTTATTCTATAATGTTCTTCATTCTATTTTCCCTTGTCAGCATGCCCCTTAAAAGATTTTAAAAGCATTATTCTTTTCTTGGTGTTATAATTTTTCTTTTCTTGTCCTTCCTCCTCACAATACGTAAGACAAAAAAAAAAAGTTATATTGCAGCTCCTGAAAATAAATAAAATTCAAACTTAAGGTTGAAAGACAAACCCTAAGAACATACAAAACTTCCACCCTGGTGTTCAAGGGTCTATCTTTCAAAAAAAGCCTGGAAGAGTGGGCTTTAATAGGGATGTTTTCTTGTTGCTACAATTGAGAGGGATTTTTTATTGTGGTTTTATTTTTCAATTTGGCCTCAGAGAAACTCTTAAAATGCTTTTTATCCCTCTTGAAGGTCTCAAAAACAATCTTTCAGAACTACCAATTTCCCTTTAGCAGCAGGAGAAGTTTGCCTGCCAGCAAGTCAGTTCTTTGTCAGAGTGAAGAGCTGCTCATCAGTAAATGCAACATCTTCAACACTGCATTTCAGTCTCTGCAGTAATAACATAGCCCTACCATTGACTTGAAAATAATTAGGCAGCAGTATCATTGGTATTTTTTTCACTGCCAACACAGCTCTTCAAAGCAATAATTCGTCTCTCTTCGGGAGCATCAAGCTCTTCAATTGAATAATGATGGATTTGAGCAAATACCAGTCTCAGCAGCAAGATTCCTGCCATGGAAAACATGTAATCCAGTGTTTTTATACAGTAATCTAGTATTTTCAGAACTACAATCAAGCCCTCCATAAAAGTGATATAATTGTGTGCAATCAAACAAAGCAGCTGAGATCTCAGCTTCTGAGACCTGTGTTTTCCTTTCAACACACACTTCAAACCAGTCAGTAATTCCCAAACTTCCTGCATGTTAGTACCATGTTCACACATCCCAAACAAATTCAACAACCTGTTTTCTCTTTCAGCATTGAGAGTACAGGAGGCCAACACTGTCCCTTTTGTATCAGCATAACAATCCTCCCAAGTGAGTTGCTGAGCTCCAAACTTGTCTTCTGAACAACCCATCCAAGCCCCAACACACATGAAAGTCTGTTTTATATCCCCAGTCCAGAACTCTGATTTACACTGCTACAGAAAACAACAACAAAAAAAACCAGCCTCACAGCACACTGATTCAAATGTAGGCTCTGGAAATATTTAGCCTTTATTCTCAGCAGTCTTCCCACACACCCCCATGCAAGCACTAGAAGGGAACTGAGAAGAGAAGGCTTAGGGGAGACCTTATTACAATGTTCCAGTACTTAAAAGGAATCTATAAAGAAGATGAAGACTCCCTGTTTACAAGGAGTCATGCAGACAAGATGATGGGCAATCGGCACAAGCTGCTCCTGGGGAGATTCTGTTTGAATACAAGAGGAAAATTTTTCACTATGAGGACATTCAGACACTGGAATGATCTCCTGGGGAAAGTAGTGGATTTCCCCACTTTGGCAAGTCTCAGATTGACAGGGTGCTGAGTCGTTGCATATAAACAATAATACTAGAAAGGTTGGATGAGATGATCCTTGAGGTTCCTTCCAACCTAATGTTCTATGATTCGCTATTTTTGCACATGGGTATAGGATTGATACTGTGTATTTGTACTTCAGCAGGACTAAACAACATGCATCCTACAAGCCTGCAGCAATACTCCCAAGAATTTAGGAATTACTGGGAAGAAATAAAATCCTTTACTACAGCCAAAACTGATTTGATAGAAAAACCATGGTGAAAGGCAACATCTGGAAAGGAACGGTACCAGATTTTTCATGGCCATGGTCAGATTGCCCAGCTTGGATGGCTCTTATGCAGTAGCAGTAAATTTCTGATCTAGTGGAGGAAGCTAGGAAGCAGGTGAGGTCCATGGAGGAGATTTATAAGATAAGCCTGAGAACAGGACCAGGAAAATTTAACATCTTCCTTGGTGCTATGGTCAGAAGTAATTTTCTCTAATGAGAAAATCCCCTTTTTTTCTTTGAAGAGGGTAATTTTCTTGCTGGAGAGTTAATCAAACCCACCATACAAAGTAGCTAGGTATTTTTCTGACATCTGTTTTTTAAAAAAATCAGTCAAGGCTGTGTGTTTATGTATGCAAATCTCTAAATCAACAGTTGTTTTCCCAATTAAGCTAACTGGTAGCAGTAAATAAGAGAGTAATCGGTAGCCTGTGACAGTGTAATAGAGAGTCTTTCTCCACTTAGTAAATAAGCAAATTGTGGTTTCTTTTACTATAAAGTGTTTTGGCTTGATTTGGAAATAAACCTCTTTTACCTCTGTGCCAAGAAAAAGTGTCCTTTGAAGCTATGTGTAACTATAAAGATCAAGCATTATCAGTCTTAGAAGCAGAGACTGAGAAACTTGCTGTTAATTTCATTAAGTACAGCTACTTAGAAGATATTTATCTGAAAGTATAATTACAGGAAAGAAAACTAATTCTATCATGGCCCAAATTTGTCCTGGTCCAGGACAAAGTGAAAACTCCAGACAGATTGCACCCATTCCAAAAATGAAGGAGCTCTTAAATAAGCACTGACAAACACTCCTTGAAACAGGGTTCTCTCTCAGATCTATCTTTCCACATGGCCCTCCTACTTCATGATCTGTGTGCCTAAAAGCCCCTTGTCCTCTCCACTTCCCTGCTGATCAACAAATCACCAAGTTCTCTTCATCACAATGTCTAAGAGAAGGTTCTTCCCTTTCCATTATCTTGAGACTTTGCTCTCATCTGTTCTTACATCAGTTCCTCAACATGTTTCCTGGTCCCCTTTCCCCCCCATACAAAATTTGTCAGTTTTAAATACCCATGGTTTGGAGAAAAAAAAAAAAAAAAAAGAATCTTAATGTTCTGCCTACATGTTCACAGGTTTTTTCTCCTTGTCTGAGCCCTTCATGTGCCTTCTCAACACCTACAACATAGAAAAAACTTGATTAAGATGGTATTAATTTTTTCACCTTGCTTCCTGGTAAGTAAAGCTGGGCAGAAAATTTTCTAAGAAGACCTAATCATCACCAATGTGATGGTGATTTCAAACAACCAAGAATGTTGATTGAAAAGATCTGTGCAAGTCAGGACAGAACAGGGATTAATCCCTTGTTTCTCCAACACATTACCAGAAAAGCAGTACTTCTGACAGTACTGATTCATTAGTAGCATTGTTTTTGTCTGACACAGTTGCTGAAGATACCACACTCCATTCATTCTCTCTTACTCTGATACATCACAACAGAAATTCTTATGCTCTGATTTATCATAAGATGCTGTGTGGGGGACTGATGCTACCTCATGAATTAATTCATGAGTAATGTTACTATGCATTTAGGACTGCCTACTTAGTCAGTGGTTACCAACTATCCTTTCATGAAGAATAGCCAAGTAAGAAATTTTCTTTTGCATGTCTTATGAGTAGTTGTTCTTACTGTTTTGCAGTTTACATTGAACTCTAGCCCTCACCTCATACAAAGCAGTGAGGAAAATTCTACATACTAAGAAAAATCAACAGGAACTCTAGATCAGTCCTTTCCTCAATCTGTCCTAAATGATTCTTAATTATACTAAAAATGGAGCAACTGTTTAATTGAAGAACAGCTCAGAAGCTTGGGACTATGCATGCTTGCTGCAAGCAAAACAGAAAAATAAACAGACAAGAGTGTCATAACAACAGGAAAATATGACGAAAGTGCCTCCAACCACCACAAGCTAAACATTTGGTACATTCCACCCACAACGCAGTAAACCCAATGTTAAATAAATACAGAAATGGCAGATTCACTTGGACTCAAGTCGTTTGATGGTTCTGAAGTGAGTTGTGCAGGAAAGTGTGTGGAACTCTGGATTCACAAAATGCAAGCTGCCATTCATTTTCATGCAGTAGTGACTAATGAGGATGCAGGTGGGGGAGAGTCTGGGAAATATTAACAGAAAGAAAAACTAAGTTGCTAAAAATACAGCAGGTTTCAATTCCGAGTTTATTTTTTTTATGGCAAATTACATAGCTTACATTATTAAGATTCAGCCTATGTAAAACAAGGCAAACATCAGGATTTACCCAGTTGTAGAGAATACATAACCCATCTTTCTCATTTGCTCAATAACTCAAAGATTACTTAACACTTAAGCAAGCTTCTGTTGTTTCCTTACACACTTGCCTTCTTCCATTAATATTTTACACTAATTGCTGTCAAACTCAAAGCTTTCTTTTTAAGAAATCAGAATTGGAAACCAAGGTTTCTGAGCTAAATTTGTGTCAGATAATGTGCAGAACATTTCATACTTCAGAAGTAAAATCATGAGCTACCATTTGGTTGCTTATAGGAGTAAAGGAATGGGGTTTTTCCTGTTCTAATTAACTGCTCCTTCTATTAAGTATTATCAAAACAATCTTGCTAATAATGAGTTCTTGTAAGTACTTTATACTGACTTCAGAAAATACACATAGATAAAGAGAAATAAAATTGTCTGTTAACAGCCCACCCTTTGATGAGCAAATGTTTATAGCCACTACAATTTACATAACTCATAAATGACTTTTTTTTTCTTCAGATAGCTGTTCAATTCACAACAGCCTTATGGTCTTCCTTTTGCTAGTTTTTCAGTGCACTTGCACTACGCTACATTGGATTTCTCTTCAATTATTCAGTTTTACCATGAATGGCACTGAATTGGATTATTTATAAATGCGAGATAAACCAATCAAGACTTTGCCAAAACCTTATGTCTGCTTATGACTGCTACAAGTCAGTTTAACTTACACTGGTGCAGATTAAGCACAATACATGGTTTTGATCTATCATTCCTTACCTAAACAAAATTTAGCTCAAAGAGGGTAGAAGCTTTTCCAGTAAGATTTATACTCACAATCTATCTCAATTCTGTCAAGTAAATTCTATTCAGAGAATAACATCTTTTTACAGTCTAGACAGTAGAAATTAGAAAAAGAATTAGGAGACTAATGGAAAACATATTCATTAGCCTGAAAAAAATGTGAGTATTCTAGACAAAATTAGACTATCAGAGGAGCATGAAGAATTAATCTCCCAACACATTTTCACAGAAATATTTGGAGCACAGTAGGAAAATAAAACAAAGCTGAAGGAAGATATTAAATCTAGAAAGTGCTGCAGAACAAAAACCTAAACAGTTAATATCTTTTCTGGTAAAACAGAACATTTAAACTATTCCATTTCACATAGCCATCTTGTTATTCTATTTTTTTTTTCTGGTAAAATAAAGCAAGATGGATAGAAAGACAGCAGTAAAATTTCAGTTTAACGACCTTAAAAATTCCAAAGAATGCGTACCACAGATATTCATTTTACGCAGACAAATCAAAACTAATCCTTTTCTAAAAGAGTAAGGTGATCATTTTTCAGATAAGGTGACTTGTTCTCAGTTGTAAGGTGCACAGCACTCTTAACTTTTCTGGCTCACATTAAGGCAGACCTGGGACAAGCTTATGAAGTGCTTCCACTAGTGAGTCATTTATTCATCACTGTAAACCCTGACACTAATCAGAATAAACATGAAAGTTCTGTAAAATGCCCTGAAGTTGCAGTTAGTCAGAAGAAGGGGAAAACAAAATCTTGACAGCTTTTCCCTGGAACAGTGCTGAGGTTATCACTGGTGATTCATCACCAGCTCTTTAATGCTCTGAGTGCAGAGAAAGTGCAGTAGTGAGACTGACTTTCTACATAAAATGACAAGCAATTGAGGAGAGGCACTGAAACTGCAGTGCACTCTGCTGCATTTGCGTATACTAACCAGAACATGGACCAGCAATTTAATAGGACTGTTGGCAACAAGGAATTCCAACTATTTCTAAGCCAACACATAATTTTTAACACTGATCGCTATCTTAGAAAGTGAATTTGTTCCTCCAAAAGCAGAGTGCTTTCAGTTCCTGTTAAAGAAAATTTTAAAGTCAAATGACCTTAACTCCAGCAATCTCTGTGGCCTCAGAATCTGCCTGTGGAGAATTAGCACTATTATTTGTTATTCAAGGATAGCACTTCACTATGTCTAAAGCATAAGAAACACAGAAAAGATGGGCTCTAAAACAGCTTGCAATACAGACTGAAAAAATTGAAATTGGAGCCAGGAATGATAAACAGCTGTCTAACCAGGGAAACAGATGATAGGGAGCGATACTGAAAGGATTTAAGTCACATGTTCTGAAAGTCACACACGAAATCACCAAAGTCCCATCTGCTACTCAACTGCTCTAAACATCGAGTTACCTAGAACAAATAAGGGACACAGTAATGTGTAACTAAAAAATCTGCAGCAACTCATAGTTAGATATGTGCCCCTTCAAAATAAATACCAGATTCATGCTTGAGTATTGAGACCCTTATAAATGACCAGCAACCAAAATAATAACCTAGCAACATCAAGATGCAAGGGGAGCTTTCTAGAGAAAGCCAGCAGGAAACATTATGCCTAGGATCCATCTGAAATCCTGAATCTCTTTGAGACTTAAAGCCTTGAGCCAGAGCTCAGGCAGATCCTGAACTGCCTCAGAATTAAAATCTCTCCTAAGACTAGATACTTACAAAGATTTTTTTTTTAACTTTTTTTTTTCCAGCACAGATGAGCAGAGCTCACTTTTGAGTATGCAGCTTCTGAAAGAGATAAATAGTGTCAGCTCTCCTGTTTCAAATGGCAGCCACATTTAGTAATTCTTGCATTCACACAAAACTTTTGGGCTCCTAAAAAAGCATCTAGCTGAAGTGTGCATAAGATAGCAAGGCACACCTCAGCATTTTGCTTGCTACTGTGTTCCTATGAAAGTATTTATGTCAATCCCAGGGCCAGGAGAGAAGCGTAAAGGTCTGACAGGTTGCTTACTGGGCTCCCAAAGCTTGTGTGTGTTTAAACTGTGGGAAAAAGAATTTCTGGAAGAATCCAGGAGTATTCATCTTCACCTGAATCCTCTAGGTATGGACACATTCACTCACACCCCTCCTTATGCAGCTCACTATTTTGTGGGGGGTTTCACCACTTGCTGATCTACAAGCAGTATCATCCCTTCCCTTTGAGAATAGATCTTATTTTCCTCTCCTGAAGAAAAAAAAAAAAAAAAAAAAAAAAAGACATAGAAACACAGATTCTTAAGTAGTACATTAGCATTCTCTGTTGAACTGTTCCATCACTGCTCTGTCCCTAATACTGATTAATGTTAATGGGACTTTCTGTGAAAGCACAAAGGGGATCCAAGGCCACTACTTTGTGCTTGGAATTGTAGGGTTCCAGTTTCCTGAGAGTCTTTCCTGCTGTAGGAAACAGTGCGGCTCTCAGTTGAAAGCTCTGAGTCAATGTTGAATCATTGCCCAACGTGATGTGAGAGGGCAGGAGTGTGTGTACTGTTTTTGTTTGGCTTTTTTAAAAAATAAGAATGTCTTTTGAATATAGGCATAAAATTAAGACCACCACCATTTTAAAGATCGGACACCCCAAGGTGCTTTTCACTCAATTACCCACAATGGTTGCATTCCTAAGGCCATTTCAAACAGATACAATATCCTGCCTTCAGTATAGTATTGCCTTAACAGCTTACTTAATAGCTTCATATCCTACTGGGGAGATAACATATTTCAGCAGCGGATAGGAACAGCAGGAGAGGAAGAGTGACCTTGTGCTTCAGCATTAGAGGTTTAAAAGATCTAGATTTGAGTTCTGAAGTGAGAAGAGCAAACAGCTTTGGTGAAGTTGGCTCCGTTGCTTAGATAAACATTCAAAGGAGACATTTTGTGCCTAAACATCAGCCACATCAAAACTGTAATCCTTAAAACCGTGATCTTCATCAGGCCTACTCTCCAAGCTTCCTGAAAAGGTTAATTCTCTGAAGACCCCGAACACGTAATGCACTACAGAGAATACTGATGCTGCCTGTAGAAGAGAAGTAGAGAATTTTGTTTCTTTATTTAATGTCTATAATAAATCATAGAATCATAGAATGGTTTGGGTTGGAAGGGACCTTAAAGCTTATCTAATTCCAACTCTTCTGCCATGGGCAGGAGACACTTTCTACTAATCAGGCTGCCCAAAGTCCCATCCAAGACAAAGGTCTTAGAGTTCCAGGTCTTGTTCCAAAGTCAGCACATGTACTTCATCCAATAGCTTTTTTATTTAAAACATAAACCCTCTCCAAACAGTAACCTAAACCCAGTCCTTTTCCATTCCTTTAGAAGTCTCAAAAAAGTAGACCAAACATCTTGTTCCCTCTCTTTGGTCCAGTGAATCTGCAACAAATTCACATTAAGTGGAACAGCATCAACAAAAAGGTAGAGAGTATGGCTAATAGGAAGTGCCCACTTTTGGAAGACTTAGGTGTCTTCACTCATCAGGTGAAGATAAGAATCAACCTCTGTCTCTTCCATCTTTAATCTATGTTCTAGCCTGTTTGAGATTGCCCAGCGAGTGTTGCCTTCCTACACCCAAATGAAGACAAGGACTCACACTTTTTCTGGCAGATAGGTTGCAGGCAAGCTGCCATTAAAAAGAAGGAATTAGGAGCTGCAGTTCGTAGAGAGGCAGTATTTTTTTCTTAGAGTTCTATAAGTGGAGAGGGCAGGGCTTAGGATTTAACACGGCAGTGCTTTGCATTGAGCTATTAGGTCAAATATGCAATTCCCTGTTGAACTTTCTGGTTCCTAAAGTTCTCTTGAGGCATCCAGTCTTCCCCAGGCAGTTTGCCAGGCACAAGAAGGAACCTAGGTGCCAGCTTGTAACTCTCAGCCTGCCCTCTGCTGGAGGAGAACACACATGGGCTGTGCTTTATCAAAAAGCCTGTAGCAAAACCATGACTGAATTCTTAGTTTGTGAAATGCTCAAAGGCTCCTTCAGGACAAAGAATTGTATAAAACACAAGACGCTGTTGGTCTGATTTCCACACCAGAAAGTCAATGACAGCAGGAAGAAGTTTCAGATAACTAGAAAACCTGTCTGAGACAGAGTGGGGAATACCACTCTAAGCAGTTTGGCCCTGTGACTTAACACAGTATCTGTACTTTATGTTAAAGTTCTCTCCTGTTTTGTAGTCCATGTTCTATAGAGCTGACGGTGTGTATTCACTATCCTGAGCCAGGCATTCTTAGTTCTTTTATCTGGCTGGCATCCCTCTTCTGAGTCCATGGCACAGGAAGACCAGATGCAAGTAATTCAAAATCCAGAAATAGCAGGGAGAGAAAGTAACGCCTGTTGCTTTGAATTTTGCAGTGGTCAAATGTGAGATCTTATAAAAAGTGAAGAAGAGAGCTCATTTATCAGTTTTATCTCTTTCAGACTCATATGTCACATCCTTTTTAAAACAGACTTTCTCCTAGAGCAAATAGGCTGACCAAATTAGCAGTGATTAGTAAGGGGCTCTAGATGTCACTTTGCAAGCCCAGAACATAAATCACTATCATTTTATATGAAATGTGTCCAAAGCTTTTGAATATAAAGAATCTCTAGACCTGGAATTTCAACAGTGGTCTCTGGATTTTACTGGCCTGGACAAGCTGTGCTGCTATCAAAATAGATAATTCCTCTTCATCCCTAGGACTGGGATATAAAAAATTAAAAAGCAATAGTTCAGAAATTACTTTCTGAAGCCCTAAAAAATTAAGTGACTGACAGTGATACTGGCTGTTATTAAAAAGCCAGGGCATACACTGAAATAGGAATTGAAATAACAGCAAACATGATTTAAATCTGAATGCATGAAAATCCTGAGATAATCCTAAATGATATCTTAATGACTTTATGAATTAGTGCAGTTAATAAAAGCTACTGTAAACTATAAATAAGCATGTCTGCAACAAAATAAGCTTGTTCTATTGTATTCTTGGATTAGTCTGTAGAATGACTTTACCTATTAAGGAAAACAGAGATTTCAACCCTTGAGAGAAACTAGAAAACCCTAATTAAAATGACCCTAGAATAAATTTGATGCAAATACAACAACTTCAAAAGCGAGTGCATCTAGCAAAACATGAAAGCAGCTTCTTAAAACAAATTACACTTTTTGAAAAAACTCCTTTTTACCTAGGCTGAATGCAGACTGTGACCCTGTGAAGCAGGGCAGTGAAAGGTCGTTGGCTCAGGCCTATTGAATCAAGTTTTAAAGTAATGCAATTTCTCACACATATGAACTATAAAGCCCTTAAAACATTTATAAGGCCCATGTTGCCATATTCATAACTACCAAGGAGAAACTCTTTAAAAAAGAAAAAAATCCAGAAAGGATTGAACAAAAGGTCTTGTCCACCAGGCAGAAACCAGGCAAAATGTTTAGCTTTCGTGTAGGCTCTCTGTAGGTCTCTGTAGGCTCAGGACAATTTCCCCTTGGTAGCAGGTGCTTTTTTTCAAGCATTTACCATACAGCAGTATGTGTTTTGCCACAGAAGTTAAGCTGTGGTTTTTAGAAGCTTGGAATATGTACTCTGGGTTTGTCAGCATTTATTGGGCTGAAGAACACAGGAAAAAGCATATTAGAAGTCAGAGGGATATGTTTGTCACATCTCTCCAATCCAGTGTTCTTGTGACATTTTAACTACACTTCATTTGTTGTTTGTTTTTTCAGCTTAGCCCTTCTGAATTAGGACACTTTATTCATAAATCCAGATATGCAGAACAGAGGTCTGGCATACAACTTCAAGGATTTGCTTAGGGAAAGTCTGACCCGTCTCATGGCATTTTATTTATTTACTCATTTTTCACTCTCTCTGACTTTCTTTTGCTTGAAGACAGGCAAATGCATTATTTCCCAGTAACTTTTGGCTCTAATTGCCTGTCCCTTTTATTAAGTTGCAGTTTTCTCTCTTAATAAGCTCTGAAGTCATTTATTGTGAAAGCATTTTTGTCCACCCTGCAGAATGGGAGCTGTGGTTTTATGAATTCCACCTACTTCATCCGGTGCCTTTTTGGCATTAAGTGTCTACAGCTATAAATCACTTTTTCTGTAACAACTCTAAGTCATGGTTCTTGCTTTATATACATCACAGGATGAGTAGACAGCACTATCTACATTTTGTTCAGTGTCTGATAAACACCAGAGCTGGATGTCCTGGTCCAGACCTATGAGGGGCCTGGCTGGAGCTGCAGCAAGGCAAAAGTACCAACACTTGAATGTACACTTTCATGATCATGGATCATCACTGTCAACACTATTCAAAGCAACGTGCTGAAGAGTCACTTTAACTGGCCCTCCAAAACCTGATCAATTCAAGCCATGCATGTCGTGCCATGAAGATAGACACCTTTAAGTCCCTGGGTTAAAAATAACTGTGTTCCTCTTAAGAAACAAAGCATCAAGGAAGTTATATTTCCCAGAGGGGAACCTCTGTACCGCTTCCACCATAAAATGAGCTACCATAGAGGACCTGGGGTTAGATTAGCATGTGGTGTTATCCAAGATGGTTTCCAAGAGCTTAATTAAGATGTTTAACACCAACCAATGATCAGAAAAAGTGCAATGTGGATGACTACAACACACATTCTAGCCTTTAAAAAGGTTACACTTCACTTTTGGAAAACATTTAGTTCCCTGTGAGTTATCAGAAACCTAACATTTATAGAGAGCTGAGAATTTCTTCCCTGAAGCTGGTACTATGGTTCCACTTATCACAGATCACCATGCCATCTGTGAGCAATTGCCTTTCACTTCCTCTTTAAAACATAATCAATGTGCTAAGCTAAGTGTGGTGCCAGTTCTTTCCTGAGGTTTGAATGCATTAACAAAGACATTTACAAAAAGATGAAGTTCAGCCCAAGCCTTTTTCTCCAGCTTGGCTTTATAAAGAGTTGCTGCTTCAAATTTGCCCACTGTGAATTCTAAATACTCCCTGCTTTTCTGTTTCTACTTCAGAAAGCCCTTAAATCTCCATGAGAGCAGTAGCATACTTTGGATGGTACTTCTCTCTTTTTATGAACTATATAAAAGGTTTGTTCTCTAGGGGAATGGATGTTTCAAAGTTAGAGTTATTGCTGCCCCTTCTTCCAGAACAGACTATTAGCTCCTCCATCCTTGTATAGTACCAAGTTTGGTCTTATACCATCACAGTAGTGAGAATAGTAAACCTGGGACCTTAATGACACTGTAGATTTTTGGGAGGGAGGGAAGAAAAGGAAGGGGGAAAAAAAAAAAAAAAAAAAAAAAGACTGTGTTACTTTTCAGTAGCAGTTGCACCACATCCTAGATAAAATTAAAAGTAGATATCAGTACACTGGCAGTGCTGTCCAGGTTCTGTTTTATGTAGTGGAATTTGAAATGCACCACCTTGTTACATAAGAAAGGCCCTTTTTAAAAGCTTTAACTTTTTCTTCATTGTAGCCAATCATTTTTTCCATATTTTCAGGTGTTCAGAGGACTGATTTTTATTACAACAAAGACCAGCAGAGCTGGAAACAACTATAATACATCAGATCTGCTTATATTTCTACAGCACTTGCTCTAAATGGAGGTCCTCAAAAAAGTATCAAATTTATCAGGTCTGACTGTTCTGAACAGTTCACCTAGGCACTGGAAAAGCACACGTGCTTCTGAATTCACATTAGAAGTTCACCCAAATATATATTTTTTTAAACTTCCTACTCTCCTAATCCCTGAGAGTTATGTTAACACCCACTTATTTTTCACCATTAACAGTGGTTTTAACAGTATTAGCATTAGTAGACACTGTGGCCAATTGGAAGAATTCTCCACAGAGATGGTTGAATCCTCAAAATTTATACTAGTGGAGCAGTGAGAGGCAGCTGATGCTTATCCCAGTTCTTCATGCTCCATGGAGAAATTTTTATCTCTGTAGTCTCCAGTTCACCTCATTTAAGAAGAAATGCATAACATTCAAAATTGGATGATATTATTATGGCAGTACGACTGTGCTCTTTGCAATGACTCCAATGCACTATTTCTAGAATGAGCTCAAAAAATCTCCTGAAGGTTTTCAAATAAAATGATAGAAACACTTCTTTTCTCCCTATTATTTATCCAGCTGCAGTACTACCTGTATTCTCCAACTCTGCCTCAATACACCCAAAGGCTAATTCCTATTGCTTCAATAACACTCTAATTGACAGAGTACAAGCTCTTTTCAAAAAGTATCATTACTTCAACTGTGATGATGGAGTCTCCCAGAGAGCCAATGTCTGAAGTTTCAGTTTTTGGAGCTCTTTTGGTGAGAAATTAGTGTGACATTAACGACAAAGTGATGGCTACAGGTGTCCTTGTATAACATCTGCAAGCTGTACTAGCACTCTTCTAATTCCTTCAGTGTTGCAAAGTGTCTGTCTAATTTTGCTCACAGGATTTGATTGTGCCAACTCAAACCATTCTATAATTCTCTGAAACATCAGGACAAAAGGTAAGCTGAGATTATGACATTGTTAATGCATAATGAAACTAAAACACACAAAAAGTGGTTACTGGATGAAAGACACATAGGAGGCTGGTGTATATATATAAAACATTTAAAAATCAACAAACCTGCAATAGACCATAAGTGGGCTTCCTCACAGAATCTACCAGCCTTGATGACTCTTACAATGAAGCATGAAGGTTGACATGGAAGGCACCATCTATTTCTTGCAAACACTTCCTCTCTCGCACAGACACTTATGAAGTGCCAGTTCAACCCCATATAATTCATTCCAGCATCCTTTGCCCATTTTTCTAAGTCAAGCACTTGCACTCTCACTTCTCAACTTTTACACAGGGCAGTTTCAGCTCTGCCTAAAAATTATCCTCAAATCTCACCATGCTTTGCCATTTAGTTTGCCATTTAGTACTTCTTCTTGTTTTTTTGTTTTGTTGTTTTTTTTTTTTAAATGTCATTTAAGATTTGGTAAGAAATTAGGTAATATTTTTTGAAACTATTTAAATAAATATTGAAAAAAAAATACAAAAACAGCCAACACTGATACATTTGCTATGTCAATTCCATTAAATAAGGCTTAAAATTTTCACACTGATTGATGACTTTCTAACAAAAGTCTCTGACTGCAGAATCTTATGTGCTTTGTCCCACTTCCTAAAAAACCTCCTCCTCCTCCCCCCCGAGCCCCGATATTTATAATTCCCATCTAGTCTCATAAATTCTGTAACAGCAACCTATTTTTTAAAGTGCCTAATATTTAGCCTCGGGAAAAAACTGTGCTAGAGTCCACAATAATATTGTCAGTGGTTTCTTTTGTGCAATTCCCAGTGTGGTTTCACTTGCTGGTATGTGAGGTTGCACAATTCCTTTTTAAGCTGTGCATGACATTTTTCAGTTTGTCTTTCGTGCTTCCTGAGAAACTTAGATGCTGCATTTTCACTTAAGTTTAAGACTTTAAAATAACTCCTGCCAAGAATGACTTCAGACACCTTGATGCCAAGAGGCAGTTCTGCCAGTCAGCATCAGTAGTAAGTGATGAGAAAGCTACATTTGTGAATGGAAGGTTGAAAACCCCTCAGGTGCTCCTTTACAAAAACTGACATAGTGGACATTAAAAAGAATAATAAAGCAAACAAACAAAGCTATAACATGTCTGTGAAATGAGACTGCTCAAAAGTCAGGAAATGAGAAACCAAGTAGCATCTCTGAGCTCCCTCTACATGCAAAGTGCAGAGAGCCCACTCTGGGACACGTACATAAGATCCCAGTTTGCACACTGATGTGCAATGGTGTGTTGGAACCCAGGTATGGCTGTGCAAGCACTTTGCTCAACACCAATATTTGTATCTGTCATGGGAACTGCTTACCCATGCTGCCAGAACTGAACAAAGCACTTAAGCAAGTGAAGAAAACCCCTGCGACTCCAAATCCCCTGACAGTCAAATAATTTTCTTCAAGATAGAGAGAGATGAGCCAATATACAGCCAACTGGTAACATTTATAAGGTAATTCTGCCACTTGCAATTGATTACCCTGTGTGCCACTTGCATACAGCTTTATTCCTGCCTTCTTACCCTAACTCTTTAATCTGGTGTCTCCTGATATTAAGCCTTGACTTGGTCCGATCCTACGCTTCTTGGTTCTTGACAAAAACTTCTCTTTACTTCTGAGGCTGCTTGGCCCTGATCTAATCATGGGTGTGCACTTCCCAACTCAGAGTCCACAACCCAGATACTACCTAGGATACACATACATTGTGTAGGTAGACAACCTGCTATTAACTTCTTGTCAGCAAAGCAGAATATCAAAGGAACTGTGGTACATAGCAGCACTATGAGTAAAATTGCTGGGAAAATAATACAGGAAGACCTAAATTCTTGGGTCCCATGTCAGGATGAGCAATTTCAGGCATATTCAGGAACTAGGTTTCTTGTTCACAGTCTTTGTTTGGTGAGGCAAGGCGTGCACTACAGGCTGTCCTAAAAGTTCACAAGGTTAGTGCTGGGCTCTCACCTGTGTGGAGCAACTCCTTTAAGAAAGAGAATTCTCTGGAGTGTACCTGAGCTAGCTGAACCACGGCTGAGTTAGCACCAGCCATGCCTGGGCTTTCTATACCCATAGCACCTCTTGTTGGCAGTATAAGCTATAAATGTCCATGTATCCCCTCAGCCCTTTCAGCAGGTGTTTGGGCTCCTTAAGGAATCTAGCAATAAAACCAAAGCTTTACATGAAATAGTTTTCCTGACAGTTTTTTCTCTCATTCTTTTAATTTTTTTTATCCTTATCATCACCAGTGCTTTTATTAATCTTATCCAGTGTGAACCAATTTGAAATAAGTTCACACATTGGTTTGCACACAACAACAGACACTGAAACAATGGGGGGGTTTTGTGTGTATAGTTTACTTCAGAAAGCTGAAAGAAAACTAAAACATTTAAATAGGCTCATATGGGGTACTACTCTACTGGAAGCATAATGCCATAGAAACAATTTCCAATTTCACTCTTTCTGTGCTAGGCAGCAGTTTTCCACGTTTACTGTTATCATCCATGTTTGACTGTATTCTCAATGTGTGTAAAGGAATTTCCTTTACTGGCCCAGAAAGAGGGGAAAAAAGCAATGCAAACCAATAGCAGACAGAAAGTGTATGTCTTTTGAGTTCTACTTATTTATTTTATTTTATTTTATTTTAATTTTTCCCATTCAACCAATCAATTCGGGTTGCAGCTGACATCTGAAGGTCAACTTTTGACATGGACCAAGAGAGATATTTTATTTTCAGAGTGAAAGACATGGCCTAAATATGTAAGTATTTTTGAAATCCCAGATTTAAATCTCAGATTTAAAAAATCAACTTCAAATTGTGCCAACTTCAGATTGTGTTAGGGAGAGATTTTTGTTGCCTTGTTATTTTATGCATGACTTTATAATGCTCTTTCTTCAAAGAGAGAAAAATATTTTCGCTTAGCTCTGTGTATTGACTCAACCATATATGAAGGGTTCCAATTCTGTGAGCTGTGGAGGCAGTGCAGATAATCCGAATTTCCTCATCTTCTGATTTTCAGAAAGGAAGAAATACATATAAGGCACACGAAACAGGGTGGGACTAAATGACAGCTGAAGCTTTTTATCAGTGGTTATACCCCATTCGTCCCATTCCATGCAAAGATACAGTTATATCCATCATACTGTTATCTGCTGCACTCTCTATGGTTTCCATCATGGAGAACATAGCACACAGCAGTTATTTTCCTGGGTAGTATGTTCAAAGGTACTTTTGGTCCATTTGTAATACCAGTAATTGTTGCTTTGCAAGAAAAAACCTTTGAAGAACTTCTGAGAAAAAATTGTAACAATTTACTTAAAGCTGTGATGCTTTGCCATCCTTAGGTAGTAATTAAATTTTATTTTGATCAGATAATGATACCAAAACAAGCAAAGAAATGTATCATGCAGCGTCCTGAAAATTATTGTTAGGTGCAAGCTATTATTTCTTGTTTTGAAAGGGAATGCTTGGCTAACAAGCAAAAGGGGAAGATTTTCTAAGTAGAGGAAAAAGGCATCAATGTATGCAACAAATAACAAGAGAGTTAATTATTACCAGGAGTAAACATTGATTAAGGAAAGCCCTCAGGTTATCAAAGCTAAAGTAATGCAAGGAGGTGAACATAGAAGTGAACCTCCACTACAGAGTCTGAAAACTTGGAAGGAAGAGTCTTGACACAAATTACCAAGACAGACTTGACAGCTGATTTATGTGACATAAAGGAAGCTTAGCAGACTTTAATGGAACATTTTTTTAATCACCAATGATCATGCTTTCCTAGTCCAAAAACTTAAATTAGGGGGATGGAACACTCCTCCTACAAGGACAGGCTGAGGGAACTGGGGCTGTTCAGCCTGGAGAAAAGACAACTCTGGGGACACCTAATAGCAACTTTCCAGTACCTGAAGGGGCCCTACAGGAAGGCTAGAGAGGGACTGTTTGTAAGGGCCTGTAGTGATAGGATGAGGAGGAATGATTTTAAATTAGAGAAGAGTAGATTTAGACTGGATGTTAGGAAAAAGTTATTCACCATGAAGGTAGAGGAAAAATGGAACAGGTTGACCAGAGAAGTAGTTGAGGCCTCATCCCTGGAGATATTCAAGGTGAGTTTTTGAAACGGCTCTGAGCAGCCTGATCTGGTTGAGGATGTCCCAGCTAAGTGCAGGGGCATTGGACCAGTTGACCTGTAGCAGTCCCTTCCTACACAGATTATTCTATGATTCTATGAAATGAATGCTAAATTATAAAAATTAATTTTCATCTTGTAAACACACCTAAATGTTGCTCCTGTTTATACACAGGAGCCTCTAATTCTTTGAACTACATGGATCAGATACTTCCTGGACTAATGTTACCCAATATTCCGAGTCCTCTCACAGGATATATTTTCTCAGCTGTTATTAAAATGGACAAGGTTTTCTCAAACCATGCTCACTGCTCTTTACTTTGTAATATCTGTAGAGAAGAAAGATGATGATTACTATACACTTTAGCAATGAATTTACCTTCTGAATACAAGATTTGAAGTTTATGTGCAAACTGTACCTTCAGTGGAGAGGGATCAGACCACCACTGTGGAAAGGAGATATTTTTACAGGAAAGACATCATGGATGCTGAGGTATGTGATGATGTGTAAAAAAGAAAGTGATGTCCTTCCTCTTTGAGGTAGAGAAAAACTTAAATATTCACATGGACTACATACCAGCTAAGATAAAACATTGGAGTTATCATACAGAGATATGCAATCCTACTTTATGCCACCTAGTGAACAATAATGAGATTCAAATGATAAAATTCAAGTCTCGTATATTTTGGCTGGCTTCCTTCACCTCTCTCTCCTATGTGCTTTTTGAACCAATGGATTAAAACCAAATCTGACTCACATGGAATTTGAATAGGGGGACATTAAAATAAAATGATGTTTTGGGAATGGTAATTACTTTGCTAATGGTTAATCATCTCATTGTGCCTCTTTCCAAGACAATGAAATAAGAGGATTTGGTGTCCTATTTGAATCACAGACAAATTTTCAATCCATCCAGGAGACTAAACTCTCAATTTTATAATAAAGGGTTCACAACTGTTGTCATGTATCTTACACATGCTAAAACTGACAACAAGAAAGCTGTTGATATGAAGAGAAATAGTACAAATGCAGCTGTACTTATCTACTGAAAAATCACATAGTTATTTTACTTTCCTCCTCAGATTTCCATTTCAGCCCTAATATTTACAGTGATCTAAAAAGAAAGGACAGCTGATATTCCTGGCAGTAGGAGACATATCTGGATAGTAGCAGAGTTCCAGAGAGGACCACTTCCCAACTCCCTATCACCCTACCACAGAACCTATAGGGAAGCAGTTATCCCTCAAACTAGGACAGTGTATTATCTTTCCTTTCCTTGTGCTGGTTGGCTAAAATTTTAAATTAATGCAAAATATCCCGTACTGGGAAAAAAACACCATAAACTTGTTTGGTATAATTCTGTGTGACCTGCTAGAAGGGCTGGTGGGAGGAAGAAAGAGTGTTTGGTCACAGTGGAGAGATGCCAGACAAAATTTAGCCAACCATGTTCACAAGAATGTAAAAAGAAAGAAGTCTCTCTGGTGATGAAAAAACCCAAACAAACCTCCAAAAAAATTTCTTCAGCAGCTTAACCAACTTAGCTTTTTAAGCTTTTAAGAAAAATTACACTATGACTGAGAGAATAATCCCTAGATTCTGCCAAATGGTAACCAGTAAAGACATCTCTATTGATTTCAGAGGATGAAAAGCTCTCAGAACCAAGTCATCCTATCCAAAGTTGCCAAAGACTAGCATTTATTTTTCCAAGGGGGCACATCCGGGCCAAGACACTTTTCCTAACAAAAATGATATTCTACTAACAAGGAAAAATGTCAAACAAGGAAACATAATAAACAAGTTCCTGAACCTTGAATACCAGGTCATAAAACTCAAGGGAGGAGCACTCTTTCCTCAAAACCAGAAGAAACTGTCTCAGATTTTCTTGATTCTTGCTGCAGTGTGAGTTTGTGTGTTTGAGACATGTTTGTACAATATGGGAAAGAAGAAAGAATAAGCAAAGTGATGACCCCAGGGTCGTCATTGTAGGAAATGTCTGCCACATTCACAGTTCAACAGGGAACTCTGTGCTTTAGGAAAGCTGTGACAAGGAGCTGCAGCAGGATCTTATGGAGAAAAAAAAAATTAAAAAAAATATCAAAACTTTGCATACTTGAGCATTCAGAAGTGTACTCTGCATGTTTTTGTGCATACTAATGCCTTACAGTTTATACTTCAGGGCTTAAGAAACTTCAGTGTCTCTTCCCAGCACATTTCAGTGCGGTAGGTAAACACAAGTGATGTGCTTTAATTATCAGTCACCAGTGACCTGTGATATGACACTGTAGGATGCAGCTGGACCTGTCATAAATGCAACAGGTTCAACACATGTGCCATCATGCAGAAACTCCCTGCCCAAACACAGAAATTTAAGATATCTCTTGGATGTTTTGAAACCAGGCAGAACACAGTCAGGTCTGCACTTACACAAGTGAACTGAATTAGTGGAGAACAAATAAAGAAGACTTTTCCTCCCTACTCCCATCCCAGGGAACCATCAAAAAGGATTCCAGCTTGAAAATCCCTGCATGCCAGGAAGGTATTCTAACCTGGAAGTTAGCTTTGGAAGTCTGTCAGGCTACTAATAGTGTCTCCAGTGCCATGAACTAGCATTAGCAAATCCATGCTAGCCCACTATTTGTTGTGGAAGAGGGATAACACTTTATTTTCCACAATCCCTTTGGCAAGCCTGTATTGCACCATTTCATCAGTCCGACACCTTCGAACACCAACAAACTGCAAACTTATGAAAATGCTTCTAGAGTGTTTTTTTTCCCTTTAACTATACCCAGTTTCCTGTGATTAATATCAAGCTGTCAGAATTATTTTCCTGCAAGTACATTATTTTCAAAGCTAAAATAAAAATTAACACTTAATAAAGCACAGACTGCTCCATGTAAGTCTACTCAAAAACAGGATTATGCATCTGTGTTCAAAAATGCACTCCTACTACTGAAAAGCATTCATGCTTTCATTATACTTAATTTACTTTACAACTGAAAGCAGAGTAAGAATGTGTACAGGTTTGGTTTTTTGTTTTGGTTTGGTTTGGTTTTTTGCTACTTTATCATATATTAAGTGCTGTATTTATAGTTGGTTTGGAAACAAAAAAAATACTTCCTTTTGTTGGGTAGTGGCTGGCAATTTCAGAAGGAATAAGGAAATATTAAAAAATTAATTTGTTTTTATTAAAATGTATATATTTTTTCCTTTCTGGACTGATATGATGCCATTTTAAAAATTTAATTTAACAAAGCAATGGACAACCTGAAGTCAGACCTCCTTTGAGCAAGATTTTAAACTCTGATCTTTAGAGGTCACTTACAACCCAAATTTTACTATGACACTAAGCAGCACAGCTATTTCTGTTTCGTTCTTTATCCACATCACTGGGTTAAAAATACACCTATTTAATTCAAATTCTTGGTAAGTCCTGGAAGAAAGGCTTTCTTTAAAATATTCATTATCTGCCTCTTCTCTACTAAAGATTGAGAACTTTTTAATATGGTACTACAAACTACATTAATAATAGCAATAGCTGCTATTGATTAGATTTATAAGATTAGTATCTGTTTCCACATTCTATATTGATTTATTGTGCTAAGACATTTCTTCCTTAATTTTAAGGATCTAAGCTGTAGGAAACACTAGCATCCAAAACTAGGAAATAGATATAACCCCAAACTAATTAAAGTACATTTTGACTTACAGATCTGGCAACTAGCATGTGCTTATGCTTTTATTGGCATAGGATGGATATATGCCAACATGCCTTGCTTGATTTTAATTTTTTTCTTCATAAACACAGCTGTTTGCAATGAATCAGTTCTTATAATTTCCCAATTGACCCATAATGAAGGGGAGCTGCCAGCTTTAAAGCACCAGTTGTTAATACCCTTTCTTAATCCAGGTTTACGAGTCTACCTTTGTAATAGGTGTATTTTGGGAAGATTAAAATGGAAATGCATGTGTGCATGTACACATATCTGTATGTGCATTCTCTTGACAGAGAAAAAGAAATGCAAAATGTCATTGAAAGTAGCTCAAACTCATGAAAATTACCAGATTAATCACCTCAAAGGGTGAGCTCTTGCCTGGAACACACAGCAGTCCAGCCACTGGTACGATGAACAAGTCAATATGTTATGTTGTCCATGCTGTACTTTGGATCTAATTCAGACCCTAGGGATTTAAAGCTTTTCAAAAGGTACATTCTATAATTACACCGCTCGAGAAGTTTTCATCTTGTTTCCTAGTAAAGACAAGCAAAAAAGTCCTGATGCCACTAGAATGGATAGCAGCACAACTATGAAGTTGTTTGGAAGAAAAACTGCTTAGATAGTTGATGGCTATTTTACATCATACCTATTTAGACATCCCTGACACCACAATAAGAATTATGGGAAGTGAAAAACTTAGGACAAGGAAAGAGGCATATGCAAGACCGGTCTCAGTTCTACCTTTGTCGGTTAGTGGGCAGTAGCATTCAGCTGCACATCAACACTCTCTCAAGTTTTTCTGACCTGAGAAGTGAAGTTAGTTTGCTGTATTTAACAGGTAAAGCCAAGGTTGATAATAAAGCAACAGCAACAACACATTTTCTGAAGAACACTGATATTTTCATCATAAAAAAAAGGGTTTTCTAGGGTCATCTATGGGAATTTTTTTATATGACATATACTACACATCATAACAGCTTAAACAGCTACCTAGATTTATTTATTAGAAACAGAGATATTACATTCTGAAGTACTAAATATGTCCAGCAGTCAAAAGACACATGTATCTTCAGGGTAAAGCTAGAATACAGAGGAGTTGTCCTATGTTTGAGTAATCTTTTGCCTGTGGTTTCCTTTTGATGGTTGGTGAATGATCATATTTTCCACAGTACTACATAGCAGCTCAAACAAATTCCATGAGTCACCTACAGCGAGCTTTAAATGTTGTTGCTGCTTTGAAATAGCCAGAATTCCTCTGAGATTCTCTCTTCTGACAAAGTTTGGATACCTGTCACTTGTCTTGGTGTGTAATGATAGGAAAACCAGAAAACTGAAAAAGATATTCAGAAATAAAATATATAAAAAGTTAAGACTTGATCCACACTGAAGGTCCAGATCACAGCCTGTAATGAATCTATGTTACAGGTAATTAATAATGTGCTTTGCCCATTTGTCTGATAACTTCAGAGTGGAAGCAAGGACAGCTAGCTTCAAACTGTGTATCCAAAGATATCTTTTAAAAGTGTAAGTCTGAAGAGTTTGCAATCCCAAGGCATAAGTGTAGTATGCACTCTGTAAGAAAAGCAATATATCCTTAACTGCCCCAAGAATGGAAATTTATAGGTAGCATTAGAGATGACATAAACAGGAGTTATACTGTGGGGGTCTGAACACATTTAACTAATAAACATTTCAAATATATAACATATAGAATGTTTTTTTCAGCTATGTGAGAATTTGGTAATGTTGTTTCCAAGGAAGGGTGATGTACCTCAAGTGGGAAATGGTACACTGTAATGAAAAAGATTTACTGATAACATCAGTTTTGCAAAGTTTGTAGGGTTGTAGGAATTTCTCTAGGGAAATAAAGTTCTGTGTAGGGGCTCTCAAGTAAGTGAAGATGGGGGGAGATCCTTTATTTGAAAGGATCCTATTAAAATCCAACACTTTCACTGGTGGACTGGAACAGAAAGTAAGACAGAAGAGGCATCAGCAGGTCCCTTTTCTCAAAATCCTTCTGACAAAACTCAGTGCCAAGAAATTACTTTATTAGTGACCCAAACCTGTAACAAGGGACTTGGAGAAAGTATATTCCAATGTTTTCTTTCTGACATTATAATGCACAAGATATGTAAAACTCCCTCTACAACCTCAGCTATTTTCCAGGGGGCCAAGGAGGTGAAAAGTAGCCTAGAGGTAAAAAGTGATTTTTAACAGGTAATAGTAGCTCATCATCTCAATGTTACAATAATGTAAAGTGTCATGGGAAATAACATATTCCTTCATATGAAAATGTAATCATACATACTGTAGTCTTCATTCAAGGAGGTATATGGGGAGAGGCAGGTACTAGGGGTTACAGTCATAGAACAGTTATACAAAGCCATAGATGTCTCCACGGATATTTGTTTATATTAGATTTGTTTTCTGTTATTTTAAAATGGACTAACAGAAAGGCTGGAGTTAGAGAAGGGAAAGAAGATAGCAAATGATGAGCAGAACTTACCCTTTTCCCCGAAGGGGAATTCTGTAAGAAAGGCACATCATACTAAGGATTTCCGAATCAATAGGAATCATTTAGCTGTGGAATATATGGTCTGGTCATCAACTGCTGTATCTGCATTATTATACGTTTTTTCACAGAATGGTTTAATGTAGCAAAAAGGACAGAAGGTCTGAGTTTTGTGACTTTGGAAATAGAAGGGTGGGACCTCAATTTCAGAAGGACAACCTTTCTATGAGCTTCTTGAAAAATATAAGCGCAAAAGACTGACACGGCCAGCAAGAACTAAAACTACTCATTTCAGTCCTGCAGGACACCACTTAATTCCCTTTCTGAACAGATAATGAGTGCCTGCATGAATGATAACTTAGTTCATCTCTCAGCAGTCACACAGTGACAAAAACAGTAGAAGCCACATTTAGTATTATTTTATTTAAGCAATCTTGTGAGCATACAAAGGGAATGACTTTCATGGTGATTTGGTCTGCCTGACACACACAGTGCCTTCAGAAGCTGCAGGCTGGTCCTGTCAGTATGTGGGGTTTTAAGTCCTGCTTTCAAGAGATTTTCCATCGCTGGCACTTAAAACCTTGCTACAAGGGTTTCTGTAGCTCTTAGGTGCACACTACTGCAGCTGCGCTCTCAGTCTCCTGCTGAACACAGGGCATTTGCTGATGAATAAGAGCTTAGCAGCCAGCAAAGCTGTACCACCTCTTACATGATAAACTAAGCCACCAAAACAACCTCCTCTGCAGTCAGATGTGCATCCATGATTTTTCCTGCCAGTGGACATGTGATTTTTCCCCCAGTCCTACCTAAGCGTACAACGCCAGAATAATTTCACCTCATTCCAGCCCTTCTGAAAACTGTCCCTGTCTCCTATGTAAGCCAGTGCAATTGTTGGAAGACACAGAGAGCAGGAACAACAGGCTTCTGTCTTCATTTGACCCATTTAGAGCACTTTATCTTGCCTTGAACATCAGTAGGGTTTTATATATCAACAACATTAACAAAATAACTCTCTTATATTTCTACCAAAACCAGAAGGATTTTAAGAGTAAGTTTGAAACACTGGGTGAAGCTAAATCAGATTAAGATGTTTAAGGCCCAGCTTCACGTGCAGTATTGTCCCAAAATTAGCCTGAAGCCTTACTCCCCCCCTTTGGTGGTAGATCTGTGTTGAGAATTTTATCGCACTGGATATTAAACTAACAACATGTATGAAGCAGGATTTCAAGAGGATTTACTTTAAAGTACTACGTTGAATGGCTCATAAAGTGATCTGTGAGACAAACCTACTTATTAAAAGCTACAGTTCTACCAAACAAGTACTTTTCTAGGTCTAGTAATAATTCAAACCACATAACTAAATGTTCAAGTCCATTCTGATCTACTTCTGACATTCCTAAGCCATACTGTAAAAGAACACAAACCTAGCAAGGACTTACAAAACAAAACCACAAACCCCCACCAAGCAGCCTGAAGGTGATTACTGTGCAAGCCTTATTTATTTTGTTATAAAGCAAGTATTTTGGAAAGCTTTCAAGACAATGTTTATTCTTGAATAAATGCCATTACAAACTTCACAAACATATAGGATAGGCAAACCAGTTTCTGAAGAGAGCAAGTATCCAGCTGAACAAACCACGGTGCCCCGGTGCCCCACTGCCCCACTTGTATCCCTTGTTCTACACAAAAGCCGGAAAACAAATTTCTGCTGGAAAAAGTGAACGCTGACTGATAGCTTTAAAAATAAAATAGAATAATAATTTTAAATCTGCCACCTTGATAAAACCTGCCCATTTGCTCTATTTCTACATACAACCAAGATTGCTTTTCTGAAACACTTTCAAATCCCACTTACTGCCAGGATAACTGAATGTTTTATCTATTAGGCAGAAATCCCCCTGGTCATGACATTATTCAAATACTGCTGATACAGTGGTCTCCACGTAAAGCTGTTTCTGCTAACACATACCAGGAAAAATTTTAGTGTGACAGCTTATGTAAAAATTTACATAATCAAAGGAAATATGGTAACACTTTATTTTAAGCGACCAGCAAACAGTACTTCGTCACAGCACAACACCTTCAGGAAGTGCATATGACATCCATATGAGTACACCAAATGAATCCATTAGGATTATTGGTATTAAAATGAATACCAGATGCATTAACTAGGGACTGTGTAAAAAAAAAAAACAAACTGCTGCACAAATGTTTGCATCCCAATCCCAGCTTTCAAATAACATCAGCATATTACCCTAAAATCATTACTTTGCTATTCTAGTTCCTTTCCTAGGGAGCTCTAATGATAGTTCTTGCCCTACAGTGAATTCATATTGCATCTGGCACAGGAAATTTGGCATTTCAATTTACATAACTGTTTTCAATTGCACAAATTTGCTGTTCCCTAATTCTCAGCATACTTTGGACAACAGTTTTCAATGCTTGACTGAGAAAGAGTACAACTCTGAGCCAAACAACTTTTATTTTCCTCCTTCCTTTTCTGTCAGCAGGTTCTTTTGCTTTTTCAAATGGAGATAAAGGAAGGTTGAATGTCAGATTTTAAAGAAGGAAAATTGTCCATCATTGTGTTTGTTCAATTCAGGTAGCTGTGACTGACTGACGGAGACTAGATCCCATAGATCAAGGGAGAACTGCAGTCTGGATGAAAATCCAGACACCAAAAAGTATGATGTTTGCCAAGAAATACAGCTCTTATTTATGTCAGATCAAAAGAGACAAAGATAAATGACAGTATTTCAGTGAGACCAAACAAAATTAGTACAGCTTTATTATTAACCGAGCTTCAGCTGCAGTTATGGAAGGCAGATACACTTCTCTAGAATATGTACAGCTCCAGGCTGTTTGCCATTGGATGTTGAAGGAATAAGCTATGAGTGAACAGTGATAATATGTCACACACGATTTGCGTGAAATATCAGTGTGGGATTTAGAATGAAGACAGCAAGGAACAAGAGGTGCAGGTGGACTGCAGAGGAGGGAATAGAACACAAAAATAAATCAAATCAAGTTCTAAGAAGCTGCCAGCCCTCTAGCTTAATCTAGTGGCAACCGAAGTCCTCAGAGTGCTTGTAAATCAAGAGGAATGTCATTATAGTACAACCTGGGGTACTATACTCACACTGAAGCAATTTGCATTTCTTGAGAAAAACAAAAAGCTGATATGGGAAAGTCATAGAACATTACAGGTGTGGAGAAGGAGAGGCAGGCTGAGCCTAGTGAATTTTGCTGCCAGCATGTCTGCCATTAGAAGCAGCCATAATAAAATTATCTCTCTGCTTGGCAATGCCATCCCTTGGTTCAAATATACATTGTTCAATTGTCCAGCATTGGCTGCTGTGGTATATCTGGTGCTTGTCATGACTTGTCTGTAGCAAGACATCTCGAGTTTGCAACAGCACATTCTCCGTGACTGAATCTGGCATCTGAGTTGTGAAAAGAGACAACTGAGTTATGAACAGGCCATTTCTTGGGCAAAGGAAACCAGTACAGTCTTCAAACAGTAGAGAGGAACCTACTAATAGGACAGACAAAGCCACAAAGAATGGTCTCCTAGCAGCTCCCAATGAGATATGTGTAACAACACATATGCTTCAGTAACAACATCAAGTTGGTAAGTAACAGGGCTCAAGGGAATAAAGTTTGCCAGAGCTACACTGTCTTATTGAGGAGCCATGTTGAGTGCCTCCTGGCCTTTTTGAAGATGGCAATGGCAGCCACAAGGTGGGATGAGGACACGGAGACGGCAGGAATTTCCAAGTGAAGAAAGGAGATGCTGAGCTCAGTGGATTGAAACACAATGGTAAATTTCCCGAGTACATCTCTGCCACAGAAAAGACAGGAACCACTGGTCTATGCAAATCCCTTCTGTCATGCTGAAACCTTCCTGGCAGCCTAATACATCTTTTTTTTCCCTGCTTTCATTAACTGCTGCCACCATTCCACCCACTACAGCTGTTCAGCCATCTCCTCCTGCCCACTCACTAGTGTGTCCCAATCCCCTCCTTCTCCTGGCCTGTTTCGCTATTTCTTAGTGCCAGAAGGAAAATAAGCCAATCTCAGGATCAACAGGTTTGGGAAGAAATTAAAAGGGCAGATGCGATTTCTCAGCTGTACAATCTCTGTGACAGAATTAGTCAGAAAGCTACAGAAACACAAACTGCAACAATATGTAGCATAATTACAGCTTTCATAGATTTTACTGCTTAATTTTTCCCTGCTTGTTTACAAATTCCCTGCGCAGAATGAATGGTCAATTCCATCTGGAAGATCAACCAAAGTAAACAGTTTTAAGAGACCTTGAGATGGTAATTTTGAAGAAAAAAAAAAAAATTGTTTTACTTAAGAACCCTCCAAAAGGTGGTACAGTAAAAACACAGGGGTTTCTTGAGTTGCTAATAACTGAATGTGGAGTGCACAGTCTGGAATATATACACAGATGCACGTGTGTGCAGTGCTGTGGACTTACTGTACTCTTCTAAAATAAGTACAAGTTCCAGCTTACATCAGAAAGGTCTTTAAGTTATGAGGCAAGTGAAAAATATTGTGCCATTAAAGTGAAATACCACAGAAGGTGAAGGAATCCAAGCTGTATTAGTTGCTTTATCCCTTTAGTTAACAACAAGAAAAATATATCCAAACCCCAGAGTCTGTATTGAGTCTACTCATGTCACTGCCAATAAGAGTTAAAATTTCACTTCTTATGTTTGTCTTCTTTGGATAAATTTCAAATTACTTTTACAATTTGTGCTCTGACAGGGAGGTCCAAGAGAGAGCTGCTAAATTCTTCTTTCCCCATATTCACAAAACTAAGAATAATAACCTCTTCCTTAACCCCCCCACTTTTTTTTTTTTTTCTATTATCAAAGGAAAAATAATTTAACTAAGCTATTGAAAACAAAACAAAACAAAACAGAAACACTGAAGCAGCTTTCAAATGCTAGCATTTTCAGAATAACAAAGAAATGAAACCTGATGAACACTTAAAATGGCTGCAAGAGTTTAAGGTGTGGTTCTATAACTGAAATTCAGTTCCAAGGCTTTCTCTAACTCCAGTTAAATCAATACAATTTGGTTGAATTTGCCTTACTACACTTATAAAACAGTGCTGTCTAGTGCTCAGAAGATCTTTTTTACAGTCTTAGCTTAAGGAAATTTTGACCTTGTAGAACTGGAAAAATGTGATTTACAATATTTCATTTGTTTATAGATGCTTTAGTTATTTGAGATTATGCATCTTCATGCCACTTCGTATTGAGTACACACAGTTGTATACTTGATCGGATTCTAATTCAGAAATAAGATAGGGAGAATCTACTTTGAAATACTCAGTGTTCCAAACATTACAATTTCAAAGAGTTTTATTAAATAACCAAAATTTATACCAACATTTTGAGGTAAAGAGATAGTTTTGTAGCCTAAAAAGCCAGTATATTTGTTTTACTTACACAATGTGGTCATAAAAGGCAGTCTGCCTTTAGACATGAATTAAACAGTTCACATCAGCTTCAGTATAAGCTGTGTGCAGGCACTTAAAGTCAGAATTGCAAGGGGGAATGACCAATTTTCCTTTTTATGACTTCTGAAGAGCTGGTAAAAATCATAAAAAAGCCCCGACCCAAATAACATAACATTTGAGTCTTTACATGGGTCTCATTCTCAGATCTAAAAGCTGACTATCAAGGAGAATATTTCACAAATTTCTATTGCATTGTTTATTGCTTTCTCTGTAGAAAACAGCTGTTAATAGTTAATTTATGTTGGTGTTACAAAGCTGTCTTTTCTGCAGCTGTCACAAGGGCAGCATTTGCAGGATGTTTAAATGAATCATTGGCTTTAGTAAGAAAAACAGGGTATATTTTGAAGGGCACTAAACAGGTACTAAAACCAACGAGAAGCTATTTTCTAGTCCAGAGCCTAAAGCAGACCAAATCAAATACTCTTCGTTTCTGGTTTCGTCATACTGAATAATTAGGGCTTCAATTCCCCCAAATGGAAACAACATCAAACATTTAATCCTGCCTTCAGAAGGTTTCTATACTGCCTAGCAAAACCATTGCATTGTGTACTCCTCACTGGAGCCTCATAAAAAGAAAAGTTAAAGGAACAGAAATAAATTCCACATTGCTCTCTAAGGTAACCCATTTTGGTTCTCATCTATTGTCCTATCATTTCAGCTATTATTATTATTTTCTCACTTCTTATGTGAGCACTGTTTTCCCTATTTCCAGCTGATGCAGTTTATTATAACAAAGTGGTGTCTGGCTGTTAGAGATTCCCAAAATTAACCCCAAACAGATGTCGAGACATGGCTCTTAAGCTTTTCAGCAGGCATATTTGGTGCAACAAAGGGGAAGCCTTGACTAACCTTATCCAGAAGAATGCACTTTAATGAAAGACAAAAAATAATACTTTCCTGGAAGAATGGCATGATAAAGATCTGAGCAAGTGCTCTAGTTATAATCTAGACTATTTTCAAGCTGAGCGTTTAATTAAAGGAATTCTAAAAGAGAAGGTGACATTTTCAACAGGAACAAACCAACTTGCCAGCTAGGGCACTGCTTGTTCTGGCTAATGTCCCCCATACCAATGCTGCCATGTTAGGATATATATCAGATGAAGGGACTGAGGACAGAAGAAGAGTATCTCATTAAAAAAATACAAACACAAAGAAACCCAACAATCCAGAGTCAACATGCAGAGGTTTGTGAAACTGTGAACTGTACAAATACAGAGACAACTAAATTATGCAAAATAAAGTACCTGGCTGAAGGAGCCCATCAGCATGTCTGAGGAATTTGCTTTGTATACATTATTGACAGTCAAAAATCTAAGATACTCTGAAAACAATCTAAAGTTGTTTGCAGAAAAGAGAACTCTTCCAAGGAAGACTAAGAGCATGGGAATGTTTTGCTCTTATTTCCTTAAAGCTCTGTTCATTTTTTGTGCTTTATTGTTCAGTTAGAACTTCTCCAGAGAAGGTGGAGTTACTGAATGTCTTCCGTGCTTCTATCTTTACTGCTAAGGCTAGCACTAGATCCTGGGGGCAAGGGAGAAAGAAAACTTTCCCTTGGCTGAGGAGGATCAACTTAGAGATCACTTATGCAAACTGGACACCCACAAATTCATGGGCCCTGATGATCCCCACATGTAGGTGCTGAGGGAACTGGAAGATGTTCTTTCTAAGCCACTATCCATCATCTTTGAGAGAACACGGAGAACAGGAGAGGTGCCTGAGGGCTGGAGGAAAACCCATGTCAGTTCAGTCTTCAAAAAGGGCGGGAAGGAAGAGGACACGAGAATCTACAAGCCAGTGTGCTTCGTGGAAAGGTGGTGGAACACCTCATCCTAGATCTCATCTTCAAGTATGTGGAGGAAAGGAAAGTTATCAGCAGTAGTCAGCATATATTCATCAAGGGAAAATATGGCTTGACCAGTATGATAGCCTTCTGCAATGTCATGACTGGCTGGGTAGATGAGGGGAGACCAGTGGATGTTGTCTACCTAGACTTCAGCCAGACCCTAGGAGGTAAAGTGAGTGGACAGTGAAGGTGACTGAGAACTGGCTGAACGAGCTCAGAGGGTTGTATCTAGTGGTGTTCTCCAGAGTACAATACTGGATCTGTTCTTGACCACATATTCATCAATGATCTGGATAGCAGGGCTGAGTGTACCCTTAGCAAGTTTGCTGGTGATACCAAACCTGGCTGACAGAACAGAAGGCTGTGCTGCCATTCAGCAAGACCTGGACATTCTAGAGAGCTGGGCAGAGAAGAACCTTATGAAGTCCAACAAAGACAAGCAGTGTCCAGCACCTAGGGTGGAATAACCCGTACTTGGTGGCTGACAGAGCACTGGAACAGGCTGCCCAAAGAGGCTGAGGAATCTCCTTCTCTGAAGACAATCAAAACTCATCTAGACACAATCCTTTGCAACCTACTCGGGGTGAACCCTGTTTTATCAGGGGGGTTGTACTCTCTGTTTTACAGAGAATCCTTCCAACACCTTCCACTCTGTGATTCAGTGACTTCTCAACCTGTGATGTTTAAAACTAGTTCTAGAGGCTCATCTTGGGCAAAAAAAATATCTGTGTATCAAGATTAACCTTATAGTTACTTGCTGACTTTATTCTGGGCAATCAGAAGCAATGATCCACTACAGAAAATTCTCTGAAGATTTGCCTGGGTTTTTTTTATTGAGCTCTACATTTTAAAGGACTATGTTTTTTCCAACAGTAAATCATGACTGCCTCATCCCTTGCACCTTAATATTTACTGATGCTAATCCTGTGATGCTCCAGTTTACTAGAGAGAGAGGAACTCTTCTAGTTCTTGAGTTTCTAGTTCTTTTTTTAAATATTAGAAAAACTTCTCTGCCATTTTCTAATTCTTTTCACCATAAGTCATTATGTTCAAGTATTGAATATTCTTTTGAGACATCTTTTTGTCACTTGTGATTTTCTACTCTTAAGTCATGAGCATTTTTGCAGATGGTGTTCATTTTAAAGCTTAAGTGAGGTGATCTTTTATATTATTGCTGTTCTTACTTGTTCATAATTGGCTTTCTTTCAACAAAATACAGTATTGTGTGCTCTGTTCCACCAGTACATAATGTGCAAGAATTTTTCTTCATAAGAGTCAGGAATCCCTGCCAGCTTCAATCTCTCTATATAAACATTTGTCTGCAATGTTCTGTTGTTTATCCCACTCAAAGAGAGATGAGGTGCAACTGGGTGGTGGGGAAGAACATAAACAGAAGCATAGACTATTGCATACAAGTTAATTAATTAAAATAGACAGGAGTGGGTCATAGAGAGGGTGATAGTCAAGTGATCACTTTTCATAGGCACTGAAAAACCCTTCTATTCAAAGTAGGTAGCTTAGTCTAACAAATGACATAGCTGCTATTGTTTTAAGTTAACTAGCAATTAAAAACTCAGTGAATCTATTGCTATAACTTTTCTATATAACATTTCTATAACGTTCTATATAACATTTTTAATTTCTAAAGCCAGCATTAGAAATTCAGCTGTACCCAGAATAAACCCAGAAAAACCAACACTGAGTAAAGGCTTTGTCAACCTTAAACCACAGTACTCTACTCATGAATTCTTTTGCCAATGTAAAAAACACATTTTAGGGAATACAATGCTCCTAAGTTGTCTTTTCTACAGTGCACCAACCACTAGACCCAAGAATGATGAGGAAAAAAAGGCTTTCTGCGAGCAGTCATACAGATGCTTGGAAAGCCAGAATTTTGTAAGTGTGATATATTTGCATTAAAGAGTTTGCAAGCCTAAGACCTGGAGAAACACTTGTGCTCTGTCTTAACCCAGAGAAAGGCATAGTGGGGAACTAATACAGAAGAAGAGGTGGGACTCTAAAGATACCTGTTCAGGTCTGCAGTGCAGTGGTTATTTATTGCTCCGGAGATGAAGCAGAGAACCTGCAAGACATCTTTGTCACTACAGTAGATATTCAGTGGGGTGTGCCCCTACTTTCCATAAATCATCCCCCTCAACACAGTGCAAAATAAGCCAGGCACTCAGTGCTTGGGTGTCAGCCAGAGGGACACCGAATGCACAAGAACGTGGTAAATATTTTAGGTTTCTGCTTCCTCTGGCTGCAACCTCAGAACATCAGTAAAGCCAGCATACTGAGTGATGGTTAAACATCACTGAGTGATGGTTAAACACCACAGATTTTTTTTTTTTTTTTTTTTTTTTTTGTGTTCGAGACCAAGCTTGAATTCTCAAGAAACACTGAGCATGTGGGAATGCCGTAAAACCTTCCTACAGATCTGAACACAGAGAAATATAACCCAGTTTTGTCTATAGCAATTCTTCAACTTAATTCTTCTCTATTCTTTCAGTTGAAGGAGGTATTTTCCACACACACACTCTCACCTTCATGTTGTTAACAACCTTAGTGTTCCGTACCAGATGTAGAAATTAGGCAAACCATGTTGGAAGCCCCTGAGTGAAAGGTAATTCTAGACATTAAATACCTGACAGAATACTATTATTCAATTAATCAACTGGGCAAGAAGTATAGCATACTAAGTTCTGCTATTAGTAGGAGATTCAGAAACACTTGAAGAAAAAGGACCTGTTGGGGAAATCATTCCATTAACCTTGTACAACGTGACAAAAGCTATCTCAATTTTAATACCTAACTTTCAAGAAATGTGGCTACATGAAAACAGTAAATTACTATGCCAGAGCTAAAGTAAACAAATCTCAGTGGAGTTAAAGATGTTGCAATTTCCACTTCCTATTAACCTGGCTGCTGAGGAGGTGTTTGCATGCAGTGCCGTCTGACAATAACAAGCTTTTTGCTGTGGTTTAAATTATTTGTTTATTCACAATGTTTTTTCCTGTAATTGATAGACAAGCAACATACCAACCATCCTGTGTTCTGTTTGAACTGAAGAAGGGAAATTCTGTCCTTTTTGACTTTCTGAATCTCATTCAGAATCTAAGTCATTTACTTTTGTTCATATTCTTGATTCTCTGTAAGTTTTTCTTAGGTAGACTTGATTACATCACTTTCCTGTCATCAGACCATACTTTTACACCCATCTGGACCCATCTGCTTTTGTTTTG
Organism: Heliangelus exortis; assembly: GCF_036169615.1. Classification (NCBI taxonomy): domain Eukaryota; kingdom Metazoa; phylum Chordata; class Aves; order Apodiformes; family Trochilidae; genus Heliangelus; species Heliangelus exortis. Next base: position 31,822,259 of record NC_092423.1, read on the forward strand.
GCCTGAGACTGCACTGTTAAACAACTGGCATAAGACTAAAGCTTCAGTTAGAACTCCAGTTACTTGGTTTGTGGGTTCCACCAACAAAAATTCTTTGAGATCTCATTGGAATACAGGTGGCAGTTGATCCTAGGAAGCATAACAAAGTAAAACACTGTGTGCCATTCATGCATCAGTTCAGTGCACTTGCAATGGTGGCAGAAAGCATAAGGACATCCTTTGTACGTTTAAATTTTTTCAGAAGAAACACAGGACTTTGTTTTGGATTTTTATGTTTCAAGGTCATTTACTGCTTGTCTTGCCATATACTTGATGCCTTTAATTTCATCATCTTGATCAAAAGTGTCCCACAGCTAGCAGTACCCCTACTCACAGAGTCATACTGTGAAGGGAACTGCCAAACCTGATTGCACCCAAGAGACAGGATGAAATTCATGATATTATGAACATCAACAGAAGGAGTCCCTGCTAAGATAAAGCAGGCAGATGGAAGCCAGACAAATCAGAAATTGGAAAATACTACAGTTGGCTGCCAGTGTGAATTACTTTCAGGTGGTCGGGTTCATCCCTAATTAAGATGGCACCCTCACCATGCAATCCTAATGAGCCCTCAGCAAAAGCATAATGAGTCCTAATCTCAGCTTGCATAGTTACATTTCTCAAAGTGGCACAGTTACTATGCAACAAGTCTCCTGCATTTGCTAAGTGAAGTTGGAGTCAATGAGATTAAATATTTAATTTATTTGTCTGTGTCTCTCAAAAAAAAAAAAAAAAAAAGTATCTGAGAAGGAAATTATAAAAAAAAAAAAAAAAGAAGGAAAGTTCACTTAAATTTATCCCATCAGGAAGCTGGAGAAGTTTTCTTTTTGTTATTAGGTTTGTCTTAATAGCACCGAGTAGCCTACAGTCTACATGATACACAGATTTCCTTTGGATTATTCAAAAAGCAGATCTCGAGACCTATAGAAGAAATGGACTTCCAGCATTGATGCCTTATATTAAGTGAGCTTGCTTAAAAAGTTTTACTAAGGAAAGTTGACAAGGTAGTATAAAAGTCTTTTAGGGATGCACGTCCCAGAAGTTTTAGGGCAGGAAGAAGACCTGACCATTACTGATGGAACAATAGAATTGTCCCATTGACTTTAGAACAGTTATTTTCTCTCCTGCAAAGAGAACCAAAAAAGTAAAAATATCTTTGCAGTCTCAGTTGCTGTTTTCCATCTATAACACAGGAATAGATTCCCTGTCTCAAGGGCATTTTATGACAGCTGTTGTTTACAACATCCTTGAGCAAACTAGCCTTCAAAGGTGTTAGTTAACATGCTACGGTTAATCACAGACAATTTTAAGGCACAAATGTTTGTCCAGAACCTGTTTGATGTATTACTTTCAAAACAAAGTAAATTTTTTTCTTTAAAACCTATTTGAGGCCTGTAGATGCTCCTGTATATGAACAAAGAATGAAAGCAATCTTTTTAAGCCCTGCGGATAAGAAGAGCAGTAGAAGGCTTATGTTTCCCTGACATTATCATGATAAGTCACATAACCTGAACACACTTAGCTTACCTTATTACATAATAGAGGTGGCTAAGTAGCACCAAACAGTAAGTCTTTTAAAGATGGAGTCCTCCAAAATATTTGCCTAAAAGGCATTAATGAGTTCTAACCAGAAGCTAGATTACCATCTACTCAAATCAATTCATTTGGGATTTTCAGATTATAGATACAGTTTGAGATTTGCATGGCCTTCATGCTATATATAAACTTGCTTACGTTTCTTGCTACAGTCATAAACTTTCTTGCATTGCTTTCTGTAAAAAAGATTTGCCTGATTCTATGATTTATTACTATTTTCTTATAGGTACCAGTACTTTGAGCATTTGGCAAAAGACAATTTATAAGTTTTGTGGAAAACATGAAGTGCCAGATGTTCAGCTAATGGGAATCAATGTTGAAGAAAACAAAAGTTTTATTAATATGCCCAGGCTGGTGTGCGTAAAGGTATAGGGCTCAGAATAATGGGCATCAAATTCCATGGCAGCATAGGCTGAAAAGGAACGGATTAATTTACAAGAAGAGGTTCCTCCTCCTTTTTTCAGTACCTCAGGTAGCTGCCAAGGCAAAATATCAATGCCACAAAGAATTCCTGCCATTTACACTATTCTGAACTAACACAGATATACCAAATCCGATTTAAGAAACCCACATCTTCTTTTGCCATAGACAAACCTGACAACTATTTCATCCTCAGCTTCCCCTTTGCAACTGCATTTTCCAGAATTCTTGAAATTCCAGGGTTTGCAATAAAAATAATTTTATTAGCATTCCCAAAATTGCTTTATCTCAGCTGCATGTTATAGAACAGATTTGTCATTCACATGATTGTAATCTCAGTTATTCATAACAATTACTTGCTTCATTAAAAGGTTCCTTACTGTTGGAATGATAAGCTCTGTTACCAGCCAATAATATATTTATGTCTACTAGAGAGAGACAAAGCCATAGGGAATTCTAGTCTCAGGAACCATGCATCATTCTTATCCTCTTTTTACCATCTCTTATACCAAGCTATTCAGGAATAGATAAAAATACAAAAAGTTCTTCTTGTTCCAGTTTTTGCTTATTAATCTATAAACATTTTTCCCCTTTTAAAATTCTGGTTTTTTTCCTTAACTTAGTACAACAATTATGAGAAAAACTAAAATTCTAGGCTTTGCATCATAATAATGCATGTTAGAGGATTCAAGACATCAGTGCTGCAGAAATGTATATACAAAGAATGGTGGGAGGTTTCGTAGCACATACAATAAATGGTCTCATCAGTGTTTCATTAATTCTAGACTAGGAGAAATCAAACAAGAGATGACTACCATACAGGACATAAACATGAATTGCACACAGGATCTAGTGCCCCACTATCACTCCTCAGTTTATATCAGACTAATTGGACCAGCTATTCACCTCATAAGGCTCAAGACAGCTAAAGCAGTTAACGTCTCTCCTGAGGTCACAGCCTTTCTTCTCATACTGCCATGGCAGTGGTTGTTTGAGTGAGAACAAGTGCAAACTCAGATAGCACATAGGCACCAAGAGCTCTTACCAGTCAACATCACTTAGCACCAAACATGATCTAAACCAGAATGAACGATGCAGTCAGTCCTGAGCAGCAGCACACAGAGAGCAGCAGCACACAACCCTCTGTTCCTCCGAATCTCTGGCCCTGCGATGAGCACAGTTTAGCCATGAGGAGGAGCAAAACAATCCAGCTGTGTCCTTGAAAGAAATCAGAGTGGAAGTGTAATACTGACAAGGCTGGAAGAATATATAATGCCCAGAATATGACAACTGCATGCTGCTCCACATTTCACTGTAAGAAAACACCCAGGGATAATTACTTCCACATAACCTTAAAAAGCTTGAATCCTAATTTATGCACCTGTATAAAAGAACCATCTTGAAACTCTGCTGCCACTACCTAACTTGTTCACCTTACAGCAGCCCTGATAAAAGTGAAGTTCCAAGTGTGTTTTCTCCAGGTAAGCAAACTTTCAAAGCCTTAAAAGTTATTGTTGTAGGAGGAGAGATCAAAGGCTTTGTAGCAGGTGTTTCGGCAGCTGTTCCTGTCCAATTTTTGCCCAAACAATGCACAGATGTCTATGAAAGGGCCTGTAGAAGCAGCTCTGAGAGCCACTCGGAGTTAAGGGAAGTCTTAGTTTCTCTGACTCAGGCACTCGGTTTGTTATGGAGGAAGTAAATTATTATTACATGACATTTTCTAAGTAATAGCACAAGGGAGAACATTTCTGCTCAGCACCTGGTTAGCTAAGGACTTACTTAGACTGAACAGCTGTACCGAGTTGTTCTGAAAGGCATCTTTCTGTCTGGCCAAAATTCTTAGGAACACTTACCTCAGAGGGAGTGGATCTAGAAGCAAAAGTAGGGAATAGAGGAAAAGGGCCAAAAGCCTTCACACGGTGCAAGCTCAGCTGCAACCAAAAGAGATCCACTGACCTTCTGATGTTACAACCATGGGGGGCTATAGCAATAAGTAAACATATGCTGAGTACCAATTTTTGCCCAGTTGTGGCTCTTAGGTATTTGGAAATGGTCCAGAAAACAGCCACACGGAAAACAATGTAAGCCATACAACAAAGAAGGAAACTCAGCTTTTCAGAACAAAGGGATTTATCTGTCTGTTTATATTATATGGGCAAAAAATTTCTCACGATGAAGATCTACAAAATCCAAAGTTTGAAACTGAAGCCAGGCAGCTTGTGTTGGAAATACTGCACACATTTTGGTACTGACAATAACTAACAAATCCTTATTAACAATGAGGTGAATTCACCATTGTCTGACACATTTAAGTTGTGGGGCCTTTTAAGTTATCTGCTCCAAAGATTTGGGATGGTGGAAAACATTGGGCTAAACTGCCTCCAGATCCATGTAAATGGATGCACTGCTCACTTCCTATCTTGGCAAAGCGTTTATACTGTCATAAGAAAACTACATTATTGAAGGAGATATCCAGAACACCCCACCTGCTGGAATTTTTGTTAGGATACTTCATGCCTTTACTCACTGTACCTGATGTTACAGCACAGTGTTGAAGTAACTATTGCCCCAGTGCACAACAGACTTAGTGGTCAGTGCACACCAATGTGATCAATATTCAGCTTTGTGCCAGAGCTATAAAAAGCACTAGAACTTCTATTATAATAACCTAATATATAGTAAATAATTTAATAGTTAAATATTTGCTTATATTCCTGTGTGAAACAAACAAACAAAAAAATCTACACAAAACCCAGAGGATTTTCTCTAATAGAATAGAATTCTCTTGAAAAAAAATAATCTAACATTGTTTTCTTATTCAAAAAGTTTAATTTTGCTATGAACATTGACATATTTATATTAAAAACTGAAATACTGATTTGAAATTAAATAACTAAATTATTTTATTCCCAGCAGTGTCAGCACCATTGGAAGTGTTTGGTAGAAATTTTTCCAAAATGAAGTGTCATTGAAAGCATTGATGGAAAGTTCTGCTTTGAGATTTGCTTTTTCCAAAGAGAAGACAACAAAGTGCTAGAAAATTAATTATCTATTCTTTGAAAAGTTTAAAAAAAGTTTAAAAAAAGTTTAAAAAAAGTTTAAAAAGTTTAAAAAAAGTTTAAAAAAAGTTTAAAAAAAGTTTAAAAAAAGTTTAAAAAAAAAAAAGTTAGAAAAAAGTTTTTTTAAAAAGTTAAAAACCACGGGAGTTTAGGTAGAGACTAAATTCTTTAAAAGGCAATATTTTAAACAGTGCATTCCCCCCTCTTTTATTTAAGAAAATTTAGGGGGAATTTTCCTAGAACCAAGCTCTTTTCCCTAGAAAACAGTTTGAAAACAAGGAAAAGCAGAGTTTGCTGCTTTTTTATTCCCCACCTGATTCTTAACAAAATCATCCCTCAGCTGGGTAGACCATCTGTAGTTAAGAGAAGACAGCTCACTGTCCATCCCTTTCCAATTCTTAATCTACTTCCTGAGAGACAAGGTAAGTTCTTAACTTCCTTCATAGGTAGAATGTTAAGTAGGTAGTAATTTCATAGCAAACAAGGCAAATTGGAAAAACAAACAAACAAACAAAAAAAAAAAAAAAACAAAACAAAACCCACCACAATGGAACCAACAGTGAAAGATGTCTGCTGAGTCAAACAATCCTAACTTGAGGAATGACTGTAAAGGAGCCACCAAAACCCTGCAGATGAGTTGTAGGATTAGATATATGGATTCTATCCCAAAAAGCACAATTTCCCAGCCATGCTACAAGAATATCTTATTTAGCCTCTGTGAATGAAATAATTTAACACTTTTTTTATAATACTGAGACCTACAGATTAAAGTAACTTTACATGCTACACGTTATTAATGAAAAATGTTGGGTACTCGCGTGAGGTTTGCATTACTTAATGTAGTAGTTTTCCTCTTGGGTTGGAAGGCACCTACACTGCAACTAACCAGCCAAACCCAGGCAAACAAATTCAGGGAATTTTTTCTTTGTCAGAATGTTTAAAAATGTTGCTCTTTTAATATGTTAAAAAAAAAAACCATGACACATGAAAGAATAACTATGATATCTACTTAACATGATGTAGAATCATTACTACTGGATTTATGCCATGTGTGCAAGGAATTTATATAAGGGTATATATGAATATTTAGCTTGGCATATTGGTGTGTTTGGAAGAACTCTGATGGTTTTATAGTTTTATATATATACAACACAGACCATTTGAGGAGCCATTTTGTGCTTTGTAAACAAGATAAATAACCACCCCTGAATTGCTTTGTGAACCATAAACAAACATATAATTCAAATACTTCAAAAGCTGTAGTACACCACATGAAATAATTGGACCTGGAATATATTGTTTCAAAGGCACATGCCGATTTTTCAGAGAAATAAAGGGAACTGTAGCACCTGCTCCCAGTCTCCTAGCTACCATTGCTGGGTGTGGCATGAAATCCATGGTAAATAACCATGTGTAAAAAAGTAGCAAAAGTAACCACACCAACCCATTCCTGCTCTGTTTTCTTTCCTGCTCTGCTTCACCATTATAACCAGCCCTTCTCATAAAGTAGTACAGACTTCCTGATTTTTGGATATAAATATGTGACTGGAATAGATCCACGCTACTGACCACACCACCATATTGAAAAGGCAAGACCAGACAGAGGCAATTTGTTGAATGTAAAAGCTGAACCCTCCACCTCCTTCCCCAGTAGCAAGTGAAGCTTAGTTTACCACTTTTATCCATTTTTGTTTGTTTGTTCTTTTCTTCACCTGTTTTGCCTTCTTATCCCAAACAAAGTATTCAATGGATACTTGAATCAAAAGTCTTTTGCCCACCCACTCCCTCAAATCAATTCACCCTGTGCTTTAAGTTAATGTTTCTGAGTTGACTTCACAGCTGAACAGCAATGTCAAGAGTAAACATGGCTAAATTATAAGGGCTGAGGCTGTTCAGATTGTGGCTCTTCTGATTTTGGTCAGCAGTTCATTGCACACCAATACCATTTCTCACTGTGCTGTAAAAAAGACAAATACACAAAGTTTTGTGTCAGTTACATTAGCCCAAACATCTTCAGCATCCTTGATATTTTAATGCAGGGCTTCACAGGGTCAGGAGACTTGTTACAAATGTATAAAACCTTCCAAGATCCCTGGAAGAATCAATGATCAGCATCTATAAGAGCGCTGTCATTATTACAAACATAACACAGTTTGGTAGTGTTGTTCCCAGTAGAAGTGAGGGAGAAGAGAGACATTTAATATGCAACTAATTATGACTTGAGTTACCCAAATTGTCAAATTTTAAGGAGCACTGACTATCTGCATCCCATGCTGAAGCCATCTTTTTGGGACTTGGCTCTATTTGTAAAGAGTATGGGACCTGCAGAGTTTTGCAACAAGAATGGGGTCAAATGAGGCTGAAATATAAAAAATATAGTTCCATACTAGTTTGTTGTAGTCACATGAGTTTACCTTTTGAAAGCAGATGATCTGTGGCTAGCCATTTAATTCTCAAGCTCAATCCCCCTGGAGTTTTATCCTAAGGAAATTGTTCCCAGACTAATCCAGCCTTGCTTCTCACCTCCCTCCCCATAAGCTGATGAAGTTCTAACTGACTTCACTACTCAAATGCAAGAGCAGGTGGAGGGATGAAGGTCTCCTGAAAATGTTGCCAGTGTTCTGTAAGCGAACTACCCTGGTTCCTTCAGGCAAGATCATCGAGCAGGAGACTGATGGTTAAAAGATGTGATGAGCTCTGTGATGGCTTCTTTCTCTTCTGCAGAGGTCTTAGTGCAGGAGAAGGCTTTGCTGAACCCCTTTGGCACTACTCACGCTGAAACAGGATCGTGAGAGGTTCAGTCAACACGTAACAGTGTTCATGTCTATTTACACTGTCATACTGAATCTTATCTTCTTAGATCTTTGTTCTTTACTTAACAGACAGGCCTTTGATTTGATTGCACCCTTGTCTGTGTGATAAAAGCCTAGATTCAGTTCTGAGTGTCAGGATCAAGCATCATACTGCTGAGGGTCCAGAAAGACTTCTTGTTTTGCTTGGTCTACCAATACTGATCACATCCTAACCTGAGGCATGATGCCACAGCCTACAAGAAAATACACACTAATCTTTTTTTTTTTTTTTCCTTATACTCAATATTTCAAAGGCATCCAAAGTCAGCGTCTGCTGCTGCTATAGTAATTGCAGCAGCAAGGATGGAAGGAGCATTATAAGCTTCCACTTTGTTGCATCTGGATTTAAAAAGAAAAACCAAACAAAAACCCACGCACAATTATTAACTGCCTCCTCTGGCCATTTCCTTCATTTATTTTGCTCAGGCAAGCAGGCCTTGCAAACCTGAGCTTGTGTAGCCTCAGCAGCACCAAATGGTCAGTGATTTATTAAGTTGAGCTGTAAGTGCAGTAATGCTCGCCAGGTGGCTAATAAACAGGCTTTTTGAAATAAAACCAAGAGGGGGAATTAAAATAAATAAATAAATAAATCAATCACAGTTCTTTTCTTGGGATAGTTTCAAAAACTTTAACTGTGCACCAGAGTAGGTACAGTTTTTTTTTTCTTTTTTCTTAGACAGTTTGACATGTGCTTTGAATCTTAAGCAGACATAAACTTGGCATTTCCTAAGTCAGCAGAATTCCACAGTGAAGGAGGGAGAATACATTAATGTAGAAATAGTCTCCCTTCTTTGTGGAACAACATTTAAATCTCAAATTGAAATGATTTTATATAATGGAATCCAAGTATAATCCAAGGGCCAATGAGTGTTTTGATGTACTTCCATGTACTTCCCCAGCTGCAGTGACACAAGGTACCTGAGAGGTTGAATAATGTTGCAGCCAATACACTAAAAGAAGTTGTAACAAAGATTTGCCATCCTTTTTCTTTTTTTCCTTTGCTAAACACAGCAGGAGCTGCCACAAGAGCATGTTCCAAAAACTGTAAAACTGTGGAATAAGTGTAAGGAAAATGTGCTCTGTAGTGAACAAATTGCATATTTCAACCATATATATATATATATATAAAATGGTCTTTTCAGGCAGGTCATCTATCTTGGGCATATAAAAAGCTTAGATGAGGTAGCCTTAATAGGTTGGGAAGATAATGGTAGGAGCAGATCTTCAGCAAGGATTTGTGGAGATAATAGTGGACCTGTGGATACACCTGGGTATAAACTCCAATATACAAAGTTAACAATGTGAAATATACATAAATAAAAGCACTGTCCACATCATAATGACTATTTGTGGCTTCTACCATCAGTTGTCAGAGGAATGACACCATTCATTGACAAGTCAAGCAATGATCCCCTCTTCCCTCCAAATTTCTAATAAGGAATATTATCAAGTAACTTGTTTACCTTTTCAAAATTTATGATGCATAGCAAACCAGTGCTGCCTTCTGCCTCTAGAAGTCAAATTTCACACAAATGTGTTGTCACAGCTGACAAAGTTTCTTTTGAGAAATGGTCTCTCTTCTCCTGCAGCACTCAAATTACCAGTCCCAGTGGAGACCATAACATCACCCTGGAGATGTAAGACCATCAGGATAAATAAGCAGACAGAAGGACACTCATCTTAATTCTCAGGCAGTGCTCTGTCATCTTCTGAAACTTTCTAGTCCTGAGAGATTTAAAGTACTAACTAGAGAAACTATAAAAGATGGCAAGGAATAATCTATAGTGACTTGTGCATCTTTCTCTAGCCATAAATAACTTTATATTTAATTTCTGGCAGCATGACAAAGCAAAGAGGTAATGAACCATTATGGAAAACCCATCTGTTGCTCGTAAGGGGAAAAGCTTTGTGCTGGTAGATTTATACAGGAAAATTTTCAGTGCAAGTCCTGTTATTGTTAATGAGAATTGCACATATAATTGCCCATGCCGAGAGTGTACCCCATTATACTCCTTCACTGTCTAGATGGCTATTGTGTTCCTTAGAAGCAAAAGAAGTAAAAAAAAACCTGTCAGAACAAAACCCCAGTTTTCAAGTCACAGTGCCATTCAGATGATGAGGGAGGGAACATGATGTAGAATAGGGGATGCTGCGAGAAGAGTGCAACTGTACCACTCAAAATTTCTGATGAGACAACAAAACCACTAAATTATCATTTTTTATATGCAAGTAGAGAAGCTAGTTAGTATCACTAACCAGGGAAGTGTAGTGTACTTGGTCTAGTCCAAATCCATGTGTTTTTTTTCTTCTTGACAAATTTTGTGTTTTAACCCTCAGGTCCCCAGTACAACAGCAAGTGACATGTAGCTGTTACTCTAAACAAAGAATTTTTCCCATCTTTATAAAAGAGAATGCAAGGAAAAGGCCTGGTAGCTGGACTGAAACAACAGCAACATGTTTCCTTAGTGACAACCAGATATGCAGGACAAGGCAGCCTTAAGATAATCTTCTCTGGCTACAGCCCCCCAAAGATGCCACTCTCCTCTTTCAAACTAAGTTTCTGTGTCAAAGACAGTGGGTCTTCTACTACACTGATTTCCTTTATTTTTTCAAAATACAAATACAAAGGAAAATATATCACTTAAAGGAAAAAAAAAAAAACATTTTTGTAATTACCAAAGTTTTCTCCATTAATACAAGAAAACTGATGACACACCAGGTTTGTTCTGGGTATATCTTGGTGACCATCAGGAAAGGTATCCATCCACATTGTATACTTGCATCAAGATAAAACTTAAGTTATCATTGAACTTAGCAAAGTAAATGTCTAAGTAACAATAGCAACATGACAAATCACACAATGCATATATTTTGAGGAACTGTTGTTTTACACCCTTTCATCAATCCTCCTTCCTTGGGAGGCCTCAAGTACTGTACAAACCTGCCTTTGCTTTGCATTAGATCTGTGAGGTAGACATGACATTCCATATCCTAAGGAAGTCACATCTGGAATATACAAAATAGTCTTTAAACAAATCCAGCTGAGTCTCCTGAACCTAACAAATTGCAAGAGGATTGAAAGCAGTTAGAATGTGAAGAGTTTGGGCAGATGAATCTCTGTGTTTGACAAGAAGCACCCTGTGTGCTTTTAGTTGCCATTAGTGGCAGTTCTACAAATAATTTCCTCGCCAGGAACAGTTTAATAGTGGGCTCTCAAAAAAATTGCTTATTGCAATACTTTAGGTGGTTAAGTGAAACATCATCTTTAAACATCCTCTGTCCAAGTCATTATTCTGGCTACTCCTTTGGAAGCTGTCAATAGTTCAGTGTGGCACCCTGCAAAGCAATGACTTTCAGAAGGACTTGTGGCTCTAAACTGGCATGAGGAGCACATAGAAACACCAGAGAAGAAAGATTCTGTGTTGTTGTAAGGATTCTCCTGCTAAAAGATCATACTCTTTGTTAGCTTGTGAAGACTAAATGAAGCCTTGAAAGACCATATGTCTGAGCTGCAGCTTTTTGGGACAGTTTTGAAAGAAATGCTGTAAAAATTTGAGTTTTATGTCTCAGTCTGTACATACATATACATACAAGAATGCACAGTCCCTGAATCTATAAAAGCTGTCTCAAATGTTTCATTGGGATATAGTTTAAAAGTGAAGATAGAGGCTCAGGAAAGATTAGAGGGGTAAAGAGGAAAAAAAAAGAAAAGTTACACAATCAAAAACAACACATACAATTTAACTGAAATTTCCTTAGAACACTAAAAGCAGGAAAGAAAGACACCATGTCTGCAAAGCACACATATAACATGACTTTAAAGAATAAAATTCCTCTGAGAGAAAAGGAGAGGAATAAAAGGCCCAGGCTGAGCTGCAATGTAGTACCTCTCCAAATCAGCAGATCTGACGTGGCACCATAAAGATATCTGGCACACACATCCTGCAGAGTGCCTGTGGACAGAGAGGGAGAAGACTTTTTCCTAAAGGCATTAAAGCATGCCTTAACTTTGCTCTGAGTAGAAAAACAAGATGGCAAAAAAGGGTGTGTTTAGGCAACAATCTAGCTGCCTTGTAAGACCATGACTGAAAAGGGCAATCCTAGCACTTCAGCTGGTCTAAGGATAAAGCTCTGTGAAATTTCCTTTACTTCCTGAATCTGTATATCTGTCTGATGTGATCCATGCTCAATGGATCTATAAAAGGCAGTAGGAAGAAACACTCTGCCTGGAAAATTCTGCATTTACAAATAGTACATCCATAGCACATCCATTTCCCTACTTATTTAAACTTATGCCACATTTAAATTAATGTGCCAGAACACCTATAAGGCTCAGAAAATTCTCTTGTATAAATACAGTTATAGGAACACAAGAAGATGGATGACTCCATTTAAAAACTGTTTTAAGATTCATTCTAGTATAATCCATAGCAGGATAAAGCCAATAGCAGGATTTACTGCTGCAGTTCTATCAGCATAGCTGTCCCCTCCAAATTGGACAGGACCTTATTGCACCAGGAGAAGGCCTAAAATTGTTTCTCTTGGAAGACCTCCTCTCTTCCATTGTACATCTCTCTGACTACATTCAATTGCTTTCTCCCTGGGGACCTGCAGTGTGTACAGGGGTTTTTTTGATCTCTGCAGGCCTTGAAAGCAGCATGATCAAATGGATGATTGAGGAGACTTGACAGGTATGCAGCTGTGTGCTGCAGCTTCACTGCCCCCTGACTTCCAAGCTCATCTGTCTCTCTTGTCTCACAGCACACAGACAGGAGGGAACAGGAGGTTAAAGTCACATTACGTAGGAAAGAAAGCAGACATCAGCAGAGGGTAGAGAGGTAGAGATAATGCTTCCAAGTAATAAAGGAGACAACAACTTCTGAGTCCCTTTTTCCTAATTGAAAGGAAACTTTCATTTCATTCTCCTCTAGATCTGGTCAGGTATTCTTGTTCAGGCTTTAGCAATTTTAGGTTCTTTAAGGCCAAACAGATTAGCTTCCTATTGAAAAACAAAATAGCTAATAAGCCTCACAAAAATGTTATAGCTATCTGTTACAAATAATCTCAAGAAGAAAACAGTTCTTTTTTTTTTTTTCCTTAAGACTTACTTAAGCTAGATCTGTGCCAAAGAACACAGTGTAAGAAATAGAGATTTTTCCTGCATTTAAACTAACTTACTCAATACCAGATGCCCTTTAACCACATCAGCATAGTGAGCATAGCTCAGTACAGGCTGCTTACCCTATGGTGGAGCATCCATGCGGGCTTATTTTAATTGCCAAACATTCAAAACCAGTTTTCCTGGAACAATTTTGAGAAGACACTGCAGCTCTTTTGTCTGCCTGAGGGAAAGGAATAAAGAACTGCAAATACCTCACCAGGAAATTTATATGAAGTTAATACCCAAGACAGTTTAGAGCTTGTGTCTGGGGCTCCAGAGTGCTTCTGTATGTTTTATTTCTGCTTCCATTTATGAAGGCTGTCCCTGCAGGGTTTAAAGTTGCCTTTGACTTAGGACTGTATAATCCAGTGTACAACAGAGAAAATGGACAGGAATCTATACCTTGAGAGGCATTCTAAAAGACTGGCTTCTGAAGGAAGCAGAGGGATTAACAAGACTAAATTTTGTGTTGATATGGTTGAGTGCAGCATTCTCAACCAGCAGCGTTCTGGGTTGCATAACACTGCTGGGTCTGTGCAGCCACTTGGAAAACTACACAGCATGGCCACACACACCTAGCAAGCTGGAATATCCCCTGGAAGTTGTCCAGGTGGCCCACAAGGCCAGTGGCATCCTGGTTTGTATCAGGAATAGTGTGGCCAGGAGGACAAGGGATGTAATTCTCCCACTGTACTCAGCACTGGTGAGGCTTCACCTCGAGTGCTGTTTCCAGTTCTGGGCCCCTCACTTCAAGAGGGCTATTGAGGTGCTGGACCAGGTCCAGAGGAGAGCAACAGGGCTGGTGAAGGGACTAGGTGGAAAGTCTTATAAGGAGAGGCTGAGGGAGCTGGGTCTGTTTATTCTGGAGAAAAGATGACTCTGGGGATCTTACCACTCTCTACAACTACCTGAAGGGATGCTGTAGTCAGGTGGGGTTTGGGCTCTTCTCCCAGGTTACCAATGACAGGATGAGAGGCCATGGCCTGAAGCTGTGCAAGGAGAGGTTTAGTTTGGATATTAGGAAGCTTTTCCTCATGGAATGGGTGATCAAGTGTTGGAATGGACTGCCCAGGAAAGTGGTTGAGTCACCATCCCTGGAGGTGTTTAAAGAACTCTCAGTGCCATGGTCTAGTCAATGCGGTGGTGTTAAGTCATAGGCTGGACTTCATGATCTCAGAGGAAAATCCAGCCTCAATAATTCTGTGATTCATGGACTCTACCAGCTGGATCAGTGCAACAAACAGCTGAGCACCCTTGAGGGTCACTTCAGAACAGGCAAGCTGGTGGTTCCAGAAGCCATATTTGTATCTTCAGCCATGCTACCTGAAACACAATTATTATTTTCTTGCATACCTTTTACACCTAGTGGAAACGCATCCACATCTGGCAGGCCAACCTATAAAAACACACTTCTTGTATTTATAGCAGCTGCTTTAGCAGGTTGCCCTTTTCTCTTTTCAAAGACAAAGTCTGTATGTCTCCTTTGGAAAATGTGTAGTGAAAAGGACTGCCATTTAAATTTCATTTTGTAGATGGCATGGCTGTCATCATAAGCTGACAGTCAGACTAATAAAAGTGTGTAAAATACACCATGGCAAGAAAACCATGCTCAAACCAACATTGCTGGTGAAAATCTGGACAAATACTTGATTTATAAAGTACTTTACCCAATGAAAATGAGAGGGAAAAGGATGGCCTTACATAACCACATTTGAACTAGTCTTTTGATTTAAAATTCATCTACTGCAAGCATTAGAAAATACCTCGTAGCACAGCTGATTATCATTTGACAGCATCAAGTCCAAATTTGTCAGACAAGAAACAGGGCCATAGAAAAAGCACAAAATAAATTGGACCTGACTGCACAAGTCTGGCTATTGCACTGCACACTCCACTAACAGTGGATAAATACCCCAATTTTGCACTCCTTTTCTATTCATTGGTTTGACTAAGCCTTCTGCAGGCCAGAAACAGACAGGATACATTACACTGGTTAGAATGTCACACAATTGTATTTAACAGCTTGAAAGAAAATTCTTCATCAGACCTTTGTGCTTCTGATATCCTAAGATTTTAATTAAGTAGTGTCACAACAGGGTGTGCATTGGCACATGCCTTTGGTGTATTGTGAAGCACTGGACCAGAGACCAATTACTTTCTACCACCCAAGCAATACAAGAGCAGCCCATTAATGCACACCCTGGTGTGGCCTGTTTCAATTAAAGCATATTTGTAAACCAATGAAAGGACAGGCAGTGTTGAATCATTGAGGAAATCAGATGTTTTTAGGTTAGGATCCTGCTGATTATTCAAACTTTTGCAAATGTATGCACTGAAATTCAGTAAACAAATTGCACAGCTTTACTTTGTTATACTGCATAGTACGAAATGGGGCTATTAAGAGTACAGAATGTTATTTCCATCTGAACATAGAGAATGCAAGAAGGAAGCTGTAGTGTCAGCAGTTCTGCTGCCTCTATTCCCCCAAAGGAGGCTCAGTTTCAACAATTTAGCAGAGACAACATTGAGGAGAAATAGGCTTTACTCACCCCACCACAGGATTTATCCATGAGAGGAATAGATAGAGTTCATCCAATTATATGGCACAGTTAAATTCACTAGGAACTTAATATCCTTACCACTTTTTTTGTTGTTGTTATTGCTGTTGGTTGTGGGTTGTTGGTTTTTGGGTTTTTTTGCTTTTACTACAAAACTGATTTTCTGCTTTCATTAAAAATATATGCGTGACTTCAGAAAAGGTATATATAGAAAAGGTATCTCTACAGATATATACATATATACAGAAGGTATATCTGCACAATTGGCAGAATATATTTTAACTAAATTTAACCAAAAACCGCACGCCTATCAGGCAAGTCTTGTTTCCTCAGTGGCTTTCATTTCCCGATTTTTTTTCTACTCCTCATTTATGTCAGATGCTCTATAAGGTAAAGATGGTCCCTTCTGAGGTGGTCATTAAGACCCAGATAGAATGCCTCCACTTTTAAAGAAGTGCTTTTGGCTACTCTGATGTGAGTCACAGACAGATGAACATAAAGCATAAACTATATGTAGTAGAGTTGCATGTTACAGAAGGAGAGCAAAAAGCTGTATTTTTTGATCACTTTCGTTCATTTTAATTGAGGTGAGCAACAACATCAACAAAGGCCATAACAATATGAATTACAAAAAGTACAAAACTAGGTGGTACAAATTCTTTGGTATGAGTCTCATTCAATGCACATGGGAATCAGCATTTCCTCATAGGTTAGCATCAAGAACCTCTTAACTATACTGAAATCTATGCCAACACAGGGCTGAATCCATCAGGAGCACTGAAATTGTGCTCAGCCATACCCTACCTTACTACCTGCCTAGCAGGGCAGGCTGAGAGAAGATGGCATGAATGACAGTCTATAAACATTTGGCACCTAGAAGCATCAGAAAAAGAACTAGTTAGGTAGCATAAGGAGGTTATAAGCTAAAAAGTGGCTGGGAATGGAGCTAAACCAAGTGCTGCTATGACCTAGTGTGAAACTTTTTAAAGAGAACAACCATCCACAAGTTCCTTGTAGGAATTTCTGGTTTTACCAGTCAAGGCTTTGAATCCAGTCAAAACTCCAAGACTTGAATATTCTATGGGGCAAGCTGGCATTCATAGGATTCTGAAGAGGATAGCACAGAGCTGTTTTTCCCCTCTTCGTTTTCCTGTTTTTCCAAATGTCTCATTAGCCCAGTCATTTAATGAATGCATATACATCCATTACCTTCTCCTAAGTCTCAAAGATATAGCTTAATAAATCTGCAGTACAGCTGGTCAGTTACATGGCTAGCATTATAGCCTATAGAGATTTTAATTGCATTATTATATGTAGCAATTGGATTTGCCTCCATATTCCAGGATCTACTTGAGCAAAATTTGAAATGAAAAATGAGCAATGTGACAAAGACACATGGCAAAATGATGAGATACTGTCCCCCCTATTTTGCTTCCTTTCCTCAGGGTATGGTCTAATAACTCTAAAAGCAAATGTCATCTCATGTCAAATACACTTCTTTCTCTCTTGATGTAATAATGGATTTTTTCAGTTCTAATTTCAAAGAAACTGCAACATCTCCTTATCTCGAGTCAAGTATTAAGAGAACACAAGTTTTTCCTACACAGTTACCACTGAGCTGAATGCTGTGCATGTTCTCTATACTGTATTAATAACCTCCTGATGCAGACAAGATGCTGCCAGAGTGATGGACATGATTGAAATATTGACAGTTAGATACCAACTTCAAATCAAAACTGCAAACGTGAAATGAATTTTTGAGCTAATGACACCATCTCTCCACTGACCAATTCTCCTGACCTCTAACCTGGAAATCTATTTTGGGATTGACAGACTCAGTCTCCCATGTTTCCACTTTGCTTCAAAGGCAAGATCAGCCTTTCAGTTCCAATCGTAAAGTAGTCAGAGAAGATCAATAAAGAAACATCTAAACCTTCCTCCAGAAGCAGCAAGACACATTTCTTCTATTTTTTCCTTTACCACATTAAACAATATGCCTGATAGAATTTTCAGGATCACTGAAGAATAAAGTTCTATTTTTTATTCTCTTTCTTGAAGAAGTGATCCTATCATCTGTAATTTTTCTTTAAGTATCCTATCATATTATTAATCAATTAAACTGTGTGTGTATGAAGAGTATAAAGGTAATACATTAAGACTGTTAATACACCTATGTATATAAAGAGATATAAAGTCCATATCAACAAAACCAGGTACATACGAAACATGCCTATAATTAAATATTAAATGCAATTCGTAATTTCATTTCTTTGTAAGGAAGAAGCCAAGAACACCACACTCCAGATGGGGCAAACTTTTCTGAGGACACATGATAACCCATTTCATTCCAGTTTTCCTAGAAGCTGTGTATACTGGTAACTAGTGACAAAGCTCTGTATACTGGTGTCTAGTGACAGAACAGTATGAGTTTTACTCAGGCTAATATCTAGATAAAGAAATGTGTAGAGCATCAAAAACTGAACTCTGAATATTACATAGTGGAGTTTATTATTTGGTTTTTTGTTTGTATTTTTAAATAACCCAATGTTGATATGGATAAGGTCAAGAACTGGGCAACTCTTACTCAAGGTTAGTAATACCTTACCCTTTATCTACCTTCAAAGAAATTTTGACATGATTCTTTTTTCCTCTCACCATAGGTTTCTATTTGGAATGAATCAAGGTATTAGCATTGGGCTGGCAGTAAATGTACCTGATTGAGCAGTGCATATACAACTTTCTATGAAGATTCAGTTAAACCTTTGAGAACTTTCATTGATGATGTTCTTCTGTTTGCTTTCTGCAAAGTTGTTTATAATCAAGACTTGTTATTATAGGGAAAACAAATAAAATAATCCCCAGAAAAGAGCTAAGTGTGTTTTCTATAGGCATTTGTGTGTGTAATGTAGAGATGACAAAATCTGCATCGAGTTACAATCATACTTAAAATAATAGATTTTTTAATGATGGAAAGGCTATTAGAGTGATCCCATTTGTAGCACGTCTTAGAACTTCCACAATGAGATGAGAAATAATGGATAGATTAAGCTTCTAAAATGTACTTTTCCAATATGACCTAGGTCAACCACTTGAATTTCTTGTAGCAAAAGGATATTGCTAACAGCCATAACGAATATGTGTTGATATTTGTTGCTTATAATCATTTTTTCAAAACAATGCTAAATAAAAGTTGAAATAGTTCTTCATGGTTCAAAGACTACCTAGTAGAAGTTAGTATCTTGTAAAGTGATATTATGACTTTCCTGGCAGAAAACAGGCATAAGTACTTTATTAGTAAGAGTATTAACTCTACCAGCCTTAAAGAGAAAATTTTTCTTCCATTAGGAATTTCTTTTCTAAGCTGTTAATATCTGATTACTTGCTTTAAATCAGTATTTTACTGGTGCACTGCAGCCATGCAAAGTTAAAGCCATTATTCCAATTAATATGGGAATTTTTTTAAGTTCAAATATTACTTACCATAAAAAGATTATTTAATGTATAAGGCAAAAATAGTTTCTGTATTATTTTCGGTGTATTTTGTTAACAATGTTGCAGCTCAGGAAAGATTTCTAGGTTTCTACTACTACTTCATTATTTTATTTTGTCCAGGCACTTTGCTGGTTTTGTGTTTTGTTTTGTTTTTTCCACACCCCACTAAAATGGCAGGGAGCACTAGATTTCAATGAGTGTTTTAAAATAGCAGCTCATGGATCTGATCACTAGTTGGATTGATTTATGTTTTAATTTTATGGATGATATCACACAATTATCTCCAGATGGAATAATCGGGATGAAGCCTTGCCAAAGAACATTAGACACTAAAGGAGTGAGCCAATGCAATCCATTCAGTACTGTAATTATTTTTGTTTTGGCTTCAGACAGTTGTACAGAGGCACAAACTCATTCTGGTAGGGCCTTGTTCAGTATTTATTTAAGTCAATGGAAAGACTTCCATAGACAACTGGAGATACTGGCTCAACATCCCACAGCCCTCCATTCCCACCACACTTTTATCCATGGAATATCTCAGAGATGTCTTCACTGCATTTCTTTTCTCCTTCTGTTTTTTGGGTTTTTTGGTTTTTGTTTTTTCTTTTTTTTTTTTTTTTTTTTTTTTGTTTTGTTTTTTTTGGTTTTTTTTTTTGGTTTCTTTTTGGCATCAACCTGTGTTCTTCCCTCTCATTTTTTTCCCTCCCAGATGATATTTGGACCCATTATTGTGGATTATTAAACACAGACAAAGGAAATTAAAGTTGTTCAGCCTGGGTAAACCAGAAAAACATTATTTCCTGTAGCAAGGTAAAAAGTTCTGATTTTCTATTCATTTATTGAATGAGCAAATTACAACAAGTCTGATTACTTCAGTTTGAACTCAGCCAAATATTTCTTCTTAGATTAAATCCAACAAGCCAAATGGATAGAAAAATTCCTCTTTTTTTACCTGGAAAAACAAACACACGCTTTCTAGTTTAACAGCCCCCAGTTTGTTGATCATCCAGCATTTCAAGGCATACAATTAGTTTTCAAGAAGAGGATTTTCAAAAGGACCTGACTCAGATAAGAGCACAGACCCCATACACATACCCTCAAATTGTATTTAGAAACTTAAATAAAATGACAAGCAAAAAATATTTTTAAATGTGAGTGTAGGCTTCGTGCTGTGAGTCTGTTGATGTAGCTTCTGCTGCAGAACCCAAACTAGTGGAGGAACACAGCAGATCTCCCTCTAAGAACATGTCTACATTGCTAAATAGACTGCCTTAGCTAACTCATGAATTGGAAGTGGTGTCAGACATCCGTGCAGCTTGCTGAAAGATAGAGATGGATTACTGTGGATTCAGAATGTGTTTATAATGCTTTCACACAAGTGTTTCATCATGAAGCTATCATTCTTCCTATAGACCCACCTAGAAGTACATTAATTGTCTTCCACAAATAAATCTTACCTGCCCAGAGACCTAAATGAGTTAAATTATCTTCAACATTTGCTAATGTTAAGTACATTTGGTTACTAATACGTATTTATATCTGGCTGAAGGAAGCATGACAACCTACACAGTGAAACAGCATATAGAGTTCTACTTGCTCTTGTTTCAGGCAATGAGTGAAGCTGTCAGGCTTCAAGAGACTGAGCCAAACTTCCCAAGTTCCACAGCTTTCTACTAGGTTTTAGTCGTTAGCTGAATAGGCTGTAATTGACATCTCTTCTTACCTGAATACCACGTTCTTTTTTTCAAACATATACGGGGTTTTGGGTAGGGCAGTATGTCCACTTACTTCAACCAATTCCTGCACATGTAAAGGGAACACTATTTTGATGGTCTTGTGTCATGGCTGGGAGTCCTTTATTATCACTTCATTAACCTCATTGTAGATTTCTATCTTCACTTTTTACAAGATATTCTTTACAGAATATCATTGACCTAAACCAGAAAGCATTGGGAAAACATACAAACATTTGAGAGAAGCCACGGTGCTCTCTCTCTTCTCACCAAGTGTTCAATATATTCAGATAGCTGCAATGATTATTTCCTCATAAAATTTCCTAAAATGCACTGTCAGGAATAATACAAAAATTGCCACTTGCCCCTCATTTCATAGAAAAGAGGTTTATACCTGAGCTTTTAGCCATAACTTAAGAACTCTGGATATGAGCTTACAGCTTATGAGCTACTCTACAATAAGTGCCCCTCTGTATGTTCTATAGTAAAGAGGAGGCAATCTATGGTGGTTTATCCTTTAACACAACAGCAGTAAGCTGTCTCAGATGGTAGAGGTATCCCCTAAAGCAGTTGTCACAGATTAGCTAATACTTTGTAAATTCCCTGAGCTCTCACCAAGCAAGCAAGAAGTAATGCAGCCTCTTGGTAACTTGCTCTATTTCACCCTACCACTTGGGTGATTTCTCAGTCCTTCCAAGTAACTTGGCAGGGTAAATCCCATTTAACAGCCTACTGCATCCTGCTGCAGTTCACACAATTAACAGAAGAAAACAGAAAGCTGAGATCTGAAGCCCAGACACACTGTATTCTGAACTGTGATCCTTTTTTCACCAGAAACTACATGCCAAGTTCAAAAAGTTCATGCTGAATAAGGTGCTTGCTCTAGCCACAATACAAGCAGACATGCTGACAAGACGACGAGTGAATTTATTAGATTGGTATTGAATCTGACCTAATAAATCTTCTTGGAACCTATTGAGTGGTATAGAGATGTTCAGGTGGCACTAAATAAGCCTGGCTGGCTTTGAACTGCCTCTGTGCAGTCCCAGTTCTTGTGGGAAATAGGAATGCAGTCCAGAAGCTTTCCTGATGATTCCACAAAATGAGCTTGGGTCTTCAGGGCTATTAGTTTGTGTTCTGTGGACACAATATGGCTAAACTGCTCACAGACCCCAGCTGGCTGGGAAGGGAGTACAGATGTCTCTTTCTGGCCTTGGGCCTAAACTAATAAGTCTGGGTGGCCCAGTGCTGGCTCAGTAAGGGGAAAGCTCAAGTACGGCTGCTTCCATGGTATGATTAAACCTCAGAGTGGTTAAAGTGCCCACAGATAACTGAGTGTTGATTGCACATAAGTTCAGAATCATACAGGAAACACATGGTAGAGCTTTATCTGTGCCTCCAGTATCTGAAGACTATGTCTACAAGAAATAGGATTTGCCTACAAGACTGATTTCCCTTATATGTTCAGTAGCATGCATGTGGATAAAATGTTGCTTCTAAACTCAGATTTGCTGATGCGTGATAAAACCATACTTAACTGAAGACACCTATGACTGTGCTTATGTTGTTAAAAAAACTAAAAAGTACACAACACAAGTGATTAAAATTAGAAAGAAAAAAAGAACCAGGGACCATTCCTTACACCTGGTAAGAAGAACACAGCCACCCTGCTTATGTGTAGGCACCCTGTGGCAGACTGCTTATGTTCAAACTACACAGCATTTCTTCCCAAGTCCTCTCTAATGCCTCCATGGCCTTGAGACATAATTAGCAGTTAGTGGTTTTGTTTCAGACTCTTCAGACTGACCAGTGTGATTACTGACTGTGATGTAAGCTATGAGAACTCATAGAATGAAGTTAAAGGTGTGTGTTGCATGGGCACATTATGGACAGCCTTGAAGGGGAGTAGTCTGCAGGGATCATGTTGAAAGTTAATAGGGGAAAACACAACTAGATCTATCACAGCCTTATCCACAGAGTCATCCCTGTACACTGGCTTAAAGAGCCAAGTTTCGTGGCTCAAAACACAGCCAGAGTGGGGAGGGGTGCAGGGAAGGTGCTTATAATGACAGTCCAGGACCCGGTGTATTATCTGGTCCCCTTTTGTCAAAAAGCATACATACACCTCAATGTTCCTAAACTCAGCTAGGTTTGAAAAGACCTATTCCTATTGAGAATTTACTTGTATGTCCTGGGATGGACGGACAGAACTTGCGCATACTGCCTACTCAGTACATATTTCTTTTTTGTGGAAATAAAATAATCTTTCATTAAAAAGCTTGCTAAAGTTGAATTCATTTCCCATCCTAGGAGTGTGCTGAGTTCTAAGAGAACTGCTAGGAAGAGACTATGAATATTTATCTCTCTCTCTCCCCTTCCCCAATTATTAAACAATACACAACATTCAATGGTGATGAAAATGACCTAAGAGGAACAAAAAGTGTGAACTTTGTTGGGGAAAGGAAGTATATTCACAATTATCCTGTGACAACAGATACTGTGGTATTTGTTTGACACACACAGTGAGTTTGGAGAGCACCAACAACTAAGAAAAGTCACTTTTGCTTCCTCCTAATTATTAAAGATGGGGCAATGAGTTTGAAAAAAATCAGCTGCTGGCTCATATCTGTATTATTTGAAACAAAAAGAGACTGTGCTAATAAAGACAACAAAGATAAAGGAAATGCAAAAGCATTTTGCATGCATGGATAGCAGGATAGAAATCAAAATGTAGCTTCAGCTTACAACACCCTGCCTGACCTCTCAGTGAAGATCAGTGTCAGTCTCCTCTGCATACATGCACTGTCATTCCTTCTATAGGTATTTTCCTCTGAAATGTGTGCATAGTAGCAATAAGTTCACAATAAACTCAGCTAGCTCCTTTTGATTCTCAGGAGAGAACAGGAATAGCTACATTTATGTGTGTCCCATCTTCTGGTAGAACTAATGGTAGAAATAGCTGTGGCAAAAAGGTAGGGTGGACATGGCAAGTGTGGGGGGGTAGTACTGAAAATGGCTGAAACTGTTTCAGCAACATTGGTTTGTTCCATTACCCAAACAATCTGTCACTTTTTCTATTCTGTGGAGTTGGACTGTAAACAGCTTGCAGATTATGCCAGTTCACAAATGACAGCATGAATCTTTTGTATGTTAACACCTCCTCCGGTGTTAATTTGGGGTTTTTTGTATCAGCTCCTTAAGACAACATGGCTAAATATAAATTCATTCTGGAAAAACACTTCGAAACGTTCCTGGAACTGAAATCTGAAACAGACCCAATGGTGCAGCCAAATACCTTCTATTAAAAGACTTACAAACACAGTTAGTTTGACTACTGGCAGCCTGCATCTATTTAACTCTCTCAAGTCTTTAAAATAAGGCATTTGCATTGTAGCACTTGCTAGATCTGAGTCCCAGGAAACAGAATATCAGGAAATAGGACAGGAACCTCATGGGTTATCTCAACCACTGGTTACAGGCTCAGGAAGGTAGAAGTACAGTGAAGCATGTGTATGGAAGAAATGCAATTCAAAAAAATTCTCTGAAGACAAATTTCTGAATCATAGAACGTTAGGTTAGAAGGGACCTCAAGAACCACCTGGTCCAACCCCTCTAATATTATTGTTTATATGAGATGTCTCAGCACCCCATTGAGCTGAGACTTAAAACTTTCCAAAGTGGGGGAATCCACCACTTCACCTAGGAGACCATTGCAATGTCTGACTGTACTCAAGGTGAAAACTTTTCCTCTTGTGTTCAATTGGACTTTCCCCATGAGAAACTAGTGCTCATTACTCCTTGTCTTGTCCATGTGACTCCTTGTCAATAGGGAGTCTCCATCTTCTTTGTAGCTGTCCTTTAAGTACTGGAACATTGTAATAAGGTCTCCCCTAAACCTTCTCTTCTCTAGACCCAGTTTTCTCAGCCATTCCTCATATTGCAGGTGCTCTAGCCCTTTGATCATCCTTATGGCTCTTCTCTGGATCCTCTTCAGCCCATCATTATCCTCTTTGAACAGGAGGGACCAAAACAGTTTGACAAGTGCCAAATGAAGTGGGATGGTGACTTCTTCATCTCTGCTGGTGATGTCCTTGTTGATGCAACCCTGGATTCTATTGGATTTCTTTGCTTCTGCAGCACACTCTTTGGTCATGTTGACCCAGTTACCCATCAAGACCCCCAGGACTCTTTCCACAAGGCTGTCCTTTAGCCAAGTGGATCCCAGACTGAAATGCACTCCTGGGTTTTGTGTTCCCAGGTGCAAGACTTTGCACTTCTCAACACTGAACACCATAAAGTTCCTGTCAGCCCAGTTCTCCAGTCTGCCTAAATCATCCTAGAGGGTGGCTCTCCCTTGTGAGGTGCCAACCTCTCCACTTATCTTGGTGTCGTCAGCAAACTTCACCAGGGTGCTCTTGACAAGTAATCTTGAAAAAATAGCAATGACTTGCTCTTTAGACTGTAAAATTATCTTTATTACAGAAAAACTGATCTGAATTATGTATAACTCCTTAAAGGACTTAGACTTGTCCAATTAAAATATGAACCATCACCCAATTTTCTCCTGTGGTACAGTAACTGCCTTGGGGCTGGGATGTGAGGTTTAAAAATCAAAACAAAACAGTAGGTGCAATACATCTCAAGTTTTGACATAGCATTCCCATCAGCAATCAATCAAAGAAAGTATAGAGTAAATTACCATACAGTAGACAAAATACAAGTGATTGCTTTGGCTTTCAAATGGGTAATTAAAGGGATCTATTCTAGGCCTGATTCCACTCAATGCTTTCCTGATGACCTGAAGTATCAGATAATATGCTTATATGCTCAGGAATGATAATAAGTGGAACTGCAAAGAGTAGGATTCATCATACTATTGAAAACTGAATATGGTCGAAAATAGCACAGCAAATAAAAAACAAATGTAATGTACTACATGCTGGGAGGACAGATCAAGTACGAGATATGAGATAAACTGCACCAGCTGTTTTACAGCACAAGAGAAGGGGGGGAATTATAGTAGGTAATAAATATATTTAAGCCAGAAGATCGCTTCTTCTGGTGCACTCTATGTAGTGCTGATGAAATATGTCAGGAGCACTCTGTTTAGTTTTGGGCATAACAAATTGTGTAAGAATAGTATCAACAAAATATCAACAAGAATGGTGTGAGTTCTACAAAACTAAGCAATGAAGAAAGGAAGAATTATTTGGTGACAAAGTCTACTCTAGAAAGAATAGGATAAGAAGATGTATAATTGAAAATGCACATTACAACAGTCTTCCGGTATATGAATGGGACAAAAATCAAATCCTGTTGTGGGTAGCCAAAGAAAAATCCTGATCTTCTGAGTGCAATCAAGAATTTCGACACATTACTAAGAGAAAGGGAATGATCAAGAAATCTCTTCCATTAGCTTTTTTTTTTTTTTTTTGGATAGCACAAAGAGGGGCCACCAGTAATACTTGTCCCACATAAGGGCATAGGAATTTCTCAAACACACTCTCTGAAGTCCCTCCTAGCCCTATACTTCTAAACTTGCACTTAAAAAATATTAATACATTGACAAAGAAGATTATTGTAGTGTTTCTATATACATATGCTCAAAGCTGAACATTCTTACACTGACTCTTTTCAGTCTTGTAGATGTTTGTGCTAGGACGCCACAGGAGTTTAAGCACACAAATGCTTCTATGCTTCAAATTATATGTTTACCAGAAAGTATGAAACTTGATCTAACTATAGTGTTTCTAAAAATTGTATTTCTGCTTTACATTTCTGCTTTTTTAAAAAATCTTGATAGCAGCATGCAAGGTACAGCACTACACTTTTGGTAGGTGGTGGGAGTTGTGTGCACAAGTAAATGCTTTGACACTCCAGAACAAACAGCAGCAAAGGTCAAAACCTGATTTAATAAAATATATTGTTTAAAGAAGCAATGCCTCATTTTAAAAATATTTCCAACATATATATATATATATTTAAAAGGAAGATTCCCTGATTTCTGTACCTCAGAATTACTCCCAAAAAGGCTGCTAGTGGCATATTCATGCATTATAAGGCACATGCATAAATCAGTCTGGACCACTGACATGTGACTGAACAACTCACTACTTGTTCTAATTCTAGGAAATCCATTGAATTCTGAAATGAAAAGGTAGACAAAGGGAGAAGTGAAAATGGTATTTGCAATGCACCTCTTCAGCTTATCTTGAACTTCATGGGCACAAAGTCATTCTTTGGAGCACTGGCATGAAACTGTGTACCACAAACATGACCTCCTAGAAAATAACCCTCAAAATCTATCTTCTGCAAATCGCAGCTCCAAATCCTATCTTCACCTAGGGCTAAACCAAATCTGTATCATCTGTATTGACTTTCTCTCTGTCATTTCAAATGGAAGTTTTGCGCGATCAGTTAAACGAACAAGAAATATCCTTTTCCCAAGGCCTTCTAAATTCAGCTAAATATGGAAGGGGTAGGCATCAAAAGGGGAAGGTGGGTATTAAATTCTTCTGGGATGGGGCTGGTAATTAATTTACACCCCTTTCCCAAATGAACCAACTCCATCATTAATGCCATCTCCAAGATTGTGGATTGTAACCTAAGTACTTCAGAAAAGGAAAAGCCACAACAATTAAGGCTACTGTGAACAGAACAATAAACTTCTGTCAACTGCTGCGTGGCAAGTCCTGTGGTAATGGTTTGTTTTGAGGAGAAAGTATTTCATTTAAGAAATTAAACTCTCCTTAAAAGTAAGCCTTACTTCTAGTATAGATAGAGGCAAAATCTGAACTAAATTCACCACAGCTAGAATTTTACACCCACCTGTTAGGAACAGTGTCTGGCCAGCTCTGCACTGGCACTGCCCCAGTTACTGTAGTAGTACTGAATATAAAACACTCTACCCCAGGTCACCCCGACGATGCACGCAGAGTAGGAAATGCTTGCAAGGGTAATTTAATATATCTGGCCTGTGTAAGGCTTTCCTCATAAACTTGGATGCTACGCCATGTCGCTGAATAAATGAGAATTATGCCTCTGGCTTTTTAATTGAAACCAATTTTGGTGTGCAGACTTCCCTTACCAGCCACCCCCCTGAGATTCTGCTGAATCCAGGTGATGACAGCATTGCCAGTGTGGAAGTTTATTTCTGTGCGATCTTGCATAACATTACCTTGTTGGGAAAGAGCCCTCAGAAGGGCTTGGAAAAGTAACCAGCCTGGATAAAGCAAGCAAACAGGCTTCAAAATCTGAATTCTGACTGCCTACTGCCAGCCAGTCTGAAACACTGCCCAATTGTCCAGGGTAGCCTGCAATCATGTGGGATACAAAGCTGCACTTGTAATCTAGACAAGCGAATTGGCTGCTGTTTCCCACACAATGATACAGACTTAGCCGGAATGCTGTCCGCTGCAAACACAACTGAGGTAGAAACCTTTCACACTGTTAGCCAACAGTCTGGATTTTGTTTTTCTATTCTCCTTTTAAATGGAGAAGTACCAAAAGACTGAACTGAAAACAGAGACATTTAAAATTGGGCACGTGCCTATTAATATTCAAAGTACATCCATCTGAACTTCATTTTGAAAAGGATGACCAATAATTAGTTTCTCTCTTCAGAACCTAAGATGTGGTAGTGCTTATTCTAATGAACTGCTTAAAATGCTAGCCAAGTTTCTCTTATCTTCCAGCATATTTTTGCAAAAAATCTTCCTCTAGCATAGATAAACACAGACTTGCTCTACTCTTACCCATTCAAAGATCATTTTCTTAGTTCATCTTTCTGTTCATCTCATGTTCTGTATTGCCTTTAATTCCTCTCATGGTTTTCTCTCTCCACTGAATCTAATTCAAACTGCTTCTCCATTTTTTTACAAGCATCACAGTCTACCTTCAATTTACCTGTCACTCATACTAAAAATGCTGATTTATACCTCACTGTCCATATCAATCATCCTTTCCTTCATTTTCGTTTGTTACTGGTTATCAGAGACGGAACACCAAATAAATTGGTGCAGAAGCTGTCATTTAGTATCTGCAAGTATGAGATTTTATTCCATAACAAAAATTCCCAGGCACAAAACAGAGAAAAATTATGAGATGACCCTAATCTAACACACTACAACAATCTCCAATAGTCTTCTACTGGCCTCTATGTTTTAATTTTTTAGTTACCAAATAAATAGAGCTGAGCTTGCCGAAGTCAATAACATTTAATAGTTATAATTTTCTTCTCAGCTAACATCATTGTTCATATCCATATAGTCATTATCAGTATAGCACAAAAGCTTGGCAAAAATATTTTCCTGGAAAAAGCCAGCTTGCCATTTTATTATAGCTGTGATCAAGAACATGTCTGAAAGCAATATACATCAGTTATTGATTATACTTAAAGTCAATCTTCATTTGCAACTCTAAGGACTGCCATCATATTCTCTAATCACTTACCTCTTTGAAAAATTAGATCTTGTGGCTATGATTCTTACTATGTATCAAGAGGGAGCATGGTGGTATAAAACCAAAGTGCTCGGTTATTTTTTGTCTCTTTTAGAAGGTATATCCAGAAAAATTGATCTCTTTGAATCTCTCTCACTCCTCACTCTTCCCTCTGGTCTCTATGTATGTGTATAAATATACCCATAAATATATATCTTATCATCCAGAATGTAATGTGGATAGTTGTGAGTGAAGTTTGCCTAAACTGTGGATTTAGAGAAGGCTTCCGAGAGACACAAATTTCATTTGCTATTGTCAACTAAATTACATTTCATAGATTTAAGTGTTCTTTAGATATTTATTTCAAATTTCTGTAGTTGCAGAGATTACAGACTAGAAAACTGACAGAGCACATAGTATTCAGTCTAAACCATTCACAACAAATACTTCTTTAACCTGTATGAAAAGCACACTCCCCCTAGACTCTCCCAGTGCTCTCCCGACTCCTAAAGTCAGCATTCTCCTCTTGTTGGAAAAGAAATCCCTCTTGCAGAAATCTACATCCACCTCTTCTTGTTGCACTTGTCACTGAGATGGAAAGCAAAGCAGACACCTTCCTTTTTTCTGCAGCACCATTTTATACACCTGAAGGCTGCTAAGTTATGTCTTCCCACTCGTCTTATCAAACAGCCTAATCTTCCTAGATCATTTTTCCTTTGTCCAACCACTATCTGAGGATTGCTGACCTCTCCACATTCCCTTGCAACGGATGTGTTTGCATATATAACTTAGTAGCTGTTCTGGGAAAGTTAACATGAACCCACATAATTATGACAGGCATTTAAATCTCCATCTCTCCTGTATCAAAGGTTGTAGGACTCTTCACATTGCCTTCAGCAGGAGCAATGTTAGATCTTATTCATGCCAACATGTGCTCAGCTTGCTGTACTTTAGGTATTCTAAAAGATGAAAAGTCAAAATTCTTCTCTAAAAAAGGATCACACATGTTCTATAATTCCCTTCAGAGCTTAGATAACCCATGAGGAAAAAGCAGTAACCTTGGATCAGACAAACACTTTGTTCTTCATGTTAAGCTTCAGCATTCCTTTTTTTCCTGCAGAGTGTTTCAGAAGCACTGCTGTTCCTCTGTCAGTGAGGCACAGAGCAAGTCACCAGACCACTAATTAAACCACCTTGGGGAACTGGTTACCTGAAGGTCAGCAGTATGTATACAAACTCTTCAGATGATGGGAAAACTAGTTAACAGAATCCATGTCTTGTCTGAATGATGAAGTCAAGAAACTTACTTATGACATTTGTGATCTATCTATGAGGCTTACTATCTAACAGTACAGTATCTCCCATGGTTGAAAGTGAAAAAGAGAGTAGTTTAAGAAAAAAGGTAACTTGACCTGATTTAAATACTTTGAACGGATTGAAGTACCAATTGTTTGCGAATCTTATTTTTTTTCTCTTCTTTGTAAGAAAATACATGAATCCAGAAAGACCAAAGATCAGACATGGGCAAGATATCTCAAAAAAGAGAAGGGGAACTCAGCTTTAACCTTGATCATGTACATAAAACCAAACTCATCCCTTTAACGGTACAGAGGCAAATAACAATAATAATAAAGTAGTAATGTGAAATTTTCAAATACCAAACTTAATGAAGGAGTCATTTGATAGTGACCATGAATAAAAACTGAAGCTAAACCATTTGCATATATCATCTGATGAGCTACATGGATGAAACAACTTTGAATAAGATCCTTGTGGTTTGAAATGTTTGTATTTAACTCTGTAGAGGTAGGATTTAATTGGGATGGAAACCAGCAAATTACTGCAGTGATCTATGAAGCTGACAGCATTTAAAGAAGACCTTTTCTTAGTTTGAAAGATGTTTATAAACACAGCACTAGCTTATTTATTTTACTCTGTCTATATATTTTGTTATCTGAATGTCATCTTTCACCTGCAGGAATCCATCACACACTGCATATTGCAAAATTAATTACCCAAGCTGCATCTTAGACAGGAAAATTACCTCAATAGATAGTGAAAGATCAAAATAGAATGTGAATGGTTTAGCAAAAAATAGTTCAGGCTGCTATTTAACTGGTCAAGACGCATCATTCATGCATTCTTTTTTGGACCAGTTCTGTGCAACATTGTACTACATGGGACAGGGATAGATATTAGGAATTAATTTCAGAAAATGTTGACTGTAGTCCAGGATCAAATTTAAGTATGTCTTCATGATTCGAGGTGCTGCAGCCATGACTACAATAGAGTAAACCAGTTGGCCTCAGTTATTACTTGTGGAGGCCAACACAAACCACAATACTAGCTTGTTATGACAAAAGAGGCATCAAAAGACTAGGCTGTAAGCATAAAAAACATCCAGAAGGAGTAGGGGATGCTGTTTGGCAGTCAACTCATTCCCCAGATTGGGCATCACGACCACAATTAGGATGGACAGGAAAGGCACAGTTTTATCACATTTTCGCATTGACTTTGATTGGAGAGGAATTCTGTCAGTCTTCAAGCACAGAAACACACTGCTGCACAGAGGGAGATTTCAGAAAGACCAGTGGCAGAAACAACTACTTTTTCTTTAATGGGCATTTATGCTGAGTAAAAGGTCTACATGCCGTTCAACAAACACTTGAAACACTTAGATAATTAGAACAAGGGAAGTGTCCATAATAAAAAGACAAAAAAAACCCCAAAAACAAAAACAAACCAAAAACAGTTTTAGGAGATTGGGGCAGCATGTTGAGGGAAAATTATTAGTTATTTGGATAAAATTCAGCACATTCTCACTTACATACAATCAGAGTAAAGAGTGCTGCAATGATTCCTTTTGACAAATACAAACCAAAACCATTCTGATGTCTTCAGACCTCATTTGCAGTAGGATGTTAGTGTCATTATCTCCCTTATCAGGTGCGACACCTGAGAATCAAGGTCACCTTCCAGCCATGCCCACTTGGAGTAGGGTTTCAAGCAGGACTGACCTGTGACATGAATGCTTTCCCACCTTTTCAGCAGACTGCTAAACTTCACATATCTGCTCAGACACACATTGGAACAATGATTCCTACCTTACCCTAAAACAGAAGATTGCCATCACACGTGCAATATTTTTACCCTGCCAGCCCAACTCCTTGCTCAGGCATAAGAAACAATGATGATCAGAATTCCAGCTCAAAAAAGGCTGTCTGAGGCATAACTTGGTTTTTCTACTGTGTTTTCTTAAAGTAAACTCCAGTAAGGTGTCAGCTAGCCACTCTCCACTACTCATTGCTATTCTACCTTCTAAAGTACTGCAGGAAAGAAGCAACTATTCTGCTCCAAATAACTACAGAATTTAGGTCAAAATAGCAATATACTACAAAAAGCTATTAAAATATAGAAGGCTTGCTTTCTCCACCTAGTGGCTAAAATAAAAAGCTAATATTCTCTATGATACAAGTGCCCAAAGCAAAATTTTAAAAAATTAGGGTGGTAAAAAAAAAAAAAAAAAGAAAAAGATAAATCCCCTTATTCTTAGTATTTTGGAGGCTTCATTTTCTTCCAGTAACTGACTTGGTTTTCCTCTCTCTTGACCCTCAATAAAAGAAATTTTGCCTTTTCAGGCAAATCAAGGGATATGGATTATGCTCTCGATGAAAACTGCAAAGCTAGGATCTCTGGAGGTTCAAACCATCTGTTTTCACATGAAAAAGGCACAGTACAAACACATCAGCTTGCTCTTATGACACCGAGATTTGCACAGATTTATGCTGAGCAACACGAAAGGAAGAACTGCAAAGGTACTCCCCTTGTATTTGTGCCCTAAAGTTTGTGTCAGTTTGCCTGACTGACATAAAGCAAAAAGCTCATGATCAGGTTGGCAAGAGCTCCCTTGGCCCAGAAGAGCAGACTGGAGGTTATGAAGTCACAGAAGCCCCAAAGCCACACTGTTTCTCAGTTGCATCCTGTAGAATTACAGTAACTGGAGCAAGGTTTACAGCTGCATTCAGTGAATACATCCAACAGGATTGCCCTTCATCTGGATGACCTTTCTGCTTGCATTGTCTTTGTAGGTGTATTAGATGCTTGATCTGGTCTACAAGATCCAAATTGTTGGGGCTTTGTCATAACTGTAGACAAAATTTACCCTGCATGCAGTTATTTTCCAAGGCTAAATGAAAACAATATAAGGAAAAAAGAATGCAGTTGGGTGCCTACCTAGAATGTAAAACAATTAGGAAAAGTGATTAAATTGCTGCCCTGAAAAGCTGTTTTTACTAGTCTGCCCTTCCTTCTCCAACTCCAAATAGCAATGGATTCCAGTAGCCTCTGCTGGGGACAACTTACAGAAAAAAACCCAAAACACTGGAAGTCAAAATGCAGACAGAATATAAATCCACTTGTTGTTCCACAACCTGTTATTTCCACCAGGATCCAAGAGGGAAACAGTCCCTCTCTTGATTACCTGAAGGTAGGACCTCACCTAAATCTGGGTGTCCCAAGATGGATTTCCAAATGCAGTGTAATCTCCCAGGGCTCTCTCTGTAATCAAAGGAGATCAACAGGCAACTCCAGAGAGCAAGTTACACAAACTTTCCCAGCTTGATTCAGAATGACCTGCACTGGCACTTGTAAGATCCATCTCCCTAGAGGGGGTGTAGGAAGACCAGAACAGAATCAAAGCAACTCTAATTTGGTGTGCTAAAGTAGAGCAGACTATTCATAATTTAGGACTGGAATTTTTCCAATGCTATACGCTTTACTCCTCAACCTGTAGAGCCATTAGCCTCTCAGAGTGAGTAAGGCTCAGAATAAGAGTTTTACTTTCCAGATGAAAAGTCCAGTCAATATATTCTGTTATTATTCCAGAAAAGGAGAGGGAGAAGAAAATTTTATATTCATATTTCCACCTCCCATTATCTAATCTAATAATTTAAGTTTCACAAAATTGAGACAGGCAAGAGACTGAGGAAATGCTAAGATAAGTTTTTCCACTTTCAAATGGCTGAGTCCAGTGAATTCTGAGGTACTGTAGAAGTAGCCTGGTTCAGCAGCTACCCACTACTCATTTGACACCTGCATATTTGGATAGAGATCACAAATTCTTCTCGATGGTGTCATAAGGGACATGGCTCTGGAAAAAGCATCTTCACCATCTCTGGTAACAAGCAGCAATAGAAAAAACTTCCTTTGCTCTCATTACCCAATAAACCCAGTCACATCCAAATGTATACATTTGTGCTTATTCTAAAATCCCAGGGAATTCAATGTGCTTATGTTTACAAAGAAATGAACCAGAAGAGAGTAAAATTCTCTGTGCAGAATTAACTCTGCAGTGTGGTTGCTGTTATTAAAGGCATACTTTTGGTTGTGAAAAATGCGTAAGGGTTGCTTTCAGTTAAATGGAATTTGTTTGCCCTTACAATTTTAGCATATGTCTAAGTGCTTTCCTGAACAGAAATAGATTAAAACCTGTATTTGAATGTTTTGCAAGTCTGGCTCATCTGTACATCAATGAAAATCATAAACAGAACCTAAGAGAACCCGTTTTATTTCTGGATTTTCAACATTATAAAGAGACTTACAAAAAATAAATGTAAAAAAAAAGCCCACGATAAAACCTATGGGGAAAATAGACATTACTTTTGTAGTTTCTAAAGCTATTGGGGGTAGCGGGAAACAGAGCTTAGTTTAATATACCATTTGTACCAAGGACATCCACGTTGTATAGCAATGACCCATTGATGGAAACAGGTATCTTAAAGAATGAAAAGCTGAACTGTACCATACTTAGAAAAATATTATTATTTTTATTATGTGAGATAAATCCGAGGTAGGTTGTTAATGGGCAATGTCCTTTCAGAGTTACAATACCGAGTCTTTTTGAATGTCAGAGGAAAGTGCTTCCTTAACAATATATTTTAAGAAAAAATATTACCTGCCTAGTCCTAATCTTGTCTCCAAGCAGTAAGAAGTGTTGAGCAGACACTTGCAGTGCTACAAAACATTGCAACAGTTTAATGCAATTTAGGTAGCATCATCACCCAATGGCTTAGCAGTTGGCTTGTAAGTAACAGACTTTTCTGTAGTGTTTCTTAGTAGGAATGCTAATTACTCATGTACATCACTATAGTAGTGTATGATACAGCAGTATGCATTAGTAATATGCCTTCTGCACTCAGTGTGGCTTAGAAAACAAGTAACTTATTTCTGATATGTTCCAAAAGTCCCAGGGCTTCCGCCTCTGTATCTTGCACTTTCCATCTAAGAACAAGCTTCATGCCTAGAGGTAGTTATTGTGTTCATTAACCCATCTTTTTTGGATTTCAGTATTTGTTTTTATGCATGCATACCCTGCATGTTTCTCTAAACCAGCATAGGGTCACCCCATCCTCTTCAGCTCAAACAGGTTAAAGTGTTACTTCAGGTCTTGCCCCAAGTCATACCCACTGGGCAATGCAGCACCCAGCCCTGAGCTAGAACAAGAGACCCAATAAGCTGGCATGGCACAGCACCTACCATGCAAAGCCATCAGATTGATGATGTTTGGTGCAGATAACAGAAATAATCTGGCCGCCCATGTGCAGTACTATTCCCAGGCTAATCCAGGTTTTCACAAAGCTAATAAACAAGCACTGCTGCAGTTTAGTAGAAGTACACAGTATAAATTCCTGCTATCCAGAAGTAACATAAGTACATTGCCTCACAATTTTGGCTGCAAAAAAAGCCAAAAATCTCTACTGACATCTATTTAAGAAGTAACTCAGAAGTTCTCAAGAACTGATAATACTTTTCTACAGTGCTGTACAATTACTATAACCTGCTAAACATGATAAAATTGCTACTCACACTGCTTTTTGCTCCAAAATCTAACTTGGTATCTGCCTCTTCAGTGAGGGATAACACCAACTCAGCTATGTATAATAGCTGACATTGCTAGGTTAAATCTCCTTTTCTATGCTATCAGACCCATGGTTGAAATCTTGAAACAGTTCTTTTGTTAAATCCTTTACTGCAATCTTCAATTTAAGTTCCCTCTATCTGACCAAAGGGATAGAAACACAGATCAATAGTACAGAGAGATAGAGCAGGACAACTCTTTCAAGAAATTCATTGCATTGCAGGAAGAATTTGCAATTACATTTCTAGCAGGGTCTGGAAATACCTTTGCACTACCTCTGCTGTGTGAATTGTCTTAATGGCATCATCTCAGCACAAAATGGATTCTTTTTTGTGATCACTCTGAACACTTGCTTTGGGCTGAGCCTACTTATAAAATTTTCAGCCACATCTGCCCCCCCCAAAAGACACACTAAATATAAAGGAAGGCATTCACACTTTCATCTAAGAAATTAACCAAATATTTGGAATTTAATACAGGTTGAAAGAAGTCTCACAGGCAGGCTGCTAGAACAGAGCTGTATGCATTTCCCATTCAGATACAGGCTATTTTTAGATTACATTGTCTCACTAGCTCAGCAAGATTTACTGCTATCCTAAAAGGTGAGATGGAAGGGCAGTACAACGCATCACTGACTCAGTAGAAATGAATGTTAGTGTTGCAAACATGAGTTTTTTGCCTTTATTTTTTGAAGATGGTGGTATTAATATTCTCTGAGTTACTTAAAGGGGGAAAAGGCATTTTTATTTAATTTTGGGGTTTTTTTCAGAGGTCTGCTTAATATCCCACTCAGATATGCAAGCTATGTGTTCTTATATGCTACAGCTAGCAGTCAAATGCATTCATATCCCACATTTCCATCCAGAAAGAAAATATGCTGGCAGTATAAGTGACAGCTTTTTGCATTCCTTAGTCTTCAGACCTGGCAAAGGTTATTAGTAGCCAGCACACACAGGAAAACTTTTTTTTTTTTTTTTTCTGTGCTATTCTGCAGTGCTTAGGGGACTGAAATAATGGAGCTGTCAGCAAGATCTTTTAAAAAGGTAATTGCAGGTAAAAATACAAGCAGAAATGAGGAATGATAAAAAAGCCCTGGATATAAACTTGGGGGTGTGGAAGGGAGAGGAAAAGGGAGAAAAAGCTCACCACCACAGGCTCTGCTCCTTCCCACACTGGCCCAAGCTATTTCACTCTGCTGAAACAATTTGAAGTGATTGAGACTTTCAGAGTCTGATTCCCCATCACCATATACTCAATGTTTCTGCTGCAATGCAGAAACATTGTACAATGTACAGTGTTTTACTTCAATTGTCTGCTTGAGCAACAATTAAAATATAGCACGACATTAAGCTTATATTCCACTAACTATTAGAAGGAAATTCCAAAGCTGAAAGATCCACTTCGAAGAGGAGCTGCTGCAAGTTAAGGAATAATTATTAAGGGTAGGACCTTGGGTCAGAAAATAATCATTTTATTCAAACTTGGGTTTATCCCAAAAATTTGTATTTCAGCTTCCTGAACCTCCAAGAGATTCTGATTTACACTGGTACTTAAGAATGAAGACATACTTCAGTTTAGATATGATCTTACAAAGCTAATCTTCAGTTTAGGCATGATCTTGCAAGCCAAATTCAGATTTCCTCACTAAACATATGACAAATTTAGGCACATTCTAAGTGCATCAATGCACTGTCTTCATGATGTCCAGACAGATCATGTCCTATACACCACTTTTTTTTTGTGGCAACTGCGATAGTTTGAACCAGTAACTTGTTACCTGTAGGAACTATTTATCCTTGAATTCCTGCTTAGCATGATGCTACCTGCAGCTTCCAGATAAATCTCAGGTGACAGAGAGAGAGATGAAAGAGAAAACCCTGCAGGTGCACAGTCTGTGATACATGCCTACTTCTCATCTACAAACTGCTCCTAGAAGTAGCTTAGGGTCACAGTGGGCACTGATCTGGTGGAGACCCTCATTTGTGAGTAGGGTTTTTTGTTTCTTTCTTCAATCTGACATGCTGATGGTTTTTTCAGCCTGCTTTGGTATTCACATTTTATACTTCAGGTATAGCACTGAGGTATCTCTCAAGATCGGCTCTCATGGCCCCTGACCTACTCCAAGGTTGCTTCAAATCCAGTGAGTTCTCCCCTCATCTCCTTCTTCCCTCAAGAGATACCCAGTACTCAAGGTTCAAGTGTGCACAGGTTATGCTTAAGTGGCAGAGTCTATTGGGGGATGCTCAACAGTCCTGCTCACCAGCAAATTGGGGAACAGAGCAAAAGAGCATCTGTTATGCTCCTCTTTGACCCATGCACTCAGTAATGTCCAGGACATGCTCCTATGTCTTACACTATAGACTTAGTCTCAGTTACCCAAAATTAACAGGATGTGCCAGATTTGTGGCAGATATTCCACACCGTTTCTCTCATATTAACAGCATTGCTGAAACAAGGACTGTAGCTTTAAGTTAGCATGTCAAAGGTATAGAGACCTGCCTCCTCCTTCGACCTGAGAGCAGTGCTGCAGCAAGTTCCCTGATGCCTCATCTTCCCCCTCCTCCCGCAGCAACAGCACCAGTGAGTGTAATTCGAGCACCTTCCTCTTGGAGGACTCCTTGTCCCCTCTCCCATGGCTTCACTGTACCATCCTTTTGGAAAAAAAAAAACAAACCAGAACCACCCAAACAACCCTCACTTTTCTACTGAGGCAAATAGATCTGGGAATACACCTTTCAGGAGCTGCTTCCTTACATTCTAGTTTAAATGAATGTTTTCAGTTTGTAAACAAACAAACAAAAAAACCCACAAACCCCAAAACCAAACAAACCAACCCACAACCAAAACCCATCCCACTCACCCCAAAAAAAGCCCAAAACACAGAAAAACCCAAACACCAACACCCAAAACAGCCCCTCCTGCTCCAAAAAACAATAGAAGAGTTTTTGAAAAATAAATAATTTAGGTGGTTTGTTGTTTGATTGGTTGGCTTATTTGAACTAAAGGAATTTTTACCCTTTTCTATTGTTTTCCACTTATTCAGATTTTTTTAGGGAAACAAGGTATTTTTAAGGAAACAGACTGCAGCTAATAATTTATGAACCCATTCATTCACTTTACCAAATGCAAGTCTATGACAGAGGTCTCAAAGTAACAGTGTATTTTTTTCTCCATGTACTTTTTTTTTTCCCATTAAAGGGGCAGAAAGGAAATTCAGACAGGAAGATGGACAGCACTGATGAAGTAGCCAAAGGTTGGTTAACATTGCCAAGCTTGCCATTTGGCACCTATCTATCAGGCAGCAACTCAGAGCACGTGCAGCTGACCCAGCAACAGTACGATGGACCTCCAGATCTGAAGAGCCTGAGTGGGGACAGGTTAGAGAGGTTTTACAAGGTGCTGATAAAAGTGCAACTGGGGAAACATGAAAACACATCAGTATTGTCACAGGAGAATGATGGGGAGGTAGGGAATGAAGAGGATGCAAGACCTACATCCATGGGAACTCAGGCTTCATTGATTCAACTGCAACCGATTTATTTTTCTCAGAATTCCAGTTCTGAATTTCATAAGATTGCTTCATTTATTCTTCCCAGTTTGCTCATTATTTTTACAAGAAAGACTCCAATGAAAGCAAGTACAACACCAAGAAATTAAGCTTTTCACAACTGCACACACACAAACCTAACATCCCTCATCCATCTTCTCCTGTTACTACCTTCAGAAACACACAATAAGAAGGGAGGGGCAGAAAGCTGATGCTTATTATTTCACATTGGTCTGTGAAAATGAAATGTCTATACATGCATTCAAATTCTGATGCAATACAGTCTCACATGGTTTCACTCATATGAAAAAAAAAAGATGGTTGAAAATTAATATTTGTGGGAGATGTGCTAGATATTGGTTTAAGACGATGAATTTGTTACTATGTTCCTCTTCCTTAATATCTCTACAGTAGGCAGGCAATTGTTTATTTTGTATAAAAATTGATTTTATATTAAAATGACAGCCCTATAAAACACTGCAAGATCTTTTGGATTCAAAGGTAGTCATCTATCATAATTTGACTTGGCATACTTCTGCTCTTGCTAATAATATTATGGTAGTTTACACCAGCTGAGGGCATGTTTTCTATTATCATGGAGTAATTCTTGGCCTTTCCCTATACACCTATGAAATAATTCATTATCAGTCATTTCTGAGAAAATTACATTCCAAGTTTTGTCTTCTAGGTCTTAAGAGAAAATTCTAAAGAACCAGTTCACAATTCAGAAGTTTCATTCATTTAATAAGTTTTTGCTTAAGAACAGGGTTGGATTTTCTTCCAGGCTTCTGTAATGCATCAGGGAGTCATGCAGTGGGTTGAAACACACCACTTTAATATGGGTTCATTTCCTGACTGGAGAAAATGCCATGAAAAAAGGACAAAATGACACCTTATTTAAGATGCACAAATGTTTCCCTCGGGTACTGAAAAATGTAAATACAAATCAAGTTATACTGTACTCTACAGTTAGTTAACCCTATACCTCCATTTTGACTTTACTTGCAATCAAATCATCTGCTGCATACTCATGTTTTAACATGCTGACTTGCCAAAACAAGCTTCTGGTCCTTAAGCCACCCCCTATACCTGCACTAAGAAAAAAACAAAACACAACACACTCCTGAACCAAACAAAAAAAACCTTAAAGAGCTGAAGAAATTAAAATAAATAATAAAATATCCTAAAATTTTGTTACAATGGCTATCCACATTGAATTACAGATCAAGGAGAAGAGTTTTGTTTCTGTAGGTTTTTATGCTTTGGTAATTGATGTCTCTTCCTCTTTTGTTTTAAAAGCTGCCTTTAACAAAATGACAACTTAAAAGCCCTCCTTATTCACAGCTGGAGGTTCAAATGGAATCAAGCCAGAGTTGGAATGGCTTTCCAAATTAGCAAGGGAACCTACTGCTAAAGTAGACTATTACCCTGCATGTGTTTGTGTGTACAAGCCCTATTTCTTCATACCCACAACCGGGCTAGCTATCATTTACTCACCTCACAAAGCTGCCTCTTTTCTGCTCTTCTTCTCAAAGAATTTAATTAAAACAAAAGAAATATGAAGATAAAGTCATTTGTGCTCAAAAGCACTCTGCCACTTCAAATGGCCGAGCTGCATCTCATCATTTAGGAAGTAACAACGAAAGAGGCTTGAAGTGTTCAAGAAAAACATAGTGGGTACATTTTCAAAGGGGCTGTGCAGTAACTTTGAATGTCACATGTTCAGCAAGTACTTGCACAATGTGAGTAGTTGCACACAAAAGGCCAAGGCTACAATCACACCATGGAAACGTACAGTGCAAAATGCATAAAGCTGTTGGCTTGCAAGTCTGCTAAGGAAGCTCTTCATGGATAAGCAAAGTCAAATCTTTTTTCATTGGATGCACCCAATGCTGTACATTTTAGGGAGACCAACATACACATGCCACTTTTGAAATAGGAAGTTTATGTCACAGAAAGGCACTGAAACATAATGAGAAGTTCCTCAAAGAGTTAACAACTGAGACAGAACATGTCCTTGTAGCTTTTGCACAGAATACTGAATTTTAATGGAGATTAACAGAAATTGCCAAGTTACTGGGCTAACTTGCTTACAGGTATTAGCAGTAACAAAGCAGCAAATCATGCTGGACAGTGATGGACAGTGATTTCCCAGCTGTCTCTTGATCATTTTCTCCACAATTTCAGTTTGCACTGAAATCCACAGACATCATTAGTAAATGGATTCCTTACACAGACTCTCCAGAGCTCAGGAATAATGAAGAAGGGCAAGAGAAACAGCAAAGCTACACTACAGCTCCTGAGAGATAAAGGAAAAATATCACACACAATCACCAGCACATGTCTATGGACTGCAGTCTGAGCACAGTTACACCTTGCAACCCAAGAGCTTCGTGTTGACAAATTTTAAAGTAAAAGAAACTGAAAGTAAGAAATTCATAACTAAGTAAGGGACACATGCAGAGTCATAAACCAACAGTAAAGCTGCAGCAACAGCAAACATGAGACCAGGTTTCAAGAATACTAAAGAAACTGCTGACTATGATAATGAAATACCTTTGAAGAATTACAACCTAATTTCACTTTGCCAAATGATTTGGATCTAAAGAAGCAGTTGTTACTTACAGTTTCCTTTCCTTGCTGCCTTCCTCAGAACTGAGCAATGACCCTAGGGATAGAGCACCCCGCAGCCAGGCTCTACCAGGACAGTAAAACTCTCCTGAACCAGGTAAAAGGATTCACATATAACCTCGTGTGCCTGGCAGCTCTCCTAATCAGCTGCAAGCACTTCTAATTATCCCTCTAGAAAAGGCACAGGACTCAGCTTTCCCTGCCATATGCACTAATCCCCAAAACCTGGGTGAAATTCAGACCAGCCCTGATGATTATCTTCTCCCAGTAAAACAGAGGCTACCAGAAGCTGCCCTAAGAGCAAGAGATGGCCATCTATTTCTGCACAGCCCTGAAGAATGGAGCTGCATGCCTTTTCCCACCTTCCTGCCCAAAGTGGTGCTTCCCCACAGAGCAAAATCACTATGGGGGACTGTGAGTGTCACTTCAGTGTCTGCAATTTATTGCGTACTCACCAAGCACTTCGCTGAAAGACAGAAACAAAAGCAGCTTCTGGGCTAGGGATTGACCAGAACCTTCTGGAAGAGACATGGGAGGATGCTCAGGTGACACCAGGCACCTGGGAAAGGTAGTGATGGGACTTCGTGTGAAGCCACTGAGGACGGGCACAGCTTGCAGGTTTTGGTAGTAAATCCCAAAGACAGGAAAATGTTATTGTGCTTCTGATAAAATTTTTCAGGTGGCTTTTTCAGAGGTTAACCTTGCTTCCTAGCAACCTAGCTTTCCTTTCCATCAATTACTGCAAATGACACAATTTCAAAAGATGCATAGAGAAGACCTCTATTTACACCTCTAAATTAAAAAAACAGAACAAAACAAAACAAGTCCCATATTTGTTCCCAAAATCTCCCTTTTCAAAGGGGTTCCCTGCTTAAAAATGATTCTTTCAGGAAAGGCTCTAGTTTGGCATCAGAGATCAGTGGGCTGAGACGTGGGAGCTGGAATGAAGAAGCAGTGAAGAGTGGAGCTGCTCATGCCCAGAAAAACTAACCTTGGTGAGGAGTATTTATGTTGTGAAAGGCTAAGGCTGCTGAATCTGTGATGGAAAAGAGACATACATCCCTCTGGCTAGCAAGGACCACTCAGTACAAAGTGGCACTACTTATGATTGCAGCAGTTACCTGGAAATGTGCAAGCAGATCATGGGTGGTGGGGCTCCCTGCATTGGCTCTTGTGCTCATACACGTACTCTTCAGACACTCTGATGTGAAAATGATAATTTGTAATAATGCCAAACTTTTCCTCTCTCTCCAGGCTTTCTGTTCCAACTTCTGTGTACCACTGCAATGTGCTAAGTACTGCACTCTTGTACGTGTCCCAGCTGCATGACTGATGTGATCTGACTCCAAAATACTTTCCTGATGGGACATAGTGTGAGGCATATGAACTACAATAGTGGGGTGATAAAGATAGGTTGGCAGAGCAGTTGGAGACATAAACCTTAATGGCCAGGAAAACTTGGAATGTATATTTTAAAGTAGGAGTATGGCTTAGTATGTTGTAATATTATATAACATGGAAATGAATCTCAACAATTCTTTGGGGGAAAAGCTTCAAATCTATCATACATTGGTGGAAGGGGGGGGGGGAGGGGGGGGAAGGGGAAGGGCACCTTCCTCTTCTGCTTTTCTGCAGGTATTCTATCATTCAAGAGAATCAAACTTCACTTAGAATAAAAGATTCGTGCCAGTGTGAGGTAGTACTGCTTTTGAGGGACCTATTTTCACAGCATATTGCTATCTGGCATGAGTAAGCCTGCCTGGCATGTTTTATCTGTCTGAAAGAACCTGTCATGTTTTGGGTGCTCCATCAGAGTACCAACAATTTTAATATTCGGATCTCACTAGCCTTTGTTCCCTAACCTAAGCCTCTCCCCCACTTCTTCTGTTTATCTCCTCATTTCCCTTGCCCCTCCCTCCTTTTGTTCTTTTCCATCTATGGCAGCCCTTGAATCACTCCCCTGTTGACAGACAGTTTGTCCTCTGCAGTGCTGAATGGGCACTTCAGAAGGCAGCCTGGCTCCTCTCAGGAAGCGACTGCTTATTTCCCACACGGAGAGGAGCATCAATTCAGCACAGCAGGAGAAATTGCAGAACGCAGCCTGAAGGGGAGGTCGATGAGACAGAACACTGTTCTGGAGCATTCTGGCTTCATTTAACCTCGTAATAAAAAGAAAGGAGGTTGGAGCTTCCTGATATAAAAGGCCATGTGAAGAGCAAAAAGAACCAAAAAACAAAACAAACCAAAAATTAAAAAAAAAACCCAAACTAACAAACAAAAAAAAAAAAAAAAACAAC
Source organism: Heliangelus exortis (assembly GCF_036169615.1). Taxonomy (NCBI): domain Eukaryota; kingdom Metazoa; phylum Chordata; class Aves; order Apodiformes; family Trochilidae; genus Heliangelus; species Heliangelus exortis. The sequence continues at coordinate 31,866,999 of NC_092423.1, forward strand.
AACAACCCACAAAGGAAAGCAGAGAAGTGTGAAGGAAGAGTAGAGAAGACTCGTCTAGGAAATATGTCTTTTATAAGTAATGTACATAGATACCCTTCCTGATACATTGTATGTAGGGGGGTATTATCATGCTCTGCTCAGCAGTTGGCAAGTGTACATTTTTTTTGTAGGGTGGCAGGTCTGAGCAGTCACACCTCTATCTTGGCTTAATTCTGTGTCTCAGAAGGGACTTAAGGGATGAGGTAGAAGAAATATTGTCACTTACAAGTCATACAGACATACCTAGTAAATAACTTATGCTGCATAAAAAAAAAAAAAAAAAAAAAAAAAAAAAGTGCCTGGAGGTCCAAAGTACTTTGCAAACATAATCAATTATCTGTTCAAACAGGTGTTGAGAAAATATTCTAATTCCCATTTTCCACACAGATGAACTGAGGAACCTTTCCCAAAAGTTAGTCTGAGGCAGAGCTCTGGACTGGGGTGGGGACCTTACCACTAAACTGAAATTTAAAATTGGATGTTAATAGAAACACCAGAAAACCATAAGAAGGCTACTGTTTTAACTTCAACACATTAATGAAGGCTGATAAGGAAAGAAAAACATAGACCATCAGGCCAAGATACTTTTTAGCTCTGAATTATGGTGGGTAGCTGTGACCCAGTAAAGACACTTGAGTGGAATTTCATAACACACTATTTCTGTTTTAATCAGACACTATAAAGCAGCAACAGGACTTATATACTTCACAACCACTTTGGATTATTGAATGCTCACAGTAGGCTAAAAGAGCACTTACAGCTCATCAAATTAAGCAAAAATGTACAAATTAAGTACCATCAAGTCCACAAGCCAATGCATTTACAAGGAGTGAAGGAAGAAGAAACAGAATAGAATTAAAGGATGAGGCATTAAAATGTACTTTACGGTGTGCTTTTAAGAAATGACATTAGTGACTGAAGAAAACAATTAACAAGCATCTCAGTCCATCACTTGTACCAAGCTAAGACCTATTTCTGCACCTCTCCCTAGTCAACTATCTATCTTGCCTGGTCATTGATTATTGCAGCATTTCCAAACAGCTTGATTTATTGTCTCCCACACATGCTGCAGCTCATATAACACTCCTGCCATGTGAGGCAGGCTCCGCCTGTAGCTTAACAACAGCAGCCTGGATAACAAGTACAGCATCTTGCACCAAGAGCCCACTCTGCAGGTACTGTGTGAGCAGAGGCACTGGTATGACAGGAGCCAAAACTGCAGCCTTCTGAATTCAGTGCAGCTTTCCTGTATCTTTCCTTGTACACTTTTCCTGATCAGAAGAATCACAGTTCTCCCTCTCTAGGCTACCAGTGAGGGTACCCAAATGGAGAGAGTCTTTTGACAGTGAATTTGCCAGTAACTCACTATTCATGGAATCATAGAATCACAGAAAGTTAGGGGTTGGAAGGGACCTCGAAAGACCATCTAGTCCAACCCCCCTGCCAGAGCAGGGTCACCTGTAGCAGGTCACACAGGAATGCATCTAGGTGGGCTTTGAATGTCTCCAGGGAAGGAGACTCCACAACCTCTCTGGGCAGCCTGTTCAATGCTCTGTCACCCTCACAATGAAAAAATTCTTCCTAATATATACAGAAGTTCCTTTATACAGAACTACCTATGCTCCAGTTTATAACCATTGCCCCTTGTCCTATTGTTAATCACCCCTGAGAGAAGTTTGACTCCATCCTCCTGGCCATTGCCCCTTACATATTTATAAATATTGATGAGGTCACCCTTATTCTTCTCTTCTCCAAACTGAAGAGACCCAGCTCCCTCAGTCTTTCCTCATAAGGAAGATGTTCCACTCCCTTAATCATCTTGGTGGTTCTGCTCTGGATTCTTTCAAGCAATTTCCTGTCCTCCTGGAACTGAAGGGCCCAGAATTGAACACAATATTCCAGATGTGGCCTCAGCAGGGCAGAGTAGAGGGGGAGGAGAACCTCTCTTGGCCTACTAACCACCCCCTTCTAATGCACTCCAGGATGCCATTGGCCTTCTTGGCCACAAGGACACATTGCTGGCTCATGGCCATCCTTCCATCCAACAGCACTCCCAGGTCCCTTTCACCTATGCTGCTGTCTAACAGCTCAGTCTCCAGCCTCTACTGGTACCTGGGATTGTTCTTTCCCAGATGCAAGACTTTACACTTGCCCTTGTAATTCATTAAATTTCTCTCTGCCAAATTCTCCAGTCCATCTAGTGGACAGTCTGCTGGTGTATCAACCACTCCTTCCAGTTTTGTGTCACCAAACTTGCTGATAGTACACTCTATTTCCTCATCCAGGATATCAATAAATACACTGAGCAGTACTGGTCCCAGTACTGACCCTTGAGGGACTCCACTAGAGACCATCTTCCAACTAGATCCTACTCCATTGACTACAATTCCTTTCCTTCATTGCTGGTTCCTGGACAGCCACCATACATTATCAATGCATACATTTTTTTCTTGCAAGTTTTCAATACCCTCAGGATTGCTCAGCCTCCCAGCTAAGACTGGAGGCTCAGACAGGCTGAACATATCTTCAGCAGGAGCTGGTGGCAGCCAGCCCTCTTTGGAAAGGGTTTGAAATCAGTGTTTTAAAGGCACAGGGTGAGAAGAAGGCACTTCACTGTGTCAACATCTAAGTGGAAGGCAGGGAAGGAACAGCTGGAAACTGACAGATGCAGAAAAAATGCAACACTATTTTTTTTTCTTCCATTTAGACTGTCTAAGATGGTATAATTTCTGTTGTGCCTCTTATTGTTGAGATAGATGACAGAAAATGGCACAAAGCAGTGATAGTGCTACAAGCTAAGAAAGGTCTTTAAAAGATGTAGAACAAAAATTTAAGAATAATGAAAATGTTAGAAATTAAAATATCTTGGAAATGAATCGTGAAATGAAATGAATTGTGTGCAAAGGGCAGTCATATAAATTTCATCTACATTTCAGCATCTTCAGCATCTACAAACAGCATCTTCACAGCAAGAACTTTACAATAACAATTAAATACAGTTCTCCTCAAGACCATTAATACTATTTCACAGATCTATGAAGACAGGACCTCACACATTAAGAAGTCATCTGAAAAATCCCACGGAAGACTCAGGGTCAAGGAAAGTCAAGGAAAGTTTTTGTTTCTGGAGCAAAGTGAAAGAACTGCAAATTAATTACGAAAAGAAAGGGGAACCCTGAATAGTATTAAAATTTGAATATATAACTCTCAATATATTGAATATTTTATAAGTAGGGTTTTTTGCCTTTTTCTTTTAAACTGATATTTCTCTGTGTTACTAATTTCTGTTCATCTTTTATATCTCTATAGTATTCTTACAGTGAAGGCATTTGAAGACTCCAGATAAGGAAGGTAACCTGTTGGGATAGAAAAAGCATTCCCTTTCCATTTCCTACTAAAGCATTTGGTACACATCCCATATTGCAATTCAGAATTGTTGGACTGAAATGATTTTGGATTTGGATTCCAAGGTATAATCCTTCAGTGACTGAACTGACTTTAAGAAGAACCACGCAGCAGGTCTTGCAACTTGGAAGGAATTGGCTTCTGCAAATTGTGCTAGAAAGGCAAATTGCATAATACACAGTGTCTCTTTAATCATCTTTATTTTAAACAGCACAAAGAGTGCTGCTACCATGCTTGTAGGTATGGTACTTAAGGACGTGGCTTAGTGATGTACTTGGCAGTGAGATAGATTAACAATTGGGCTTGATATTCTTAAAGTTCTTTCCCAACCAAAACAATTCCATGATTCTATGTTTCAAATCTAGGAGTATTTTTAGCATGCTCTTAATGAAATGTGTCAGTTGTTTTTTCTCCTCCTCTGCAGTAGGATAAGAGACAAGTAAAGTTGGTGAGGTTTGCAGGTGTCTAGCACTCACAGGTTTGCTCCAACAAATACATGCCAACAAATATGTTCATATGCACATACATTTATACAAATATGTACAGACACACACATATAGATAGTGGCTATGGATTACAGTCTCCGGTGCCATCTGGTGGAAAGAAGTCAGCAGCAGCTCTACTGGTATTTAAAAAAAAATACCAAGTGTAACTTGTAAAACCACAAAAAGCTTAAACAGGTTCTGAAAAAATGTAAAGACTCCCTGCCATTTGCGTCTCCATCCCTGATTCTGTCTGAGGTAGTTGAGTTGCAGTCTTGCAGATTTACCAGAACAGCAGCCACCTTCAACATTTTCATAATTTTCATTAACATGAACAGAAGTTCAATTATTTTTTTCTGATGCCTCATCATCTTCATCTGGCATGAATTTTCCCCATTTCTCTCAGTAGATGAAGTTCCTGATTTCCTGAGAGAAATGGTCTTCTAGACAATGAGAAGCAATAATTTATTTGAAAGATTATTTGGGAGTAATATTTGCCATATTGACAGAGAAAGGCAGTCTTTGAAGAACTTGTGATGGCTTTCTCAAAATTTCCTTTAGTTTTTCAGAAAAAAAAATGTATAAATGGACTAGTTACTCTTGAAGAGAAAGCTTTTATCTTCAAGGACAGCACTCCCATCAGAACAAACCAAGGCCTGAGGGAAACTGCCCAACAAGAGTAAGGTCTAATTCTTCACTAGGTTATGCAAAATCTGGTCATTTGGGAATACTCTTTTATACAGAGTTACTATATGCTTGTAACTGTGCATGTAACTTTACACTGAGGACTAAGGATCAGGCATAACATCATTAAGGCTCTCATGGCAGAAATAAAGGGAGCAAAACCAGAGTGTTGTAGAGAAACAAAAACAACATTGAAACGTTTATCGGGAAGAGTAGAAACTTTATATCTTTTAACTTCATATTCTTTTAATGGTAGCTTGACCCATTTGAGCTTTCTTATTTTCAGATGAAGATCCTGAAACAGAGCAGTTTTATTAAATAATGATCAGGGATGTTTCAAAAAAATTAGGGAAGTTTGCGAGAAGTTCTGTGTCAAAGAAAATACTCTAGAAAGCTGAGACTGTAAGTGCTTAAGTGAACAAGCACAAATATGTGTCCATATACCAGCTAATAATTAATTAACTTCTGTGGCTGAGGCAACTGTGCCACCTATACTACTTCTTCCTCCCTTTTCTCTGCTCCAGGCTCTCTTTTCCCTTTCCCCATTCTGTGGCTGTCTATCACTTCCCTGGTTCCTTCTCTTGCTCTCTCAATGCTCCTTTCACCTCCCTGACAGCCATCAAACCCTCTCAATAAAGCAAATTGAAAGGCAGTGGGGAAGAAAGATGATATGATGAAATAGTAATCCCACCCATGATGAGATAACACCCTAATCCAGTGAGAGTTTTTCTTGATAAAGAGGGAGAAAAATCTTGGATAAGATTTTAGAACTTGAGTTGCAGTTGAACCGTATTTATAGCCAGCAAATTAAATTTATTTCTTGCTCTCCAAAGCTCAGCATTGCCAGAATTTGTTCTCAAAGCTCATTCAAAGAAAACAAAAATGTTAAAATGTATGACTTCTCTTTCTACCATTGCCATATTTCTGCAATTCTTGCTTTTTGCTCTTGTGTCCCTTTGTTTCTCATTGCTTACATTATGATGTCTGAATCACAGGCTGCTTCATGCATCCAGTGAACTCAGCAGAATAATTCTTATTGACTTTACTGGGTATAGAATTGGATTTACTGTCCATTGCTGTAATCTGTTAGATTACTTTTCTCCTGCTCTTTCTTTCCCTTATGTAAATAAACAATCAATATAGGGAAGTGGTGCTTATTGGCTTATGTACTTGTTGGAAGAGTGGAAGCTAAATAAAAGCAATGGCTGTTTTAGGGAACAATTTTTATACATTTTTTACTAAATCTTTGTCCACAGTTTTGACTGAGTAGGAGTTGTTAAAAAACAAACTTCCATTTACTACAGAAATTAAACACTTTTCCAATAATTGTAGATCCTCCTTTCTGCCTTCCTATAACTGAGATTCTTCCCAACCCCCATCATTAAAATCTGTTTGGAGAAAACTATCCTTTTTCTTTCTCCCAGTCTTTCTAGCCAACCTCCTTGTTTTCTGTATAAGCCCAGAAATAATTACTGAGAGAGAAGGGGTTCATTTGTAGGACAGTTCAGCAAGTTTAGTGGTCAGTGCCTGGAAAACCCTGGGATGTGCATTGTTGCTGTGATTAATGACTTGTTATTGATGCAGAACCATAAATTTTATGCAAGATCTGTCAAGAATAAATAAGAGAGCAGGATGTTCTGCTATGAAGAGTTACAGAAGGAAAAGAGCAAAGACCTATAGAAAGCAAATTTTAACAGATAAACACATCAACAAACTGAACATGCTTGTGCTCCTTTTGTAGTTTTTGGGAATATTTTTCTCTATCATATGGGGGATGGACTGGGCTTTTAGTGGCTACAAGAAACTCAGAACATAAAATAGAATTGGAATTTAAAAAGGGAGCTGATTCATTTCCTCAGAAAACCTTGAAAAAGTAGTTTGGAGACTATTTGTTTATAAACACTCACCTGAACTGATGTCTGTCTGAAAAAGCTGAGAGTAAATGGGAAGGTGTCACAACTCTGGGGAGAAGGGAAGGGGGTTGTTTTTAAGCCTCAGTTATTTCTTTGCAGGTTCCCAAAGGAGCATTATCCCACACAGTTGCAGTGTGCTATGTTATCTGGAATGCTGCTGCACATCCTCATTCAATGATAACTCAAGGGTAATGGCACAAACTTGGAGTGTGGAAAGCAGGGGCTGGGAGCATCTGGTAAGGTATTTAGGCAACCAATGGCAAGGAATACAAACTTTTGTATTTGGTAGTATCTTTCTTGCAAGTTTAGATACCCACCTCAGCCTGAGGCTAACAGATGGCAACTACTGTTGTTTCACCTGGGTTCTCAAGGACAGTGAGAGAGATACAGCAGAAAAATCCTCCAGGTATTTGGGGAGCATGTATCAAAGAGATGCTTATCCTATGGGTCAAGCTGACTCCTCTTTCAATGGTTTTCACTTGTAAAAACATAGGAATGCCATCTGATTTTGTGTATGATGGAACATATCTCCAAAGTAATTATAATATTGCAAAAGATAATATGGAAAAAGTGAGACTAAGACTCTTGAGAAAACCACCAAGCCCTGTAGCTGGATGTAGAAGTGAAATCTAATATTATGAAAGTGTACAAAATAAGGAAAAAACCCCACAACCTAGAGCATTTGTGGATGCTATATTAGCCAACAGGGAGGGAAAGAACAGGATCTGTGTTTCAAAGCTAAGGCAAAAGGGGATGGATATATGGTGGTGTTTGTTCCGCAGTACCTTAAAGCCACAAGAATACCTTGCACTCCTATGCAGTCCTTGCACTCATACTTCTCCTTGCATTGTCTTTGCTGTGTCCTCACACTGTACCCAAAGGCACAAACTAGGCTCCTCCACGCTTGATTCTTTTGGGCTGCTCTTGTTCCTTCTGTGGTTGAATTCTGTAAGGTTTCCCATTACGTGTAGCGTTGAGCACAGGGACTCCTTCAGCTGGCACCTCTCACACGTTGCTTCTGGCTTCATTCTTAGCACACCTCATAGGTATTTCCATTGCTTTTTATGGGCCTTAATTACTGCAAATGTGCCTGGGCAGTATCAGCTGACACTAAAATGATTTCCTCTTTAATGTCAGTTTAAAAATCAGTTCCGTTTCTTGCTCCAAACATCACTTTCATGTCAGTTATTTCATGAGCCCAGGAGAGTTTTACTAGCCCAGTCAGCTGCCATGGTGGAATTGTACCTCGTTCACCCAAGCTCTGCAAGCACAAGCTCAGCTGTTACTGGCAGTCTGTGCTTTGCATGCTCAATTTCTATAGGAACATCAAGTATTTTGAATAGATATGCATTTGGTGAGAAGTGGAGTTGGTGCTGCAGGAGGTTACTGTGCAGATAAAAGGAGTAATGAAGTCTATGACAAGGAAAGGAGAATTGGAAGCTTCTTAAATAAAGCTCTAGGACAGAGTGAAGATTTTCTTTTTTTTCCTCATGATCTTGAAAAGATTCCTTTGCTTAGGTCTTCCTCTGACCTCTTCACAAAGATCATTTTAGAGATTTAAATTCAACAGACACTTTTCTCTGTCTGTTGCATCAAATGGCACCTGAAGCCATTTAAAATGAGGGCAACGAAAGCCTAAGTTTGCACTGGCATGCAGTGAGGTGGATCAAATGTAGAGGCACGTTTTGCACATATGCCTTACTACCAAGCACTTTTTATTACTGAAAGTGTTGTAGGAAGAAAGAAATAGGTTGTCAGATGAGCAATTTGCTTTTTCAGATGAGTTCTGAGGTGGATTATGGCTTAAAGAACATTAAAGATAATACTACCATCCCTGTCAGATAAAATTATCATGGCTCTGTTGATATACCTGTGCACATATCAGTATCCACAACATGAGGCCTTTCTTCATTGGCATTTTAAAAATGGACAAAAGCAAGCAGAACTTTGCAGAGGACAAAAACCAACCATCTCTCTTGCCCCTGGCCAGTAACTTAGTCTACAAACAAATTTATCACACAAGTTTGGATCTTAAAGAGTAATTCTTTTTTTTTGTTTTCTTTAGGAAGTAAGCCATAAACCATTTCAGGAAGCAGCTCTACTTTATCCTCTACAGTAATTCAATTCTTGGTTTTGTTTTGCCTGCTTTTTTTTTTTTTCTTTTTTAAGCTTTATTATTTTAATTTAAGCTACCTCTAGGTCATCTTTCTTGGAAAAGAAAATCGACAACCTAAAATACGAACGATACAGAGGAAGTCAAGAGAAACCAGTCTGAAATACTCAGGGCTACAGCAGTCTCCCTGAATTTCTACTAATGTCTACAGTAAGGTGTAGCTGTGCTGATGAAATATCTGGCTGTGTGTACTTGGAGAGGGAGGTGTTGGGCTATGGATAGCTGAAGAAAGAAAAGGAGTTGGGCTTTATTTTGTAAATAATTTATTTTGGGCAATCGTAGATGCTACTACTAGGAACACTAATCCTGCTATAAAATTTTCCAGCTCATGTCTCTGAGCCCTTGTTACTGAAAAAGGGAGTGCTTGTCTATGCCACATTGAAGAGATAATTTTCTGGGCCAGCTGTTGATGTCCTGCTATCTGACATTAAAGTTTCCTTGTTCCATCACAGCCTGTGTGCACCTCTGCCATCCATCCTGCTTCAGTCCTTCCTCTTTTATTTATGTGCAGAATAAATCAAAATTATCAGCTAATGCATTCACCAGGACAGTTCATGCTTGGTCTCCTTCAACCTTTCTAGACTGTAGCTGCCTCCATGAAGAAGCAAAATGGAGCAGTGCTTCACCAGCCTGCAAAGGCTCTTCCTAGTTAGGGAAGGTCATTTGCAACATCTTCTTTGGGGCAGATTGTCTATTTTCACCCCTTTTTGTCTGATTAGCTACAACCTTTAATACTCCTGCTCAGCAGATGAGCTGCTTCTCTCAGGTAAACAGTCTGCATCACCACAGTGGGCTTTGAAGCTCAAATCCCTATTTTTTAATGCAAATTCTTTCCAAGCCTAATAAAAATTAATGTGTTTTGGGAAGAAATAATCAAGAAGTCCCAGCAGAGAAACCAGTGCGGTCACAGCTTGGAGCTCACACATTGGATATTTTTTGAAGGTTTCTCCCAGGTGCTGTGCAGGCAAGTGATGGAAATCACCTCAGAAAGCTTACGCTCTGGATGCCAGACAGGATGCAACATGTGGATGGGACAGATAAATGAGCTGGAAGTGGTTTGGGAGGAGAAGGAAGTTCCAATAAAATAAACCAGAATTCAGCTGAAGAGCTGAGTTTTTTGCTTTCGCAATTCTCTGATGCTGGGTCACTGAAAGAATTTTCTGACTTTTTTTTTTTGTTGGTGGGGGTGTAGAGGGCACAGGGAGGACTTGTTCTCTTGCACTTTCTGTCAAAAGGAGCTAGCTACAAGAGCTGAAACATACTACAGTAGTAAAATATTTCATGCAGTCAGTGCTGGCAAATAGATGGATTACTGCTGCATCCCAAGGAAGTCCTTGATGTGGAAGGAAACCTTCTTTGTCCAGGGGCCTCTTACATCTCTGTGGGGGGGCAGATTCCTCTCTAGGAGCACTGACACCGTTGCCAGTACTGGGTGAACACTGGAAGGGTTGCATACAAAAAGAAAGTAAAGAGCATGAGTGATTTTCAGCAAACGGGTTCAATGCAACCTCTGCCCCCAGTGCCAAAGTAAGAGAAAAGAAAAGACAGTTTACAGCTAGTTCACTGCACAAGTCCTTAAAGAAAAAGGTTCCCATCTAGGTTATGTTTAGGTGAGGCCTTCCTCTGGAAAGACAATCCAGCTGTCTTGTGTAATAAAAAAAAAATCAAACAACCCTGCCATAGGCATCCCATCTCAGTCATTGCCATAGTCAACATTCATCACTTGTCAGAGCAAGCTTAAAGCTTTGGCACCATTTAAAGGTCAGTCAGGCTTCCAACGTAAGTTTCCTTGGAGTGAAGCAATATTGCATCCAAGCCATATGTGTCTGCACAGGGGTGAATCATATACCTCAAGATGATTTTTGTGGAAGCACTTTTACCAACTGAAACTCCTGACTAACTATATTTTTCTAAACAGCAGTTAGATGTCTCTTCTGAGCATGTTTTCTTCTGGTAAAAAAAAAAAAATTAAATTGGACATCATCCAAAAACAGTCATCTGGAAACAGCTGTTTATGTCCCAAAGCCCTCATAGTACAATCAACATGTGAAAAGGGAAATGGCTTTTGGAAAGCAGTCCTCAAACTCCATGTTATAGCCAGCTATTGCTGTGAAAAGTAACCAGTAATGCTGAAGACCATTGTACTCAGCCGTGTCTGAGAGTCTAGGAGAAATATGAATCACTTAATGGATTAAGCAGATAATTTTTCCCTCACCTGATAAGAAGCCTAGAAGAACATATCTTTTTTCTGGGTTTGAACAGTATCTAGCAGAGACTGGGGCCCCTATGTGTTACTTTAAAAAATACCTATTTGCTCATTTGGAAGCATGCACAGGACATAATTCTGAAAAGAGACACCTGAAAAACAAGAATGAGACACTGCAAAAATGAAACAATTATAAAAAGCGGTAACTTTCTGAGTTGAAGACTCACCTCTACAGCAAGCAAACCAGATTGTCAGGGTGCTTGTTAAGAAGACAAAAGTTCACTGCTGGAACTTGCAGCACAAACAGACAAAGGAAGCACTGGATCAGATCTCCACCTCTCCAGATGGTTTACTCAGTTCTGTTCACTGTGCAGTGGATGGTAAGGCTCAGGTGAGCATTCACAGGAAGGTAGGTGTATGTTTAGCTATGCCATTGGCCACACACTGCACCTGAGAATGCACATACATAATTTTAATTCTGTTGGCTGGCTGTTTATGCCTCCCAAGCAAAAGAGAGTGAGGAAAGTTTTAAAGAAGGCTGATTTCTCCATTCCTGTACCTTCCTCAAACAAACTTCTTCCTTGTTTTTCTCCAGCTAATGGCCACTGTATCTTGGTATTAACTGATGATTAGATCTGTCTACTCCTCTCCTTCTGTCTCCTCCTCTATACTAAAGAGGGATTCACTGGTGGCCAAGCACCTCCTTTGCATAGCACCAAAATTACCTAGAAAATAATGACATAATGTGAGGAAAGCTCAGAGAACTCTGAGTTCTGCTACAGAGTATTTCATGTGAGATAAGCATTGAGCAGAAGTTCCTTTACCTGAGGAAGAGAGCATCCTGGTGGGCCACCGTATAGTGTAGCACAATTGTTAATAACGAGGAAATTATTTCTGAGTGAAAAATGTGGGGATTAGTTCCCACAGGAATGATGTTCTAGGAACTTACATGATTTTCAGTTGGCTGCATGTATCAACAGCTGAATTCCACGAAAGAGAGAATATCTTGTCTGGTAACAAATGGTGAAATAAGTCAAATAATAGTTATAAATCATTCTTTCTATCTTTTTCTCAGACACTTCTATTTTTCAGCAGTATTTCAATGCAACAGAGCTTAAGTTCTCACATATCCACATTACAAACCCAAGCCTGTCCCACTTCAAAAACCAGCTACATCGTTTAAAATAGATTAATTTCCAATTCTTTCATTAAAGTGGGTCCATATTCAGTAGATGATTCAGTTATCATTTATGTCTCTCTAGGTAAGTTCAGTGATCTACCAATGGGAAGCAAGCTGATAAAGCTGAACATGCCTTTGGCAGAGGCTTCCATGTATACATTTTTACAGGAAGGAAGTGGTTTGCTCACAGCATATTTCTCCCAAAGTGGATTTCTTCAGGAGTGCTGTAACATCAGCAAACAAACCTTGCTGACCACAACTGTGTTTCTCCAAACTGACAGGCTCTGGGAGGTCTTCAGTAAGGAGCTACCTGTCCCCTGCCTGCTTCCCATCCACACAACTGCCTTGTGTGCAGCACTGTGCTGCTGCATCCTGCCTGGATGTGCCGGGCAAAGGCAGCCTGCTTGGCACCAGCCAGCCTTACTATTTGCCTGGCAAAATCATCCCCTCTGGTGTGCAGCCTCAGGATCACTCCTGCCTGCCATCAGTTTTCAGCTGTGGATTTTCTCCAGCCAAATGGAGACTTCTGCAGCGTATGCTAACTTCTGAGGACCCAACAGTGGAGCCAAGGAACAGAGAATGTATATAAGCATGGAAAGTGGGGAATTTTCCTTAGTTTATTCTAAACCAGCTGTTTTCCTCAGTTTATTCTAAACCTGCTTTGTTTTGTTTTGTTTTGTTTCTTCCCCCTCTGCCTGAAATCTTGTGCAGGGGCAAACAGAGTAAATGGGTTTCTCCACATGGAAGTCCCTGGACTTCCAGCTGCAGACTACTGATAAACACAACTCTGGAAGCAACATACATCACACAGTGCAAAGACTCATTTGTCCTTGTTATTCAAATACTATAGTATAGAGCAGGGACTTAGTATTAAAGACAAGCATAACTTTGCCAATTAATTATTTAAAAAAACAAAAAACAACAAAAAAACACTGATGGTGAGAGGATTAGAGGGGAAAGCCTTCTTACCTTCACTTTGTGGAAGATGACGCAAAAACCCCTTAGCCTGGCTCGGTAGGCACACGAACAGCTGACTGACAGACAACAAACCCAAAAACACTGTCCTGGGCTGAGAGTTCCAGGATAAAAAATGAGCTGAAGCCTCCTGGGGAGGAGAGGGGAGGGGGGGTCAGGTGGCCCCAATGGACCAATCACAGTGTTCCTGCCCAAGGGGCTCAGCCTAAAATGGCCCCCAGGAGAACCATCTGCTGGGGTGGTGGTTGGGCTGGGATCTGTTTGTTATTTTGCTGTTGCTTTGCTTTTCATTGGAGAAGGTTGTCAAGACTGGTTGCTTCTCCTGCCTTCCCAAGGAGGACCAGCTTGGTTGTTTTAAGGGGGTTGTGGATTGTCACTGGGACCCTGGACTCTGGCACCCCCATCTGCTGAGTTCTAGTGTGGGACTTTTCTGGTTGGGAAGTAATCACCAACTGAGGAGTGTGGGTTCCATATTTACATCTATCTATCTTTGTAATTCACCCTCATTGTTACTACTTCATTAAGCCTATCCTAGCTTTTTCTTCCAAACTTGAAGTCTCTCTCCCTTATTCCTTTTTCATCTTCCCCTGGGAAGGTAGTGGGGAAATAACAGCATCTGCCACCTAGTTGTTGATTAAAACCATGATAAACACTAACACCACAGTTGTGATGCCCTCTTTAGTAAAATTTGAAGTGGAATAGTCTTGGAAATGAAGCAATCCTGGAAGAGAAAAATCTGAACCTGAGTGCCAGAGCAACAGCTATTAAAGGACCTTGTCACCATGTGTGTGCGAGGTATGAAGCATCCTGCTCTCTGCCCTTCTCCCCAAGCTCCTCAGCTACCAGTCAGAGTCCAGGCAGGCTGTAGCTTCAGCCTCCTGCCTTCCTCCTTCTCCCTCCATCATCATGGCCAGCACCAACAGACTTTTCAGCACAGGCGCAGTGAAAAAAAGCCCTCTCATCTTTTTCTTCTTCCCACTCCTCCATCTTCTAATTGTTTCTTTGGGCTTTCCTGATTAGGTTGGTGAGATGCTCACCCATGGTTATTTCACTGAGCAGAAAGAACGAAGAGGGAAGTGTGCAGGCAAACACGTTTAGTGCTGAAGGAGACAGGCAGGTTCCTGGTAGGTTGCAGGGAACACTCAGTGATTTCCAACCTGTGAATAGAGCTCTTTGGTTGGGGAAGAGAATTGGTGGACATTTCTAGCCCACCTTCACCTTTGTCACAGAAATGGCCCTCATGGGAAGAAATCCATGTGGCAACATGAGAGCAGCTGACTGAAGCAACCATGGGCAAGTATACCAAGTAGTTTTCTCATTCCCCATGAGATATGGCCACAAAAGCAATTGACTTTACAGTTCCCTTTCAAGATGAAGTATAGCTTGTGCTACCACTGCTTAGGCTGCACTTATTCCGTAAATAAAGATTTTCTGTCTTCCCTGTGGCAACTTTTGCCCAGAAGCCACTCTTTAAAATAAGCCTCAGAAGCAGAGGCAATGTTCTTCTAGAGGGAGAGCAGAGTGAGAGCCTGGACAGCAGATACCTGTTAGTGTTAAACACTCAGCCTCTTTCTTCTGTGTTTTACCTCCTAACACGTGGGTGGTTGCTGCTGATCGGTCAACAGAGCTGTTCAGTCTCTCTGGTTCTTTCCATCCATTTGGTGAAGGTGCAGAGGAGGCAGACTTGGCTGTAAAACCTTTCTGCTCTGGTCTGAGCACAGAGCTATGGCCGTGGGAAGCTTCTGCAGAAAGGTGCTACAAGAACACAGAGTCACCCAGCTCTTTTCTTTCTTTATTTTTTTATTGAAAGCTTCATCAAAGAAAACAGAAGTTTAAACCTAACATCCACTGATCTACAGAAAGCCCCAGGAGTGGGAAAATGGCAGCTATTAGGATTGTGATACAAATGGAAAACATAAAAAAAAAAAAAAAAAAAAAAAAAAAAAAAAAAAAAAAAAAAAATCATATCAGTACAGATCTTTCAAAGACATTCTGAGACATCAGCACACAGATGCCCATATAAATAAGATTTATAATTTAATGTATCACAGAGGTTCTGTATTCTACATTTTGGCTACAGTGAGGTCTGTAAGGGCTTTAAAGAACCTCTGTCCCATTTGTGTGATGAATGTTTTCTTGATAGGAAGTTCATCTGCTTTCAGAGTTGCTTTGATTTTTCTTACAGACAGAATCTGTTAATTCTCCTTAAAAAAGGAAAACAAAAATTCCTATATGAATTCTGTATGCTTCCTGGTTTTACATAAAATCGTTTTGCCTCCAAAAGATAGTAGAACTTTATTCTACTCTAGAATACAGCATGTTTAATAATATTTTAGTTACATAAACATCATGTTCTCTATGCTGTATTTATGGGCTTTAAAAATATAACTGTAAATTTCACCAAATTCATAAAATTGTTATCCAAGAGAAAGACACTTAAAGGCAGAAAATTACTGTTGGGCAAATATTTTCTTAAGGACAACAGATCCAGATCTTGGAAGGTGCTTACACCTTGCAGGTTTCAGCCCTACAAGGAAAAATGGACTTGTGAACCTGTCAAAGGCTGACATTTTTTACTTCATTATATATTTCTAGTAAGGTGAAAGAACTCAGCTGGCACTGTTGGGGAATTAACACCTGAACTGAACAACTGAGATGAACTCAAGAACTTTTCTGATCGTAGAAAGAAGCCAATAGTGGGATTTTTTTTTTTTTTACAGCTTTTCTCTCATAATTTTCTGTTTATTTTTTATAAAAGGACATGTTAATAAAGGGGAAAAGAAAGGGTATCCTGCCTGCTTTGAGGCACAAAGGTGAATTAATTTCTGTTCTACATAAAGCACTCTAGCCTATTCAGATGAAAGGAGCAATATAAAAAAAGTTGGTGCCCTTCTTAAGGGGAAAATAACTCTCCATGCCCTGCATCTTTGCTGCTTGCTGAGATTCTAGAAATCTGCTCTACCAAGGGGGAGGAGAAATCTCCTGCTCACTCAGTCCTCCTTCTGAGAAAGGGTGAGTGCATGATTGAGTGCGTATTAAAAATGAAAGAAAACATCTTTAATAGAGTATATTGTCATTAATAAGAAAAGACTAAGAGACCAAATGTCAGCATTTTTGTTGTTTCCTGTTTTGCATTTCCATCACACCATGACTGTTTTCTAAGTTCATGTGGGCTACTGAGAAAGACCAAGAAAATCCCTTACCCTAGGGCACTTCTTCTATATCTGGACCAATTTCACGTTAAATAGGGAAATGTTGTCCATGTGTGTATCAGACACTACTATCTTCAACTACCACATTTGGTGTCATCACTAAAAATGGATTGATTCATTACTTTAAGCACATTATCATTTTTTACCATGACTCTTGCAACAGGCGGAGTCCCGTGAGTCTTCCCAAACCTGTTTCGATAATGTCAACCTCAGCATTAATATGAAGTGGCACGAGGAGCACCACGAAGCTTAAAATCATGAAACATGGCAATCTGTTGAACACTTAGTATCAGTCTCATCCTTCCGTACCATAAACAACATAATATAGATCCAAATACTATGACATATTAAAAATAAACTTTATTACAATGCAGGCTTCCTCAAATTTGCTGAGTTTTGGTACACATACATACATAAATAATACCCTCTGTTTGATTTTTACGTGAGTAAAAATCCATTCAAATGCGTCATCCCATCGCCCGTTGAAATTTTAAGCCCTCACTTCTCTAATCACCAGCCTTTATCTTCCACAGTTGGGCATGCATCCATAGCAGAAGATGATACAATGTGATGCAATTGCTCTCAGATATGCCTCATTCTGCATTACGGTGGATTTCTTGACCAACACAACCAAGGCAGTCTTTTGGTAAACAGAATTATACAAGTAAGCACAAGCTAAGGACATCTCAAGAATCTGTTTCACTGGAAGGCAATAAGAGGACATTCACAATTTGAGGCCTGACTGTCACAGGTGAAAAGTGCTTACAAAACCTGCAGTAGAGCCAGATAGGAAGAAGAGTCCCTCAGCAGTCTCACAGGGAACAGTGAGACTTTTCAGTGCCCTGATCTATTCTCGGGCCAGCACCTGCAAGTATAATACTCTCTTCAGTTCCACTGTATCAACTTTATTTTTTTTTTTCCACAATGTTAAGCGACGAGCCCAGGTAGAGTGTTTTTAGCCATAATTCGTGTTTTTCTGACACCCTTCTGTACTTATCTTTTAAGGTAAAAACAAAATACCAAACCTGAACATCCAGATTTGACTATTTACAAGTATTCAGGTGTGATGGAAAATACATCCGCAGTTCAGCTTATGGATTTGATGTTATTTCTAGACCTCTGGGCCAGGCACCATTGCCTTAGACTTCTACGGTTGTTTCTGCAACCTTTCAGGAACCCTCCTGATATTTAAAGCTAAATTGGTAAGACAGACATAGATTTTGACTTTACAAATTCAGGTCTTCAGAAATCAAAACAAACCAACCAAACAAAAACCAGCCCAGAAACTCAAACAAATAATAACCACAAATCTTCCAAAATCTTTTAAGACAGAACATAAAGAAAACCAGTTTTAGATTACAGAGGCCACCAAGTACTCCTGTCATATGACAACAGCCATGCAGTGTGTTGCTTTTCCACTGTTCTCTTTTATCTCATTGTTAACATTTGCAAATAAATTACTACTTTCTGAGAATTTTTGAAGTTCCAAATAATTTTTTTTCTTACCTTATGATCTATGATTGTTTATACTCAAGGCTCACATTATTTACAATTCATAGACTTTCAAGTACCAGTTCACTGTTTTTTTTTTTTGGGGGGGGACACGAGTAAGATGATCAAATTGTATTTAAGGGATCCATTTTCTTTCCTCTTCTTCTTCCTCTACTTCTTTGCTTTGTTTCGTTTTATTTCAAACACTATTAAGCATGATAGCATGAAAAAAAAGAAAAAAAAAAACCAAACAAAACAAGAAAAGGGAACAATTCTAATACAGAATGCACTTGAAACACTTAAAAGTGTCAGGTATTGTGATACTATGTAGCCTTTCTGGCTTAATAAAAAACACTGAGATTGCTTAACTTTGTTTGCTGGAAAAAAAAAAAAAATAGAAAAAATGTTTCTGAATGTATAAATAAAGCAGCAGAGTTTTGAATAGAAACAAGAAGGTACCTCAGCATATTCATCAGCCACATGGTAGCTACCTTGTAGCCTCATTGTTGATAGTAAATGAGACTTTTTGTGTGTCACATTAGAACTAACACAGAAATAAATGTGTTTATTTCATATTTAACTAACTTGTGCCTGGGGTTATCTCTATTTGTACAAAGAATTCAGAGACAGAGAGAGAGTGTACACATAGAAAGAAAATAAGGCTAGATTGATTTTTTTTTCCCCCTCATATACCCTCCAAAGAGAGAGGGAACCTTTATCCAAGGACAAAATTCTAGTGCTACTCTCAAAAAGCAACAAATAATGAGACAGCATGTAAAACAGAAGGAGATTTTTCTTTTTCCTGAATTGAAAACATATTGTGGATGTTTTTGTTCTTTTACTTTGGCATGATCTGGTTTTCAGAAGTGTTGGACAGCAACAGCTACTCCGGGGAAAGCAGAAGTGTTACCCCTTCTGAAAATCAGGCCCTCTTCCTATGGTGAATAACCACGTGAATTCCCCTTTCTCTCTTTTCTATGTTGCATATCTAGCAGCCATTTACTTGGGAAACCCCCTCCCTCCCCACTATGTTAAAAAATATGATCTTGTTTTATCAATTTAAAAAAATAATTGTGTTCTTTTCCCCAAAAAAGTCAGGTTAGGGAAAACACAGATCTCTTTAGAATTGGGTGGGTGAATCAGATTGATCCAATATATATGCTTTAATTTCATTATTTTTAATGGATACCCTGTCTCTAATGCACCGCAATAAATGTCATGAAGCTTCCCCTCTATTCTGGATGGAGGAAAGTTGAAAAATGTTTGGTTTAATTTTGACATATAGATATATGTACGTATGCATGTATTTAAATGCTGCTTCTCTTCTGCCTCCTCAAGGAAAAAAAAGATGTAATCTTTTTACTTGGTTTTCATTGTTGTTTTTGTTTGTTTGGAAAAAAGTAAGGGCCATAATCAAGATTTCTCTGTGGAAAAAAGGTGTCATTCCTAAAACAGGTTGGAGTGGATTCCCTTTAGTTAGTGTCTTCTTTTTGCCTAATCATACTTACTAGTGATTGTCAGCCAACATCTTAAGACAACAGAAATCATAGCAGAGAAGCACAATCTCTAACTTGCTGCCTGCATGAGAATACTAAGTCATTTTCAACATTTCTGCTTGTATGGGAGAGCTAAAATGAGAACAAAGGTCAAGTTTGCTTGCTCTTGCATCTAACTGGCAATTCAAATGCATCACTGAAAACCAAATGTGGAATTAAGGTGGCTCTGCATGCTGGACGATGATAAAGACTGAGGTGAAGAAATGAATCTGTGGTATGTCAGAATTAGGAGGAAGACTGTTGTTTCAGTACAAATACCAAAGATCAGGCAATTTAACAGAAAAACTCATCAAAACGAAAGCCCACCTGGACAGATTAGTTGGTAACCCACTCCTCCTTGCTTTGGGATGTTCTCCAAAGCACACCATCAGCCAGCTTCTAATACCAACTATTCTGAGTTTTCCACAATAAACACATGTAGTATGTAAAACACCAGTGGAAGATAGTTTAAACAAACAAGAAAGTAAGAACTGGTCCGGCCATGTAGGTCAAATAAAGATAAAAAAAGAAAAAAAACCTCTATCTTCTGGACTGCGTTAGGGTGTCACTTCATCTTTGGTATAAAATAGGCCATCCATAGGCTGCATTTGTTCACAACTAGGAAAGACTACAGAAATTGTCAACAATTTCTTCTATCTATTGCTTTTTTTGCACTTTTTCGACCATAAGCTCCTATCTACGTAAGTTTTTTTTAATGCTCTTAAGCTAGGTTTTTGCAATGTGACAAGCAAAGCAGACTAAAAACTTCTTAAAGCTCATAAAAAAGACTGCAGATAAAAAGCACTAATGCTTTTGCTAGCGATCACGCTTTGTAAATAAAAAAATCTGCATTCTGCAAGAAAAACCCCTGCATTCTCTATAATGCAGAAAGTTTTTTTCTCAATTCAATAACTTTACTGTAAAATGCTTTAGCCTTCTAGAATTTTTTCTGTCAACACTTAAGACAAAGTTCATAAAAGTCCCAGCATTTTTCCAATCCTTTCAGTTGCCACAGTTCCTTTATCATCAACTTTTCTTCAAAAGAAGAAAATCATTTTCTTTTAAACTGTACAGTTTATTTTTTTGTTCACCCCAAAAACTCAGTCTATTAAACTTCTGCACCAGCACCGGTGTGAGCAGTTTCAATTCATTCTCGGGTTTTCTAACAAGACGTTGACAGCTTGCCTTGAGAGCCTTTGACGTCCTTAAAATTAAGGCAATTAAGATTCAAGATAAACCTTACCTAAACATTTCTTAAAAAAAACCCAAAAGACCAAAAAAAAACAAACAAAAACAAACCAAAAAACAAAAACCCAACAAAAAAACAACCAAAAACCACTCTAGATTTAAAACGAGAAGAAAAATAAAATGAGAGAAAAAGAGTAGCTTAATTGTTGAGGAAGACAATTGGTTTTCATCTCAACTTGCTCCCTCTTGACATCATCAGTTTTTCTGTTAAAAAAAAAAACAAAAAACAAACCAACGATCTAGCTACACCTCCAGGTAAATTCTGAATTCAAATGTTCATCCAGATGAAATGTCAACCCAGCGTTTTTCCTCTGGGTTTTTCCTTTAGGTAAAAAAAAAAAAAAATTAAAAAAAAAATAGCAAAAATAAAATTGTCAGACTACATGACGGAACCATTTGCACAGCACATAAAAACACTGTTTTGTTTTTGTTGGGAAAGGTAGAAAAAAAAAAGCATTCATTTGACGCCTGTGCAAACTGGAAGCCAACTTCTTGTTCAGTGAAGTTTCTCCATTCAAGGCAAAGATTTCAGACCGACATTCTTCAGTCCTGTTTATTGTCTGTAAAAACAATAGAATTAAAGTGGTCATTATGTCAAAACAACTTTGAAATAGGCTCCTCTCCTTTTTTTCCCACCCAATTCCCTTTAAAAGTTATCCAAGCTAAACGTACTCTGCAGCTGTCTAAATATGATATCACCACTAAGCTGAAAATAGTCAGGTAGAAATAGGGAGCTCCTGCTTTGGGAACATTAACACATCCTTAGATGCATTTGCTCTTGTTAATGCTATGCTTAATGGGCAGTCTAACTCCACTGAAATGAGATGAATACGTGGCTTTACACCATGTAAAAATTTCAAGTGCAATACAGTAAAAATGTGAATATTTTCCTAATAGGAAGTGGCACTTTTTATTTTGTATACTAATAATAAAACCAATGATAAAATTACAACAAAAGAATACATGCAATTTGCTTTAAAAGGACACATTTTACGATGACAAGAACTATGAAGCAGTCTGCTTAATACGATGGTTATGGCTAACTTAGCAGAAATATCAAAGATATTATTGATTAGAAAGCTAACTTTTGATCATATAGTATCCGATCTTTCTAAATTCAGGACAAAGAATAAGCTAAACTATCAACCTTCTTATTATGGAAGATGACTCTCATTTTGTGTTTTGGAGGTTTCATGACATTTACAGATATGTCACATCAAACTTTACAAGACTATATCAGATCTCTGGGGAGATGTAGAACCTATATATAAATGCTGTTTCATGTCTAGGGCTATTACTAAGGGTTTAGCTATTGTTTCTCCTCCAGTCCTCCAAATTTGCAGGGAAAAAGAACCTTTTCCAACCAAAGTTTAACACAAGAAAATCCAGCACCTTTCCTTTTGCAAGCATTAACACATTTGCCTTGCTTTGTTTTAAATTAATTTTAATATTAGGGGCTAAATTGTGAACAATGTTGATGACACAACATTTGCCACAGAATTCTTTCTCTGGGATGGTAAACATAAAACTAACTTAATTTTTAAATACTGAGTTTACCAAAGGACTTTTTAATTGCACGAAGCCTAAAAATTAATATTTTTAAAAAACCAACATAATTACATGGAAAGCAAGAATTAATTATTTTCTCAGGGTTTTCTATGCATAACTTCAGGTAGGAGTACTGAAGTACTCCTGGTATTCAATTTGCCCACAAAAAGATGCAGAAAAAATTTACAGTCAAAGTAGTCCGGCAGTTTTCTTAGAGCTAAAAGAGTACACTTTTAAGAGGGAAGGTTCTCAATTTATCTCCATTTCATAGCTTTCACACTTTTATGAGCAAAATTAAAGATCTACAAGGGAAAAAAAAGGGAATCTAAAATAATGCAAGTGATTTCCTCATAAAGTAGAGTCCTCTGCTGAGAAACCAAGGACTTTTCCATTGCTACAAAATATGTAGCCAGGTTTTAGACAGGAAGTGAGAATTTCTGAAAATCTATGAGTGGGAACCTCAAGTATAGCATCCAGCATATTAAGTAAAAGAAGGTGTATGCTGATTTAAAAAGTGGAACTTAAATTTTAAGTCTCGTTTATTTTTACTTACAGGGTACACAGTCCTTATACCACCCAGTTCATTCTGAGTACATTGGCTGTCCTTCATTGCCTGTAATTTCATGATTGTTGCAAAGAAAATAAATATAAGGAAATACACTGTTATAGCTTTCCTCCTGACTGATCAGCTCCTATGAAATAATTTTGTAGTAGCCTTTCTCTTTTTCTTGGCAAAATCATTGTTTGGTCATATAAATTACTGCCTCTCATCTTGCTTTGAAAACAGCTGTTATTTATTGGGCATGATGCTTGCTATTAATAAACGTGCCCTACAAACCATCAGGGTTAACAAAATTCTATTTTAGTTACAAAACAACTTCACTTGGTTTTATAATAAAGGCAACTGAAATCTGCCAGCATAAATTGTTTTTTTCAAAAGGGAGATTGTGCATATTTTGGTTTGTTTCTGCAGCTTCCCACACTTTGCATTTCTGCCTGCAACTGTCAGATATAAATAGAGGAAATATTTCAGGAAAAAGAAAACGAACAAAAACTGAAATAATCATAGTAACAAATCTGTAGTGGATGCGCCTGTGTGATTAAAAAAAAAAAAACAACAACAAAACAACAATAACAAAATAACCAAACAAAACCCCAAATTCCTCTGAATATAAATGCCAAGGCCATTAGAAGTGTATCCATCATTGGAATAAGACAGTAGCTGACAAGGAAAGATGAGGGATCTCGTTCTCTGAGGTGGGAATTCAACAGACTGGCAAGAAACACCCCACCCATTTCCATAAAGAGTTGCAATGTTGTTTCCTCCTGAGTGGGAAAAATGCCAGAATCTGCTGCTCGCAGCTACCTTGTGAGGGCTTCTGAACCTAATTCCTTCTGCTTTGAGATGTAAATGAAAGGGAACTGGAACACAGGAATGGTCAGATCCAAACTCCTACTGAACACAGTCACCAAAACAAGCCAACAGGTCAGTGCATGTATTTCTCTTATTGCCCATTATATTCTATAAATATTTTGTCATCATTTATTTACAGGTACCAGAGAGACAAATGGCTAGAAGGGATACACATGACTGTGACTCCAACTGGGTGTATCCACAAAAAGCTTGTGATCAATTGTAATATGTGTATATAGACACATAAACAAAAAGCCTTCTTTTTGTTTTCTTCTTATTTGCAGAGGGAGGGCTATTTAATTTCTTGGATTATTGGAAGATCTTTCCCCTGAATTTGGCCTTGTAGGCCACTTCTCTATGAGTGTGTTGAGGAAATTGTATGCATAATGCTGATCCAAAATCTCAGTAGGGATTTCTTTTTGCCTGGCTTCCTCCTTGAGCCTTGCAAAGGGTCCCCGTTCACTGGGATGTGACATAAGAAATTGTGAGGTCTTAAGTTTTATGGTAGTCAAAAAGGGTAGATGTGTGATCTGAAACCATTTGTTACTCATGTTAGACAAATAAAAGCTTCTTCCACTTTCAGAGGTCAAAAATGAAGTAAAGCAATTGACAGATTGGTATAATTCTCATCTTTTCTACACCAGCTCATATCTTATGCCTCTGTAAGTTTGATATCATGATGCATTGACTGATATGTCCAACATATTTCTTGTCTGACTATTTGTCTTCTTTCTTCCTCAAGATAAAAAATGTAATTCTCTTTTCACAGTGCTTGCTGGTTTTCAATTTACATGTATTAATCAAGACCTAGGTTTGGGCTTCTTCCTAGAACCTATCCAACACTTGGATCAGTCCTGGTGGGTACCCTGTCACTAAATAACTTTCTCTTCATGAGGACCAGTTTTACTGTGTTAAATTGAAAGAGTGTTTGAGGATTACTCTGAAGATGAAGGGACTCCTTCAGAGTTCTAGCTCTAGCCATTACTGTGTAACTTTTGATTTTTCCAAGGTATTCTATGGGAAGCAAACAAAGGCAGCAGAGGAAAAAAGAAAAAAAGAGCAGTGCTTCTTTCCATCCTTATTCCTTCTTTGTCCATTGCCAGTTCCTGCTGACTCAGTGTCTGCATGGCACCTGTTTTGCACAATCACAAATACCAGCTTGGGGAAGTTTATACTGCTTCACTAAATACACTGCCAGAAAGAAACATTTAAATGTATTTCATGCCAATATTTTCACCACTACCAAAAATTGAGCCCTATGTTTAACCTCTGACACCAGATGCGGGTTTAGCTCAGTGTGATGATTGTTAACACAGTTGTCAAGATCTTTCAGAGTCCAGAATAGTGGCAGATAGTACAAGGACATTTATTTGCAGTCAAGATCTCAAGGACGTTCTGCCAAGGTGAGGCCATCCACCAAACCCTTGTGCTAATTACACTATTAAATATCCGGAACTCACCTGAGCTTACCAAATCTACTCAGAATTTATACTGCTGAAACGGGGAGCAGAATTTGGCCTGCTATGGTCAAGAAGCAAAACCTTTTGGTTACAAAACTTATGACTACTTACTTAGACTGTTGGTAAGAATATGCAGGCGCGTGTTCACTGGTTGTTTCCACTGTCATCTGTTGCTGTTGACCACTGGCTTCCTGTGATGATGATGCTACTGTCTGTGGAGAAGTATCAGCAACAACACCCTAGGAAATCAAATGAGAACAGAAAAAAGTTACTAATTTTATTCACTACAGTAAATTATATAAAAGAGTGTAGCACCATCTCACCATTCCTGTATTTCTCTAGAGGTCAAGAGAGTTTGAGATAGCAGAACCACATGCTAACACAACAAACTCCATCAGAATTAAAGAGCTAATCCAGCAACAAGAAGCTTCCTTAGCATACCAGCCCTTGTAGTACTTGGTTCTCACAGGCTGTAGTGGAAAATACCTCCACCTTTGCAGGCAATCCCCTGCCCATTCAAAGCCAGATAAAAAACTTCTGACTTCAGTGGTGTCTGGATTTTATATCTTGTCTTTTTTACAACATATGTATGGCTCTTCTGATTTTCACTTACCTACCCCAACTTCACAGTGTGTTCACATCTATTTTGTTTGATCTGCAGTTCAGGAAAGGCAGAATCCAGGCCCACCTCTCTTTTTTCACTACACATCCAACAGTTTTAGCCACCTTAGAAAAATAGTGAACTCTTCTACACACTGCTTTTATGCATATTCCCTTCAAAAACAAATTTACTTCACATTAAAGACTTTTATCTCGTAAGTCAATGCTCCAATGAAGTTTTGTTTTATTTATGCATTTGCAAAAAAATAGATCAGTAAGCACACAAAATATATGTATGAGTTTAATATTATGCCCTATTTCTTCTCCTATTTACAGTCTGAATAATACTGTTTTTAAACATTTTTGTATGTTTTCAGAGTAAGATATGTTTTCTTTCCTTTAGTCTCATTCTTGGTGTTCTGGTCACATGAATAACTAGCAGGTCTCCTTAGGGAATATGCTTTATTACTGTACTGAACAGAACAGAGCCAGAAGAGGGAGCACAAAGCACTTGCTTTGTTTTGAGTACTGTGTAAACAACAGGTAGTTTATTTTAAATTATCTCTTAAAAATATCAGTTTCATTTTTTAGATATTCTTCATATCTCTTACTTAACAGACTGTCAGTATTATCTCTTTTTGTCTGATTCCTTCTACTTATCCTTCTACTTTTGCCTATCTCATCTTGAGACTGTAAGCTCTCTGGGGCAGAGACTATCTTTTGGTTTCTGCTTGTGAAGCATCCAGCATAGTAGGATCCTGGTTCATCATGGTAAACGAATACAGATAAACATTAGCAATAATCACCATCAGTGGATGAGAACAAGAGGCTATATAATAATCTAGACAATATTATAAATATAACGTGGATAATATTTTTACCATTATAGTTGATTACAACATTAGATTAAGTTAGTAGGCATGAATATACCAGTGGGTGATGGGGAGGATGGCTCAGGAGGAATTAATTTAACATTCACATTGGTGTCCTTCTCATTTGAATTTTTAACCGTCCAGTTTAATACCTAAAAATAGCATTGAAAAGAGGCACACACGGCCCATTTGTAAACAAACAAGATTTACAGCAAAACTATCCTGAGGCAAAAAAAGGCTAAAACATGACCAGCTCAGTATGACAGACTGTAGCAGCCTTCTCTGTGGGACCTCACTTGGAAATCTCAGTAGTTGCAAAGAACCAGGAGAAACCAGGAGGAGTCCACTCGACTGCTGGTGAAGCCACTAGCTCAGCATCCTCAAATCACAGAGTAATGACAGCACAGACTCCAAAGTCCACACAGCAGAAGACGGAAGTACAGAGACCCTGGCACTCCTCACATTGCCCCAAAGTAGGGGACAATTTCTTAATAAAAGAGGGCAGCACCAAAGAGAAGCACACAGGGAGAAGGATGCCAAGGCTCCGTCCTCTTGCTGTGCTCTGCGGCCCTCGTGAAGCTTCACAGAAATGGAGGCCAAGCTGATGCTCTCCGGGCAGTCTGTGGTTTACAGGGTTGAGTAAATACTTACTCATTAGACTGTCATCAGCATGACTCAGCCCCAAGGAGGGAGGGAGCGAATCCTTCCTCAAGGATGAAAAGCACTCAGTCAGTGCAGCATCCTCCACGTCTGTATATACAAGAGGAAGGTTTCCATTGCTCAATCACTTTTTCTGGTGGCTAAATGTTTCAGCAATTATCTCTACTTGCTACGGACTGCACCAAACCCTCTTGCAATCTTCTTGCCTGGAATCACTTTTGGGTTCACGGTCTGCCTGCTGGGTTTGTTTTCCTGCCTCTTCCCATCTCCCTCCCAAGTACATGGGGAAAAAAATAGTCATAACCACTGATGTTTTATTCCATGTCCTGCTGTACAGCAAAACAAATGCAAGAGAAGAGTCCTTGCAAATATTAAAACAAAGCAAAATAAAATGGAGAGGAGAGGAGAGGAGAGGAGAGGAGAGGAGAGAGAGGAGAGGAGAGGAGAGGAGAGGAGAGGAGAGGAGAGAGAGGAGAGAGAGGAGAGGAAGAGGAGAGGAGAGGAGAGGAGAGGAGAGGAGAGGAGAGGAGAGGAGAGGTGAGGAGAGGAGAGGAGAGGAGAGGAGAGGAGAGGAGAGGAGAGGAAAGGAGAGGAAAGGAGAGGAAAGGAAAGGAAAGGAAAGGAAAGGAAAGGAAGGAAAGGAAAGGAAGGAAAGGAAGGAAGGAAAGGAAAGGAAAGGAAAGGAAAGGAAAGGAAAGGAAAGGAAAGAAGGAAAGGAAAGGAAAGGAAAGGAAAGGAAAGGAAAGGAAAGGAAAGGAAAGGAAAGGAAAGGAAAGGAAAGGAAAGGAAAGGAAAGGAAAGGAAAGGTAAGGAAAGGAAAGGAAAGGAAGGAAAGGAAAGGAAAGGAAAGGAAAGGAAAGGAAAGGAAAGGAAAGGAAAGGAAAGGAAAGGAAAGGAAAGGAAAGGAAAGGAAAGGAAAGGAAAGAAAGGAAAGGAAAGGAAAGGAAAGGAAAGGAAAGGAAAGGAAAGGAAAGGAAAGGAAAGGAAAGGAAAGGAAAGGAAAGGAAAGGAAAGGAAAGGAAAGGAAAGGAAAGGAAAGGAAGGAAAGGAAAGGAAAAGGAAAGGAAAGGAAAGGAAAGGAAAGGAAAGGAAAAGGAAAGGAAAGGAAAGGAAAGGAAAGGAAAGGAAAGGAATAGGAAAGGAAAGGAAAGGAAAGGAAAGGAAAGGAAAGGAAAGGAAAGGAAAGGAAAGAAAGGAAGGAAAGGAAAGGAAAGGAAAGAAAGGAAAGGAAAGGAAAGGAAAGGAAAGGAAAGGAAAGGAAAGGAAAGGAAAGAAAGGAAAGGAAGGAAGGAAAGGAAAGGAAAGGAAAGGGCAGCCCTAATTTTACAAGCTTGAAGTTTATAGCCACTATTCCATAAAGCAACTTTAGGCCCCTTTCAACCAACAGGTGAAAGGAGGTAAAATAGATAAGAGTCTGCTTCCCCTTCATTCTGTTTTCATGGATGGAGATAAACTTACTTCAATAGGGACAGCTGTTGGAGGCACAGGAGTGTACTGGGGAATGTAGGTCCCTTGCATAGGTGCAGCAGCAGTCATGTACTAGAAAAATCAAAGGAAAATGAATGTTAAAAAAACACAATCAAGATTCATATTAGAACCATGTCACTTTTTCAGCTTTCTGTTCAGAGTTTGTTAGAGTATAGGCAATTATTTCTTTTAATTAAGGAATTTAGGCAATGGTAGGAATTACTTTATTTCCTGTATTAAAATCATAATCTTGAGCATTCAAAGTCAGGTCATATCTGAATATAGGCAGTAGCAAACATCTTGCTGATAGATTCAGATTGGTAACATAGCTTCTAAAGTGACAGACTCCTATTTGTACTTAAAAAAACCTAGAAGAAATACTAGAGCAGCATACAGACAGTGTCTACATAGACAAAACCAGTCTAAACAGCCTTTTCGAATCTTATTGATCTTATCTAATGATGCCTACAAAAAAATAAGCATGAAATCTGACAGGTTCATTCCAATCCATATTTAACCCTATCAATAACAGCAGCTGAATTTACAGGGATACACAAAGATGCAGGATGTGTGAACTGAGACAGAAAAAATAAATTAAGAGGAAGATATATCTGGAACTTTCTCCCTTTGTACACAGAATCCCTAGGTAAATTCTTATGGCTTATTCTTAATATCCAGGGATCTTTTTAATGCATTTTGAAACTTCTGCAAATTATTATTACATCAACACTTTGTATTACCTTCTCTAAAACACTGTTTCTCCCAAATGCCACAAGACAGTATTTTTAAATTTTGCCATTGGTAAATTTTGCCATCTCTTTATATACAGCACTTCTTGGAGAGCTCTTGAATTGAATGCAACAGGTATTGTTCAGATCTTCAACTAAAGTATCAATACTAAGATCTATATGAACTTTTCTTCTACAATCCAGTCCTAACTGCATGTCTTCACTGACAAGAACCTCAGAATATGCCCAATCCCACAACTAACTGTATGACACTTCCACTACATGTTATCTTCAAAGACACACCAAAGATCTAAATCAACTCAGAATGTATTTGATGAATTTTAAAACAAGTTAAATATAGCTTTGCTTCCTGGCAGAGCTAGGAAGTGCTTGCAAGATTTTATTCTGCTGTTTATAGTAAAATTTACATTTAAAGCACTCTCTTGCCTCAATTCTAAACTAACTGGATAGTTTGATATGTCTGTCACAAGCATGCATTTTGAAATTGCATAGTGAGGTGCAGACTCTGCAGCAGTGCTGGAGAAAAGCCTTTGGGAATGAGAACAGCATGTTTAAGAAATCCACAGCTAAATTCTGAAGTCTTCATTCAAGTTAAAGAAACAAAATTACTTAAATGAAATTGTTTTCTATAGAGAAAAAATATCTGTGAGGAACACAGGTGATGTAGAATGTATCCTTGAAATATAAGTAGTCAATTGCACTGAAAAAGTTTACAACATTTTTCTGCAAAAATTTACAGTGTTTTCAACAGTTTGAGCAGAGTGGAGTGGCCCCAGTGCCCATGTGCCAGTACCAGGCCATGTTTTTCTGCAGCTCCTTTTTGTTGTTCTTCAGAAAGAGAACTGAATTCAATAATTTTTGTATGAATGCTAACCCACCAAAGACATTAGGCCAGCTATCCCTGTTGGACTCAGTACAACTGGGCTGTTCTACAGCCTTATGGTTTAGGACCTAATGAGAATGTTACAGGAGGGTGTTCCAGAGCTGCTTCTGCTTCATTCATTCTGCTTTGTAGTGTTGCTGTCCCATGTTGGGGCAACATCTGCTGTATAGCATTGGTCTAAATGTGTCAATATTTAACATTAACCTGCAACACTCATAGTTCTGCAAAGACCTACAAGGGTTTTAAAGATCTATGCATGCTAGCTTCATTTGGACAAATATATATAATTCCAATTAAAACAGTTGATTGAAAAAATAAAATGGTCTCATTCCACTTGGCCTTCCTCTTTGTTCCTCCTTTAAGCAGAAGATCAACACTCAGACTCTTGTAAGATGGAGTTCTCTGCTTTACTCTTACCTTACTCACAAACAAATACAAGTTTTATGACATAAATATCAAGCTATGCAACAGCCTTTTAATTCAAAGCACTCCACTTTTTCCAAAATCCTTTGGCACTGAGTTCTGCAAATGAAACTGTCAGCAAATAAGCAACTGTTTTGCTGACTGTAAGCACTGTTCTTGGCAGTTATGCAGTTTCTTACCTCTATTGCTGCTGTTCCCCTTCTGAGGCACAACCTAATCTTACATGACAGACCAGTCCATGTTGTTTCCTTCACTGCTATGCAATCTCTAGGGGAACCTATTCTGTTGACATGAGTATGACCAACCTCTGCTTGCCCTGGCCTTCCCAGACACTCATATCTCTTCATGCTCTCCCTGTTTAATTTTTCTGTTTTAATTTTAACTGAATTCAGCCAAACAGCAGGTGATTTACAGTGCTGGAGACCAAAGCCATCTAGTCAGGCCAGATGAAGAGCTGTAGGAATGCGACTTCTCCCCTGTATACAACATATTCTGCTTCTCTAAATGGCCACTGTGACGATGCTTCAACCTCTTGGTTAAATCATTTACAGCTCTACAATTAAACCAAATTATGTGGACCAAATTAATTCCACAAATAGCACAAATGAAGTCACAGTTTTTGTGGCAAAGAATTCGATCCTAGTTAAAGTTAGCCTCAGCCCAGTCCTACAGAGTCCAGATACTTAAGAGCTGTCCCTTGACCCCACAGCAGCAGACTGGTCTTTATTACAGGTACACACACTCTGCCCTTCAGTACAATATCCAAACACATTTAATATATTTCTCTTTATGAATGTAAAGATCATAATTTCAGAAAAGAGTAACTAGGTCAACAATTAAATATGTTATTTGGGCTTGAAACTGATTCTAAGTCTTCATACTCTCAGTTGAGCATCCACTGAGGCTTCTGTAAAAAAACTTTACAAAACTATGAAGGACATCTAGGGCTTGGTTATCAGAGATATACCATTGGTTTTAAGTACCAAAAGTCCCATCTTATGCACAGAGAGTCCCAGCTGAGATCATATGAATTCAGGAGTCTGCCCCCCTGGATCTGTTTTCACCACAGGAAGCTCAGTGCTGAGAAGCTGCTTTAGTTTAGTTTGTTTGCTAATAGTATAATAAAAAAAGGGCAGATTAATTTTTTTTGTAACTGACATTAGCTCAATCAAATTGGCATGCATTTCTTTTCTTTATGAACTACATAATCCTAATTCTCTGATCTCACAGGATAAATACAGAAAAGATTACTTTAGTGCTAAAGCACAATGTCAGTGTCAATACTTGTATCGATGGCTCTGGAGAATGCAAACGTTTAATTTCTTGACATGAATATTCACAGCTGGTTGCTCGCAGAAAACTTCCTGAACACTGCTTTTCAGTAGCTTCCATACTCAATACACACTGAGCCCACTGGAGTCTTTGTCTCTCCCTGGATCCCCAAGGCACTTGAGCTGGCTATTCAGTTAAAGAGATGCACTGGGTGTGTGCACTGACCAGTGACTGGGAGGTGGAAAAGAGCTTCAGAAGTAATAATGAGATTCAGAAGAAAACTTAAAAATTTTATATCTACCCTTTTCAGAACCACCCAGGATGAAGATCCCCTTGGCTGAGGGACTCCAGTAACTCTCTACTCCATGGGGACCAGAGGTCCTGCAGATGTACATAGCCTGC
Source organism: Heliangelus exortis (assembly GCF_036169615.1). Taxonomy (NCBI): domain Eukaryota; kingdom Metazoa; phylum Chordata; class Aves; order Apodiformes; family Trochilidae; genus Heliangelus; species Heliangelus exortis. Next base: position 31,899,292 of record NC_092423.1, read on the forward strand.
ATATTGATCAAGACGATTAAGAGAGTGGAAAATCTCCCTTATGAGGAAAGGCTGAGGGAGCTGGGTTTCTTCAGCTTGGAGGAGAATGAGGGGTGACCCCATCAATGCTTATAAATATGTAAGGAGTGAGTGCCAGGAGGATGGAGTCAAGCTTTTCTCAGGGGTGACTAATAACAGGACAAGGAGGACAAGGAGGATAGGACAAGACAGGACAAGGACAGGTTGTAAACTGGAGCATAGGCAGTTCCGTATAAAGGAACTTTCACATATATTAGGAAGAATTTTTTCACTGTGAGGGTGACAGAGCACTGAACAGGCTGCCCAGGGAGGCTGTGGAGTCTCCTTCCCTGGAGACATTCAAAGCCCACCTGGGTGTATTCCTGTGTGACCTGCTGTAGGTGACCCTGCTCTGGCAGGGGGGTTGGACTAGATGATCTTTCAAGGTCCCTTCCAACCCCTAATTTTCTATGATTCTACAATTCTATGATCTAAGAAATTAGCATAAATTGGAAATAGGCAAAGACATCTGTGCCAGCAAGACCATCACTAAGAATTAGTTACTCCATGAACCACACATATGAAAGTTCTTTTTCCACGTGTACATGTGAGAGAGAGACAGCACGACTCACTGCTCCATTTAGCAGTGCCCAGCTAATTCCACAAATTATTAGTATTGCTAGCACTGGAATGAGAGAATCCGAAAATTCCAAATCCATTCTTTCATTTTCAAGTTTCACACAGAATTAAAGATTATTGAGCTGTGATGTGATCAGTCATTCAACAAAGCATGTATAAGGCAGAAGAAAACACTGTTTATTCTTCTACAACTGTACAGGCTTTGTGGGTCTAAAAATAGGAGCTGCTTATTTCTGACAGTAAAATGAACAGTGACTCTACAGGCAAGGATGATGGATCTGGATGGTATGAGGGAGCTTTTTTGGTACTCTGATCCTTTTAAACTGATAATATCTAATACAGAAAGAAAAATGAGATGTGGCACCATTCTTTTAATTTGTTTATAAACTATTATTTTCTCCATACAGTATACTGAATGCATATTTTCAGCACTGAGGATATGCAGTACTGTAATATAACGCATGCTTAACAATGTCTGACTGCATAAGTCAGACTGCACTTATCAGGGCACCAATTACCCATGTGCTACATTAGCAATTCTACTCACACCTTGTCCAAGGGGATTTTTGTTTTTACCTTTTTGAAACTGCTTAAGGATGTGAAAAAATAGAAAACTAGAAAATGAGAGAGTAGTAATACACACTTAGACCTCTGCTCTCAGTTCAGATATTACCCTCCACAACTACCAAAGAGTTAAATGAAAGGCAGTAACAAATGAATGAGGGTTGAGGGAACAAAATGAAACTGTGAGAAGGATCATGTTTAATTTATAGAGCAATATCAGTTCTTACAGATCTGCAAACACTGGGCTATCCCATCCTGGCTCCAGAAAGACTCCTGTTAAGCCTGCAGCAAACACTAGACCCGTAAAGGTGGCAGGAAGGAGAAAAAAAAGGAGGAAGGCAGCTGTCTGCACCAGGTAGATGGAGAGAGCGTGCTGCAGTAGGATAATACATTTCACCCATCAAAGGGGGAACTGAGTGAGTGATCTGCAGGGAATTTGCAGGAGCTTTTACATTGAGACTATTGTACAAGTAATGGCCATTTATTCATTTGCCCTAGCAAGCCCCTGACCTGCCTTTCTTGGATGCAGGTTAATGCAGAGTCAGCTGAGATACATAGCAAGCACCTCTTACACAACCTGAACCTTACACTTACTGAATTCCAAGCCAGTGCCTAAAAGAGTGAGTGTCTCCTTCAAGACCAAATAATTTTATTTACATCATCAGAAGACTTCGGCCACTCACTTTGTTTAAATCCTGAAGTCCATCACTAACAGGAAGTATAAGAAACCACCTTAAAGTACAGTTCTACTTTTTAGGTCTAGTTGCCTGTAAAATAACAGGGCTGTGATTAAAAGGTGGCTGCTAGTTACATGTTAAATCTCTTGGCCACTATGAGTACCGTGAGATTTTACAGTGTGACAGCAGCTGATAAGCTGATCCATGTTGACTAAGTTTCCTAGTATAAAGAAAATCAGAAAGAATTTATAAAATGAGACATAAACTTGTAAGTTTGGTCTAGATCTGGAAAACTTGAACAACACTTATGCAGAATTAGTAGGCTTACTAAGGCCAAAGAGCAATAAGAAAGAACGAAATGTTAAAGAAGAAGCCTTTTATAATATGAATGTGCAAATGATACTTTCTGGTGCTTTGCTTCCTCTTTATAAAAGTGTCTCTCTATTGCGAGTATTAAAGATCTTTTTTCTTATTTTATCATCCTCCATGCTCCTGAAAAGGCACAGAGCCTTTCAAGGTGAGAGTCAAATTGCAAAAGCCTTGTACCAGCATATGCTGGTGAGCATTTACACTGCAGCATCCTGCTGAGGGGAGATTAAATGGGATGTCTGACATGAGCAAATGCTAACCCATGTGTCTTAAATGAGCAAGGATTCCAGAGTTTGGTCTTCAGTGACTGTGGTTTCATATCACTGCATGAGCTAGCACAGTTACAATGATTTAGGTTTTTAGGATTGTCAGATTTAATGCCAGGGTTTGTTTGTGTTTTTTTTTTTAAACCATCTGAGAAGTCTAGACACTGCATCACTAACACAATTATGTGAAAACATTTGCATTGCTGGAAAACTGAAGGAAACGAAACTGTTGTAATTTTTTAATTATTATTTGTATTTTTTTCCACGAAGGAAACCTGCCCTCCCACTATCAAATATCTTTGCTCACAACGAACAAAAACTGAATCTCTCCTTGAGCATGCTGAAGTTATTATAATTTTAATGAAATATAGAATAAAACTGCTGGTTTTTTTGTCCCTGGTTCCACCTTCTCATTTCAAAACACCCTGTTCCCCAACAGAAAAGAACATTGTCTTGCTGTGTCCTCTTATCCCATAGTCCTGGCATTGAGACACAGGGACTCAGGAAGAGAAAAGCACCATCTAGTTCATCAGTGCCAGTGGCAGTTCAATGAAATACAAAATCCAGCCACCACAGTTTTCACTTTAAACTTCAAATACATTTTGCTGCCCAGAAGCATTCTCATTTTCCAGCTCAACCCTGTAATTATTCCATGGCCATTATTAATCTTATTTTTTTCTCAGTTAAAAAATGTGAGACTAAAAGATAGGGAGTTTTTGCATATATTACAATATTTTCGCTAATAATTATCAGCCTGGCCTAAAATATAATAATATAATGCTATTTTACCACACAATTACTATAGCACTATCAAGAATAGCACTGCCATTCAACAGAATCCCATCACTGGGCCTCTGCCTTCATTGTTCAGGCAGAGAATAGAAATCTTTACAAGATTTAGCTCTTCTTCCCTGCTGATCAGAAATACAAATGTATTTAGGAACACTGGCTATTGCTTCCCTTTCAACCTTCCTAATGAGATGTTACCTAATTCTCTGAACAAGTTAAATGAAGGTAGAGAGAATAATAACTTACAGAACTATATTTACAAACTAATCTCCTCTTCAGGACTTCTAAGCATCCTTCGCAAATCCCTACCTTTGGAAATCAGAGTAAATGGAGAGCAGATGAGCTAAGCCACCCCCCCACAGCTAATAGATCTTTTCTTTATTTCTGAAATTCAGGCCTGCTACCAATGCAGAATGATCAGAGCTAATCAGATAAAGACTCTTTAGAGTAAATAAATGTGAGAACAGTCAGATCACTACACGCAGCTGTGCACCATGCTCTCACTAGCATGCAAAATCCCATGTTTGTAAAAAATGTAATAAATGCCAATAGAACTCTGGGAATGTCTATAGAAACAGTTAAATAAAAAACTGGCTCATCTGTTTTAACCACTTTTTTGAGTCTAAAGGCTGGCATTGCAAAGGAACTTGGTGAAGTAATCACTCTCAGATATCTCACCAACATCTGAAAAAGGTGAAAATGAAGGAAACCCCATCGGAATGTGAAAATTAAGTATAACAAGTTGTTCATATTCTGTTTATCAGTTTGTACACAGCTATGGAACTCAGCCTCAGGGACAGTCCATGCCAGCGTACCCAGCTAGACCTGTGGTATTTTCAGTCTTGTCTTCCTTGTGACAAAGACTCCACTGTAGGCAGGGATCCACAGAGGTTGTAGAAATGCAGTCTGAATCTCCATGAATAGCCTCAAGATATGAAAACTGCTTTTTTGTATAATTCTAATAATCTCACGGTCCTGATGAGTCCATTCACAAGAGAGCAGACTACTCCTGTGCTTAAAGCAAAAACCAAGACTGGTGTTGTGTTCTACTTTCAATTTTTAATTCTTCAGTTCTTATCCATTTGTCTACAAAAGCAGTATTATTATTTTTTGCAGTACCCTATGTATATCTGTTTTGTGAATGCACATTAAGAGATCTCTGGGGCAAGCTTTTGAGTGTGGGTTAGTGTATGATTTATTACAGATGGTTCTGTCTGCAGCAACCTATATAGAACCAGGATATAGTGACTGTGTCATAACAAAAGAGTATACTGGACCAGTCTTGGTCAGCCAGATTTGGTAATCACTGACATTATCTCCCATTTATACTCTTCTTTCAGATCCTACATCCTAAAGAATAAAGGGGAGATGCAGCAGAATTGTGCTACACAGTCACACAATTTTGATTGTCTTCTGACATCAAAATTCCTTCTGTACCACTTCAGTTGGAAATTCTTAGGCATTTCCTTCTGAATACAATTAGTCCCTGATGAATGGCTGCTTGTAAGATGAAGGAAGACTGATCTGTACATTTTAATATGTTCAACATTTGTAAATAAATAAATGTGTCAACGAAACTCTCAACACATGAGCGCATTAAGCGATTATTAATAACAAATCCATTTATATGAACAAATAATTGCTTTCTAGAGGTAAACATGTCTTCTAGAGGCTATTAAATCTCCATGAATTTGAAGACTCTAAAGAGAAGAAGACTACTGTGTGCAAATGTCCATACTGTGTGGATGAAGTGGTTATTAAAGCAACAGGAGAACCACTAAGACTTGTTAAATAGCAGTTGCTCATAAATCACCTACCCCTTCTGTTTGCTTTTTCAGACCAGACATCAGAGTGGATAGCCCAAGGGCCAACAGACAAGCAAAAAAGAAAAAAAAAAAAAAAAAAAAAAAAAAAAAAAAAAAAAAAAAAAGAAAATAAAAAAAAAGCAAAAAAAAAAAAAAAAAGTGCCCACTGGTAACACACAAAAAGTCACTTGGATTTTAGCATTCCTAATTATTCTAGAAACAGAAGGTTAATCACTTCCTGCATGAAAATACAGTCTTTTAAGACAGAAGTAAGGTAGAATGATAATAGCATTACCACCATTGTATCCCTAGAATCCAAAATATCAGAATATTTGGTAAAGTCTAATGAAGGCTTAAAAAAGGAAAATGAAGAAGGAAAAGGAAATGTGAAAGGAAAAAAGGAAAAATAAGAAGAAAAAGGAAAGGAAAAAGGAAAAGGAGAAAGGAAAACAAAATAAGAAAGGAAAAGAGAAGAAAAGGGAAAAGGAATGGAAAAGGGGAAAAGAAAAAGGAATAGTGCTTTATTTCCTAGGCAATCCCACCAAGTTGCCTGCCTGAAGCAACATTGCTGGGTTTTTCTAACTTGGGTCCTCCAACTGATCTGGTCCTCAGGAAGCAGACGTGGGAGCTGACTCATTAGGAGATCTGGAATCCTGCCCAGTGTATTGGACATGATGGGGCTGCTCTGAAACATGAAAACCTGGGAGTGCTTTGCAGCTGCTGCCTAAAAGCTGACATGAGAACAGCAACCAAAAGGGGTGATTAAACCAGTTGGCAGATACCAAGACCTTGCTGAATATATTTTGTATTGGAAATACCATGAGCCATTGTTTAAGAAAATTCAGTTTTGTTTGGAATTTCTGGCTCATGGCAGAATCTTTCTTTTCTTATTTGAGCTTTTAAAAGATGAATCAGAATGAAATAAAAATTCATAAGCTGAATTTCCCAACAACTAGAAACCATGGATGACCTTCAGCCAGATCTTCTTCTATCTGTAAGCTGCGCAAAAGGATCAGACTTTTTTTTTTTTTTTTTAAGAAAGGGTGGGGACAATAGAGAACACTAACCTTTAAGGGCTGGTGGCAATTTCAGTATATCAAACTATTATGTTTGAAAACAATGAAGTACAAAATATTGCTCCTCATAAGCACAAAAAGCATAATTAAATTTTTTAACTATATCTACATGATCATTAGCTTTGCCTATATGTCAGGGCTCTGGAAGGTGGCAATAATAAGAATTTTTGTGAGGGCTTACTTTTTTCTGCTTTCCACAAACTCTTGAAATTCCTGTGGGAGAGAGGTTCTCTTAATATTAGTGTCAAAGCCCTACTGATAGAGTGTGCAAGAGTCATCCCTTCGTGCCTTAAGCCACCCTGTTTTGTAATCTAATCATTAATTTCACCCTTAACTGTCCTTAGAAGGCCTCTTTAGTACGCCTCCCATTTTTTACTACTGCAGGTCTTTCACTATTTCATTGCACTATGTTCTTTCCCTTGTACTGCAATGCTTTGAGTTGCTGGGAAAGTGTGATCAGCACAGCTGATGAACCAGAAGTGAAGCAGCCAAGAATTCTAGCGTGATGCTTCAGCTCTGAATCTCACTTTGTACACACGATCAACTTAAGACCTAGGAATCCTGAAGTGTATTTAAAAAAACACAAAAGTGTAAGCACCCTATTTGCCATAAGACATTGTTTAATATAACTTTACGGTTGTGCTTAGTTCTTTATTTTCCCAGGAATCACATTAGCAATGCTTGAAGAGGCCAGTAAAACAGATGTGTTTTAGTGCTGGTGGAATAGCAGCATTCCAAGGCTGGTTTTTGTATTCCTCCAGTTCTGGCTTTCGAAAAGAGACAGAGTCAACTCATACACATTCAAATCATACACAATTACAAATTGTAAGAATTCTGCTTTAACACCCTCTCAATTCTGGACTGTATAAGCACATACACTGGTGTATAGATTTTAATGTTTTTTAGGGCTAATAAAGCACAGGCCAAGCGAAGCACAGTTCAACTCCATGGGGAAAAAGCCCCTCTTAATCAGTCTTGTCCTCCTCAGTGTACTGATTGCAAATAGCTTTAGACAGATAGATATTTTTTTTATGCTAAAAAAAGCATAGCAGCAGTCTCAGATAGATAGCTTGACAGACGAGTATGCCATAATGGCTGTTCCTGTTATTTTTTTTCAGGTTATCACATTCTGTGAAAAATTAAAAGCAAAGCAAAACCTAACAAAATCTTTCCAACTTCCTTCTTTCTCAAAATTCTGATAGGCAATGGAATATGAGGAGGATAATCCATGAAGAGAATCAACATTGGGGAAGACATTAAGACATGTACAAACACCCGTATTTCCTCTTTATGAATGCCCTTTAGATGACTGAGCTGTCCAAACAACACTTAAGGAGCAACAGCAAAATGCCTGACAGACAGGTGTGATAAGTTATGGCTCAAAATGTTTGCTTGCCAGACGGAAAGGGTGAGGGATTTTCCTTTTTTTTTTTTCTTATGAAAATCCTTTGAGGTAAACTCACTCCATGTCTGCTGGCACACAGCCCTTTTTCTATAAATTTATATTACAGTGCTGTATTTCTAATGGATTGGGTATGGTGCTTTTCCATTTTGCTAATGAGAAAAGCTAAAGGCCATTACTTGTTCTGATTAAGATCCCAAGGGAAGAAATGTGATGTGTATATTACCAGGCCATACGTAAAGGAAGTATGTGGCATTTCTAATCAATCAGATGAAGGGTAGACAGAAAAAGTCTTATCCTGTGACTGCAGAGGGAGAAGATAGAGAGGAGAAAGAAATCATAGAAAGTGTCTTTAAAAGGTGACTTACGGGAATCAGTTATAATGATATTAGTATGATCAATGACTATGGCTGCTGTCTGGGAAGGATGTAATTACCAAAATGAAAACTTTCAAATGGGAAGCCTGAACAAGGGCAGAGGTACTGTCATATTTCTCAGAGCACTGTCAGCTCTCATCCAAGCAATGTATTACCATGTCTCTCAGAAGCATTATAGTCCCACCAGACTGAGATGTTCTTCCCCTGGGGTGGGAGCAGACGAAGGGATTGAGGGACTGTGAAACTTTGCATCCAGATAAAAAACATGGGTAGGTCTTGGCCCAAAGGCTAACTCAAGATAAGGAAAGGCAAGACTGGGAAAATGGAAATGAGAAAAGTGCCACTCATGAGTGGCTTTAAGGAAAGTTTTGCAGTGGTGCACATTGAGAAAATATTTCCACCAAAACAAACGAAATGTTGCAGACCAGTGAGCTACTCATTGTAAAGCAGATCAAACAAAAAAACATACTAAGAGATGCACTAAGAAGGATAGTCTGGGATATCAACTAAGATGTTTCAATATGGAATTTTTACACATTTGATCCTGATCATATAGACATATACCTAGTTGAAAGCTGAAGTTTGGAGACATTTTTTAATACCTTTTTACATGACTCCATATTTTACAGCTTGAAAATGCTAAAAGATACGTACTACAAAAGGCAAATTAAGTGAATAGAGCTTGGAGATGTCTGTTGTAAGAGACGACAAGATCTTTGGAATGTGTCACAATCCATAGTCAGAGCTGTAGACATAGTTTTTCATCATACATTAATTTCAGAGAATACTATAAATCACTGCTGAGCATTAAAACTGACAAAAATTCCAACATTGTACATCCTCTCAAGTGGAATTTCACGTGACAGATTAAAGAAATTTTGCTGTCAACAACACCAAAACTATAACAAGTGATAAGGCCAGTGGGAGAGACAATCTCATGCACTCTCCCAGATCATTAGTAAGGCATCTGGCTTTCCTCTATGGGATGTCATTGCTTCTTTAAAGATACTTGGGAATGCTTCAGATAGATCCACCCAGGAGTAGAAGAAAAGGCTGTAACACTTTCTCCCATCTGCTTTAAAAGTATAGTCACAAGAAACACTGAGATCATGAACTTAGAAAACATTTTCTACCCTACCTTTCATCAGAAGGCAATGCTGAGAGAACATATTCTCTTAAATGTCATTGGTGACAAGGCATGGATGCCACAGATAGTGTAGGGAAAAAAAAGTAAGAATCACAGCTGATAAAGCCCATCTACAGCAATCAAACTAAAATTTAAACATATTTAGCTTTCCTTAAAGGCATATATGAAAAAAAGATAAAAATTTCTCCACAGGCCCTAACAGGAATTTTCATTGAACTTGTCTGATCCCTCTGCTCAACTCATGTGAGAAGGAACAAATGCTTCATAAGTGCAGCTTAGCCTGTACAGGCAAGCAAGCAGGATGGAGGAAAACAGCCTGGCCTCTTCTTCCCATCCCATTCTTGTTCTTCCTGGGTGGATCTTGCACAGTATTTATTTCTAGGACAGCTTGTTCTTTCTGGTTATTTGATGCATTCCTGTCTTTGGCACACAGACTGGCAGGAAAGCTCAGACATCTTCTTTTTGCATTGATTTGCATTTGTGTATCAGAAAAATGTTCCCCTTTTCCTTTCCTTTTACACTTAAAAAGAAAAAAAAAAAAAAAAAAAAAAGATTAAGTGCTGTGCAAATATTTGCAATGGAGAAAGCCCTAACTGCACAACAGATTTTCTTTTCCACGAGTATGACAGAGATGATAAAGTGGCCATTTTCCCATCAAATAAATTTATATCAACACCTTCAAGACCATAGTTCTTTGCACGATTCACCTTACAAAGAAGGATTGCTGTTGACATACGAGTGTTACACTGAACTCCCAGGCCTCGCTCCTAAAATACAAATTAGCAGAGTTAACATTTAGAAAGTGTAAAACTGCTGATTCCTGAAGCTGAATAAGGGCATTTGCAGATTCCTGTCACTTAGTGGCTGATGACAGGGACAATGAATTTAATCTTAGAATGGGGAGGATGCAGGGGGTGGTCTGCCTGCCTGTTCAGCCATAATATCCCCTAATAGCCTTGAAGGAATTGTAATTGTGAACTGAAACAGCATCTGCTTAACTGTCATCCTAGCCTCAGGACTGGAACTTTTTGCTTGTTATGAAGGACTACACAGAGCAGAAAGATGAAAACATGGTGAGATTGAAACCGTTATATATAACCACCAAGACACAGCTGTTTTTACTACTAGTGAATGCAAGGCAATATAAATGCCAAAATGTGTTTGACACTCATAACATATTTCTGCAATTTAGGCCATTGAAACAACTGCAGACTTCTAGTTTATAATATTTTTCATTATTCTACAAGAAAGATTATTAAAGATTATTCAGTGAGAAGAAAATAGGTTTCCATGCTAGGTATATTGAAAAGACAAGGAATAAAGTCAAATCTAAGCAGAAACAATAAGACCTATCCTTTTCTTACAAGGAAGAAAGGGCCAATTAGTTCAGCTGCTGTGATGGGAAGCATTTCAATGGCAGTACATCACATCAAGAGTCTGGGCTTTGCCTCAAGTGTCCTGCGTGCATTAGCAGTACAGCTGAGCCACCCTTGAACTTGGAAGAGGCTCTGCTCTCATGCTATAAGAAAGACTTCAGTGTATGGAGTTAGTTTTCCTCCAACGAAATCAAATGTCTTGCACGAATTGGCTTATTTATCTAACTGGTGCTGTAAGATTTAATTAATGATTTTGAAACACTTTGAGAAGATGCAACAGAGGTGCTGCTGTTACTACTTGTTAGTTGTTTTCTAAAAGGTCTGTTAGTTGCCTTCTAACAGGGTGTCTCTCAAAAGATTGGAATTCTGTTTTGTTTGGGAGGAACAGCAACTGCTATAGGTTCCCACTTCTACTTTGGAGAAATATAACACAACAAAATATTGACCAGAAATCTGCATGGTATGTGCTGATGGAGGTAAGTCTTTCCACAAAAATTCCACAGCTACATAAACTGAACTGCCTAGAAAAGAAGTGCTTTGAACTAACAGTAAGCACTGCTATTTCTTAGTTTGCAAGGGGCCTAACTCTGCCTGCAAAGATCTCTATGAAATAATTACAGGCCAGAGACACTAATCCTTTGTGCTTCTGTGCCAGACTTGTAATTGCAATAATATATTACCATTCCTCATAACACTTATCCAATAGTGTATGCAATAAGGGATCCTAGTATTAAAAACTAACTCAAGATGATGCTGTGATACTTAAGCCATATTTTTCCTTTTTGAAATACAAGAAAATATAATGCTGCTCATTATATTTGTGTGAAAATTAATGAAAAGAAAAAGTGGATTTATAAGCCTTGAAATGTATCATTCTGTTCTTTGGTTTTTTGCTCTATTCTTTTTGTTCTGTTGCAGATTAGTTACTTGAAATTTTTCCATCTATCAGTTTCTGATTACAGCTCTGTTACAACTAGTTTTAAAGAAAGGATGTAAATTACAAGAAGGTCAGTGGTCTTCTACTCTCATTAGTTCAGGCACAAACTATACAAAAACACTCAGGAAAACTCCTTATTTAACCAGGGTTCACACACCAAATGGAAACTTTTTTTACTGTTTCCCTACATTGCATAATACATCAGTGATATTTGAAGTTGTTGCTACTTATATTATTTCCTACCTAACTTATATTATTTCCTACCTACTAACTACATTTGTGTAAAGGGATTGATCTTCTAACAAGTGTAAATGAAAAAAAACTATCCCTTTCCTTACATCCAGGTAGAATGCCTCAATTAAAATAAAATACAATGGCCTCCTTGATGAAGCAGCCATTTATTACCAAGAAACCAAAGTTTTTCAGAAAGTCAGTTATCTTCACAGGACACCAGCCCTACTAACAGCTAGTTAAGAACACCTGCACATTAAGAAAAAAGGCAGCAAAATGGTTTTTGCCAGAAAATTACCTTTGGCTACTAAAAATTTCAGCACCAATTTGAATTCTGCAGTTAGACTAGGAAAGATCATCCATGGGAATACCTTAATAGCCAAATACTCTTTTACCTTGTTATCATATTTTTGCCTCTCTGATTAGCACTGACAAAAACGGTAATTTATGACAGAACAAAGAGAACCCCTCTTTTAGCTCAGTACAGTTGTTTCAAGTAGAAAGGGTTGGCAGCAGAGGAGAATCAGGGTAAACAGTACAGGAGGAAGGGCAGAATCAGGTGTTTCAGTGGCTGGAAAAAAAAAAGGAACTTTGGAAATTATAACATCTTTGGTCTATGCTAAAAACCCTGTGTACAACCCTGTGGTTGGCAGGCCAAAGAACACAAAGAGAATGAAGTTTTTGCACCAGTGAAATCAGTTTCTGTGACAGAAATATTATACTGACTTGAGGGAAACTCCCCCAAGAGAAACACAATCAGCACATGAAAACAGGAAATTGAGACTGGCAAATGTACAACGATTTAGACATTTGGATCCTAAGCTTTTAAGAAACTGGATTTTGCTGTATTACAACTGCTAAAATTAAAAAGGAACAACTAGAAGCACGCAGGTGAGCCTATCACATTCAAAAGCCATAATAAATCCCAAAGGACAGAGAAGTCTCCATGGGACTGGAAAAGGATGTACCTCTTTGAGATGCTATTGCACCCTGGACCCATCCCAAAAGAATGCAGCTCTTGTCTGCCACACAGCAGAAATCTACTGTGTTCAACAGCTCATTTACCTTGCTAGAAAAACAACTCAATTCAGCAAACTCCCAAATTCACTCAATGCAGCTGCTCTCAACCCCCTTGTTACAGTTTAATGAAATGTGCTGAGTGAGCTGTTTTATAGTAAATATTAGTTACAGCAGAACTCTCCTCCCAAATTGAGTCTTTCAGGAGCAAGAGGATTCTACAGGGCCATAGCACTGACACAGAATCACCCATAACTCACAAATAATAAAATACCATCTGAGGGCACAAAGGTTATTGCCATCAGCAACTCCCTATGGAACTGTAAATCATTTGAAAGAAGCTTATCCTCTTTTGATAACTTCAGGCTGAAATTACTGTATATACAGGATCCCAGAGTCTTATACAGTGTTTGAAGACTACACCTTTAGCTCCTTCATTTAACCTTGCTTCACAAATGAATGAACCCTGAAGAGGCTGCTCTTTCTGGATGAAAATAAGAAATATACCTCAAAAGCAATGGCAATTTGTCTTAGAGGAAGTTTAAACCTTTGGGCTACTGGCTTGCCAACCATCTGATAAACCATATGGAACAACTGTGAAATGCACTGTGCACTGAAGTTCAGTGGGATATGGGAAAAGCCATTGAGATTCAATGGAATATTATTTTTGCAAGGGTCCGCAGGTCCAGGCCTTTGTCAAACACAGAGGTAAAGTTATTTCTGTCACTGTGATTAAATTATGAAAAATACTAAACATCCTTCAAATTAAATTCTCTTGCAACTCCATTGTATGTGTGCTCAGTGGTGCGGCAATGTGTAATGTTCAGAAATTTAGCAGCATCTATAGTGTTCCTGGGAAATCTCAGTGCCCCTGAAAATGAAGTCTTCCCTATAAGAAAACTCTGGGAATGTAAATGAAAGGTTGCTGCTTTGAGAAGGTACACTTTGCATAACAAAATGTACACATCCTACTGAAGGAAAAAAAAAAAAAAACCGACCAAAACCCAAAAAAACCACAAAAACCCACATTCCAAAATCAATCATTCTTAACTTTTGGTCCCAAATGTTTTTGTTTTTTTCTAAAAGGAATACTGTTTTTGGTCACTTGAAACATTTGTTTACTTTTTGACTGTGTAAACTTCAGACAGTGGAAAGAACTGTTATTTTGATGTACAGCTCTTCTCTGAATTTTGGTACATCATGTTTATTAAAGGTTGTTTAAAGTTTTATAATTTCCTGAATGCCCAGTATGTAAGTGAATAGAAAATAAAAGTTAAGCTATTATTGCTTGTTTTGAACTGAAATAACAAGATTTCTTGCAGTGAAAAACAGAGGTTAAAGGTGAAAAAATATTATTAAACCAATGCTCTGTTTTTGTGACAAAATATGAAAGGACTTTAAGGTGTGTAGTCTAGCTCAATATATTATCAATTTCTGCATGATATTAAGGTTCTGCTTTCCCTATTTTACTTTTAATTCCTTATTTGTATTAGCACCATTAAAACCATCTCCTCTTTTCTATGGATGCCCTTCATTTACCTACATTGTGTTGTAAAATACTGTTGTCTATCAGCTTCATGCCCTTTTCTTTTAGCCAATGTTTATGACATCTGTGATTGAAGCTGATACAGTTTAAGTACCTCACCTTAGACAGAACTGATACTGTGTGAAGGACTTTCAAAAGGGCTTAGCAGAAAGTAATTTTTCTTCTGTGCAATTTATCACACTTTTTTTCTGTTGAGAATACAGCCTCTTAGAGGATTTTGGGACTTCTTGCTGTGCTTACAGCCCGGTTGTCATGCACTTGTAGCATGTGGAGATGTGACCACATGACTGTTTTCCAGCTCTTGGTAGAGAAGAGCTGTGGGAAGACACTTCTTGCCTTTCACATGATCACAGGTTAGCAAAACCCCCTCACTTTTCCAAGATACTCAAGCTTGTCTTGGATTAAAGAGGTCTCCAGATTATAGAGTTTGTCTGCACCACTGGTAATTCAGATTTATTTCTTCTCTGGAAAGCCATATTCATCATTTCTGTCGAATCACCTGAGTCTACTTTAAACACAGGCAGGACAACAGAAACAAGTGTGGTTCTAATAAGGCAAAGAGTTATGATCTTGATTACAAAATTGAAAACACATCTATAAAAGAAAAACACATCAAGAAAATACAGATGACAGACCTGACAGTCAGAATGCTTTTCTTTTCCACCTTTTATTGAGTTTGCCACTTAGAGAAGTAGCAGAATGTTTCAAACCTAGGATTATTTTCAGGTTGTTTTTTTTTTTAACCTACTATTTGTTTCTCTTTTCTGCATCCCTGCCTGTTGAATAAAGAGCCTCTTTCATCTAAATTTTATACACTTAACTAAAAACAAACCACATAAAACCAACCTTCTCTCACCAGAAGCTGCCCTATTATTTGTGGTTCCAGTGCAATTTCACATGAGCATGTGTGGTTTATTCCCCCTTTTTCCTCTTATTACTCAAAGTTTTTAGGGGAGTGTACTAGTAGGTAGCATTCTTGGTTTATGTTGAGCAGACATATGAACAAAAGTTTCTGGGATTATGATGAAAGGTGAGCCTTTGAGGTGGGTATGCTGCAGACCACTTGCTATCTGCCAGGCACTAGAAGTTTTATTTAACTTCTTTTCACTGTTGCAAATTAAGAAAGATCATTTTATACACAGTGCATTGCTATCACTAAATAACATGCTTTGGAAGACATGGCTTTGAACTACATTCCAATTGTTCTTCAAATTTCACAAGTTGGCACTTCTAGAAATCAAAAAATAGAGTTGCAGCAGCCATATATATATGAAAGTCCTGGAGAAACAAGGCTCTAAGTCTAGTTCACAGATTTGTGAAATCAGATGCAAATTAATTCTATGCATGACATGTCTGATGTTGAAAATTAAGTTGTATTAGTTATGTCTCTTTTGGCTGGTAATTTTTGCTTTGTTGATTCATCACTGTTGCTTTGTGTTGATTTAACTTTTTATCACAGTAATCAGGAAGTTTGAGCTCTTCTCTGAAAGGAAAGTTGGGCTAATGTCACTTTAAGTCAGAAGCTGATATCTCAAAGAGAGGCAAGCAATCCTCAATAAAAGCACCTTTTTGTTTGTGCTTTTGTGGAAGTGTCATGTGAAGGTAAAACTTAACACCATATAGAAGCTACTGTTACAATGGGGTCCTATGAAGGGCTGCTTGAACCAAAAATGGAATTCCATCTGTCTGTATCATTCTCCTCTTACACTCCCCTGTTCTGCCTTCGAGGGTAGGCACACTTGCACAAAATGGCAAACAGTAAGTCACTGCCAAAAAAATGGTAGAAATGTAAAGCTGATTTCAGAAGAGAAGAGGGAGCAATACAGAAATGGGTTTTTATAAACTCTATTAATTGAAAACTGCCATCTACCCACAGCCATGGTCAAACATAGACTGTGTAACCCATGCTGAGACAGCTGATTAGAAAGAGCAACATCTACACGAGGACTGATCACCCCAATTCTCACAAGCGTCAGTGGGACTTGAAGATGGTCCAAAAAGGGAAAAGATTACGTCTTTCCTAGTCAACCCTACTAGGTATTTGGACTAGACACTTTCAAACTAAGAACTTTTCCATGCTGCTCTTGCACCTGCAAATGTTTCCTTATAAAAATGTTGAATCTGTTTTCTAAGATGTGTAACCAATTTATCTCAATAATATTTCATGGCAGTGAATTCTGCAAATCGATTAAATGCTTCATCAAAAAGTTATTCATTCCTTGTTGACTGCTTGGAAATTGGTATTTTTCAGTTGCACTGAGTGCCCTTTTTTAATCTCAAATTATTTATCAGGCAAATTGGAGCTGCCTTTCAAGAGGCTATTTGGGAAGTAGGGTGTAGGAGGAGCTATTTGTTTTTTATAAATCCTGATAGACCTCATGCTGTTCTTCTTTCCAACCAGATTAATTTCTCCTTAAATGGATCTCCTGCCCTAGAGAGCCCACTGCTGTTAATCACTTCCATTTGCTCTGGACCTTGGCTGTGTAAATGGACAAGGGTGATCTTAGTTTCAGCCTGAACTGCACTAATTCTATTTGCAATGGGTTCAGTCCTATATTTTTCACAGAAACAGTAACTGATACAGTCAGTCAATAAATAAAATAAAAGAGCTTAAAGATTAACACCTGATAATGGCAAAGGCACAAGACTGCAAAGAAACTTTGCTCCTGTAACTCTCTGGAGACTTTGCAACATACAATTACAATAACAGAGAGTTCTTTCTGTAACAAGGATCTGAACAACAGGGGAATGCGATGATGTTTCAAGCTCCATGTATCTGTAGTATGTGCAAATAGAATTGCAGATTAAACAAGAAAAAAACCAGCCCTATCTAACAAAGCAGTTATTCTGCTGAGGCCTTTAGGTGACATTTTAAACCACCGGTGACCATGGCGTATCCAAAGGAAACAAAAGATAAAAAAAACTTATAACAAGCTTGTTGTTCCATTGAAGGGTTCTGGAGATATCATCAAGCTCTGCTGGCAACAAAAAGAACTAACAAAGTGAAAGATAAGACTGATGTAGCAACATAACAAGCCTGTTATTCCACTGAGAGATTTGTGGTGATACTATAAAACAGGAAAGCTGAGTTAGAGTGGTTTGCAGTTTCAACAGAATCCCACATTAACTCAACGCAGTTCTTCTACCTGACTGTGTTTTTAATAAAGACATAACAAGAACAACGAAAGAAATTATTTGAGGAGGGGAGCATATAAAAATGCAATGGAGAGCTTATTTTGTAAGTTGCCCATTATGTTTCTAAATTAGACACTGAAAGCTGAGCAAGCCATTTGCAGGCATGAACAATTAAGCAGCTGAGCTGAGCTAGCAGTTTTATTTAAAAACCTGGCTACTACTCACTCTCCTGTTTGTGTAGGCCTCACAGGTTTAAGCTGTAACAAGCCTATGCTAAGAGAGTTCTGAAAGAGGGAGAGAGAAAAAAAGATAGAATTACCCTTCTACCAACAAGGATGAGGAAAGGCTGCCTCAATATGTTGGGTGAAACTGGAACTCAAGTGGCATCTGAAATGGATGCTGACAGCGGGGAACAGAGAGAAACCCAGACCAGGAAAGTGCAGAAAAGAAAACTTCCTTCAGGAATGATCAGCAGAGGAGAAAGAATAGAGCAAATCTTCTTCCCAATGAAGAGGCAGACTGTGGCTGATTACAGGAAACATGGAAGTTCCGCAATAAAAGGGAGCTGAGCAACAGGGACTGAAAGCAGTGATCAGGCTGCTCAATTTTTATATTTCTAAAGGTTTCTGCACTATATCCACTCAGGCATCAATCACAACTTTATTAAACCATGAAACAGATGTCAGATCAATGGCTGTATCGGAAACATTTTGAATGACAGGCTGATGATGGAATAATTCCAGCTTCCATACATTATTAAACACATACTAATGCTGCTCTTTCAGTGCTACCTTTACAAACTCACTCACTCTATTCTCCCTGTCTGGTACATTTTTTAATAGCAGACCTAATTGTAGATGAATATCACATAGGAAAAACAAGATAGTGTAATAAATAGTAATAAACTAGTAAACAAAAGAAAAAATTCAAGGTTAAAACCAATTGTCTGTCTGCAGAGACATGCCTCCTGGCAATAGAATTTCTTTTCTAATACAACTGTAGGAGCTGAAGCTGGGTTGTCAGCCTTCATCAGAATATTCAGTTATTGCCTTTTTGCTATAATCTTGACATAATTTAAGCTTAGGTTTTCTTTATGTATTTCCCCACAGCCAGCAGACCCATGTAATTGTTTTCTGCTCTTTTTGGGCAGATATGTATGTAAAATACACAAAAATTCGGTAGAAATTGCCCCTCTGGCAGATTCTCTGTTTAACTACAGATTTCAGGCAGATCTGGGGAGGTGATCAGAGCAGCACACTTGCCTCTGCATTAATCAGTAGTGTGCACTGTCTTTTCACTGGCAGAAATCAATTTGTTTTTCATAAAAGCAGAAAGGAATTATGTTCTTGGTGGATGGACAAAGAAGAGTAACTGGGAGATGCAAATGCTGTATGAAATTCTCTCACAACACCTGTGAACACCAGGTTGGGTTGTCACAAACATCAGACCATTACCTCCTCTCTTCTCCCAGTGCCCTATACCATCCTTTGGGCTGGAATATTTATTTCAGCTGTATGTTTTCTTGAGGTGGGGAAGTGACATCAAGTAAAGATGGATTTGCAGCTTTTCAATTGGCCTGGGATCTTGATAGCCTTAGTACATCCTCCTGATAAGAGGACCAGTAAGTATAGCAGGTATGTCTGATTTTATGCAGACAATTCAATAACAGATAAGAAAAAAAACTATAAAAAGGGTAATTAAATAAAATTCAGCATACATTCTTAGGGGGTTTTGGATACAAAGAAAAAAGTACTGTAGGAAAAGTACTCTGTTTCAGCTGCTGTAATGGATGTTCCCAGCTGGAAGTGAGCAGCCCTACCAGCATTTATCCAGAAATACACTCCTTGGCCTGGTAACAAAATAATCAATTGCAGGCAGGGATTGAGGCAGCTGCTTCTTGAATTCTCATGGGGTTTTACTGTGTGCTTCAGACCACAGCTATCAAAACCTAAATCAAGTTTTTGGTGTTGAGGCAGAGGCTGCTTTTACCCAGGTAATTCTCCCCACTCGAAGGGCTAGAGTGCTCCTCTGTGAAGGGTCTCCCTCTGGAACAGCTCCAGCCTGTACTGAGTATTTTAATCTTTTAGAGAGCATCAAAAGACAGAGTAATTACCACAAGATAGAAGGCATGCAAAGGCCTTTATGCTATTTCTTTAGCTTGCTTGTTAGGGAATAGATTTTCTGTTAAGTAATATTTTAGAAGCCAAGCATTCAACCTGAATCAGGCAAGTTTAGAAGTGGGTTTGAAGTCACCTTTCACTTATGTGACCACAGAGGTCTGTTTTGAATGTTACATTAATTGGTAAAATGGTTTGTCTAAGGAAGTGAATGTATGAAAGCTTTTTAATAAAAACTGCTTTGCATACTGTAAGCTTTTAAATTAAATCGTGAGAGTTACAGCTGACACTAAGCAGAATTGTTTCTTACTTTTTGGCTTGTTTGTTTAAAAAGATCTGTCTGTTTTCTCGAAAGACAGCTGGTGGGTCTTTATGGCATTCTGTTGCATAATCTTAAAGATAAACTTTAAAAATATGTTCATAACAGAAATGTATAGTTCATGTCTTATATCTCCCATAAAATTTAGTTCTGCTGAGGTACTCACAGTAGCATGTTTTGATCTTGGCTCAATTCGTCATGGCCTTATGCTCTCAGTGCTCCTCTCTCTGGACTGAAAATCAGACTTCAGAATAAATGAAGTAAAAATATCTCTAAATAAATCACATCTCTAAAGAGACTGTCCATTTGCCTCATTTTCTTCTGTAACAGAACATGTTAGGAAGATTCTACTTCAAGTGAGGATGGAGACATCCAACGAAACTGCTACTGGCAGCCCAAATCCTAATGTTCTCATTTTAACTCCATGATTATCCTGCTTGAAGGAGGACTTGAACTGAATATGGTTCTGAATGTTTTTTTTTTTTACCAAAGGTAAATCCTGTTTGTGATAACATAGTGTCATTTCAGATTTATGAAAGGCCTATGGCAATACCCATCAATCATTAACTATTTTTTGCTATTTAAGTTTTCTGTAAATGAATTAAGGGTTTTAAAGATAGTAAACATAAGTCTAAATATTATTCCTCTGAATGTATTTCAAGAAGTTATCAGGGAACACTATGACCTTGAAAAACAGTGTGTAAAGAGCTAAGAAAAGGAAAGAAATATTTTTTTGTATTTTTTTTTTTTACTTCCAGTTGCAGTAAAATGAATGCAGGATCTTATTCTCATCCACTAGACCACCCACTGCAGAAATGCATATATCAGAGTCCTTCAGAGTCCTTTCATTGCCTTCTCAACTGGATTTGTTACTATGAGCATTGTAATGGTGGTCTTGAGTCAGAAGAGAACATTAGCTGGCAATTTTCTTATTTGCATTAAGAATGCAAGAAAATCAGTGCAGAAGACAATGTCAGTAAAAGTCACGGAAATTCAAATGACAGAGAAGGAAAACTTCATAGGAGCTGCTCAGCAGCACTACCAGAATTCATTTTCCATCTCCTTGTCTTAATTTTTAAACACACTTAACACACTTTTAAATCACAGTAATTACACACACAGTTCTCACTAATCCCAGTTTATCCTTCTATTTCATCTCTTCAGAGGGGAAAATAAGCTGATACTGACTTTGAGATGTAATTCCAACTTCTTTTGATTGTTGAATGAAACATTTAAAATAAAAGGAATAAACAATGAACCATCAAATTCAAATTTCCTCAGAAATAAATACAGACACCTCAGATCTCAACAGAGACTTTCAGGGAGGGGGGAGGGAGGAACAAAAAGACAATAGAGTTAGAATTAAATTCAACAGATAAGAAAATAAAAGAGAGGAAGGGAAGACAGGAGTAAGAGGAAGACCCAATACAATGAGTTAAATAACAAAAAATATTTTGTAAATGCATAATTGAGCTTTCATGCAATTATTATGTAAATTGTGCATGTTCAAGACATGTTAGTGTTTATGTCTGCATTTTCATAAAAATATGCTTGCAGCATGAACACATTCACATATCAAACCACCATATATTGTG
Organism: Heliangelus exortis; assembly: GCF_036169615.1. NCBI lineage: Eukaryota > Metazoa > Chordata > Aves > Apodiformes > Trochilidae > Heliangelus > Heliangelus exortis. The sequence goes on from NC_092423.1 coordinate 31,920,673, forward strand.
TCTAGGCTGTTGTATTTTAGGAACATTTCTCTAAGTTCTAATAATTTTTATTAAGAGTATTTTTAAGTCTTTTTCTGACTCTGGGAGACTTAATTGAGTCTGACTTACACAGTTAAAAGAGAAATAGGTATTGAAAAAAAATATGTTGAATTCTAATATACTGAAACTCAGCTGACCTTGACCCAAAATAGCATTTCTGAGCTTCCAGCAAAGGTATGCCTGGTTGCTATGGGTTAGAAGTGAATACTGAATCCTACCACAAAGCCAGAACTCCTGTTTGCCAGTGGTATAACCAATTTCTGATTAAAAACCCAAATTGATAGAGTACTTTAGTATTTACTTGAGAATTAGTACAGATCATTCCTGCTAAGTACAGAGCAGGTTTTGTTGACCTTCTGGTTTATGCTATATTATTTTGTCATTTTTGCTCAGTAATACCTCAAACTGACTCTATCATGATTTTAAAAACATATGTGTAGATACATGTCTGAGTGACATAGCAGTATGAGGATATTGTCTGTGAAATACATCACATTTGGATCATGATGGAAAGCACTTTGATATGTTTGCCCGGACAGGGCCAGATATCTCTGGAAAAGGAGAAAAAATAAAATAAACCATGGCAATATTAAAGCTGTAAAAAAAGGTGAAGCACTGAAAAACCAAGAGTAATAAATTAATTGGAGAAACTCAGCAAGCAATAAATATTTTGCAGTATAGAAAGTAAACTATAATCTATGATCTTACTGTTCCTGTTGTGCCCAAGGAAAGGTGGTTCATCTGTTGGGTCAGAGGGCCCATCATGCTTGCTGGCTGCATTGACATAGTGTGGTCCATTGTTGGTGTTATCACAGCACCCTACAAACACACAATGTTTACACTTCAACATTTCACTTAAAAAAAACCAAAAAACATTCTCTAAATGAGCAAACCCAGCTGAAAACTTGACATGAATCGTAAAAGAGACCAATATATCTGTCAGAGGAAATATGTTTTGTTCCTATTGACAACCAAGCAACACACATATATTATTTGTACAACTAATGAGGCCATTTTATGTCAGTTCCAATTAAGTATGATGTTTTTCTTCATTGCTCCTGACAAACGAATGCATATGTTCTTACTATGATGAATGCTACTGTACACTGCAAAATGCCTGTAATTTCTATTTTTCCATATCTTATATAGAGCAATCTTGCAGACAGAACACATATGTCCCCAATTTTCTCTGACTTCTAAAACCTTCAGTCTCTGGGATCTTCAGCCTATTATGGTAATTATCTTGGATTTTTCCAGGCTCAATTAAGGACTCTTGCTCATGACATTTTATAGCTGATTAAGTAAGACCAGCTATTGACAGTGGGTTTGGTAGTGACACCCATTTAAAACACATACACAGCATTTAAAAGCATTTTTCTTCTCCACATGAAAAACAAAGACATTAATAACAAATAACATATGAACTAAAGCAAGAGCAAGACTTTGAACAAAAATGAGACAAAAGACATGCCAGAGGAGCTTTGGAAAAAACTTTTTTTGCCATTCATATTCTTTGGGTTTTGCTCTCCCACTCCCCAAAGTCCCCTGTCAGTAACCTCATGCATTACTGAAGTGTTGAATCTTTTCAGTTCTGTGGTGTAAAATGCTACTTCCTGTGTTGGTTAGAGAAAGTCAGTCAAAAAGAGAGTAGTCTGCTATTTTTCTCAAAGATAGTTGGACAAAGGAGGTATTTCCAGCTATTTCTTTATTGAAATAGTAGCTCTATTTTGTGCATATGTATGTTTGTTCACACACCTCATAAATTTGCACAATCACAACACTAATCTGCTTCAAAGCATGGAAAATGTGGATGAACTTCTTTGTTTAAAAAAAAAAAGGGGGGGGGGGGTGAATTTGACAATTTTTTCATCAAGATTACTGACAAAATCCAGCTATAAAAAGGAATTTAGAATAAATTAGTTGCAAAAACCTCAGCCTCAGCACACCTGTTCTTAAATGTAGAGCTATATCACTGTCTTGCCAAGGAAGTGATTAGAAGCAAATGTTTTCAAATTTTCAGTGAAAAATGAAACGAAACAAAACAAAACAAAGGAAACAAAACAAAACGCTGAGGAAGTACGAATTTATTTTTTTCTCACCTTCCAGCAATATTTTGTCTATGCACATCTTTTCTGAGAAGCTGCAATTCTGCAGTCTCTGCAAACTCATTACTTGCATGCAATGGTAAAGTGCAGGTAGGCTCAGCTCGGTCAGTCCTTTTTGTAATATCCTCAGCATACAAAATAAATATAAGCTTGTTGTATGCCACACAGTGCATTATCTTTCTTGCACTGACAAGAGTCCCTGGAGAAATTTGGAAAATTACAGCAACTAGTCTCCACAGAATATCTGTCATGACTCTAAATAAATTTATGTAACCAGCTGATCAGTGTGCAAGTATCAAACCCGCAATGCCTGTGAACACTTATGCTTTTTCTTGGCTATATTAATTTACACTGGTTTACAAAGATACATAGATTAACCCGTGGATGAACTTCTAATAAAGTACCACAATGCTAACCTTCTCCAATCTTGGCACGGGTCCTTACAAATCAAGAGAGCAACAAATTTTCACCACAAAGCTTCATACTAGGGTTAACATATTATTAAAGAACCCCTTCTCTTTTTCTTATGTGACATTCTTCTCTTTCAGGCTGCTCCCCTGCAAAAAAAATCTATCCTTTTGATGAAAGAGTCTGAAAGCAAATCTGGCAAACGGGCATATGCTTATTCAGCCCATTTTGAAATCCCTGCATAGGAAATTCAGTGCAAGAGTCTGAGGTAGCACTACGGCCAAGGAAAATTATCCTCCTGCTGTACGTTCAAAAACTTCTCTAAAGGAGCATGCAGTCAGACAAGGTCTTGGGGTTTGGATATCTACCTGCACTTCTTGTTCATGGTAAGAAACCATAAGCTTTATGCTCAGAATGAGCCACACTAAAACCCAGCATTATTACTGTACACAACCATAAATGCTCACACCAAATTCATCAACAAATAAGCAGCTCTCGGTGCCCTCTGTGAGCTGGTTTTGTGTTTTTGTGTTTTGGTTTTTTTTTTGTTTTTTTTTTTTTTGAGGGGGGGGGGGGAATTTTTGATTTTTTTTTAATGGAAAGCTGCCTCAGGGTTTTCCATGCCAGACAAGGTGAATTCTCACTTGTGCTTTGTGATGGAGTAAACAGAAAGTAACACCCACACCACAGCTTCGTGCAGCCCCATGGTGCTGGCAGTAGTTAGCTGCAATTAATTTAGGTTGATCCAAAGGCTTAAAATAGCTAGCTTTCCTTACAAAGATGTTTATTGCAAAGGTATGGTTGGAGGAACTTGCTGTGATTACAGATATGACAGACTGATAGCTATTCCTGTGTATAAATTCAGGGAATTGGAAACGAAGAAAGGGCAGCGGTGAAGGAAGTCTTATGATTTAGTGTCACAAACAGGAGTGCCAGACACAGTGGAAAAATCTGATAGCATATGCCTTTCAGTAAAGAAATAAGACAGGTTTTGCAAATAAACTGTTTAAAAAAAGATAGACTGGAGAGAAAATATATCAAGGACAAAAACAATTGCTCAGAGACAGTAAACATATTATTTTAAAACACAAAATACATAAATTATAGTCCCTAAGCATATCCCATTTAATACATTAGGAAAAGAAGTTGAGAAAACAAATCAAGTATTTGCAGCTTTCCTAAGACAGCTTAACGTGTTTGAAGCTGACAGTTACCTAGAGCAGAGAATTACATTCATTTGCCAGACCATTAATTCACCAGAGTTTGCAGAATCCTCTTGTGATCACATTGGGAAAAAATTACACTTAATTAAGGAAATATCATCTGGTTGTTAGGGCAACACCCAGTCTCCAGACCGTAATATGTTTCATAATCCATGCTGTCAAGTCCATTCATATTCAACTTATTTAGCTGTAGAAGACAACAATGTCTTGCATCAGATGTTGCCATCATATTAAAAGTAATTTGATTCTTTTCAGCCTATAATAGGTATTTGTTGATAAATATCCACTTGGCAACTGGCAAAGGCTACAGCAAACATATTTTTCATCTTCATCTATTTGGATGTCTGATTTTACCAAGTTTGTAAACTGTATAGAGAGGCATCCTAGCATGGCAAAAATACTACAGCTTAGTTGAAAAAAAAAGTAAAACAAATTATGATGAGGTTTTTGCCACTGTCTTTGCCAAAACAAGTAGCTGGCAAGCCAATTATTTTAGGTCTGCCCTGTTGCCTCAGTATGATTAAGGTTTTTTTTATAGTTCCTGCAAGAAACTGGCTACTATAATGACTTTCAAATTTGGCAAGATATTCTTGGCATATGATTTGTCATCCAATTCTGTCAACACCATAGTGGCTTTAAAATAAATTAAGATTAACAGGGCAAGCGCTAAGAAATCAATTACACAGAAGAAAATGCATGATTTTTGCAACACTGCAGTAAACCCAAGACAAGTTAATTGACATTTAGACTTCACTTTAATTGAAAGACCTTGCTGTTCTATACTGTTCTAAGCTCTATGGACATACTTTTCATGCAATAAAGTAAATGTATTTTCTTCAGAGTGTTTTCTAGTCTATCACTTGTGAAGAAAGCAGCCTGGCTTTATGAACTACAACCACAGTCCACTGCCTGTATGGCGAAAACCAAACGGAAATCACAGGAAGGACACTCAATACAGACTGTTTATTATATTAACTAAAATATCTTTAAGTAATTGCCAATACCAAAAGCCATCAACAGAAATAAAGTTTATCTTAGTAGAATGATATGTGCTACCTTATGTGCCTTGAAGGGTGGGAAATTGACATCAGAAATAAAGGAGAGTATTAGGGGGCTTTAGGAACAGAGAGTTCGCTGGCTGAGAGATGCGCTTGGGGGGCAGTGGAAGGAAGGAATAATTAGTCTCAGCTTTCTAGAATAATGAAATGTTTTAAAGGCTTCTGTTTTATCCCAGTGTTCTAATACTGATATTGAACTTAAGGCACAAATACCAGCTGAATAAATAATTTTTAAAGCTTACAGTAAGCATCTGCTTATTTTACAGTTTAATTTTTATTTCTTAAGAAGTTTTAACGAGTTAAGCAAACTTACAAATTCTGCTTTGTAAATACTGGCCAATGCAAAGCCAAGAAATATTACAGCAGCAAACTTACTTTTCAAATTTATTTACAGACACATTGTGCAGTCATATAAGCAACAGATCATTCCATCTGAAAAGTTATTACCATTACTGCAAGTAAATTTCTTTATGCTCTCAAGAACATGTTGCTTCTTGAGCTTTTATTAAACTTCGGTGAAAGGATGACTTTTCTTATACTTATCAGACCAGACATGTCTATCAAGAATTAATATGAAAAAAACCAACATGCGTATGCATTTTTGTAGATAAATGTATTCTCTCTACATATTGAAAAAGCAACAACCATATTTCTATCAGCTTACTGTTCTGTCTAGATTGACTTGTCTCATTTCCTTAGGGCTGCTTCTTACAGGCAGCAGAAAACATAAGTTCCCCTTGCTAGAGCAGTGAACCTGGTAAAGTGGTCTGAACTGGCTCTTGGAAGGCCAAACTTCCATGAGTACAGAAGGAAGACTAAAGGTAGCTGTGAAATCCTCTCTGTCCTCTTCATCAGCTCTGCTGGGGATAGTTGTTGATATTCCATTAAAACTTGCTATATTTCAAAAGCAAAGAAGATTAATTTTATACTTTTTCTCCTTTCTCAATTAAAAGTTGCCAATTGCCTTGGCATTTTCTAGCTGACCAGAGATTAAATCACTATTTGAGTATGGCAAGAAAGATCAAAAAACATCAGCTAATAATGTCTGTTCTGCGGATCTCAAGGTTTGGTTTCATTTCATTACATTTTTAAATTTAAAAGTTTGCTAAAAATGGGGTAAAGTGAGCAGGAAGCCCAAACCCTGCACTAAATTTAACCCTGGAATGGGCACCCTGATTCAGACTTGCACAAGCTCTGAATCATGGTTCTGTGGAAAGTACTAGACCACAACTTCATATTGTTATATTTCTAATCTTGAGCATAAATTAAAATTCTTATCTGAAATCACCTTCATATGCCGATTGAATCTGCTTGGATCAATGGACACATTTGCTTTCCCTTTCTCATTTTTTTTTCTATATGCTTGCGAACTTCTTTCCTCAGCTGAAAGGATATGTCCAAGAGAGTTACTACCCAGAAGTAACTGCTATGAAAGGATAAAGAATTCAATATAGTGTGGTAAATAAAAAACCAAAAGTGACCCTTGTGTATGCACCACCTTTGCTACAACAGCCAAGGTTTTTGATGTTTTTTCCCCCATTGCCCTTCTTGCCTGTAACTCTGTGTCCTGTCTCCTAGTTTGAAATACAGCTTTTGATAACATACAGATGCTAGCCTATATGTATAAATATAGATTAAAAGGATATAGAAACAGGAACATCATGAGATCAAGAAAGCCTGATACAGAAAGAGTTTTATATAGAGTAACTGTGTGCACAGGTAAAGCAATACCTGTGACTATATTGGAACTGGTTAACAAATGTAGTACATCAGGGAATACCACTGATATTATGTCAGCAGTTTATTCCCCTACTAGGGTTGAAAAAACAAAGAGTTTCATAGCATACAGCTGAAGGGACTTAAAGAAAAGAGATAGCATTTCTATTGCAAACAAGAACTTGCCTGTGTCACTCAGTCCTCTTAAAGGACTTAAATCTTTCCACCCAAAATAAAGCCTCAGGAGAAAGGCCATGGAGTGGGGCAATATTTATGAAGGGAAAATATACCTGGATTGCTACAGGGATACCTCTCTTTGCCTTTACTATCTACACATGCAGGCTGAACTGCAAGCCTACAGGCTCTGTCTGGACTTTAAGAGAAACAGGAGTTTTCATACAATTCTCCAACTTGCCCCAAGAACAAATTAAAATCACTGGTGCTATGTGCCTGAGTAAAAAGCTGTTTCTGGGGCTTCTTAAGAGGACAGAGCCCAGAATAGGCAGGATATGACCTGCTGCAGTATGGCACTTATTCCAGCAAGTGTCGAAGCACGCAGAGAGGCCACAGACAGCTCTCAATCCCTCTTCTGACGTATTCTAGAGGGCACCAACAAGTAATTTCTCTTGTTTTCTTCCTACTGTTCAGTTTATAGGTGCACATGGCTATATGCTGGCTTCATATATCCAATTCCTGTAACAGTGCTTTTCCTCTGTCAAGAACAGCCATTGATAATATAAGCTTTCTCTCAACATACACATAAGGCTTAGCACCCCCAAAAGACAAAGAGGAAACACTGAGGTTGTCATTTGCCTGGGACATAACTACTGGAATATAGTGAAAATCCTTCTTGTATTTCCCTCTATCAGATTTTACAAAAAAAATATCTAAAGGTCTTCATTCCATGTAAAAAAATCTGATTTTATGATGTTGATGCTACTACTGAAAAAAAAACTGAACTTGTGTTTCCTACACAGAACTCCTGATCTAATAAGAAATTTCCTTATAATGAAGGTGATGAGACACTGGAACAGGTTGCCCAGGGAAGCAGTGGATATCCATTCTCTAGAAGTGTGCTAGGACAGGTTGGATGTGGCTTTGAGCAACCTGTACTAGTGGGAGATATCCATGCCCATAGCAGGGAGATTGGAACTACATGAATGTTAAGGTCCCTCCCAACACAAACTGAAACCATTCTATGATTCTATGATTGTATAATTCTGTGATCTATACCTAATTTGTATGTGACTTGTACTATAGTGCTGTGCTTGGCAATTCCATTCTGTTTATGTTCTTATAGATATTTTGTGATGTGGACTAACTTCTTTTGTGGTTGTCTCCCAATGACTGATATCCATACTCATAAATGGGAATCAGGAGTCATGGAATCATAAAATCTTTTAGGTTGGAAAAGACCTTTAAGTTCATAACTCCCAACCATAAATCTAGCATTGCCAACTCCACTGCTAAACCATGTGCCTAAGCACCATGTCTATACATTTTCTAATTAACTCCAGGGATGGTGACTCAACCACTTCTCTGGAAAGCCTGTTCCAATGCATGATAACCCTTTTGATGAGGAAATTTTTCTTAATATCCAATATAAACCTCCCCTGGCACAACTTGAGGCCATTTCTTTCTGTCCTATCACTTGTTGCATGGGAGAAGAGACCAACACCCACCTTGCTATGACCTCCTCTCAAGTAGAGAGTGATAAGGTCTCCTCTCAGTCTCCTTTTCTTCAGACTAAACATCCCAGTTCCCCCAGATGCTTCTTATAAGACCCTTCACCAGCTTTGTTGCTTCAGTACATCAGAGTCTTTATTGTAGTGAGGGGCATGAACTGAATGCAGTACTCAAGATTGAACCTCACCAGTGCCAAGTACAGGGGGGCAATCACTTCCCTCATCCTGCTGACCACACTACTTCTGATACAAGCCAGGATACTACAGACCTTCTCAGACACCTGGGCACACTGCTGGCTCAAATTCAGATGGCTGTTCATTAGCATCCCCAGGTCCTTTTCTACCTCTTTCCCACGTTGGGTTGTTGTGACCCATGTTAATGACCTGACACTTACCCTTGTTGAACCTCATACAAGTGGCCTCAGTCCATCAATCCAGCCTTTCCAGATCCCTCTGTAGAGGTTTCCTACTCTGTAGCAGATTAATAGTCCCGCCCAATTTGGTGTCATCTGCAAACTCACTGGGGGTGCACTTCATCCCCTTGTCCAGATCACTGATAAACATATGATAAACACATTAGAGAGACCTAGCACCAACACTGAGCTCTGGGGAACAGCACTTGTGACCAGCTGCCAATTGGATTTAATTCCATTCACCACAACCCTTTGGGGCCAGCCAAACAGCCTTTCTCCCATGGTCTATTTTTTCTTAGTGTAAGAATGGAGTTTCACCTATTACAGCTAAATCCAAACAGTGTTTCCTCTCCAAACAGTTCTGGTCTGTTCTGTTCCATCATGCCTATAACCAGATATGAAATTTATTCATGTTCTATCACAGTACAACACAATTAAGTATGAGTCAGCACCAGTGTTTAACCTAAATTACTACTTCCCTGCCTTACTGGGTTCAAATTAAACTTTCAAAAAGAATGCCATATTTGCATCCTCAATAATCTGATCTTACATATATATTTATATACACATATATACACACTTATATTTGCATATGAGAAGGCAAGTGATATTGCCATTTCTCTCACACACATTCAAGCTACTGTTTTTCCAACATGTGGATAATTTTTTCATGTTTGAAACTCTCAGTTCAGGATTTATTATGATTTATTATTAAAACTAGATGCAACAGTGACAGGTTTTTAAACTTATTTATGAGCAACATTTACTGAGAAAAAGCTTCTGTTACTGGTTGAAAACTCTTATTTTACCTAGGGAAATAAGCTCAAAATACAAGAAAAGCAATAGTAGAAAATACAAATAAATGAACAGAAGACTTCCTTTCAGAGCTTGTGCTTGAATATAAAGGAACAGAGCAGGTTGGTGGCATGAGAGCCCATAGGAAATGTTTAATGTGGTAAGACCTTGTCCTTCCTTGTGTCTAAAAACATCTGGGCAAGGGGGGGCAGCCCTCCCTCTCTGTGTGTCTCCATGAAGTCATGACAACAGACATTGGATCAGACCAAATGTCTGAGATGCTTTACTGTTGATCTATGCTTTTCTGGTGAGATTTGGTACATAGGTTGTTTGCCAGGCACAGAGAGTGGCTAACTTGGCTTGGGCAGGAAATGCCTGTGACATTTCTTCTATGTGCACTTCTAACCTTGACACTGCAATGGTCAGTGACAGGACAGCAGCTTGATCTGCAACAGATGTGCTGTGTTTCATTTCCTGCCCCAAACCAGAAGGAACGCACACTGTGTGAGCTGCAATCTATGAGCTGTGCTGGAAGAAAAGATTCACTCATTAGAAGGACAAACACTGCCAGTGGGACACATTAGAAATGCTGAGGAACTGAGTTTCTCAACAAGAGAGAAAAACCCAACCAAATGAAAAGCAGCTGACTAATATAACCCTACATATCCACCAGAGGCAAGATGACAAAATGACATCCTACACAACTGAAGTCAGAGGAAAACAGCACGATTGTGCCTGGTGTTACATTGAGGTGCCAGAGTGGCAAAGAGTTGAGTGCTCCTCTGTGAGATCTTTAATCCCTGGGAGGACAAAAAATGGTCAAGGGATAAGCAGATATCCAGATGTATCCCTGAAAATTCAAGATCAGATAAAGCTCTTGCAAGCCCAAATTTAGTTCTTATGATCATTAAGAGTCAGAATGCTTCATAGAGTTGTTCATGGACTTCATGATGACCCTTGCAATATCAAGCCAAAACTTTTAAGCAGTTCCTAGCTAACTCTCAGGCAAGACCTACATCTAAGGTGCCCATGTTGATGCAGGGATTGCCATGTAATCCAGGTATCCAGTGGCATGGGGCAGGGAGGGAGAAACCTTGAAATGCTAAGACTGATATTGCTGGAACACTCTTCAGTTCAGCTACAAACCTGTCATCCATCCTCCATGAGAGCATACTGTGGACCAGTCATCTTCTGCCTATGTTTAGACTCTTTTTGTGTAGCTCCTTCAGAAAGGAAGATCAAAGGTATGGGGACTGAGAAAATTATTTCCTTTCCTTCCCCATCCCATTTTCTGAACCTAAACACTTGTAAGTTCTGGAAGGTTGATGAGGGACAGGAATTTTCAAATTATCTTCTCAGGAATCCTTCCTGTCCTACTTAATAGGAAAGACAGACAGCAGAAGGTGCTGGGAATGAAAAGTTGACTGAGTAAGAATGTTTTTCTCAAGATATGCTTCTGTTCAAGAATAGATTTTAGACTTAAGTTTGATAGATGAGGGAAATCCTATACTAAGCCACAGTTCATGGATCAGTTCAGTTCTAGATCAGAGCGGTTCATTCTGACCTTGAAATATAGAAATGTCTTAATTTTAAAGAGGACAAATACCAAAATCTGTATCTCTGCCATGTTCTGTTAGATTTGTAACCTTTTATATTAAACAGAACTCTTTTTCATTCAGGAATAGAAAGGGAACTGCTGCAGCCCTGCCTTTCCTCTCATTTTAAACCACAGCTTTTCACAGCCTAAAAGCCTTGTTCCAGGTCCCAAATTGTATTTAGTTTTCTGGTCTCATATTCCCTCAGGGGAGGCTATGGGTGAAATCCACTCTGCTCTGTACTGGGATTTGTCCTTTGCCTGGTTAAACTTGGCTACCTGGCAGTGCCAGCTTTTTGACAAGCCTCAAACCCAGACCTAGGTGCAAATTTTCCTAACTTACATTCTGCCATTAAAAGTAATGTAAGCCTATGCCTCACTCATGCCTTCACAAATTTTAAATTGTGCTTTTTCTGACTCTAACCACACCAATTGCTGCTTTGACTAGACTCTACAAGGCAATTGCCACCAGCATGTGGCTGTTGCTGCACCTGGGCAACAGCACCATCTTTGGATGATGCCTTCAGTGACATCTGTGCAGTTTTGCATTGCTTTGAACACATGATAACGTAGACCCAATCTAGACAAACTGTGGCTGCAAAAATGTCCTTACCAAAATATAATGTCCCTGATATGTGACATCGAAAGATTACAGTAAGGTTCATGCAGAAAGCACACAAAGCACACAGGGAAGGTAATTCAAAGGCACCCTCATTTAAATAAGCAAGGTACAACAAACTCAAGCCCTTGGTTTTCTGTCAATAGTCAGAAAATAGGAGTCTACAGAGGGTGAAAACATTTTTCATATTATTATTAAGTGGTATTTTAAGTTCTCATTTGCCTTAAGATACCTCCACTGAAGCCAGACAGTGTATTACAATACATGCCTGACATTTATAAGCCTCCCTTCTTAAAGAGAACTTAAAGTGCTTTACAAACTGTGTGAGATACAGAGAATTCTGAAGCTGCCCTGTTGTAAGGGTTCTGGGGTGGGTCTGAATCAACATCTGAACTTCCCTGAAGTCTGAGAGTGTTCCAATTGGGGATTCAGCCCATTTCATCACTACTCCAGCCCCAAAGAGAACAGGAACCAGAGGTTTGGATCACACACTCCAGTCCAAATTAATCAAGGGAACATTTTACCTCGTTTCATGATGAGCAGAACTGAAGTAAGTAATAGAAAATGGCTAGCTTAAATGTCCTTCACTCCACACTTTATTGCATTTTAAAATGAATGAAAATATTGAGTAAAAGGACTTTAAAACTGACCCTTGTGAGCAAAACTTCATTCTGTAAGTGGTCCAGATACTCTAAGACATGAGAATTCAAAAAAGGTGTAAGTTTTGGCTATTATTAAGCTAAAAAGAGGAAAAAGTAAATAACTGATCCAGTGTGGATTACTTGTTCTCTTTTTAATATATCTGTACTGATTAAGACTGACTTAATTGATATATTTTTTCTTTTTTTTTTTTGTCCAGATAAAGTCACTTTTGGGCTGAAATCTTCCTTATAAAGTTTCAGCATAGAGCACATTTTTACAGCTGAGTTATTATCCTTAAAATATGAGTTCATAGTGGAAATGCTGGCAGCCCTCTTAACTATTGTATAGCAGTGAGCACAGCTGTAATATGTTAAATATGTTGGAAGCACATGAGGGGAAGAGAGTGGCTCAGAGGACTGGTAATAGAATAGGGAGTCTCAATGCTGGGTCACTGGGTTCAGTCATTGCTGAAACTGAAAGTCATTATCAAGCTACAGCTGTTCAGTTCTGTCCAGGCATCAGCTACCCGCAGAGAAACCTCATCACAAAAATACATTAGTGCAACTGCTGATGTCCACCAACCTTCCCAAGGATTGTGAAAGGTGAGGGGATGCATCTCCACAACTGCATTCCATGGGTTAGCTCCTACATGAAGAGCACTAAGACACAAAAGGAAGAGGCTTGCATGGCCACCGTCCTGCACACTGCAGAGGGCTGCAGAGGGTGTTCATCACCATCTAATCTCTACCTTGTCTTTTCAGGGCTCTCTTCTATCAAAAAGTTGTTAACCACTGAAGACAGATCCTGAAAGAGCCCGTTTTCCACATTAGTGAAGACACCATATCCAGCCCATCACACTACCAATTTGAGAGGAACTCTGGTGACACTGGTTGAATTAAGGCAGAAAGCAGATGACAAAGTACTTTTCCAGTTCCACAGATACGATAATACCTAGAATGACCAAATACTTTATTATTACCTCTCTTTACAATGATAGATGGCACCCCTTCATATTTGCATGAAGTTATAGTCCATTTCAACCTATACTCCTAAAAAAATCAATTTTTGCATAAACAGATGAATGCAGAGTTCTGCATTTCTCAGACTCAGGCTGGCTGCTCAAGTGCAACCTTTTGTCATAAACCAAAGTAGCCAAAGCAACGTCAGCAAATGAAGCCCAAGTTTGCCGTAGAAGTTTTCTAATGAGAATGGATTTATTGGTGTAAATGAGGCAAGTTTCTCTCAATCAGAGTTATCCATACATGCAACATATATCTCTATAAAACGCTTTTAAGATTATTATAGCTTTTTGGTTCACCACCACACCCTCCCAGTCACTGTGCATAAGCTCAGGAGAAAGCACAGCAGTCAGACTCTGACACATGATTAAGACATTCTCTACTCCTTTATGGCTTCATGTCCTCCACACAGAGACTGATATGAAGAATTTTAAGTTGAAGTCAAAGATGTTCCTCTGGGCTGCTATCCTGAATATCTTTCAGCTATCTGAATATTGCAGAGGTGCTCAGTTTTCTCAGGAAAAAAAAAATCTTAATGTCTGTTTTATTTTCTCTGGCATCTAGAAATCAAACTGCCATTGTGATCAACGCTCATTTCAAAAGTCCAAAGGATGAACCCTGAAAGAGCATTTCAAGAACAGTCAAGGTCTTTTTCTAAACCATACTCTTGCACTTACCCAACAGAATTCTTTTTTTCAGGCTGCAAGTCACCTGACTAAGACCTGCCTGCTACCAAATACTGCTGTGAAAATGTCTCTGGTAATTAAAGTACCTTGTTCTTCTGCCAGAGAAAAATAAGTTGGTGGCCCATTACTGTGGTGAATGTACCAGTGATCCAAACTGGATGGCCAGCCTTCTGGGCAGACCAGATTAGGCAGCTGAGATTGATGTGAATCCAGGGAGATGTCTTTTATGTAAAGGTAAGAAGATCTCTATGCTTAGGAGAAATAAATCATAGTATAAGCTAGAGAAACAAAAGCTAGCTGGACACTATGCACATATTGCTGAGATGAGCAGCAAATTATTTGGAAAAAACATTCTGAGAGAAAATAAAAATCCTCTGAATTCAGGTCACACTTGGAACATAATTGTCACCAAAAGAATGAAAAAAATTGGAGCTGTCAAAATACAATGTTTCCACCATATTTCAAAATGACATGCCATTCCAGAATTTATTTAAATTTGAAGGGGGAAAAAAGCTTAAAATTAGTTCAATAACCCAGAAATGAAAACAAAAAGATTATAGATACTTTGTCTTTGTTCTTCTTCTCACCCTCTCCCAGCTCGCTAAGTTCCCTCCTGGAGTGGAATCAAAATAACATTTTCACAACTTTTTCCATGTCACTACCCTCTCCCTCTGCACATTTTCAGTTCAAGTTAAGTTTTAGAGTTATTATTTGAGTCTGGCCACAAAGGCAAATTTTATTATTCACAGAGTACTATATATGTAATAGTCTTGTCAGTCCTAGCCAGAGTCAAAGGGTAGCCTCAGAGGAAGAGGAACCAAGAAATATTGAAAGGAAGATAAATAGGAATGAGATGATAGGCAAATGGGTAATACTCCCATATTTTCTTGAGAGCTGTGTGGATAGAAAAAAGAGCACTATAATTAATTCCAGAATGATGGGGACTTGAGGGCTGGACTCTGTGCACTGCATGCTTATGAATCTTTATTCCATGTGAACCCCCTTCCTCCCAAAGCCAAACAAACCCTTGTTTTGTCTTTGACATCAAAAGACACAAGATAACTAACAGCAGATGTTCCAATAAACTCCAGTAGACACCAGCTTCTTGGCAGCCATATTTCTGTTGTGCAGTGGGTTTTCCAGGCGCACAGAAAATCCATTTGTGGGACCAAAAAGTACATGAATGGTTTTCTGGTAGTATTTCTTGTGGTATTTTCTGGTACTATTTCTACTATCAAGGAACTACAATATCATGAATGACCCCGTTTCATGGTGTTTCAGCCCTGTGTCACTGCAAGGGATTATAAATACAGGGAAGTAATGCAGAAATACACAAGCTTTGAGAATAAAATTGGAACAAGATGACAACAAATTTTTAGCAGAAGCCATTTGCCTTTTCAATTATTAAAATCTCCATAATATGACAATTACTGTAATACACAGATCTCAGTTTAGAGAATTTTGGAAAATCTGGCCTGAAATCTAGGCCCCACTGAAATCAATTAGAGTTTTGTCACCAACTTGAATGCTACAGGATTTCACTTTGCTTAATACTCAGAAATAGAAGCCAAACTCTACATTACTATGCAGGTATCCAACAGATATTTTATACCACAGTTTGTCGTTAATTAATAATCCCAAGCAGAGATGACTGCTTTTGTTTTCAGAGTCAGACTGTAATTTGGTGATTTTTTTTTTCGATGACCCAATTTTAAACTTTGTGTTACTTTTATTTTCTTCAGTACCTGCCATACAAGCAGCCTATGGATGCCTGCAGATTTGTTTAATCAAGAAACAAAATCTTATTTTATGGTAAGACAGTCATCTTGTCTAGAAGCTGAACTAATTAATAAAGATAAGGGCAATGAAACCGGGAACAGGAAGGCAGCAAGTCTAATAACAACTTCCAGTACGAAACCATCTAATAAATACTTGTTATGCACTGAGAACAATCCTTAGGCTGAAATGTTGCCATAAATTATTCATATGAAAGTTTTGGACAGTAAACAAATTTATGAAGATAATGATCTCTTCGCAATTCATGAACAAAAGTAGGGGGAGGGGGTCAATCCTCAGAATAAATTGCAGCGTATAAATGCACCAGCTGTAGGCATAAAGTACTGATACAGTGATTTGCTGCAGAAATTTTAAAATAATCCCTCTGTCCTTTCTCCTTTCAGAAAGATAGATTTGAAGAGCAACTGCAGAGCCAAAAAATTTAGCATATACTCATTTGCTGTTCTTGACCAGAGCACTAATCACAGGTTAGGAATCAAAGCCTTTGGACTATAATGGGTGAATCAAATCAAAACTGTGAACAGCATTAGCCCTGGTCTGCAAAAAACTAACAGCGTGCAAGCATGAAACCTTTGTCAATACAGACCACAAGGGGTTGTTGCAAGTTTGGGAAACACTGGTGTACATTTTTGTTTGATGTACCAAACAGCCTTTCCTCAATTGAGACTCCATACTAAGTGGCTAGGCAGTTTAAAAAGCTGAATGAATTTCACAATGGCAAAACATACTTCCAGTACATTTATTTAAAGGCTGAGGCAACTGATGAAAGGGAAATAAAAATCTGATGAGGAGAAAAAAAATTAGACTAGAATCTAGACTCCCCCAGGACATCTTCTTATGCTTTGTATCCTCTGTACTGACAGACAACATATTTGCTTTCTAGCTAATTACCAAAAAGACTAAAATTTTACATCTTTGATGTGTATGAGATCAAAGAATATTAGGAAATAAAAGTAAGATTAACATAATTGTCTTGTACAGCTATAATAAACTATGACTATGTATAAAATCAGACACCCTGCTCATCAGGAAAGCATAAAATAGAATCAATTGAATTAAACAAGAATCGTGTTTAGCTTTGCTTCCTCAGCAGCTTCGCATCTCCCTGACACCCACCAATGGATCAGACATTCAAAACCAGGTAAGATGCCCTCTCCCAATGGCCCATCTGACACACTGAGACCCACAGGAGTGCCTGTTTCATTTGTTGAGCCTTTTTAAAAAACTGTAGCTGTTTTCTGAAGACACAACAGGACCTCTACAGGGAAAGAATTAAAGGATCTCCAGGTCAAAAAATCACATATCCCTACTACTTACTTGATCTAAAGTATTAACTTCTATTTCTTTCTTTTACTAATATTGTCTTCTTTATGTGCATACACAGACTGGGAACCAGCCTCTTTGGGACCATACTCTGGCAGTGCAGCCTTTTTCTATTATGTATATAGGACACAGTCCTCATCTATCAAATCTGTGTGCTAGTTAGCATACACACGTTAGAGAAAAAAAAAAAAAAAAGGAACTGGTGCTTTGATATATATTTGCATCTAAGTCATTCTTAGCCTGGTTAAAACACTGTGTTAGGAGTATTGTGTTTTTCTCTAAACTGTCTACAAGAACAATACTGCTCTGTTATAAATGATAAACACCTGGCTTTGATTGATCTGTCTTCACCCTCTGTACACAGAATGTTTTTGCTTACTCCAGAAATATCTACTATTCCCACTTCCTCATCAGCTCAGCTGTGAGAAAAAAAAAAATAAAATCAAAGGCAGCCAAAAGTAACTGCCTCCTAAGAGTAAAATGGGGTGGGAACATCTGGATCACTTCTGCTCATTAAGGTGATGTGAAGGGTTTACTTCTGGCTAGGAGCTGTGAGCTACTCCTCAGAGCAAAACAATTTTGACAGTTTTATTTGTCATCAGGTGGCAATGACAATGAAAAACATCTACTGCACTTCAAGACAGCTGGTAATAAAGCAGTGCGGGGAATGACTGACAGAATAACAGTTATTGTACCAGTGTAGCTTCTAAGTTTTTACAGCCACTCAGCTGGAATTATACCACTGTATTAAAAGTGGTTTAGGGTATAAAAAACATTTGGTACAGAAGGGTTTCCTTGTTGCTGTATCAGGAATCAGAGTAACAAAATTCAGGAAAAACAGGTCTTTTGCTTGATTGAATTTAGATATTTTTACTGTGTGGTTTTGCTTTAGTTCACACAAGGGCGAGCCTGAAAATGTTTCCTTGCTGACAAACATCTCATTCAGCACCCTCGCAAGCAGCTCCCAACAAATCGCAGTGTTCAAAGGCACATTGTTTTTGTTTGTTCTCATTGTAGCAGATGTTTTGCATCATGTACTTCAACGAACTAATTCATCTGCAGAGGACCGCCTACTCTGGCTGGTGTGCACCCAGCTGTGGAGATAGCTCAAGTGTCATCTGTGGCCACTTTCATTCCATTCTTCTGATCTCACAGGATCTCAGTGACCGCATCCAAGCCCATAAAAAACAAACAGACCTGAGAACATCCTTTTAAAAAATTTCCAGCGGAGGAGTAATGCTACTCCAGGCAGGAAGCCTTTCTGGAAAGAATGTAACTGATGCTGAAGGAAGATTCACTCAGCTCTGGAAATCCCTTGCAAAACAGGCTCCTTTTATCATATGAAGTACCTAGTCAATATTCGGAGGCACCGGAGCAATGTCATGTGTGATTTTGATGGAGCAGAGAGCTTCTGACTAACTCAGTGCCATATCAATTAGCCCGAGCATGAGGCAATCAATCACCACTTCTCTAAATGTGCTGAGCTTCCATTAGGAGCTGCATATACTGTGAGGCTAGATCATCTCAACACACTGAGCACTTTTATATACTGTGGGTCTATAATATATTTCTGAAGTGGAAACAAAATCAATCTGCTATGGAGTGGAAGCATATCCCGTTAATAGATGTGGACCAAGATTAAAAAGAATTAGTGGATAAAAAATAGCCTGCATCTGTAAGAAGTCAATTACTGCTTTCTTGAAAGTGGCCAAATAAAACATACAACATAATAAAGAATAGACTTTCTGAAAATGTCTTTAAAATCAAGTGGGATCACTACATCACAGCCAAAACATGCCTGGGATGGCACAACTATTCCTTGATTAGCTTCTCAAGAAGAAGCAAAACGTCACCCTCTGAATTTGTTGAGAAGTTAACTGCAGTTTCCCACAGGAAATAAGTAGTTCCTGGTAAGATGCTGATCATACAATTCAATATCAGATCCACTGGGTTTGCTAATTACTTTCAAACCACTTAGGCAAGTCACCCATTAAGAGGAAATGATTCGATTGCAGATCCATCGAACTGAGAAACTAAGTGACCAAAACTCCTTGTGGAGCTTGAATTATTCACCTGTGCATGAGGGCTCACAATATGTCAAAGCAAGTAGTTAATTTTGGTTTTGAGAGGCAGGTATGTCTGTATTTAATTAGAGAGCTTGGCAGGATCTTTAATATCGTACAACACCAATTACTGAAATATTTCAAAAACATTTCAGAAGCCTTTGAAAACCTTCAGGAGAATTACAGACTCATATCAGTCCTCAGAACTGATTCATCGCTTTTAGAAAGTTGCATTCCAAGTCCCCTAGCTCTGCAGAGAAAATTCTAAAGCTTGCTGACAACTGTCCTATATTTTAGAGAAGATGATTCACCTTTTCACTTCCAATCAACCATATGTACTATAAACTTGCCATTTGGGTGTACCTGTGGGTCAGCTGCTACAGGGTTTAAGCAGATCATTGCAGAAGGCCCAAACAGCTGACTGCAGATCATGACATTTACTGTAGTTCCTTAGTTGGAAATTGAACTTTCATTAAGACCTTTTTTAGACCTCTAAGAACAATGCCAGCTTAAGTCTAGTTTTACATCACAGTATCTTAGACAAACACGTTGCCTTTTCTTTGTATCATACTTCAGCAAGAGCAACTGTAGTGATGTTAATGACTTTGCTGCGCTATGAACAGAAAATATACAAGGTGACAGGATATATACAGAAGTCCCATGTCATAGGGGAAGGAATCCTTTTTTGTAAGCCACCATACTTTGTTAATTGTAGTAGTGAAGAAATGCAGTAGTGAAGAAACGCAGACAAACCTCTTTGGCATTGGCTATGAATTGTGGTCCTGACTCTTTCCACTTCTCTGGCACTGCCAGGTCTTTATCCATGTATATTAGCAAGTCAAAGGCACAGGCAGTTTCCAACAACTGGCTAAATGGACTCAGTCACAGTCAAGCTGGACAATTTCACATTTGTGTGCACTGACATCACAGCAACTACTTGACCGATGTTACTTAGGGTGAAAATGGGTGCCTGTCACAAGGCTATTTTGGGACTTTTAAGACTTTGTCTGCCACACACTCTACCCTACTGATGATTCTGCTGTTGCCTGGTTTGGGCTCCCACTTTGGAGCATGTGATAATGACAGACATCATTCTCTGAAATGGAGAAAATACTTCTCAGAGGGAAACAACCACATTTGAGTGAAACTCCTGTCCTTTAGAACATATAACATAAAAAAGCAATACCTGTGATATACCTAGGACTTATACTGGATATTGGAATGATAAACTTTGAAGAGTTCCATCACTTCTATTTATCCACAAAAATTTTACCAGCACAAAAGAGTTAAGGTAGCCTTTTATTCTGTGAGAAGACCACAAAATATGGCAGAACACTGGTTAAATATTATGCCAGCTTGGTCAAGAATATAAAAGGGAAGAATCACGAAATGCTCATATACTTCTTCACCTGTCTGTTGAACAAAATGATGAAAGGAGGCTAGTAGAGGATTAAATATATTGCATACTGGGTAGTCAAGCAGACTTCATCGTAAACAAATCATGGTTAACCACCATAGCTCACGTTGTCAAAGCCATGAGTTGTGTCACTGATTTTTAACTCAAAGTCAGATCTGAATGGCATGTAAAACTCCAGAAAGAATGACAAATTAACACAGCTGAACATCTACTCCCTGTGTGAGTAAATTGTCTTAGACTACGGTACATGAAACTCCTCAGGCTCTACTGAAAGATCTTTACAATGAGCTCAGCTGCCTTACAGCAAAAAGCTTCATTTTTTTTTTTTTTTTTCCTGAATGATGACAGTTACATACATAGATCTATCCATATTATCCCAGTGGAAAGATCTGTGGTTATTATACATTGAAGTACAAAGCTCAGAATCTGAAACGTGCACGTCACCTACCTACACAATCCCGGCAAAAGGTTTCTCAGTGTTATAGCAAAAGTTGAACTTTGTCACCCTTAAGGATAAATGGTCTGGCTATACTACCTTGGAAAGTAGAGGCAAAAAAAGGAAAGGGCAAAACTAGTATGGAGAGTCTGGGAGACACTCCAGGGAAATCACATGTGCCTATAAGATGAACTCTGGACTGAAAATAAGGTTTCCAGCTCTTGAGCACTACACCCAAACTCTGTCTTGGCAGCACCAATAGCACCAAAACCACCTTTTCAAGACCCTTCCTCCCCATCAGTTTACCCTAAGGAAATGCCTAAAATTTATGCTTCATGTTAAAATCGACATGCCCACAGTGTTGAACACATGTGAAGATTTAAGCTGAATTCTTATAAAATCAGATAGAAAGTGGAAGCTGAAGATGAGAACTGGATGTTACAGTCTGTAGAAGGCAGCATGAAACTGGGAATTGCACAGGTATTGCCCTTCAAATTCTTGATCTTCCTGTGCTACTCCTGAGGGAACACCTGGCCTGTTGCAGATTTAGCATTAATGATGAGTGGCTTTGCTTGCTGAACTTGGAGCAGGAGTTAGGGAGGGAGCTAATACAGCTTTGCTGCTTCCACAGATAGGAATTAGTCTCTTCTTCACAGGACAAATCAGTGCTGCATCTGCAGTCTATCAGAAACACTCACACTACTCCTGACAAATGTCCACCCCCTCCTCTCCCTGAAGGAAGGCCTGTGACAAGCACCAGAAGACACTCATTGTATCAAACATTTGAAATAAGTACACCTACAGCAATCCTTTCTTTTCTACAGAAGTGACAAGACCCGCCAAGCAGAAAGAAACAGCAGTGATGTAGCACATATACCCACACTGTTCCCAAAATACTGCGGTTGCCCCTGGCCCACTGGAAATGGGAGGCAGCCATAAGCAGTTGCAGCAGTGTGGATGGACTAGCTTTACCACGGCAGGTCTCTTCCTCTACCTGCCAATGGAAAAAGACTCCAGCCTTAACTCCCTCAGATGTGGGACAGCTGTAAATGTGACACCCACCCTTTTGGCTAGAGGCAGGCGACAGACCGATAACTTCCAAAGCTGCAAGCAGGAGTTTCTTACTGATGGTGCTAAAGGGGAAGGCTATCAAGCTGGGAGCTGACACAGACTCACATCCTGTGTGGATTGGGCAAAGGGGGGGTGCATAATGATTTGCAGATTGCTGTACTGGAAAAGTACAAAGGCTGTTTGAAAGCAGGCTGTTTGCTGTGTGAATCATACCCAATCCTCTTGTCCCACCACAGAGATCGGTAATAGGGTGTCAACCCTGTGACCTTCAGCTTGGAGCTGAAGAAATTATCCAAGTCACCCTGCGCTGAGCCCTGTAGGAGGTTTCGGCACATGTCTGTGACTTATACAGCTTTTCAAGAGGTAAAAGTAGAAATCTGATAATGAGGAACTCAATTTTCTTCCTGCTTTGGGATGTGTGAGTGGTGTGTGAAGGGATACACCTGTGATTTGGGATAATTGTTAGAGATAGGGGCTCTCCTGGGCAAAAAGGCTTGCAATGATGTTAAAACGTCTTCCAGGTAACTTATTTAAAAGATATGGAGATGGAAGGCTATACAGTAGATATCCTTTAACTAGGCACAATCAAAGCTGTAGTGAAGTAATAAGTTGTAAAGGAATAACAAATTACATTCAAAACATGGTTAGCAGTGAAATTTCTAGCCCACTTTCTTTTTAACAATAGGCATTTTGATAAGAAAGCCTGTCCTGCTGGATGTGCATCTCTCCTTGGCAAGTAGTCCAAAATAATACCCGTTCAGTGGTTTCACTAAATAACAAGTCGGCACTCCTTCAAAATTCTTCAGAGTGTTGATCTGTCACCATGTTACACAACTCATTCTTCATCAATTCACTATGAAACAGTCAAAGAATGTTCACTGTTTAAACTATTATATTTCACTATTTGGTTTTGCAATCATGTAAGAAAGAGGTTGATACCACACTCTCAGGAATGTTGTGGATACCACTGATTCGTAACAGGAAGCTTTTTGGCACATACAGTTGAATGCATGGACTGAGACTGACTTTATTCCCAGTTTACACCAGTTTGAGAGGAAAACAAGGCCAGGAGGTTACGACCTGAAAGCTGTAATTAAGCAGTCACTCCACTTCACTTAAGTGAGAATTAAATCAGTTTAGGGAAGATACACATTATTTGATGTAGATTTGCCTCTGTACTGCAAAGTTTAGGTCAATACTACACTCTTTATAAAGACGTCTGAACTGAAACCAAGGAATTTTATCTAAAAGAGTAAAGAATTAATGGTAAATACTGTTAGACTCAACTGCATTCAATAGTACTTGTGAGATCCTGGATTTTTCTAACTTTTAGGATGTCAAAGCACAGTGTACATTCATATACATATAAAAATCTCCATTGTCTCTGGAAAAACAATTTAAAAATAATTATGTTATTAAGATGCTTCACCACTTACAGTTGAGGAGGTGTTAATTAGTCAACTGCTTACTCAGACAGTTCAAAAATATATCAGGAATGAACACACAAGGAAAAAAAAGATGACAAGAAAAAAATCTACATCTAGAGTCCAGGAGATTTGCTGAAAACGTATCTGAGACTTTGCAAATTATATTCAAATACCTAACAAAAAGTTTCTCACAGTGATAAATGAAAAACAAGGACAGAACCCAGAGCTGGGCTCCCCGTGTAGTGAGGATGGGTTATACATTAAAAGTACTTTAAAAATAGACCAAATGCAATAAGGACACTGCTTCACTTTCCTACATGAGCTATCAGACAGCAGAGGCAGATTTCTGAGAAGCAGAATTTGGGCACAGGAATGAATACAGTTAAAGGAGATGAAAAACACAGAGAAGTCACTGAATTCAAGGTGCAGGTGAAAGTGAAATGAGGAACCACGACTGGATCTATCTCTACTGCAGAGCAATAGAAGAGCTGACACATGGAAGCACAGGTCCAGTGGCCAGGACTAAAGGATATTAATGAAGACAGAATATAGATAAACCAAAGATAGAGCTAGCTAACCTCATTTTTTTTTTTTAATAAAATGACCTATTTTCTAGACAAAGGACAAGCAGTAGATCTAAGCTCTGAAGGTCAATAAAGTATTTCAGGCAGTGCTTCACCAGAAATTCAGAAATTACTAAACTTTGGGGATAATAAAGAATTATCTACAGAGGAAATTGTAACAGGTTATTCTAAAAAAACAGGCTATACTGCTTCAGTGGGAGGATCACTAAAATCTCCATTGTTCTTATCCAGTATTTTTAATAATGCTTTTTGAATTATAAGATTTGTTGTGAGGCACCGTCAGTAAAGTGGCAGATTTAACTACCATACAGGAAGGACTGGATTAAACAGAAGTAAGCACAAATCATGAAGACAAAAAGGCTATTATGAGGTTTCCTTTATAATGTAGGAGCATTTGCTGGAAACATGGAAGAAGGAGAAAACCTAGGTACATCAGTGAATTACAGACTTCGTAACCAAGGTCATATATACAAAGGGGAAAAAAATATCTAATTTTACAATGCAGCATAGAGTGCTCCCAGTGAAGAGAAGAAAGTATTAAATCTACTGTACAAAAGGCTGGAATACTGTGAGCATCGGCTGTCCCAGAAAAATGAATTCAAAGGGGAACAGATCCGAAGAAGGGTCATTGTCACAGCTAGAGGTACAAAATCTCTCTTACTGCAAATGCATACTGATGTTGATGTAGTTATCTTAGAAAATGAAAATGAAGGTAAAGTTTTTGTCTGCAAATTAATGTCATCAACATGCAGAAGGGAGAAGACTTACTGAAGGCAGGGGAGAATGTCTGACCAAGAACAGATGGTTGTAAAATAAATAGGAGTACCTTTTGGTTGGAAATTAAAAATGTGGTGCAAAGTTCTTCTGCAACAAGCCTCCTGATAGGATAAGCAGGAGGCAAAAAACTCAAACCATTTAATCAGGTTTGGAAGGGATTATATAGTATGGTTCCTGGATACAGGAGGAGTCTCGAGTCATATAAATTGGTCACTAAGTCCTCAGAGTACATACTTATGTAAATTGGCCCTTGAATGCACTTGCTTAACATAATGGTAATTTATGGAAGTGTTTCTGTTCCAAGGATTAGGAAGGTGACAGAGTCTCCTTCATCAACTTACTGCTGCAGGCATGATTCTTTTCTCATTCTCACTGTTTCACACCTATACAATTAAATTTTCTTAAACAAAGTTAACTCTTGATTGATACTGGTAAAAATCAGATTAGATTTCTTGCTTTGTATGTAGGACAGGCTTATTTTAATATTTAACAGGAAAATCCTGAACGTTAATAGTATCACTGCGAGGCTTTGTTTAGAGGTATCAGTCAAGATAGGCCACGTTGCATCATACTTTCCACAAAAACTAGTAAAGATTTTAGTGGACAGTTTTGTAATCTAAATAGATGGGCTAAAAACCAAAACAACCAACCAAACAACAACAACAACCAAAAAAAACCAAACAAACCACTAAAAAGAAAAAGAAACAAATGAGAAACTGAGGCTGAGAAGAAAATGTCTTTCACCAAGGTCACAGAGCTACAAAAAAGCTACCTGCTACTAAATGCTTTAAGCCTATGTACATCCTCTGAAATGACTGTGAGGAAAGTCAGACTCAGGTCAAAAAGAAGCATGAGCAAGGATGAATATAGCTGTACAGTACATTTATAGCTAAACATCTATGCATGATTTCCATTTGGGATTTGCTTCCAATAGCAGTTGGATCCTCTGGGACAAAAATCCACATGAATAACATATTTTACAAAAATGAAAAAAACAAATAATACAGTAAGTAACTGTGCAGTTTATGCCTTGATTCTTACATACCCCTTTTCTCCTTGTTGTATATAAACGGATATTTTGTCAATAGCCTAAAACTTGACTTCATCCATCACTAGCAGCAATTCACATTTGCAATTTTGACAGGCTGTACCAGTCTTTATAATTCTTAGTTTTGAGTCAGTGCAGTTACAATGCTGCCTTGGCATTACTCTAGTTACATAACACAGCTGTTCCTCCATACCACTCTTCTGGGTTCACAGGGCTGTTCCCTCCTCCAAAGATGTCTTATCTGTAATGGAAATGCTGATTTTCTACAGTGCAGGGATGGGGTTTGGGAAGCCAAGAGGAGACCCAGGTCGCTTTCTGCTGTAGACTTGTCCTCCAGCAGCATCCTCTATCCTTAACTATGGAAATGAGAACCATATCTCAAACATGGGAAAGGGACCCACCACTGTGCAGTAGGCACCTACCAGTAGATCATTCCCAGCCTTGTCACCAATAAGTGTGAAACTTTTGGGCTCACAGAGCACAGAGCTTGTTCAGAGCTTTTTGTTGCCAGTGGCAAAGGAAAATTGCTGCCTTTCCACCCTCACAGAACTTGAACGTTCAGCAAGTACACTCTACAGCCATTGGTGCTGTAAGTGGCCTTGGGTCCCACATAGTACATACATGTAATCTGATTTGGTTAAGCCAGAGCAGCAGAGCTCTCACTGCAGAGGCTGAAATAATATTAGCATGAACTGCAGAACAATGGACATCACCAGACAAAAAATGAGAGATGATCCACGAGAGGATTTGAGAGGACTGTAATGCACATGTATCACATGCCTCTCCATTTCACAGCATATATATGCATGGGTAACCATAATGCAATGAATATGGCAAAATATGTGATGGTGAGCTAAACTGAGAAATCATCTGACAAATTTGTATCACGTGCTTACCTAATTCACCATTCTGCTGAGCCCATTATTTTCTGCATGCTCATTAATCTAACTCTTGGCCTATAATTAATACCACTAATGCAGTCCATTGTTCTCTCCTGATCCTATCACATTCTGCCTATTTATTAACCTACCACCTAGACAATAACTAACTTTACCAGTGCTAAACAAATAAGGAATTTTTGTTCACAATGGCAAACTTGATATATGAACCTTACAGTTTGTGTCCAGGTTTTTGACTTGGTATAACTTTAGAGATAGATGTGAATGCAAACCTATGTGCAAATAGGGACAATACATATATAATATAAAATAAATAAAGTATTAGTGATACACAATCTTAGTTGATGTACATGAAGTTGGAAAAGTTAAAACAGACTGCAGGCTTTTTACAAAATTAGAGATTGATTTTTTTAAAAATGTACTACATTCTTCCATAGAAGGAATTCTAATGTCTATCGATTAATAACAATCTTTATTAAAACCAGCCCCCTTTGATAAAAGATATTGCTTTTAAACAGCTGTTGTATTAAGATTTTTCTTGTCGGGGAAGACTGACAGTTGAGGTTGCAACTTTTCTGTTAAGAAGAAATCAATATTCCATAACCTCAACTAGTATTTCCTGGATTCAAAATCTCTGGGGTACCTTTCAAATTTAGTGTCAGCCTTCTTCTTTTCCAAATATCTTTTCCATTTACGTTTATAGATTTGTATGAAATATATATGTATGGTTTTTTCCACTAACGTAAATGTCTTTTAAGAAACTTTAAGACTGGTGGTTTACCCATTTAATAATCAGACAAACTTTAGATATTTGAAAGAAGAGAAAAATTTATGAGAACTCTTAAGCCTTTTTAGGATAAAACAGCAAAGCACAAGTTCCTCAAATGCAAGGGCTTGTCTACTGGAAACGTTTGTGGTTCTTCTGTCCATGTTTTCTAAGTGAATCCATATGTGGTGTGTCTTTCTGTCATCACAAAAAAGTCCAGTTTCACTAGAGGGCTCTAGCAGAGCGTCAGAACAGATTGGAAATCTAACTTGGACCTATCTTTTTCTACCATTTGTATTGACTCATATTAATTTCTACACCTGGAGAACAAATGAGTGCAACAGTACTATGCTATAATTCCAAAAGAGCTGTATTGTCTAACATACAATCCCCTACATCTGAGTATGAGATGTAACCTGGGTGAATCGATTTCACCTGTTTCCTTTTAGATGTAACTCAGGGGAATTGATTACACCTGTTTGCTTTTAGAGGTGTGAGTCAGTTGAGCTTGGGCACTGCTTTTCTGTCCTGGGTATTCTCCTCAACTTGGCAATAGAGAAGGATGGTAAGTGTGTGCTCAGCTGAGCCTGAAATTACCTATTTAGTAGCACTAAGATAACATCTACATACAGCCAGTGCTGGGTGAGAGGCAGGCACAAATGACCTCATGTGAGCCTGCCTATCCCAAAGGAACATGAACAATTACTGCCTTGATTATCAGAGTTATAGAATTGGCAGTCCTTGATTTTCTGCCTCGGGAAACTCTGGAATTAAAATTGTTCAGCAGAACTTTGGCATGGCTTTTTGGTTAGTTATTTCAACCTCTCAACTCTTTAGCCTTAAAAGTTCAAGTAAGTTCATGTTCAAAGGATCTCTTAAAAATACACAGCTAAAAGTTAAAAGACTAGCTGGAGATTCCAATTTCTAAGGATTATTTCCTGTTTACTTTTCATACCAGCTAGCCGTACTCTCACATTTCATCTTGGAGGCAGGAATCAACTGTCTGCAGAGGACATACTTTGTTCCCTTAAACTCACACAGGCAAAGGCAAGATGAACTTTCGGCTCTATTTGCTAAAAAAGGTAGAGCAACAACTGGGAACTAGAGAAAGCTGACTTGGGAGAGGGACACTGAACACAGCACAAGGAACTTCTTTGTTCGAGAGTGTAGGAATCAAAACACTGAAACTGCTGTGGTATTTTGGGTATTATCCAAAACAACAGAGTCGCTAGTGAGAAGATGAAAACTGATATATTTCAGTTGGACAGTTTGTACTTTTTACGCTACATTCATGCACAATCAAAAGGCAAGAATCTGGAGTCCTTACTCAGCCTTGCTTCTCACCAAAGTAGGGGTTTTATACACTGCTTATGAAATAAGAAACGTTTTTGTTGTTGCGATTAAAGACAGACAGATTACATCCAGCCATGGGCCAAAGGAAGGAAGGCAGAAAAAAATAGTAAGGGCATTTGTTAAGACATTGACCTTTCTAAAAGGACTCTAAAGGCTTGAGAAACGTCCAAAAGAGAAGTTCTCCCGAGTGCACTTTATCGTGATCAATAGCAGGTTTTTCCATATGCTGCTCTGCTTGCACCCTTCCTGCTGCCACTGGCGTATTCCATATGCAGCTATTATGCAGTAACTATTTCAGACTGAGAATAGTATCTATCTGTGCATACACTGTGATTACTTATGGCCACACAGCTTTTCCTGCAACTGAAAGAGTCTGTAAAACCAGCGTGCATGTACAGCATAAGCAGGAAGCATTACTGCTGGTTCACTAAACCAGAAAAAATTGCCTTTACAGAGAAAGAGTACATGTATTATTTGTAATAAAGATTTGACTTAACAGTTTGACACAAATGTCATCATTAAGAAAAATTAAGATTATCTATATGTGAATTGACTTAAAAACAACATGGTTTTCCAAGTTATCCCTGAACTGTGAGACAGCCTCCAGGGACTACAGGAAAAACAAACTAATATTACAAATGTTGTAAATCCCCATAATAACTCTTATCCCATTTATGTTTTGATTTTGTCATCATTATCCATCTACCCTTTTCCTGAGGCACTAGTGAAATACAAGACTTCTTTCAAGGGGGGGATGAATGAGCACTGTACTTCGAAAGCTAGAGTTAACTAAACTGAGCCCTGACTGCCATCAGTGCATCAAATATTAGGCCAATATGAGTCCAATCTCAGACTGTCATAACTGTTCTGGAGCTTGACTTCCATTACAGCTACTGAGTGGGACCAGGGAACAAGGCAAAGCAACAGAAGTGGCAAATTTGAGGCACTCTCACTTGAACACAGCACACCAAATATAGTAAAAAAAAAAAAAAAAACGACCAAAAAAACCCCCCAAAAAACCCCCAAAACCCACAAAAACTCCGTTTACAAAGGGTGCATTTTCAAGTGCCTGAGTCACACATGAGCCCAAAGGTAAACTTTTCATCATGTTCACATGATTCAGGAATCCTGTTTTCCAAAACCCCAAAGGTTTTGCAAGCAAAAAAATGTGGGAGGTTTTCACACATGACCCTCCTATGCCAACAGAAGAATACTTTTAATACTACTTATTCTGAAACAGCAATGCTACCTCAACCTATTTGATAATAATTTTCCATGGCTTTTAGTAAAAGGTTAGCAAAAATCACCAATAACAAAAATTAAAAACCCTTTCAAATTTGTATATGCAATTGCTCATTGGTATCAACCTACAATATCAAGGTTAGAAGTTACAGGGAAAGTCATGAGTAAATTATCCCATGCCTACAGAGGCCTAGACAGTCCATCTGACTTTCCCACATTAGGAAAAAAAAAATTCTGACTGTTTTGCCTCATAAAATGCAGTTCTACGTGTTACCTGCTTTTAAGGAGATCACAAAAGAAAGAAGATAAAGTTGGGGAATGCAGAGCAATGTACACAAATATTCTCCATTTAATATATATTATTAGTATCTGCTAGGGTCAGAAGTTTATCTGGCTGTAGTTTAAAAGCTACAGAAGGAGACACTTTTGCTCTAGTGTTGTTTGGTTTTAATCCACCAAGTAAACAGATACAGAATGCACACATAAATCAGAAAAATGTGGCTGACAACTCTATATAAAGGGAAATAAAGGAGTAAGATCTCTGGCAGGTCAGCCTACTGCAGGGGATGTCACTGAAGAAAGGATATGCTATTTAAATGAACGGGCATGCAGATGGCAAAAGATACAAGATGGGCAGGCAGAGGCAGGATGGTAGCAAAGTGCAGCACAGATCTTCCCTCCTGTCAGCAAGTTTGCCAGCCTGGGAGAAAACTGTCCTGTCTGTGTGTAGCACACTGAGCAAAAAACCTCCTTTGTCTTCTCTACAGCACACTCTTGCCTGTTTTTCTGTCATGAGTTCACCACTATGTGGTGTTAAATTATACATAAATATCAAGTAGGACTTTCTGTCGGAAATGAAAAACTAATCATCCAGTAACATGATTTACTGGATACTTATAATCAAAACAAAGAATTAACCAGCAGCATTTGAGCAATTCAAACTGAGCTTTCTGTATGAGTTCCTCTCTACTCACAAGGAATAATAGAGGCTTAACAAAATATTCTCCTTCCTGTGGCAAGAGGAATGTAATATTTATGTGCACCATTTTCCAGTAGGACATCATATGCCACAATCAATCACATAAAATATTATGAAGTAAAGCAGTGGCAATTTAGATAATAACATGGCAAACTAAGTTACAGGAAGAAACAAAAAGCTAACGAAATTAGAAAGTTCCCAGTTTCATTCAGCTCCTGGGTTACCAAAACTCATTAAATTCTGCAAATTTTGTTTTAACATGTTGGTTTTTTTTTAGCTGTGGAGGGCCTAGAATAGAGTCTAGAGCTAGGCATGAAACTACAACAAAGTTACAATGGACACAGATTCTTTATTTTCTTTCAAAACAGGCCATTAATTCTGAGGCCTCTTGAGTCCAACGCATAGTAATTCTGACAACTTTTCAGACCTT
This sequence comes from Heliangelus exortis, assembly GCF_036169615.1. Classification (NCBI taxonomy): domain Eukaryota; kingdom Metazoa; phylum Chordata; class Aves; order Apodiformes; family Trochilidae; genus Heliangelus; species Heliangelus exortis. The sequence goes on from NC_092423.1 coordinate 31,952,287, forward strand.
TCTAATAAAGAATTAATCTCAGAATGAAATCTGAAAAATGATAGTACTGCCTTTTTGCATTTATGCTTCTTCAGTAATAGATGGCTGATAAATAATATTCAGTAATAAATAAGTGTCCATTTATGTACGAACATAATCTTGGGAAACACGTGAAAAATCTGCCAGTGAAGACACAAAAATCCTCTATTGAAGATACTGGATTGGCTACAGACAAGACACAGAGGTAACACAGAGTGGCAATGACACAGTAACTGAAACACTGCAATACACATCCACTGTCCTGCTTTTCCACACGTTATTTTATTGACACAACTCTCTGGCTGGCAATGAACACAAATTGAACTTGGCATATTGAGGGTGCCATTCACTATCTAGGTTATTTTTCTCTTCACAGCCCTTTACCAAGGGGTAAATACAACCAATTACCACAACAAAATAACCTCCTCTACTACTGCAGAAAAATGCTTTGCTGAACACTGTCAAACAAAACTCAAGCACACATGTACACAAAAACTGGGATTGATAAAATGCCTATGTTTTCCTTTTAGAAAGGGGGCCTTTCTGCAAGGATCAGAAATTCTTTGGTTTCCAGAAGTCTGAAAACTCCCCACATACATTTCTTGTGGCTGGCAACTAAATCCAAATATTAGAATGCAGGGGTGATTGATTTTTACTGTGAGTTTGTTTGATAGGATTTATCTCCCTACAAGGAACATAGCTGTAGCTTTAGGGTTTGGAGAGAGGTGCAGTGATGGGAACTGCACTTCCAGGAGAGAGTCAGTCCCACACTACTATGGCCATTGCCTATTGAGGAAAAACTGAAGAACCTGTCTCCATAGAATTAAGGGGTGTGGAAGGAGGCTTGAATTGAAGGGGGCATAGAATCCTGTGCTACTAAGCATATACACAATGTAATTATTTCTATGTTGTTGTATACCTCCCACTGGAGCTTACTCTATTATGAACTGAAAATATTTGAACACAAATGTGAATAAAAACCAATCTGAAACTGTACACCTCCATTTTATGCTCCTTATAAGTCAATGTGATGATTCTCATGTGGGATACATATTTGAATTTTGATTATTGACCCCATTAAGTGGATGCCTACCTGAGAAACTGATAAAAGGCAGGTAATTAAACTAAACCAGTCTGTACCTTGTGGGAAACACATTGTTTCCTTCTGGTTCATCACTAATATTTAGGCAAAGTGCACCAAAACTCTTCTGTGAGGTAAACAAAATATCACCAGCACTACTTCTAGTGAATGTTGGTAGAAATGTAATGCAGCTTTAGACAGTAGTTATAAATTGATGAAAGATGGCAATTTTCTCAGGGGGAAAAAAGGAGGAAAAAAAAATGACCGGTCAAATCATAAAGCAGATTCAGATTTGGCAAGACTCTGTAAGACAGCTGTGCTTTACCCTTTTCCAGTACCTTAAATGCATTACTGTGGCATTGAGGATCCTTTAAAGCACATGCAGACTACAAAGGACTTTTTTGATGGATAAGCATATTAGGGAGGGGTAACGTGTTGATCCTGGCAATTCAAAGTATGCAGGAATGCAGTTATCTTGCAGTCCCTGAAGCAAAGCTTTAGAAGCAACACTTTAGAGCTTGTTATTCTCTTATAATCAATACAAATAGATAACATATCACCCTTCCTCCCCTTTTCACTAGATCAAATGGTGCTCCTTAAAGAAGCAGAATCATTACACGGGAGTGCTCTTGTAAAAGGGAGCAGCTGGCAGCTCTTATATGGACCTAGAAATTTAATGTGGCTGAGAAGCAGAGTGAGGCTACACTGTAAACACTTTTAGCTAGATATAAGCAAGTATTCACTTACTGTTGGTTGCATAACATATGGCGGATGGGGCATCCATGAAGTACTCTGGACCTGCATATCAAATACTTTGAATTAGCACAGAAAAGTTTAAAGCAGAACTACAAGATTTGCTTGAAAATATTCTCTCTATTACAACTTCAGACCTAATTCTGGCAAAAAAGACTCAGTTCATGTAACTCAATGCAAAAATAATTTATGTTTCATAGTTATTGACAAAGGAAAAAGCTTTCAAATTTCATTTGCTAATGTCTTTTACTGAAGTCAGAAGTCTGAGTAATTGCACCACTTCTGTGATCCACTCCATTTTATCTCATAAAGCAGTCTTCAATATTCCATGCTGCCCTATTTTTTCATTTGTATTGTTTGCTTACATCCATCACTATAATCATGAACATGACATCCAACTGACAGTGCAGAAGACCTAAAACGTTCAAAATTTATTTTCAAAAGTATCTGTAAGACCTTTCAAAGGCATAACATTTTCAGATATTCCAAAATTATTTATTTCATATTCAGTGAGAACTGCAGATCTAATCTGGAGTTTCTGAAGCTTATTCTAATCTAAAGCTTCAATAGCAAAGCTGGCTTAAGATGTTCCCGCTCTCCAGGACCATCTCTTACCTTGGTCATCATGGGATCCATTCCCAACAGAACTCAATTTGCCTCACCAGAGTCTTTTTGTTCTGCTTTATGACTGACTTTTAGCAGATTCCATGGATATACCAGGTTTACTAACAATTAAATGCACTACAAAGTTGTGCACTTGCAGTGATATTTCTGAGCCATAACTCTCACTTGTGCGATGCATGACTGCCCCACATGCAACCATAACTCAGACTCAATCCCACAAACTGTGTATCCCAGGTTCCTTTTGCATCAGTCTGGGCACCACAACACACAGGAAGTGTATAAAAATATGGCAGTGCTACAGTCACCTATGGGCACCTCAGTAGCTATCCTCAAGCTCACAGAGATGGGCATGTGGTATCCTAGACTGAGGATAAGCAAGGATGACTAGAAGAAAGCTAAAAGGTCTCAATTCTCTCAGTGTCTTGGTATTTTGTTCATAAAGAATAACTATATAACTGAGAATTAATTATATAACTGCATAATTGATAAACCTCAACACCTCAGCATTCAGCCAGTTCAGTGAAACATCTTTAGAAGCAAAACCAGTGTATACATGTGCAAAGACACTTTTGCTATAAATTTTCTACTGGGAAACTCCACTAGCTAAAATATATTAGAGCTGCCACAGTTTGCTGCTGTTCATTGTTGCCACCTTTGAACCCCTGCAGTTCTCCTCTGTGCCAAGATAAATGCTTTAGGGCTTATATTGCAAACTATCTATAGAGAATGATATGGGTAAAAAAGAACAGAATCAATATTTTTGGTGCAAATTCTTCAAACCATGAACCAATGCAATGGTTCTAGTCAAGAGGGCAGAAGGTTGCAACTGTGAAATGTGTAGGAATGATAGGAATAAGTGGATGGATGGCCTGAATTCAGTGGCCTGAATAAGAGGAAGGACATACAACTCCCTTAAGCCAGCTTTGCTACTGAGAAGTGTGAGCTGCACTTGTATGTCTCTGGCACTGACATTTCTTTGGTGTTGCCATTTACTAAAATATGAGGAATATATTTCAACAAAAAAAAAATGTTGTTTGGCGAGTGTTACATAGCCATCTGAAAGTAAATAGCAAAGAAGTGAGAAAATTACAAGAATCATAGATCAAGATTAGAACAACAGTATTAAGTTTTAAAAAAACAAAACAGTGTGTAAGCACATCTTCCTGGAATCATGTGTAAGCAGGAGCATACCACCTCAAAAAACCCAATCCATCAAACCAACCCTAACATTAAGAACAACCTTTGTAAGTTTTGGGTAGCTTATCTCAGGTAGGAATCAGGAATGGAAGAACACTGATACTACAGGACGGAAATAACTAAAAAAAGGAAAATGTATAGCTGATAACCAGCTTCAGAGTGAAGCGATATGTTCCCAGAGAATGGCTAATAATAAAACTATAGTCTTTTTTTTTTTTTTTTTTTTTTACTTCAATCTCAGAAAGCCAGAACATGGCAATAATTTCCCAACGGAGAGCTGTGAGGGATATGCTGGAAAGAGAAATTCTGACCAACAGATTGTGTGGGAGACTAAAGAAGGGTATGAGGACAGTTATCCTCAACTAACTTGTTTTGTCAGGGATTAATGGACAAAAATGAGTGCTTTTAAAGGATGCTGTTAGTGAAGCAAATATAGCTAAGGTCAAAAGGTCAAAATACAATGCAGTCAACATAAATCATAAAAAAAGCACATTTTAAAAAAGTTTGGCTAATGAAAGAGAGCCAAAAGGACAAAACATTTCAAACATTGTCAGAATGACAAGCTTCTGTTGCTGTCAACTGGAAATGAAACAAAATGCTGTTTTCTAAAGAAGCTGATTGAAACAAAAAAAATTACCATGCCTTTCACTGCTTGTGTAAGGAATGCAGGAAACTCTTAAAACTCAACACCGAATGATACCTGAATACTGCGAGGAAGCTTTTTGTTTAAAGTGTGACTCAAGAGCTCAAGCACCCACCCAATTTTCTGTGGTATACACTCTGCCTTCATCCACATCCAAAACATAATTAACTGGGAAACATAGTAGACAAGCACAAATCTGACGTACCTGATATGTAGAGACAGGGGAAGCAGCAATGAATGGCGTGATTGATGTCTGTGGAATCATGCGGTTTGTTGGAATACTGTACGGTGAGGAATAAAATCTGCAAACAAAGAAGAAAAGCGAGATTTTTTGAACCTTTCGACTGCTAGGCTCTGACTGACTAATTCACTGCCTCCCGGGCAAAGACAAAAAGAGTCTACGTTGGTAATTATGTCCATCTATTTCCAAAACCACAATAAAGAAGATGTGATGGCTCCACTGAACAGATCTGGAAAATGGAAAGGAGGAGGAATATTTACACCAAGTGTATCTTTTTCACTTCAGCTAACACAAATACAGAACTTCACCGTATGAGAAGTAATTATCTGAAATGTAAAGACAGCTGATTTTCCAGAGTGCTAGCTAGGAAGGAAATTTCTTACACAGTATCAAAGACAATATTACTGATTTCATTTTTACATGCAGTACTGTTTTCTTTTCAGATCTTAATGCTTTAGTACTGAGAATAACACATCCCATATCTATGCCTGACTTATTTTATGAAGAGATAGCTACAAAAATTCTGGTTGAATTTTTCATATTCATCTAGGCAGAGAGCAAAAAACCCACCTTCAGGAATTATGACTTTAAATGCCTAAGGCAGCACCGAATAGCTCAGATTTAGTTGTTTTTATTTCCACAGTTGCATGCTATGAAAAAAATTGCACTATCTCTTGCTGGATGGTAATAAATGCTGTAATTCTTCTCCTTCCCTGTGGATTAATGATTATTGATTGATTATTGATATTATCACTTGGAAAATATCTCTACTGGTTGATTGTCTAACTACTCAATATCTGTGTACTTGTAAAGATTTCTGCATTTGATCATTTTTTTATTTTTAACTGTAAGCCATGCAGACCTTTCTCACATAGTGTGCCCCAGCTTTATGAGTAACAGAAGATTTTGCACATATTCTCTCCTGTAACAGTGAGGTGGATTACACTCCCTGCCCTTTGATGTTTTTTTCCTCCCCACTCAGAGGCAATCAACAGTAGCTTTCCATGAGAGCCACACAACAACAACAAAATATCATTACAGGTATTTAAACGAGTGTTCTATTTCCTGATCACCCTGGCATCCTGGATTTAGTACTAATCAGTCTAGTTCAGACTGGATGCATTCATTCTGGGTGCAGGCTCAACCAACCACCGACTTCATCCAACCAATAGCCACAGAAAAACAGGCTGCTGTCTTTGAAGGTTGGGTGGAAACATTCAAAGTTAGGAGTGGAAAGGGAGACAGAGAAGCAATCATTTGTTCTCTCTATTCCAAACAAGATTTTAAAATGCCAAAAGCAGCAGGTGGCGTCTGAGTGATTTTTTGCTTAATAGAAATATATTGCTATTTTAGGAACGTTTATCTGCCCTCACAATGCTCACCCAGTGGCTATTTTAAAACTGTGCCTTTGCCCAATTTTTTATATATCCCGTTAGGAGAATTTAGCAGCATTTGTATCCCACCGGTTGTATCAAATATTAAGTTCACACAGCATTAGTGGGGAAAGGATTTTTACAGCACTAGCCAGGTTAATCTATGGCATTGGAATGATGCATATGTTATCTAAGTCCTGTTGCAGGGGTCTTCTTCCAGATCTAGGTTAACCACAAATCACTTTGCCTATGCTGTTGCTAAGTGGATGAACTAAGAAATACTGCGCGTGGCAAGCAAAACCACTCAATGGCAGACTGATAGAATTCACTCTAGGTAAAATGTATAATAGAAATACCTATAAACCTCTTGAGCTGAAGGACAATACAAAACCAAAACTCTTTTGAGAAAACAGCCATCTTTCTTCATTCTGTTCTCACTCTCTCCATCAGACTGGCAGTGATGCTCACCCGTACTCATACTGCATATGAACAGCTTGGACAAAGACGACTGCAGGGGACAAATAACTTTCCATTTGGATGTAGTGCTGACTCTTTGGAATGAACTCTCCAATAAATCCCAGCAAATACTACCAAATTTACAGAAAATGTGTGCTAAGCCCAGAACTTGATAGACAGCTAACCATTTCACTTTCAGCTTAGAGATGCATTTATCTGAATAGTGCATAAGCTTGTAGAATATACACTCTGGTAATATGAAAAATACCACCCTTCCAACACCCCTGCCAATACCATTTATCTGTCACAGTTTGGAATGCACTCAAATAACCATCAAATAAAACATACTATCAGGACACTCAGCTATACTGTGAAAATGCATGCACCAGAGAGTCAAAGAAGAGAAAGGAACGAAATCTGACGCAGCAAATTGCAATGTTCTCACAGAATCTAGGTAATGTATTTCAATTTTAATATAAATAAACCAAGTTTAACAACTTGAGTCACTATAACAGGCTGTAAGTCAAACATCAGGAATCCCTTACACCCAGAGACAAGGTCTGTCTTCCTGATGCAGCATAACTTATAGCCAAAGGGACCTAAAAAAGGGTGGGCATCCCTGCCACGTGTGAAGTACAGTGGTATGGTGCAGGTATGTATGGCGGGGTACCCACTGGGGACAGAATCAAATGGAGCTCACTCTGGGAGCAGGATGCTCAATCTGCCACAGTGCTGGAGTCACGCAATGCCCTGGCAGGGCCTCTTTCCAAAAAGGGCTCAAGTCGATCTCATCCATGGGACATAGAGGTATCTCCCCAAATTCCCTTTATATACCAATAGGCTATATCCTCACATGCTATTGTCATAAGTGAGATGCTTGGGATCTGATGAGATACAAGAAGAGCAAAAATGAAAGAATGGCCTCTTCCGGTGTAAAGCCTACAGCATCACAACAAGATATGCAGCTGCTGACCTTGCTATTAGGCTTTCCTTTTTTTTTTAAGGCTCAGAGAGAGATGACATGAGGTGAAAGATGCATGTTGTGGGTAAGTCCAAAGGAATACAGCATTCTCAGTCATCTGAATTGAAACATCAGAATGAGGACTGGAAAGAGGCTATATACTGTACTGGCTTTGACTGATTTTTGATATATTGCTGAATTATGCCCCCAAGTCTCTTGGCACTAAAATATACAGTATTTGGTACTGTACTTTGAAAGCTGTAGGCTTTGTGGTAGCTGAGCTGTGGGGTCTAAGAAGAGGTGTCCAAAAGGTTCAGCAGCACTTTCTGCAAATGCAGTTTTCATCCTTACACTGGCCTGTGCAGTTTCTTTGCAGGTGCAAGGTCCTTGCACTTCAGCTGCAATCGCTTAGAAGCAAGAGTGTAGAAAGACAGGTGACAGGGACACAGCAAAATGGGTGCTTTCCTTTTATTAAAACCAGACCTTTTCAGCAAGCCTGGATTCTATAAGCACAGAGAAAACTCATTACTAGGAGGCAAAAAGATGTTCCTGTATGTTACTGAAAAAGGGTTTATAAAGGGCTCTCGCTGTTTTTAAGAAAAAGATCCATATTTCCAATACATCATCAGGTACACACAGGCGATGCTTTCAGAACAGTTTCTGCTGCTTAATAGACAAAGCACATATTCCCTTCCAACATCAACCCTCTCTCTGCATTTGGGGACTGCATTATTTGTAGCGTCTGGTCGCTATTTCCCTGCCAAAAAATAGGAAAAAAAGATCCATATGGTTCCCATCCTATGGGGGAATGTGCAAGCTTCCACACAGAATCTGCACAAGAGCAAGACCCTATTTGCACTGCAATAAACACCATTTGCTCATGCCTCGTGCCTGCAGGCAGCACTGAAAAAGTTAGATTCATAAATAGTATCCTGGGGCTCACATAATGTAAGAGTATTACCAAGCGTTATCAAGGCAGCAATTTTCTGTTGCAATAAGCCACAGAGTCAGATGTTTGAGATGAAAAAACCTATCTGAATACTAAGCCCATTGGCCAGTAAACGTGCAGTATGGTCCCCCAGATATCAGATATTAAACTGATAAAGTACATCTCAGCCTTAGTCAAATGGCCAGGAGGAATCAAGCCTCAGGAACAGTTTAAATGAGCATCCTTACGGTGCAAGTACAAGAGCTCTATTTTGTTCATTGTATGAGTGCATTAAACCGCTAAAACAATATTAATACCACAAATTGAAAAATCAATAGCATATTACAACAGGCATACTTTTCCCCCAAAATAAAACCTGAGTACTTTTGTAAATGCAATTCAAACAAAAAATTGATTATAAAACAAAAGAGGCACTGAGAGATTGGCAGGGGAAAAGAGCTTACCTACTGAAGTATGTGCTTACCACATCTCCAGTAACTCAGACTTCAATGCTACCATACACTATGGGCCAGATCCTCCACTCCTTTATACCAGTTTTATGCTGATGTAACTCCACTGCATGCTTAAACAGAGTTACATGGGCATAAAAACAATATAATGAAATGGGGAATCAAGTTTTACAATATAATAGACTTGGAAGAAAATTATCTGTTCCTTTGTGGGGAAAAAACCTTTGCTATTTTTAGTGAAAGCATCTCTCTCTCTCTTTTTTGTTTCATTCCTGCTATAGATTTTCAAAGCAAATATGCAGTTATACAGTAATAAAAGCAATAGTACTACACCAGCAGCAATGAGAAACCATCTTTTCATCTAGACAAGAGTTCAGTTCTGTCCTGAGGTTTGGTTATGCAACAACTCAAAACCTAATATAATCCAAGCCTTTCAAAAAGCTGGGAATTTTCAATACCACCTCATGACAACTGCAGAGCAAATCTCTCTAACAGGCTTCTATACTCCATATAACCCTGTGTGGACTCAGCAATGTGCATCAAAGTGTGTCTATCAACACTATAAAGAACTCTAATAGATAGAATCACAGAAATTTCAGGGTTGGAAGGGATAAAGATCATCTAGTTCCAACCCCCCTGACAGGGGCAGGGACACCTCCCAGTAGATCAAATTGCTCAGAGCTCTGTCCAGCCTGGCCTTAGAAACTTCCAGGGATGGGGCTTCCACCACCTCTCTGGGCAACCTGTTTGAGTATTTCACCACCCGCATGGTGAAGAACTTCTTCCTAACATCTAATCTAAATCTGCTCTCCTCTAGTTTGAATCCATTCCCCCTGGTCCTATCAAAAAAATTGGACAAAAATACCTGCCATCCAAAAAATTCCGTCACCAGCTTTCTCGTAGCCCCCCTTCAGATACTGGAAGGCTACAGTAAGGTCTCCTCAGAGCCTTCTCCTCTCCAGACTGAATAACCTCAACTCTCTCACTTGGTCTTCACAGGGGAGGTGATCCAGCCCTCTAATCATCCTCATGGCCCTTCCCTGGACACGCTCCAGCATGTCCATGTCCCTCCTGTAACAGGGAACTGGACTCAGTACTCCAGGTTGGGTCTCATGAGGGCAGAGTAGAGGGGGAGAATCCCTTCCCTCAACCTTCTGGCCACTCTTCTCTTGATGCAGCCAAGGATCTGGTTGGCTTTCTGGGCTGCAAGTTTACACTGAGGGCCCTTGTTGAACTTCGCATGCACCAGCACCCCCAGGTCCTTTTCCTCAGGGCAATGTTAACAGGTGCAGTCAATTTCCCTTTTTAAAGTTTTAATGGTAATTTTTGCCTCACCTGAATTTTCTCCTCTGACTGGGTATTTTTACATTTCGAATCTCCAGCCTCAGCTCACAAAGCTCCATGCTGGTGGGCACCCAAAGAACTGAGTAACTCATGCTTGTCACAGCATATGAACAAGTTCTGAGCTGTGTGTATGGTCAACATCTGCTTAACTTGACAGCATCAAACATATCTGATATTAGAAAGTTGTCCTTGTTTTACAAACCCTTAGGTAACATTGCTCCATGCAAACCTTAATGATTTGTCTGACCTTACTGCCAGGGTATTAGGCATCTTTTTACCCACCCACAGGGGAACACCATCAAAACAGCTTTGTGCTTGCTTCCAGACTCACCATTTGTCTTCACCATTAGGATGAGCAGCATGTTTACCTAACACCCTTTCACTAAGGTTAAGTTAACCTGTTTTACTTCATATTGTTTAAAAGCCTTTAGGTCTCTTTCATCATGGCCACACACCTGGTATGATACCCATACACCTGGTATGATACCCATGTCTTGTATCAGTGAGCAAAAAATTGCATTTGCACATTTTACAAGCAAAGCAGCATTGTGCTCCTGGGCTTGACTAAAATAAAAGTCATGAACTAGATTTTTATTGCACTTGCAAGTAAAGAGTTCTATGAAAAATAGTAAAAAATTATAACTACAGGGTATGTAAGCACTATTAAGTGAATGCCTGGAGAGCTACAAAGACACTGTGTAACCAAAGGGTCCTGGTGATCCACAGCTGACAGCATTTTAAAATGTAACCAAAGGATGAAATAGCAGTTGTGGAGCTTTTGGTGGATAAATCAAATTTTCCACATAGTAAGAGCTTCTCCTCATGATACTGCACACAATCAAGATCTCACCATAAGAGCATTTTGAATGAGATGGTTTTGTCCTGATGAAATTGAAAATATTTTGACACAGTAGAAAGAAGAGAGAAGCCAAAGTGGTAATTGTCACTTTTAGAGAGATATCCAGTACTGCAGTTTATTTCATACTTTACAAATAAAGGAGCATTAAAAAAAAAACAAAACCTGCAGGGCTGAAATTCTCCACTGGATACTATTACTTTTCCCAATGATCAGTGACAGTGTGTTCAAACCACTGACTGACCAACTGATTGGTGAGCAGCCTGAACACCTCAGCAGTCTGGGGACTCTCTGATACAAATAATGTCTGATTCTGAGATAAATTTCATAATTAAAAAATATATCCTTGCAGTAAAATTACACTCATCTCAAAGGATCATTCAAATTACAGTTTCCAAAACATTCACGCAACTAATATGCAGAAGTTCCTTTGAAATAAAAGCCAGTTGTCTGGATAAAACACTGGTGGATTATGAATTACTGATGATTTTATTTATAGCCTATGTGTTACCAGCTGAAAAGTATGATGATAGATAAGAAAGGCTTGTTTGGGAGGTCAGAACAAGTCTGAAATCACAACTCTGCAAAACTCCTGTTTTTTTCTGAATTGCTCTGGTTTGGCTGCTTCTTCCACAACATGCCTACAAATCCCATCACAATGCCTACAAAGCTACTGCTTGTAAAGGACAGTTAAATAAAATATGCTATATATATATATATTTTTTTTTTCTTAAAGCTACTGAAAATGTTAGGTACCTTCCAAATGCTTTATCTAATAGTGCCCTAGCAAATATTTAACAAATAAACCCATTATCATCTGTATCAATGCATTCTCCCCTCCAGCTGGAGAATGCAGACAGGAGTATACATGGAATTTGATAATCATATCAACCACCTCTCTGATCAGAGAGTGACTGTCAAAGAGTTTAGGGCCAAACCTCCTGCTTCTCTTCAAATTATTGTTAGCCTGTCTGAAAGGATAGCTAGATACCAAGGTTCTGCTTTTCTAGCTCATAGATTAGTTGGAAATTTAATCATAACGGTAAATAATATCATGGTATGACTTCTCTGCTAAATTTGAAAAAAACCTCTACAATTCTTTATGTCAGCAAAAGTAGTTGAGAACCTAAGAATGTTGCTCAGAATTTTACCCCTAAATCCCATCTGCTTACACACTAATTTAAGGTCTTCTCCCTGTTTGGCATTTCTATTCAGAAAATGCCATGGAAGCCATCCAGCCTGCAGAGAGAACCCCAGATAAAATAACAGCTCTATTAGGCAAAGCATGCTGGAATCTTCAATCATTATTTTAACAAAAGTGAAGTCAGGAAAGGGAAATTTTACTGGTTTCCATTTCATGACAGAGAGACCTTAAAAACCCCATCCACTACCATTTGCCAAATAGAGATGGAAACTATTAGGAAAAACAACTTCCCGTTCAAATGGGTATTACAAACAAGGGTATAACAGCAAAAAGGAAACCAAAAGAAGAACCTGAAAACATAGCATTACATGCTTCAGACAAATTATGACTGAGTGAATTTGCTTCCGAGTAAGTTTCACCACAAAGAAAGAAAACAGAAGATGACATTTGAAATAGGTTTTAAAAAGTCGTAAGAAAACATGCATTCCTTACCCATTCTGTATAGCAGCTGTTGGATCATAAGTCAAAGCCATGCCAGCCTGCACATAGTCAGGGAAGAAAAACAGATTTTTACTATTATTGCAGGGAAAAAAAAAAAAAAAACCAAACAAAAACCCAACCAACAAACAAAAAAAGACATTAAACATATTCTAAGCCAATATGAGTAAAAACTGAATGCTACTTAGATGGAAATCTAAATTCTCCAGGGAAGCTCAGACGGCCCAAAGCAACATGGACAGATTGGATACCTCCCCTGCCTGAGTGATCACTGAGAAACGGTTCTGCTCAGTATGTTGGCTGTCATCTCACCATAACATTTAGGCCAAATGGTGGTTTTGTTGCACGAGTATCAGTTAATAGCTCCACTGAGATCGATGCATTTGAATTTGATTTCTCACTGTAACAAGGCCGGGCCAAACGCTGATAAGAAAGGTAAGTAGGTAAATATTCTAGAGCCAACTCCACAAAGGCTTTTCAGGAAGGAGTCTCATCTTTCCTACAGAGGTCACACCTTGCGTGACCCCAGCCTACCATTTCCCTGGGCTGTCACTCGTACTTACAGTTAATTCATTACCATGAGACAAGAAATAAAAAGTGGGCTGTTCAACCAAAAAAAAGGTGCTTGAGCTTTTAAATAAGGCTTTTAAGGTACTTCAGAGATCTGGACAGTGAAAGAATTTGTTAATGAGCTACATAGAGCCTTTCAACTGCCTTTCACCACCAAGCAGACTGTGACCTGTGCGAGAGGATTTGGCAGCATCAAAACAGTCCAGTTAGCAACTGTCAGCACCACCACCATTAGCAGACATATCCACAGGCACTGCAGGAAAGGCAAGGAGAGAGCAGGGCTGCAGACTGAATTTCCTGTTCCACCTTATGTTCCAAGAGTGCAGGAGTCGCCATGCAGGAAGGACAAGCTTTTCCCCCAGTATTTACTTTAAGATGTAGGACTGACAATCTCTCTTCTCACACACAGCATTTGCTTTAACTTTTTGTCATATTCCTTTATTTTTCTTCCCCCTCCCTTTGTGAAACACTTGCCATGGTAAGACACATCCCCTTGTATGGCTGGGCTAGAAGCAGAGAGAAGAGGCCACCCAGCACTCAAGATGCTGCTCTGCCTTTGGGAGCAGCTGAAAAATGGCCATGGCACCATCTCACCCCAAGGCACTGTATTTCTCTCTGCTTGTACAGACCATATGCTCACTGCCTGAGACAGGAGGGAACAGCATTTGCTTCAAGGACAGGTGCTTTACCAACCACGTGTTAGGGTCTGCACTCCTGGTGAGAGACTTTAGTGCCCCTGGACTCATCTACCAAAGCACTTTGGAATAACAGCATCTGCCCCCTTCCAGATGGCTGCTCAGACAGGTCAGGAAAGTTTTTGGACTTGTCCAGCATCCAAGCGGGCAGGTGAGCAGACAGGGTAAAAGCTCTGGTGAGATGCCAGCAGAGAGCAGGCAGCACTCCTGGAAGAGCCAGGTGAGCTGGGCAGCTGCAGACTGGTCTGAGAGGAGATGGTCCAAGTTTCTGGAGGCCAAAAATAATTTCTGATCTGAAAGGTTAGGCTTCACACTACCTTATGTAGCCAAAAATTTTTATTCATGTCATTATTAAATCTGAATATTTTTTCTCATTATTCTTTTAAGCAGATTTGAGAGGATATGCTTTGCTTACTGAGAATGCCATTACTTAATAAAATATGTACCACTCCCAATCAAAGGATAATTCAGGAGACCAAGGCCAAGAACACATGGCTGTGTCTTTAAAATGCATTCATTTCATAAGAAGAAAAATTAAAATGGCTATTTCAGCAAGTTTAAAATGTCAAGAGATACAAATTTAGGATGACCTCATTGCTAATTCTGAGATTAAAAATAAGTTAGCTAGAAAATCATATGGGATGATGATATCCTTAGTTTGGCTTTGTAATCTTATACCTTATATGTTTTCAGCACTTTACATTGTTTGGTAACAGTGTGGGACTCTGTTGCATTAATTAATAATGGAAAGCTATACAGTTCATCCCAAAAGAGAGCCAAAAAGACTTGAATATCATAAACATTTTTCATCTGCAATGTATTTATTTTCCTTTCTCTTTTCAACACTTGTAAAATTTGTTATTGCACTCTTTTTTTTATTCCTGTGCTGGTAAAGACAACTTACACAGTATGTACAAGCCCTTGAGGGACAGAAAAATTAGGTCTAACAATGCTTTACAAACTTCAAAATAACTTAACTTATTCTCTACAAATGAAGGTGTTGACATTTTAACATATCATCATGCATTTACTCAATACTAAGAAAAAAACCCTTCGGATCGCTCAGGAAAGGGGAGATCCAAGCTTCCTAAATAAAGAAGTTTCTAGATCTAATGGTCTTCAGTGCTGCCTGAAGCTCACTGCATCCTTTACAGTAGTGTGACCTGGGGACAACGTCACAGCAAGGGAGGGAAGGGGAGAAAAGGGGAAAATGAACAGTTGCTCTTATTTTACTTTCTTGGGCATAAATAAGTATGAGGGTGCAGAAAGGATAAACTACAGCAGCTCTTTCACCTGAGCCCTAATAATGCTCAGTGGATAGGCAAGACCTACAAGCACAGATTTATGCTGCTTCCAGTTCCTTGTCTCATGGATATTTGTGCATTTGGTCATGCACAGACCCTCAGATTGCCCTCCAGCCCCATCGCACCCCAGACTTGTGTTTGGGTATATGCAGACAAACTGCACATACTCAATTCTCTACATATTAGCATCACATCCATTACAAATTAGTGGCATAAAAAGATACTGCTGTGGGCCTGGCAAGCATAAAATACGAAAGACTAGACACTCATTATTCATGCTCCATCTCCATACTGCACATTGACAGATCACCAGAATCTATTCAAGTACTTCAGCAGTGACCACTATAAATATCCCATTTGTCGATAAATGAAAGTTTCACATTAGAGAAATCTGACACAGTGTGTGGCAAAACGTGCATATGGCACACCACCTACAGTTTGCCCAGTAATATTGCTAACATCCCTCATCAGAGAATAGCCTTAAACAGCTGCTATTTCAAATAGCTGCTAACAGAGGACTGTTTACTTCTTTCTCATCAAGTTGTGTAATTCCTCCCTACAAAATTATGCTGGCTGGAAGCCCAGGAGAGAAAACAGTTAGCCTGGACCAGTGAAAGATTTATGGTCTGAAGCATCCTCATTCATCAGGAATAAAAACTGATGAGCAATAATAACTTACTGGAAAATTGTCTGCACTTTCCTCCATAGAACACAAACAGGAATTCCAAAAATACCAAACACAGAATATGTGTTGGCCTCAGACTTCCACATGGTAGAGGTCAAGCTTATTCTGTCCAAAACGAAGAACTGAATATAGATGTCACTGTGCTTAATGCAGTATCAACTGTATTGAGGCACCGACGGATGCACCTATAGCAGTCCTCAGTCATGCTTAAGAGCATTTTCTTTCAGGTCTTTTCATCCACTGTTTTGCTCATGTTTCAGTGGAAGGACAGGGTCTTATTCTTGCTGATAGTGACATTTCCTTATGAAATGCCACCTAAGAGACAGTGACACTGATGATGGAATGCCACTTTATGAAAATATTTGTCAGATAAATCTGCATAAAGGAACAATCAAATCATAGAACTTTTATGTCACTCAGCCAGATAATGTACACATGCTCAGGTACTAAACGAAAATTCTGCACCTCAACATTTCAATAGGCAATCCCTTTAAGTAATTAATAAAAGGCATATATCCTATTAGTTCCACACGTAAAGATGCTCTCAGTGCTGTGTACAGATTTGGAGTCCCCAACACAGGAAAAATAGACCTGTTGGAGAGGGTCCAGAGAAGGGCCACAAAAAAGTTCAAAAGGCTGGAGCACCTCTGCTATAAAGACAGGCTGAAAGACTTGAGGCTCAGCCAGGAGAAGGGAAGGCTCTGAGGAGACCTTATAGTGGCTTTCCAGTACATAAAAGGAGCCTAAAGGAAAGCTAGGGTGAGAGAATATACTCTCACCAGAAAGGATAGTGAAATGAAAAGGGGTAATGGTTTTAAATTAAAAGAGAGAAGATTTAGGTTAGATATTAGGAAAAAATTCTTCACCATGAGGGTAGTAAGATGCTAGAATAGGTTGCCTGGGGGGGCTGATGTCCCATTCCTGGAAGTGTTTAAGGCCAGGATGGATGAAGCTTTATGCAGTCTGGTCTAGTGAGAGGCATCCCTGCCCATGCAGGGGGGTTGGACCTTGATGATCTTTAAGGTCCCTTGCAACCTTAACCATCCTATGATATGATTCTATGATTACTTAAGTAGACTATGCAGAATGTCACAAATGAAATAAAAATAAAACCAGCTTATTTAAAACATTGGTTTTTTAAAAGACTATTCAAACAATATGTGTTTACTTACCACTTATTTTTACTAAAGTATCTGAATTTAGGACAAAGGAATGAAGATTTTTCCTATTTTGCTATTTAAATTTAATCTCTTTCCTTCAATAAAGAGTAGAAAACATCAGAAAGTGTCTGGAGGGCAAAGGTTACCCCAGGAAGTTTGAAGGACTTTGTTCAACACTTTATTTTGAAAAGTATTCCATAGGCAAAGACAAGGTACTCTGTTTCTGTTTTTTCCCCTCTTTTTGTTATGATCTGAACATAAATGAGCCCATTTGCCTCATTAAAAAGACTCTCAGACCATCACATTTGCATAGGTTATGTAAATTTGATTTTTAAAACTCTCAAAGAAATTATTAAGTTGTGGAGTGATTATTAAAAGAAATTATCACATCTTCACTACCAAGTGAAATAAAGTGGGTTTATTATTTCCCTTTCAAATTTCTCTGAACCTCAAAAAACCAACCTTTATCTGCCCAGGATCCATCTTCCAGAAAACAGAAATATCTATAAATGACCATATTTTATGCCGCATGATATCTTCTTTGCATGATTCACCACCATGCTATTAACTTCTCTCAGTGTATGCCTTTTCTTCACTGCATTCAATATTTCACTGTAATATTCTGTAATATTGACCTATTGCAGAGATGTCTCACACCTCTTCCTCAGATGAGACTCTCTTAGAACCTGCTTTGGCCAGGTTATGCCAGGTGCTGGAGCACCTGCACAAAGCAAGGCTGCTGCCACTTCAGATTTTCATATTACGCAGGAGACTACTTTGAGAGACACTGAGAAAAAATGGAGAAACCTATGAATTAAAAAGGTGTAAAATCCACTGATGTAGGTTTTCCAAGAAGTCTCCCTGGGTTTCTCCTTGTTATAGTAATGTTTGGAAAAAGAAGGTCATAGGACTCACAAATGGGAACACAAGAGGTTGAACCTAAACATAAGGGAAAACTTCTTTACGAAAGGTAACAGAGCATCGGAAGAGGTTTTCCAGAGAGGTGGTGGAGTCTCCATCTCTGGAGACATTCAAAACCCACTGGGACACCACCTTGTGCAACCTGCTCTAGGTGAACCTGCTCTGGCACAGGGGTTGGACTAAATAGTACTGCATAGGTCCCTTCCCACCCCTACCATTCAGTAATTTCTGTGATTCTGTGACTCAAGAGATTTCTGTGGTCAACATATGTGGGAGTCAGACCAGTCTCTCTTCCCATTCTCCTCTGACTCATAACCTCATCTTTTCATGCTGAAGTACTGACGTCCCAGAGGAATGGGTGTGCTCTTGGCTGCTACAGTGGCATCAATTGAAATTTCAACACTGAAATTCCTCTGCTTGTTTTGTTACCACCACTCACATCTGCCAGACATCACAGCACAAGGATCGCTTGTGTGCTGACAGAAGATACCCTGACTGAAACACTTTAAAGAAGGAAGAGAAAGGAGGGGAAAGGAACCAACAACCCAAAAAAGATTCATTTAAAATACTGAGTTAATAAAGTAAACTTAGTCGGCAATAAAGCTAACTTGGCAGAGTTCCTTCCTTTGATTATTTAAATAGTTCTGTCAGAAAGATTCCAGCATTATTAGAAATAATCTTGTATTTAATTATGAATAAAACCCTCCTTTCTTTTTTTTAGAGAAGGAAAGATCTAGAATGTAAATATGACACCTCTTACTTATCTACACATATATGAAAGAAATGGAACACTTCCCAGTGTTGTGTGCACCTATATGGTTATGAAGCAATGTACAAAAGTGTATGATAGGAAAAAAATTTGCAATTACATTTTGCAGCATTGCTTGTAAATAATAAACCTGTGTCTGAGTTACAAATGGGACTGGTGTTTCTAAAAATTGATTCATAAAAATCATCAAATCTGAAAATCCTTTCTAAAAGCCTGCTGCTGGTAAAAAAGGGGCAACTGGAATTAGGATCAACCACTTCAGTCCTTCACTGGTAGTGACTTTACCAAAAAAATTGGGAAGTCTCTCAAATTACCTACTGTATGCTTTTCTCTCTAAATTACTGTTGGCATTAGATAAAACTGTAATGAGTAGTAGGTAAAAAGAGAAACTATTAACAAAAGCAACTAGATTATATTATTAAAAAAAAATTAAAACCATATTTAATTCCTTAAACATTTCACCAGCTGATCTTGAAAGAAAACAAGAGGGAAGAGGGGGAAATAGAGGTTAACCTCTTGGCTACTGAGAAACACAAAAGTAGCCCAGATTACAAAAGCAAGAAAGTAATCAATATTGCCATCAAATTATTGGTGGCAGTTATTAGATATCATTATAGACATAAAATCAAATTCAATGACAAAGGGGTTTTATTCAGTGGTTCATGGCACTGTTGTGATACATGCATCAATTTTCTAATGGTGACATTCTCTTGCAAAAAAAAGACAACACAAATAGTTAAATGATCTAAATTTTACAGAAACTTGAAAATGAAGTATCAAAGCTTTCAGTATATTGTAAGTGTAAAAAGAAAAAACAGAACAAAAACTTACTCATTTTGGCCTGCCCAGATACAGAAAGGCTACCATTTCTTGAACTGTTTTTTTTCTAAAACTATGTAAACAATAAAAAACGTTGGGCCAATGCAAAATATTTGTTTTCAGTTTATGTGGATTTCCAGCTTTCTACCAGATAAATTTCAAACAAGGCCTCTCTTAAATAGACATATCGAAATATTTTCTTTGTGAATCAGCAATACAGAGTTTCAGTAAATCTGCAATAGATGCTTATGTTGTAAAATTTAAGTTGTTGTTTTTAATACAGTTTGATCTCAACTTGCAGTGACTCTTGATTCCCCAGTTGTATTTTCAGCTAATTAATATTTTTTGAGAAATGTGACCCACCTCTAAGATTGTCAGTTGCAATTTAGAGGTAAATTAAATCTGATTTTTACAGAGTTTGAATAGGATATAACCATTTATAACCTCTATAACCATTTCAACATAATCTTACCAGAGGAAGTTTCAAAACAGAGAGCTGAATTAAACTGGTGTGAAAAAAAAACAAAACCAAACCTATCCTGAAATTAAAACAAAAAACCAACCAAACAAAACCCTAATAAATCAGTTATGAGATTAGAATTTCACTGCAAATATTTCCAACATTTGCAGGTTTCACTGTACCTTTACTGCACCTGTATGTTAGATGCCTAATTTCACAGGCTTTTAAAAAGCCATCAGTAATCTAAGCTCTCAACTCTTTAATCCAGAACTGTTCAGCCATCACAAATCCTTAGTCAAATGCCTGAAGAAATCCGCTGAGTATTTCCTGAAGCTTCAAACAGGAGTGGAAGGGTAAGGACTAGAAAGTGCCATTCAAGGTCAGGCATTCTTCCCTGGTTACAATTGGAAAAGTAACCAAGTACTGAAAAGACTCCCTGAAAAGGTAAGCCAATTTAACAGGCAACTAAACTATTTCTATATGGTTATGAAGCAATCTACAAAAGCGTATGAAAGGAAAAAGATTTGCTATTACATTTTGCAGCATGGCCTGAAATCTTCACCAAAAAAAGGAACCCTCTCTTATAAAATTTGCCAGCAGCTCTCCATAAAAGAGGGCAAAACCTCTGAGAACAATGTGGCCAGGGAGTTAAAACCTGCTCCTTCACACTAAGTCTCCTGCCATTTCCCCTCTGCAGCAGAGTACTGGGCAAGGCTGCCTCTCTCTGCTTTGCGTTCTCAAATTTGAGGCCAGCAACAAAACTGTTGGAGCCATTTCTCTGGGGTTTGTCCTTCCAAGCAATAATCCTCACGCACACCAAGTATTAACGCTGGTTAAACCTCAGAAGTTTTAGAAATGCCCTTCATGTAAGTATTCAAGAATGCAAAAGCTTATATGAACAACGGCCAAAAACATCTTGGTCTAGATATTGGAGGATTTGGCTAGGGTAAAAATACTGAGGGAGTAATCTCTTCAAAGCTTTTCTTTGGGGAAGAAACCAAGTAAAAGCAAAGGTTCGGGGAATATTTCCAGAACCCATTTGTAATCAGAACTATGACACTTGTCATATATCAGCTATTTCTCACTGCCTGTTCTTTCTTTAGAGAAATCAAAGCTGACAGGAGTAATTGTAGGAAGTGAGTGCTGCCACACAGAGTACAACTGAATGGGACATTGTGGTTAGAGTAAGATCATTAAAGGAAAAAGAATTAGAAAAACCCTATTAAATATAAAATATAAGAATAATTACACAGAAGGATTTTACACTGGAAATGAGAAAAGTAACAATGGTAGGGAAGAAAATAAATAAATGAGTGACCCTAAAAGTGAGCATACATTTTTGTCTTTGATGCTTTAAGTAGTAAATATCCAGTGTGCATTGGGGTATAACCAGATGTTACTCAACAGAGAAAATCTAGGAAAAATTTAAGAAAACAAAGCACATTCCTAGCTTGAAATATTTCTGAGTTTATATCTGTAAAATCTTTCCACATTTGTAGATTCTACCACGACAAAATTTAGGACTGATGTCTCCTACCACTGGAAAATAGTTTTTAAATGTTGATATGAGGAACACACCAACCACACCCTGCCTCTAGGTCACAGTGATATCACTGTCCCTAATACAAGCCACTCCACTAGCAGCAAACAAACTATGTACTGTACTAAGCTGATGCCCTGAGGCCATAGGCATAATGGTGGCTTGTTGGCTTTAAATTTATATTCTCTTGTTTATTGATTTGAACTAAAAGAAGAAAAGAACAGTGGGGATAATAGCTATGATTGTGTTTACTATTCAAACAGGGGCTTAGAGGCCTTTAAAATATGGATTGCTGACCTTATTGAGGGTTTTTATTGTCTCCTATATACAGAACTTTGTTTTTCAAGCTCTGTAGTCAATGACCTGGGTCTACTGCTTCAAATACTTCTTGAGCACTTGCTCCTCCATAGATCCTTAACATGACAAACCATAATGGCACCTAAGAAGGTGTCTCCATTTTTTGAGATATATGACATAAGAGACTGCAATGAACCTTTGGAGACTTTTGTAGTCACTTGTAGCAAATGTAGCTGCTGCATTGGCACTTTCATCCTGCAAAGCTAAAAATATTTTTGAGCACTGCTATTGGAGCAGTGCACCATAACCACCTTACTGGAGGGAGAAACTTCTATGCTTTCAAGAAGCCTTTCTGTTCATTTTAGCAGCTTACCAGTCGTGCTAGACCATATATGTCACAACATAATGGTCCAAAAATTAACAGCTAGAAAAATAAAGTAGTTAGAAAAAAGCAGAAAAACTCTAGAAGCACATAACTTAAAAATTAAAAATAATTTCTTAATGTTTTGGGAAATTGAAGTAAATGTAGCAAGCCTCCCTCCCCCCCAGATAATAAAAAATACTCAAATAAATCACAAAAAACCCAACCCAACCCAACCAACAAAACCAACAAAAACCCCTCAACAACAAAAAGAATTGTCCTTAGGATATAAATACTTGTAAGTCCTTCAGCCTTCATAGCTGTAATTATTCATAAGAAGGTACTATGGCCAGATCTACCTCATTTTTCAAGTGTCTTTATCCTATAATAATAGTCAAGAAGTGTAAACAAACTCTTGAAGAGCCAAATAAATTCCTTTCTTATTTTGCCCACATTTGGAGTCACTAGACCTGAAAGGAAAGTCTAGTAACAGACTATTAGCAGCAGAGCAGAAAGCAACCATTACATTTTAGTGTTTTTTTTTTTTTACTTTGCACGCAATAGAGGTGAAGTTTAGTGTAAACTGTTTTGTCTTGGGCAGGGAGAACAGACCAGTTCAGATAAGCTTTTGGAAAAATTTTACGTGGAAAAATTTGAAAAATTTTACGTTTTGAAGTACAAGTGCATCTTTTGCTTTTTAAAAATTCACCTATTCCCCAATGATGTTTTATCAGTAAGAACTATGTGGAGGAAATAGTGTTGCTGTGTTGCATAAGTGTGAACAGGTTTGGGGTTTAAAAAAGGTACACCATGGGTGCTGATGGCACACCAGTAAATAACTGGGCTCAGGTCTGGCTGCAGACAGAGTGCCCGTGGTGGGATAAAGCTGCACACAGTTCCACACCAAGCTCTGACATTCTCTTTTTCTGTAACTTTACACTCCACACATTATTATAAACCTCTCTCCCCCCACCCCCCCCTGCTTATATACCTTTTTTCTGTGTGAAACTATTGTACTGTGTGTGCAACCTGATTTCTTCATAGCCCTGAAAGGTAGACATCCAGGTCTGCTGCTGACTTCTGCCAAACTCTGAGAAAATAATTGCCGTGTGGCACTTACCTCTCCTTCTCTGGGCCACGGCCTTCCATTCTGTGTGTATTTGCTTTGATTCTGGCGCTTCTTTTGCCCTCCATCAGCAAATTTGCACAGCAAAGGCTCAGTGGGGGCTGTGAAGACAAGAATCCCAGTCTATATTAGCATCCCCCCCAAAGAAAGTGATTATACCAGCAACAGTAGTGCTTTGTAATACTGATCTTTTGAAGTAAAATCTTGCCTTCTGCAGATATTTTTTTGCCTCTTTCAGCCTTGACTCCACTGGCAGCTGTTCTTACTAACTAAGCTTCAAAAAATATATACTGGCAGCCCTTAAAAGAATGTAGCCAATATTGTTGAAAATATAATCAGCCTACGCAGAATGTTAAGTTGCTGTAGTGCAATAGTAGAGTCAGGCATTAGCTCCAGCTAAGTAAGACACATATTCATGACCAGCATTAGTGCAAGGATAAATATTGCTTTACTAAAGCAGCTTTCTGGTTTTATTGTAAAAACTTTGCAAGAATCCGTTTAAGGAATAAGTGCTCTCACAATTTTTGTGTTTCTCAGCACCCAATCATTTAAAAATCTAAATAGACAGAATAAAACTGAGACTTTTGTCAAGCACAGTCCAACTAGCTTTCTTTTCCTCTTAACTCCTCTTTCAAGCAAGTTGGCAACTGAAAAAAAACCCCTTTCCTCTCCAACCAAGACGTGGTGTCTGCAAATAGAATAATCAGGAGGGCTGGCGCCCCAGAAAGAAAGGATATTCAGAGAGCTGCACACCTCAAAAAGCAGCTCACATTTGGGCCCCCTAGTGAAGAAATTACCACACATCAAATGGGTACAACAGGAAGGAAACTTCGTGTCTTGGGATCTTTTCCCATCTCCCCAGCTTTTAACAGCTTCCTAAAATATTTTTCAGGAAGAACTGTAACGAGTTTGTTGGTGGGAGCTTGTCTTGGCTGTCTCCTTCTTAAAAGAGGGGCCAAATTCTACACACTTCATTATGTGTATGACAAGACTGTCCTTGATTGCCTACATTAACACATTAAGTGAACCAATATTGGCTTGGTTGAGAGAAATCTAAAAGTGATGAGTCACATCTGATTTTTTTCTGGAATTTTTGTGTTACCAAGTGTGAAAAGGAGAAGTTCTAGTTAATTAACCAGGGTTTTTGATGGAAAAAGGCAAAAAACCTTTTTTTTTTCTTCTCCTCCTGCTCAGGGAAAGTAGAAAAGTTGAAGGAATAAAAATGCAGAGACAGGAAGGAAAGCTTGCACTATGGGGGGGTTAGTTGATGACTTATTAAACTCTATTATATATTAGATAGTATTATGTATTATGGCTTATTTGTAATAAAAATAAAGACTTGGTTAAAGGATAACTACATGTAATACAAAAAGAAGCTCACTTCAGAAAGAATAGACTTAAACTGTGACCACTTCAGAACTGCAACTGAGTAGCAATGCACATAGAAAATCTCACATCAAAACCAAAATTTCTTACTGGGACAGCATCGCTTTAACTACCTCTGAAGCAGTCACAGCTTTGTTTTTTCATTACCATTTACCACGGTAGTAATTTCCAAGGTCACTAGAAACTGAACTGCAGGGAACAATCCATTATCGGCAGAAAGCTCAACTGTGTGACCCCAGAGGTCCTTCCCCACCTCTGACTTCGATTATTGTATCAGATTTTGGTAGAAGCAATGCTCAGCCAACCATTTTAAATTTGAAGTAATGAAGGGTTAAAAGCATCCAGGTGGCTGTGGAGATTCTTTCTGCAGACAGAGAGATTTTACAGGGCTGACTGCCTCACATGCCCACCAGTTTTACTCCCCAGAGTGATGCTGCACGATTTCAGATCAGTTACTTATAATATGCTTTCATGTGACTGAGAGGGAGGAGCAGGTGCTAAGCCAGCATTACAGAAAAGCCTATTGAACATCACATCTGAAGCTTCAAAAGCTTTTTGTTTTAAGCACTGAACAGCTACCAAGCAACATATGAAACTATTAGGAGGAGCATGCAAAAACAATCTGCATGTTGGATATTTACACATGCCGTGATCATCTGCTAATGTACACATGTGGTATTATTCCATATACTATGATGTGGTTGAGCAAGCTAGGAAGTTGTATGGTTGACTACATATCCTCCCTATATATTAGCCAGCCACAAATAGGAAGTTGTTGCTTTTCTGGACTTCCCCATAGCATTACCAACTGACAACTTCATATTTGTTAACCTGGGAAGTCCAAAAGTTGACTGAGATTGAACAGAACTGCCAAATAACCAATCTCCCCATCTAGAAAAAAAAGTGGAAAACATCATACAGACTTGTCAGGAACCAGGGATGAGGACGGAAAAGTACTGCTGACTTAATAGGAAATGTAATTTGGATATCTGTAGATGTTCATATTTTGAACACATAAGCTTTCTATATGGATCTTGACTTCTTCAAAGTTTGGAGCATGCGTGGTATTTTTAAACTTATCTATAAAATCTACTCTTGGTATTTTCCTGTCAGAAAAGATGAAACAACCAACAGTATCATGCCCTTTATGAGCAAGTTTATGCATGGGAGGTGATATTCCTCTGTAGTCAACCGAGAAGAAGTCTGAGGAAAAAAAGATCTGTGGTGATCAACATCAACATAAGCAAAATGATCAAACGAAAATGTTCTGACAGGAAGACAGAGTCCAGATAAAATGGTTTTGGGTTGTTCAGGTTTGTTTTTTTTTAAAATCACAGGCAAGTAGCTTATTACATCCAGCAATGAAGAAAATTATCTGATTAGCTCTGAAGTGGTTTAGGTCTTAATGGTTTACACCTGGAAATAACTATGATAATGAACCTCAAAATACAAGAAATCAAATTAATAATCTTTCTTTTTTCAGGACATAAGGTAGAGTGTAACAGATTCACAGAAGTTCAAACATGTTCCTCTAAGTAAATAGAAGAACTCAAATCTCTGGTTTATTTCAGCACTCTTGAAATTGCTTGTAAGAAAGGTTTTTGCAAGATCAGATGCACACGAATATTTGACATTATTCAGATAGGATAGACCTATCTGATAAGGATAGACCATTATCCTTCCTAATCCAATAAATAAAACCAGAAGATGTAGGAACAACATATCTTATTCCACTATATCAGGAATCCTTTTTTAATGGTTTCATGAAATGTCAGAGGTGCTTTAAAAATAATTTACTTCAGACAAGAAAAAAATCACAATTAGCTATTACGGTTATCAATTAAAAATTAAAATCTTCATAAACTATTTAAAAAAATATCACCATCACATGAATAATATCAGAAGATTATAGCAGAAATTACCCTCAACTACTTCAGAAAGGAAGAAGGAAAAAGGGGAGTCTTGAAAATTTTTCCCAGTTTTGTTCTCTTCCACTCCAGATAGACAGTCTTACTTATGGACTGAATTTTTACTTTCCTCCTTTTCCTCTGTTTGAATACACTGACTGAAAATAAATGTCTGTGCCCCTGCCTCTCCTCTCACCTTTTGTACTGCTGACTTAATAGAAAATGTAATTTGGATATCTGTAGATGTTTGTATTTTGAGCAGATAAGCACATCTTTCTGTGTGGTTCTTGACATCCTCAAAATTTTGAGATTGTGTGGTATTTTTAAGCATATCTGTAAAATCTATTGTTGATATTTTCCTGTCAGAAAAGTGAGAATCAATTCACTTGAGACAAATTTCAGGCTATTCCATCCTGATAAACTCTTTAAGATAGAAGGCAATGCTCTTTCTTTGACTTCTACCTGACAGTAACAAATAGAAATATCAAGAATAAATAACAGCTGTAACCTGAACAAGGTTCATTAAGCCACAACCCATTTTTCAAGAAGATTTAAATGCTTGCTGTAGTTCCTATCCAAAGCCTGCTCCAGTTAATAAGACATAAATAGCCCCAAACTTGGCTTTTAGTCCTGAGAAGGAAGCAGGATCAAATTGATAGTGCTTCTAAACAGCATTTGCCAAGATATTCAGGGCTGCTTTACGAAAGGGCAGTACTTGCTAGTGTTCACATTCTATTCCCATGGAAGTCAATGGCTAACACTCTATCTCTCTTCAATCGGCCCCTCTGAGGGTTCAGGGGAGGTGAAAGAGACAGACTGGCTTAATGTCAATCAAGCCTGTCAATATTGCTGGAGTTCCCTTAGGAGATCAGCTTCTCATGCTCTGCTACATCAGATGGCCAGACTGTGAAGACAGATAGCACTGAACTGCCAAAAGGGTGTTATATCACCCAAAGCAATGCTGGTATTTAAAATAGGACAAAACCTTTAGATGGAAAGAGATCAGGATAACAGTACCCCCTTCTTGAATCTGGCAGCCTCTTAGAAATGTTCTATCTCAGGAAAGCAACTTCAATTAAATTGGAGAATTCAACAAAAAGCCAAATTCTAACTAGTTCTGAATATATAATTCCCTTATTCTTTCATTCATCAGAAGGCAGATACACTTGAGCTTCTACATACGCAAAAAATGTATATATTCATGAGCATGTGCTTCATAAGGGAAGATGAAAGCTGTAATTTGCATTCAGTGAATCATTTTCACTATTTCAGGTGCTCTCAAACTTCTGTCACAAGAGTTACTGAGAAAATCTTGTCCTCCACAGCTTCCAAATCATAGTCATATAGCATCATCTGTCCAGCAACATCAAGAATTGCATGAAAATTATATAATATTCTATATATAGATATATTATATTGTATATATTTATCCATTTATATAAAATCTTTTATATTTTAACTGCTTTCACCATGAATATTTCTGAAGACAGAATCTTTGTCATTATGTTAGGAAGAGCTTAATCTCTCCCTTTCATCTTGTGCAAAAAATGACTGCAATATTTGCAGTAGACAGCTTAGTAACAAGTGCATTGTGAACATTCATATGGGTCTTTAAACACCTTCATTTTGCTAATGTGAGGAAAAATCATGAGAAAGCCAGTGGCATATAAATGAATGGTCAGTGACCAATCAATGATCTTTTTCAAAGTATGTTTTTATGAGAAAGTTGGATTAATTCATTTTTCAGCCTTGGCAAATCCTCCTCCACCATAAAAAAAGGGAGCAGAGTAATAATTAAGCTCACTATTATACCAGGCATCCAAACTGATCAAGCTTTGATAACTGGTTTTCTTCTTAGCTCCCAGTTTTTAAGCAGTTTGATAACATTTTAATGTACAAAATACATAGATTATCTGATTGAAACATTCATGCAAGAACCAACCCCTTTGTCTGCCACAGATGAATCATTTTTAGTCTCTAAGAAAAACTTTATCCTACCGTAACATCAAAGTCACTTTGTAAGCAGATCTGTTTACTTATCCAGTATTTCAGAGGGAGATATGAGAGACACAAAAGCTCTAGAAGCGAGGCAGAATCGAGCAAGTTAAAGCTCTGATTCTGTACCTGGGCTCAGATAGATGTACCCAGCAGGACTACAGCCTTTACAGAACCCGCAGGGCTTATTTACAAAATGAATTTTCCTGTCGTAAGTTTTGAAATAGTAAAAGTTTTAGGACTCCATCAACAAAAGACTATCTCTCATGACTATCCCTTTGCTCTAGTGAGTCCACTGGCTTCTACTCATCCCAGTGTCATAAGTGAATAAAACTCAAACTTCAAGGAAAATCAGAAAACACAACCATAGCTATTCTGCTCTTAGAAAACAAAGATGAAGAATAACAAAAGATGGCACATGACACAAAAGGACAAAAAAACATGCAAGTACAAAGCCTTGACTGAAGAAGAAAACAATAAGTAATGAAGCAAATAAACACATCATCCTATCCCATATGGACTGCTTGACTTGTTGAAGGACAGAGCTGATGATATAAAGGAGTAATAGTTTTGTCTCAGAAGTCCCAAATACTCAGTGTGATGTTGCAGGACAGACTCTAACATATATACATAGAAGTATAATGGAAGTGCACTATTACATATTTAAATGAGTCTTTGCTGCTCAGTATTTTTGCAAGAGTCAGTGCTTTTACATAGTTCAAGCAACACATGGTATATCTATCTAGTAGGTTTACAGTTCAAGTTCACCACATGATATTTGGTGGACTTGTAAGAATTATTATTAAAGCAAAACAATGAGCTAACATTGCATTTTAGGTCCTACAACATACCACTTTTGAAATATAATTATAGAAATTGGGGAAAAAGCTTTACATAATAGAAAATAACCCCAAAGCAACAATTATAAAGCAAGCATATGTTTGGCTAGCAAGAAAAAAAACTCTATTTACTTTTGATAAACTGTATTGTAGCTTAAGTAATTATCTCTAGTTCACCTCTTAAGAAATGGGAAGCAAAGCTTTCATGTCTTTGTACAATAGTTGTTTCTTAAAAGCAAGAATATATTAATGAAGGAAAATAAAACCCAGAGGAGAAATAGTGTCAAGCATAATGTTAAAGTTTCTCTTCCACAACACAGAAATTACTTAGAACAGGTAGTACAGCTCCCTGTATCCATACATAGGAGACAGCATACCAGCTGGAAAGTCTTGTCCAGATCTTCTTGCAAATGATGCAAACACTCCAGCTATGACATAGAGAAGCTATAATGAACCATATTGTTGCAGAAGTCCCCATAACAATTTTGTTAAAGCAGATCAGAAATGGGAGTCTCCGTTCTACGAGAAACTAGGGCCCTCAATTTACTACGAGAAACTAGGGCAAAAGTTTGTTTTTCTTTAAAAACCTATTTTTATTTCTAAATTTGCAAAAGAACAGATTGAGCACGCTTGATTCAGGCTTATTAAAACATTCCATTCCTTCAATATGGTATTGAAACTTAAACAAAATCAATCAAAATAGCAAAGCTGAAATGTATTAGAGCAGTGCTGAAATGTTGCAATATGATGGCTTATTTTTATTTTAACAAACTCCATTTCTCACTCAACTCCAGTGCTAGTCTCTGTTGGAGATCAAGAATGGATGTGGAGCAAATACAGAACAGATTTAAGGAGTTAATAATTTAATCTATTAACTTATAAATAATTAAATATTAGCCTGAACTTTAATGTTGGATTTTTTTTTTTAAGAAAAGATTTCTTTTATTTTAAAGAAAAGGCCTGAATCTGAGCTCACAGAAGTTAGAGAGATATTCTCAGTGAAACCAAAACTATTCTACTGAAGTCCAATTTAAATTTGAGGTAAATGTGAGCAAGAGCAGAGTTGGGCCCATGTGTTTCACCAGAGAAAGCTGCTTCCTCAGAGACGATGATATGGGAAAATTCTGCCTTACTGACTGCCCCAGCCCAAAGCTGAAAAATAGCAAATGAGTGCACCATCTCAAACTACTGGATGAAAAGGAATTGGAGTCTTTTGAGAAGAGAGATGTTCTGCAATTTTTAAATTTCTCAGCAAAAGGGGAGGTCCTTTTATTGAATGACTGTGCAACTAAACCAGCTACGTATGTGCATCAGTTTATAGCAATAATTTCAGTGCACCAGTGCTTACACTTATATTTTTCATGACTTCCGGACATGACCATAAGCAGCTGAATTTTGGGGCACATTATTTTAATATGCCAGCTCTAATTACACAACACAGAATTTGGCTGGGTTAATACCTCCTGTAAAAAACACTTCAATAGACTCCCTTGGATTCCTGCCTCACTGGAAGTGCCAAAAAATTGAGACATTATTCTATTCTGAAGAGGAGTATTGGTTACAAGTAATTCAGAGCACTTCACATATCAACTGTGAGACAGATAATAAATAAATATTGAAACAAGTAGATATAAATTGTGGGGTTTTTGTGAAGACCCATAAATAAGTGAAGGCCCATACTCATTCAATAAGAACTGTTAAAAAGTGAACTCTGGAGCAACTAATGCACTTTTCCATGTTTGCAGAATTTTTGTGAAGAACTTACATGCCACAGCTCTCCCGTTTTTCTCTCATGCCACAGTAACTAAGGAAGACAATGGGTAAAGAAAAGCCTACACATCTCTTCTGAAACCTATGCAAGTAATTAATAGAATAAGATATGATAATGCAGTGGTCCCAAAAAGCAAGCAAAAATGGCTGCTTTTTATCATTTTTATGCCATTGACTTCTTGTACAATTATTGTTTCAGAGGCTTATTAAACTACACATCTTTAGGCATGATTTGATTCCTTCAAACAAAATGAAAAAAGTTCTATACTTAAAAAAATGTTCCTGAAAGCATTTAATGACATTTTATTGTTTTCCATTGTGAATTCCCAGACCTCAACTTGACACAGGCACACACTTTTGCTGTGTTTGACAAGGAACTAGAAGAACAGGTGAAAAATACCCAATTTAAGATGCAGTGAAACCTGTGAGAACACTTTCAATACTTTCAGTGTGTTTTAGCACAGTCTTCAGGCCTATGGCTTGAACTGGAAGTAAATATAACAGGAGTTAATGCTAGGGTGTCTCTTACAAACTTTCTTTTCTCTCCCAGCATCTTTCTTTCAGTGCCATCACTAAAAAAGTAGAGGTGCTAGTAGTTTATTGAGTCTTTATACTGAAAGCTCCAATCCTGTCAGTAACAAGTAAGGCAAGTCAAGACAACCATTAGCCTGTCATCCAGAACAGTTTTCAGCAAACAAATACTGAAAGAGATCCTGCAGTCTCACTGTGCTGCCTCTCATCCCAGATAAACACGAAACCTGAAAATTCATACGGTGCAGCTGTGAACTAGAGAACTGGTCTGAATTGTATCATGTTTTTAAACAAATAGCACTCTGACTTTAGTGCATTTACTCCACACTGGTGTACCATATGACTGCTCCTGTACCAGCATACACCAGCTGAGTGTGTGCTCCCAGGGCTCCTATCTACAGGTCCACTCTTTAAACCCCTCGGAGGCTGCTCTATGAGCTTTTAGGAAGACTATACTTGATATATTTTTTGGCCTCTCCCAAAATCTCAGAAGTTATTTTGTTTGGATGAAAATGGAGATCTTGTATTTCTTACTGTTCAATTATTAAGGAACAGCAACAGAGTCAGCTTCATCTGAAAGGCTCAGCGATTTTTAAATGATCTCATGTACCGTAATATATAATGGAAAAATCAGGTGCAAATAGTGTGAGATGCTTTCTAGTTCCCTTCTAATGGAAATAAAATGAATCCTTGGTAATGGGTGACCCTACTTGCTTCTGTGGTCACCCATTTTACTTTTTAGTGTTCTCTATAGTAGTCTCAGGAGAAAAGAGCAAATGCAAAGCTTTTATCCAACACTGCTTCTCAAAACAATAGCTCTGTGCTTCTGCTATAAAATCTATTTTTACTGTTCTCATAAACTAATGCTATTGATCACAGAGACATGGCTATTATTCCACAAAGAAAAACTTACTTGCACAGATAGTCCAGAGATAAAATGACAGAAATTTACGCGGTGCAAAGAATTAATTCTAGCTCTGCTAATACAAGGTTACTTCTTGTAGCTGTTTAAGTATTTCTTTATTATTTTGTATTGAATTTATTTTAAATTCAATTTTATTAAATTATATATTTTTTTTTATTTGGTAGTTATTCTAGGTAAACGGGACCGTTACCATCCTGTCATTCCCTGTCTGTGTCACACTGCTGGAACTAACATTATGGAGCAAAGAAAATTCTTTTCAAACATATGTTTCCAATATAAACAAGGAAACCTGGCCAAATGTCTTATGTCAATACAATGATTTCTTTCCACCAGCATAATGATAATTGCTGTATACAGACATTTATTTTTGACTAATTGAAGTTGAGTCTTGACATTTGCTGCTCACACTCCAACATATGTACACTAATAATGTCCAGAAGAACTTACGCAACTTAGTGTTAAACTTATGTTAACTTAGTGTTAAACTCCAGGAGGAAAAAAATGTTTTGGTTATGACCATTAGCTTATTTAATTCAGACCAAGGTGCTTAAAAAGTACATTTCTTTTACTGAATCTGGGGAAAACCACATCTGTTGTGTGAATGGTCACTGTAATAAAAAAAGGGTCATATACATAATGCTAAAATTATTTGCAGCTTTACTCAGAGTCTGTTAAAAAGCAGCAACAGAAAATTCTAATAATATGAAAAATTATTTTGTTTGGGTAAATATGTCCCCTGCGTGATCAAAGTAGTAACATGACCTTGATATCAGAGCTTAAACAGTATATTCCTAGAAGCATATTAGTGTGGATTTATGAATATTCCTGTGTAAATGAAAAACTAGCTCATTTTTCAACAAACTATTAATCTAGTCACCAGTTTAAAAGTATTCAGAAATATTCTAATTTTTTTTCAGACTGCCTGATGGAAATCCTTTTATTTAAATAATTTCTAATTAAAACACATTCCAACAATGATTACTGGGTGCTGCAGCAAAAACTCCATTTATAATCCAAAACATAGCTGAGCAATATAACTTTTGCCAATACTGTAAGGAAGAAGGAAAAGCTGAAGGGAAAATTCTTACTATTGTTATTGCCCTTCATTTAATTCTTCTGCATTCACTGGAAGACACAATGTGTATACCCTAAAATGAAAGAGTTTGCTAGAAGCAGCAGCATCAGCTTCCACACTTAAATGCAGGAATACCTTTAAAACCTGGATTTGACCCTGACTGTGTCAAAACCATAGCCAGCTATAGGTCACACTGCAGAAAACTTTTATGAGACAGTGTCTGACTTATTCTTAAAGGTGGGAGTTGATATCACTGTGATAGAGAATATCCAAATCACAATAAACACCTTGGAAAGGATAATTCATAGATTCATACATTTATAGAATTGGCTGGGTTGGAAGGGACCTCAGAGATCATCAAGTCCAACCCTTGATCCACTACCGCTGCAGTTACCAGACCATGGCACTGAGTGCCACATCCAGTCTCTTTTTAAATATCTCCAGGGATGGAGAATCCACCACTTCCCGGGGCAGCCCATTCCAATGCTTGATCACCCTCTCCGTAAAGAAATTCTTTCTAATGTCCAACCTAAACCTCCCCCGGCACAACTTGAGACCGTGCCCTCTTGTCTTGCTGAGAGTTGCCTGGGAAAAGAGACCAACCCCCACCCGGCTACACCCTCCTTTCAGGGAGTTGTAGAGAGTGATGAGGTCTCCCCTGAGCCTCCTCTTCTCCAGGCTGAACAGCCCCAGCTCCCTCAGCCTCTCCTCATAGGATCTGTGCTCGAGTCCCTTCACCAGCCGGGTTGCCCTCCTTTGGACCTGCTCCAGGACCTCGATCTCCTTCCTGAACTGAGGGGCCCAGAACTGGACACAGGACTCGAGGTGTGGCCTCACCAGTGCTGAGTACAGGGGCAGAATCACTTCCTTGGACCTGCTGGCCACGCTGTTCCTGATACAGGCCAGGATGCCATTGGCCTTCTTGGCTACCTGGGCAATTACTGTGGACCACAAAACCTCACTCCACGTTCCACGATCTTCTCCATAAACAGGCCCAAAGGGAGGGAGGGAACACTTTGTAAATACAAGTAAGGACACTGACAGCCCTTCTCTTTTTCTCCCCAGCAGAAGGGGTGAGCAGCAACTCAGAAGATGGACCTCCAACTGCACAGTGCCACAGCACACACCAAACCCTACCCAAGCTCCAGTCTGGTGCATCAGCTTCTCCTCACAGCAGCTTCCAAGACAGACTTTTTGGGGTGCTAGAGCTACTGATCCTCTCACCAAGTGATTGCAGGTAGGAAGCAAATGTTGCACTGGTTTGTATGTGCCCTGAAAGGAAGAAAGGGCCTTGGAAAAAATCTTGATCAGTGCCTAATTCCTTGAAGGGCAAGAAGGCAACACATACCACCACCTGGAGGTCCTGCCAGGACGTGGAGGCTTTGCACCAACTTAAAAGTAAGTCTCAGCATTCAAGGCAAAATTGTACCTGTGACTTGCATGACAGAAAACTGCATAGTGGTTTCACTGGGAATTTTCCAGTAAGTCACCTATTTATAACAATACTTTATCCCAGAGCAAGGCAAAAAAGTAAAATGATAATATTTTCTCAAGACAACGGATGATCTTATATTTCTTAGCTCTTTTCAGAATGCGTTGATGATACCAACTCTAAATCTAATGTGCTATGACATAAGTAAAATTCTAACCCTTACAGCTTAAAAACCCTTTATTACCATCTGAGACAATATCCTAGAATATTAAATAGATAACACTAAACCCTTTTGAAATTTTCAAGTGCAGAGATGTCAGCTGAGAGTAGAGAAGGAAGCAAACTTACATATTAGAGACTGAGTGACAGCCTAATCTTTTTTAACCCTCTGCAATACATGTCTCAGAGGTTGCACAAAAGGTCATGCTAGATCCTGTTTTGCCACAGGTCTAAAAATTACAAAAGTAACCTGACTGCAATGCTAAGCTTGGAAAAGTAAAAATCATTCTGACTCTGGTAGAAATACTGGAATAATAAGAACAGAAGTAAGCTAAGCACAAGAAGGAAGAATATGTTAAAAAGAAAAACAAACAAAAAACCAGAAAAACAAAAACAACTTAAGAAAATGAAGAGAAGGCCAGAAGAGTAATAAGAGGAAGACTTCTAAATTGTCCCTGAAAATGTTCTAGCTTGATATAAGAGCAAAGTCAACTCATGTCTATCATTTTCTGCATTACAGCAGAGTCCTTCACAAACACAAAAATTGTAAAAAGGAAGCACTATAACTGAAAAGCCAAATGGATGGGGGTAAATGTCACTGCCAATAAAAAACAGAATGACAGAAGTTTATAAAAACTGTGGTTTTATCTGCAAACTGAGACTGAAGGCCTTTTTTGCTGCACTATGAGGAATCCAGTAAGACTGTGGATGGTTTCAAAGTAATTGTATGGCTTCCAAACATGAATGAAATGAAGGAGACTATAGCATCTCCTCTACACAAAAATACAAAGGCTCTGCTATTAAAGTTGGTTTAAGAACTTACCTCAAAACTCTATAGATAATCCAACACTTACGTATCAGGGGAGATAAAAAATTAGACATGAAAAAGCAAAGACCTCTCTTCCAGGTAAACTACATTATGAGGAACAGTAACAGGCTCTGATACCAAAACTAAACCATTCTTTAAGGCTTTGTCCCCACTTGGCTGGGATCCTTCCTTGGTTTACCTGCATGGGACAGGGCCACACTGATATGATGAGTCTGAGTGCAACTCTATTCAAAGCATGATTACAACCAAATAGCACTACCAGAGTCTGGCCTGACAAAAGCTGTCTCCTGCTGATGTGAAGCAGCAATTTTCTTCAGAGCAAATGATTTCATGAATCAGCCAGCAGGGAGTGACAACATTCTGCTGCCAGTGAGTAAGTGTATGACCTCTGGGTTGCAATTTCCACCAGCTTAATAAGAGTCCATTGCAAATGTGATCATATTTTTCACTCTGCTGTTAACAGAGATGCTAATCTGGCTCTCCATTTCTTTTTTTTCCTTTTTTTCCCCTCATTTTGCCAGCTTTGTTGCTTAGAATACAGTATTTCCCCAGAGACAGAGAACAAAGTCTACACCACGTTGCTAATAAAACCTGAAGACAACACAGTAAATATTAAACGGCAGCAATTTTCTAGTTTGAGGAATGTGGCAGACAGAGGCCTAACAGAGACCTCATGGTTTTCTCCTGCCATAAGAACACCAACTCAAGACTTAAGTTTGCAACCCGATAAGAGAACCTGAAGTGAAGGGAGAAAAACTTTTCTAGAATATTTTCTCGTACAGATCCACAGACAACAAAAATCCCACAGTCCTGAGGATGGTCAGAAGAGCAACAGTGAATTTTAAATTGTAAGATAAAGATGGAGTAAGAAAAGCATGCATACTACATTTTAAAATGTCATCAAATACTTCAGCTATGATATTCCCACAAATAAGTTCTCCAGATAATGGAACACAACACACTGATGTCAATATTAATGCTACACAATTAACACAAGAGAATATTGTACTGCCTTATGAGACTCGATTATAACTCTAAAACATGGTAGAATGTGGTTTATGTATCGATTTAATAGCAATGTTGAAGGTGGTAGTAATAGAAACATAAATTTGTTTCAGAATCAGGATTTTAACTGAGACACAAGAAATTGTTAAAAATGCTGCAATTCGTTATTCCTCTGCATTACGGTTCCACTTCTTGGGCTGTTACCAGTGAGAAGAACAGAGCCTCAGGCTCTAAAACTCAGTTCTGAATTGAGAAGAGACAACTTCTAACACTGGAGATGAGATAATTAATGATACTAAGGCTTCGTGCCAAGGGTGGAGAACGCTTTACTGAATAGGCCAGCATGGACTTGCTGGCGGAGCCAGAGATGAAAAATGTAAGATTCTTTGTCTCCACCTCTGTCTGAAGTGCTCAGAGAACTGGACTACTTGGGCATGTGCCAAATAATTAATGTGCATCTATCAAATCATGCATTCAGTGAGACGGAGTCATATCAGATTTCCTGGAAACCTACTGGTAGACTGCATGGTATGTGCACTGGGTTTTTAACTACCCTGGACATAATGTATTTCCTGGACAGAAATACAAGTACATGTGGTTTGAGATGCAATCATGGTGACGCAGGACCCTGCCCAAACCTTTTGCACCAGGCTGCTTTTGTCTCTGGACAAGAGAAGATGAAAGTGCATTTGGGCAAAAGCTCTTGCTTGTGGGTGCCTTTGTGTCAAGCCAGAATAATATTTTACATTTTTACCAAGAAGACTTGCTTTACAATATTAGAAGAAAACCATAATAGCCTGGACCAAACTTGCTTATATTACCAGTTTTACTGTGTTTATATAACATAGAAAATGAACATTGTTATTCTAGGTTTACACCTGTGTCTCTTATTTCTGTTTCATAAATCCTTTGCAGAAGAGTGTTCATACCCTACCTGAACTATCCATATCTACATTATGCAATGTGTACTAGTGTTGCAGGATTAGGGTACGAGTATGCTTATGTAGTTCTCAAGCTCTGTCATGCTATGCTCCTGTAAGGTAACTCCTGCTGCCACTTTCTGGATGCTTAATAAGGTGGGGTTTTATGGTGCTTATCACAGACCTTGTTTGTAAACACCTTACAGTAATGAATTATTGTAGTAATGAATTCATTCTCCCAGTAGGTAGTGAAGTATTTCCTTTGTTTCACAAAGAGATGAGCTGCAGTGCAGGCATAACGCAAGTTGGCCACTGTTACACAGTCACCAAGTACAGATCTCCTGAGTTCTTGTGCAGTATTTATTCACAAGATAACCTTCCTCAAAGAGCTTTGTCTAGGTGCCCTATTTTCACAGCCTCATTTCTCACATCACTGTATTTCAGGGAAGTTCTCTTTCACAGATCCAAGTCTGCAATGCTACCATCAGCACACTAAAATCCTTCATCAGAAGACAGCTCGATCCACAGTGCTCATGAAAATTAAGCTTATAATGATAATAAGGATCAGATGATGTTATAGGTGGGCATATTTGTGTTTCTCTTTGTGCTTTTGTGTCTCTGCATCTAACAAATATGCACACAGAAGTCTATATATGTGCATATTACTATGCATTTGTGGAAAGTTACCAAATACAGAATGTCAGAACAAAGTGCAGCTATCTAAAGCTTCAAACAAACCTGTATTATTTACTGTAATATTTAGCTACTCAAACTCACACTCCCATATCCCTAGAGGGCAATGTCACCTAATAGGTTGTGCTCACATCCCTGTCATCTTAATATAAAGCCAAAAAAGATGATATTGCAAAGAAATACATAAATAAATAAGTCTGTACTTAATAAAATTTAATGTAGGTAAATATAGACTTTTGCCTGTTTACTTTCAGCCTGATCTCAAGAGCAGTGGCGTACAAGTGATTATCCAAAATTTACATAACTTTGCAAACTTCTGAGATTTTCCTATTCTTTCTCTATCTCCAACAGTTTTATAGGCACAGGTAAAGAGGCAGTTCAGGACACCAAGGCCTCAAATAATAACATGCACAAATTTGAATGCCTGCACAAAAGATACATGAAGGGAAAATACAACAGTCATGTTCTTCCCTGAATTTTTTTCCTCACTGCTTCACAATCAACTTTCTTCCTCTGTAAAGCCCAGTTTGCTGTTGGCAAGGCCCACGTCCATCCCCAGGTCTCACTTCACATTTACTGAAAACACTCTCCAGCTTTCATACTAGAGCTCTGAAAACTCTGGTGAAGTGATTTCAGTGGTGTCCTCTCCTCCATGTGTGAACTGAAACCCCTCACTTTAACAAAAATGTGCTACTTCTAAACAGAAAATGATGTTTGGGGAGTGAAATTTCCAGCAAAATTGCTAACAGTGTGACCAAGATGGAAGCTGAGACTATTCAACATCTCTTAAAATTGGAATAAAGCTGTGTAATGACTTTATTAATGGATTTAACAGCCCAGATTTAGCCTCTGAAACATAAAAAAGTATGCTTCCGTTGTTTGCTTCCTTTTTGTTTTAAATGATTGATAATTATTTCACAAATGTCTTCCCCTGACATTTGATTTGCTAGATAATACATAAACATACAGTTTCTAATGGGTTTTCCGGCCTTTTAACCTAATTTCTTTCCTCATTACTTTTCATTTCATTTCCAATTCTGATATAAAATCTATTTTCCAGAAAAGTTTTGAGTGATCTGGAGCTTCTTCACTTTAATAATGTACAGAATGATATTTTAAAATGACAAAAGCAAGATCAGTGATAGCAGAGAAGAAAATCAACCCATATTTTTCAACTTTTCTCCTTCATGTTGAACTGCTTCACACATGCTCTCTCCAAGATGGTTCTGAAATTATGTTGAAAAGTGATAATTATTTTGTGTATGTGGATCTCTAAAAAAAACTGCCACAAGAAAACAGTTAACTGAAAGCAAAACAAGAGAATCCAGCATAAGTATACATGTATTTTTCTGTCAAATACTGTCTGGCATTGTTAGTCCATTGCAATGATTTATCAGCTAATTAACGGTAAGGCAGATAATGGAGATAGTAATTAGGAAATGAAAATCACATCCTTTACATTTTTGCAACACAGAGAGAGGAAATAATGGCTAGAACTTGAGGGACATATATGAGTGTGAATAAAATAATGAAAAAAATCTCAATGTTATGGGAGGAGAAGCAATGAGTACCTGTTCCAGTACACTCATTAATTTCATTAGCAGTGTCTAACAAAGTCCAGTAATTTGTTTTCCATAACAGCATTTACACTCTTTGTAACAAACCGTGTTTTAGTAGCGATTGTTCTGAGTGTATCTTTGGGATTGGAATAATTTACTCAAACTTCCTCGGCATGAA
Organism: Heliangelus exortis; assembly: GCF_036169615.1. NCBI lineage: Eukaryota > Metazoa > Chordata > Aves > Apodiformes > Trochilidae > Heliangelus > Heliangelus exortis. Next base: position 31,992,844 of record NC_092423.1, read on the forward strand.
GAATTAAACTGCTTTTCTTGGTCTTCCTCAGTTAGCATAAATCTGTTGAAGTCAGTGGGATGATGTGATTATTGGTTTTACAGCACCTGATGGCTCCCCACCATTCTATTCAATAAACGCATGAAAATGCAGGTCAGCTTTCTAAAGAATACTACTTAAAAGTTTGAAAGATTGTTTCCCTTTTCTTTTTGGGTTTTTTTGTCTCAACAGGCCATTTGTATATCATCATTCTTTACACAAAGGCGCAATGAGATTTCCTAGCACTACATTAAACAAATTAAGCACATTTTTGCACTGCTACAGGATTCTAAGAATTGCTCACATGCTCTAAGACTCAGAACAGAACTCTTCTGAAAAAGAAGTCTAAAGAGAACACATCCAATCTGCTATTAAACTGATTTTTTCCATTCCAAAATCTATTTTTTGAAGGTGTGGCTGTGGGTAGAAAGGATAACCCAATAATGATCTTCAAGCAACAATACCTGTATTGTAAGATCGCAATTTATTCAGATGTCCTTTCCAGTGTAGCCTAAAGAAATAACATGACACGCTAACAGACAGGTTTCTATTTAAACAGAAAAGAAAAAAGAGAAGTCCTTAAGAAATAGCCTCTAAAAACATGTTTTTGGCTTTCCTCCTTGAATTCCCCTGACAAAAGTAATGAGTGAGGTGACAGGAAACCTGATATTAATTCTGCAAGTTCTAACTAGATGTGCAGGAGATCTAAGCCCAAGGAAGAGAGCTGGAATGCAGAGCAAATAGGCAATTATTCTGAGCAGAAGAATTCTGTGCCCGATGATGACTTGCCTGTCTCCGCTCTCTGCTGTCAGTTCTACAGAGACTGTAATCTTCTATGCTGATGCCTATATTCAATCTTAATGCCTGATATTGAGTGATGGGAAGCTGTAGGGATTCTTGCAAGATTCATTGTTAATGGGTTTAACTCAATTGGCATGTCTGCCTGGGATATTTCATAAATACATAACCTATCCTACGTGATTGGAATAATTATTTAGGACCATGCACAGTACCTATCATAAGTTGGCATTTTCTCTTCTACCACTTTTGCCACCTCCTGCTTCACCCTTAGCTACTCATCTTTTAAAAATAAGGATATGCAATGATTTCCCCCCTTTTGCATGTACTCACACAGTTCCTGCAATTGCAATCTCAGTTTCTGAAGGAATCCAGCTCTCAAAAAGAAAATTTTTGCCACATGCTGACATAGCTACAGCTCTTCTTCTCTCCTGCCTGTGTAAACCATTCCATCCTGATGCAAGTTAGACTCACAAAATAGAAGCTCCTTCCAGAAAGAAAACTAAAGATTGTGCATGAAAAATTGTTAAGACAGAAAATCCTGCTGCAAATGTGCTTTTCAAGTAGCTTAAAATTTATCCAGCTGGTTTTTTTCCCATTATTAATCTCCTGCCTCTTGGTCCTCTCCTTCCCAAATCCAGCAACTGCTACATTTCTTAGCATATGATGTACAGAAGATTTATTTGTCCACAAGGCCTCTCTGTATATAATGCAATTGTTACAATTTCTGACTTATCTGAACACTATCATTCACAGTGGACTGCATTCTTTTATAGGAAGAGACTTCCATGACAAGAATCTCAATGACTCACCAGTAGAAATATTCTCAGTATTTGCCCCTCTTTCATCACTGTAATAAACAAAAACAGGAAAATAACATAGGCTCTACCCCAGGGGAAGGTGTTCCAATTTACTGTGCTAGGCACTGGAGAGATGATTAAGGTATGGTGACCATCACACGTGGCTCCTTCTAAATCTACTTTCTGGTTTTCTGCAGTCTTCCCAGTTACTCCAAAATTAGGGAAAAAAAATCATGTTCAGATGTACAGGACTACCACAAGATGAAAAGTTTTCCCACTCAGTTAACACAAGAGAGTTGTTTTATTCAGTGGTTTTATTCAGTTTCCTAAGAGAAACTGTGCTGTAAGATGACTGCAATGCAATCTTTCAATCCCACCACAACATGTGGCTAAGAATTATTTTCTGAAAGCTAGATATCATTAGATCTTCATATCAGGGGTTAAGTGGCTTTTCTGGAGATCAATATAAACATGTGAACATTGGCCTCAGGAATTAAATAAGGCAAGGTTGATGAACAAGAAGCCAGCAAAACTAAACAAGGAAAATCATACAGTTTCAGTTTTAAATTAGATGACAATGATTTCTTGTGTTTGTTTTTGATAGGCATGGCTAGTTAATTCCCTTCAATTAGTCATTGTGGAAACTTTAGTTTGAATGTTTAAAAAAGTCACATATTAAAGTAATTTAACAGGGAGGTTGTGGAGTCCCCTTCTCTGGAAATAATCAAAATCCACCTGGATACAGTCCCGTGTAATGTGCTCCTGGTGACCCTGCTGTAGTGGGAGAATTGGACTGGATGATCTCTAGAGATCCCTTTCAACCTTACTAGTTCTGATAATTCTGTGATTGCCACTTAAGACTTTCAGATGTGCAATTATGCAAATTCACAACTATGTTTTCTATACATGGTTGAAATCACTGTTAGAAGAATGAATTTACATAATGGCATCTGCTACTCCTCTTACAATTTGTATTTCAAAAACAAAGCGTGTGGAAGGTAACTTCTACAACTTGTACAAACCATTAGAAATAGTTGTAATTTCATTTTTTTTCTTCACAGTTTACTAAGGATGCAAATGCAGGACTAAGAATAAGCAAGAAATCAAGCATATATTTTAGGTTATTTGACAGTATTGTGCCCATTTCTAAAGCATGTGCTCTCTGAAATATGCATACTTCATTTTAGTCAAGACATGCATGAAGGCCAAATACAATAAAAGTTCCTGGGTTTGGAATATCATGAAGATGCATATGTTTGAAAACCCCAAAGCATAAAATTAAAATATTCAGATTAATACTCTCTGCTTACTCCTCTACTTTCTCCTTAGTGGAGTATATGAAGATTCTGGGCTCTTTGGTACTTTAACAAATGACAAGGTAACAACACTGTCCTCCATCCTTAACAATCTTGTTGCTTTAGCACACTGCACATCAGCTCTCACTTAGTAATCCACCTCTAATCCAATTTTCTAACAATCCAGTTTTCCTTATTTCACTGAATGATTCCATATTTGGTGACATCTTATTTTCCATTTTACTTATTCCTTGCCTACCTAATTGGTTGACTTGATTCCAGCAGCACTCAATAAACCGAAAGCAAAAATCTTGACTAAGAATAGCTTCATGTTTCAATAATCCTATGATTCCACTTACAAAAAAATAACCCCCTGGAGAAACCCATAACCAATAAAACCAAAACCAAACAACAACAAAACCTCAAACAAAGATCACCTAAAGTCATAAATGGACCATCTTATTCCTATAATATTGTGGCAAACTGGGCTGAGCCCTCAGCATCACCCTCAGCATTGTTATAGACTTGAATTACTGGAAGACAAGGCAGACTATTCTATTGGGTTCCTTACAAGCAATGAACAAAGCATTTCTTACTGAAGTACAGAAACATAAGACAATATCTGGCACTGGTTTTTATGCACAAATAATGTAACCTATGTCAATTTTATGGTAGTGTCATTGAAAAAAGGGCTTTAAAGACAGTGATGAGGACTTGGACATGCTTCTACATTACAGATACAAACAACACAGAGAAAGACTGCACATTTTACAGTAGAGATGGACCAACAAAAAGGTGTAACAGGTCAAATAAAAGTTCATTTGGGCTCATGTTCAGGATCACTGAAATATCTCATGTTTCATAGCTTGGTCATAAAGGAGGAACTCATTGTGATTTTCATTCAGCAGAGAAATGCTATGAAATCCCACTACTTTGGACAAAAAAAAAATAATACTTGGGAATAAAATAAAACACTGCGTTTTTGTCAGGTTGTAAGGGTTTTTTTGTTTGTTTTCAAATTTTCTGTGCTTGTTCTCAGTTTTCTTTGTTATTTCAGCTTTAAAGGTTCCTTCTCAATTCTAAATGGGCAAAAATCAGCACTTTCTTTATAGCTTGTTGAATTCTGTAATGTACGCCCTTGTCTAGAGATATCTAACTTTGGCCCCAATTTCTGCTTTAAGTTGCAGAAGTTTAAGGGGGTGGTTAGTAGGTTGAGAGAAGTTCTCCTCCTCCTCTACTTTGCCCTGGTGAGGCCACATCGGGAATATTGTGTCCAGTTCTGGGCCCCTCAGTTCCAAAAAGACCGGGAACTGCTTGAAAGAGTCCAGCATAGAGCCTCCAAGATGATTAAGGGAGTGGAACATCTCCCTTATGAGAAAAGGCTGAGGGAGCTGTGTCTCTTCAGCTTGGAGAAGAGAATGAGAGGTGACTTCATTAATGTATATGAATACGGAAAGGGAGGGAGCCAGGAGGATGGTGCCAGGCTCTTCTCAATTATGCCCAAGACAAGAGGCAATGGATATAAACTTGAGCATAGGAGGTTCCATGTAAACATGAGGAAAATTTTTTTTACTGTGAGGGTGACAGGTTACCCAGGGAGGTTGTGGAGTCCCTTTCTCTGGAGACATTCAAAACCTGCCTGGATCTGCTCCTGTGTAACCTGCTGTAGGTGACCTCTGCTCTAGCAGGAGGGTTGGACTATATGATCTTTTGAGGTCCCTTCCAAATAGAAATGACTTTAACTGGAGATGGCATGGCACAGGCTTTTATTATGGGTTAGGTCTAATGACTGTCTTGCAGTTCATTTTGGCAGGGAGATGAGACTCCTCTATTTCCTCCCTAAGAATACCAGTGATTTCTGAAAATGAAAGTTAGACGAAAGATCCTGACGTTCAGCATTGTATTGTCAGTCCTTTTTCTCAGATAGTATCTCTCTTTTAGTTTTTCTGTTTTCAATAAAACATTTTGGTTTTACAAATATGACACTTACTGTACTTCAGAGTTTCCTGCATATGAAAATGCTGATATTGTGTTTTAAACCGCCTTAAGAAAACAAAATTCTTAAGTTGTGAAACATTTTCACAGAATATTGTTTCCATTGGTTTTGGCAGTTCTGAACTTTCTATTACACTAAACTTGAACAAAGAACTGTCTGTCATTCCCCATGTTTCTCTGGAAACAGCAGAAGTAAGTATTGCACATACTTTCAAGGGCTTAAGTACTATGCCCATATAAACTAACACCACCAATGTTCAGGATGACTCAGTCAGCTACCAATTGTGTCACATCTGTATAGCAAGAATTACAGAAATACAACTCAGAAAGTGATTATTCTGTTATTGAGTGGTAGCATTCATTGGTGGTAGCAGACATGTTTACTGCCTTGGAAAATACCATGATAATACCTATGCCCCAATGAGTATGCAATCCAAATTAGGGAGACAATATAATGAGAACTGCATACAGTCTTTGAATAGCACATTTGCACATAAATGAATTGAAAATAACACATTCCATATAAATGTTTGGTGCTTTTTCTTTTTTTAACACCTCTAAACTGACACATTGTACCACACTGCAGCTTGACTACAAAGCTTTAACACAAACGAATTCTACTTAGGTGTTTATTTCTGCTAATAGTACGCAGTTGGGAACTGTGAGAGAGCCACCAAGTTAGGCTAGATCCAGATTTCTACAGAGACCATACTTTTAATGTATTTTTTTATCTGTTAGTAGTTAAAAATCAGTTTCTTTAAAAATTAGGCTGAAGCTGCTTGTGTCGTCTGTACTGTAAGCCATGCTGCTAAATACTTTTTTTGATTTTTTACTTAAATGACAAAAACTTGCATATATAATAATAACCCTGGATATTCCTTACTGTTTACTTCCCCTTCTGCAAGTGTGCTAACCCAGTACGTACAGACTTGATACTGGTAACAGGCACTACCTACAGTAGTGAACGAATCACTATTACCATAGAGCTGTGTTTCAACTTTGTCCAAGGTTTTTGCAGTCACTGCACAAAGTAAATAATGTTTATTGCTGAAAAACTACCAACTACAAGACAAGCATTACAAGTGTTATCACATATTTTATTATAACTTGTGATACTAGACCATCTTTAGTGTGCTCATCTGCACACTGGCATTCTGAGGGAGGAAATGGAGGAGTCTCAGCTCTGCCAAAATGAACTGCAAGAGTCATTACAGCTAAGTCATAATAAAAGACTGTGCCACGCCATCCCCCGTTCAAGTCATTTCTCATATTCTACTGCAGTCAGGATTCAGCCTTAACATTGAACAAGTTACTTTTCTCTCTCACTGATGGGATAGGACTTTTCCAAATTTAAGAGACCTGGCAAAACCAATGCAGACGGGGCCCTTACCCTATACAAGCAGAACCAAAGCTTTGTTGAAGAGAGACACACTTAGACAATCAGCCATATAGTTACTGTAGGTAAAACCAATGAGTTCAATTTCTTTGAAGTAGAGTAGTCTACGGGGGAGGCTTCTCAGGATGATTTCTTTAAGCAAAACCTAATGTTACAGAGATGATGGTGACCTGCTCCTGCTGGAGTCTGCCTAAATAAAATAAACTAAGTAGGTTTCACCTGCACTATCATATATCCTATAGTACTATCATGTATCCCAGATAATTATATATATACTTGCTGGGTGAAAACCCTATTTAGGGTAGGTGTCTTCTCTCCAGAGGTAGGCAAAATGCAGCAGAAGGAACTAAGCATATCCAGAACAAATGGCAGAACTGCACCGAGTATTAAGATTCACTTTGACATCAGCTCTGCATTTACTAAGCAAGATTCCCTTGTAGTATTGAACGTGTATTTTAGGGAGGATTTGTTTCACCTTAAAACACATACAGGCACTATAGATCTCTACAAATGAGACAGTCCTCCTGAGATTTCTCTACAATCATTTGAGACAGAAAAGAGCAGCTATGACTACAGACATATAACCAACTTTAGGACAAGATGAAACATGAATTGAAATTTATTTCCCCCTGTTAACTGAGAGAGCAGACCAGGTGATGTAGTGGGATGTAAGATTCTACGTTCAGCTTCTAGTGACTAAATTCAGCCTTTAGTCTGACGATGAGAATTGCTACCTATAGAGGTGCTTACCAAAACGGAGTAAGAGTTGAACTTTTCTAATCTTTCTGCCTGTCAACAGTATAAAGACAACAATACACTTAATAGAATATACTTATGTTAAAAATAGGTAGGAAAAAGACAGTTAAATAATGAAATCCACTAACGAAGTAGGTAATAGTGCTTTAAATATGGAACATAGTGATTCTGATTAAGAATATCCAATTTTGTTGGCTGTTTGCTGATGATGCAGCAGGATTTAATGTAATTTATTTATATCAGTGCAAACGGCTCCTTATGCTGCCAGTATTATGTCAAGTGGCCTTCTTGTAAACAGAATTCGTTTTCCAAAGCCTAAAGAAAAATGAACTTTGACCTTATACATTAAATGTGTTTTTATGGGCACGTGTGCATCTGTATGCTGGTGTGAGAGTGAGTATATATGTGTATCAACTCTCTTTAACATCAAGCGAAGCTGCTTATGCACAAGGACATTCTCTTTTTCATTTGGGTTAAGCTACTGTTAAGATTAATTTATCCTTTAGCTGAATAGGTGTTATTTCTGACATGGCTATGGAAGATTGTGAATGAGAGTTTGAGGTGAAAGATTCCTTTCAGCCTTTTTGTTGTGCAAAATAAACTCAGTAATGAGTTTGATTAAGGTCCTAGTGTCTTTCTCTTTTTGACTTTGTAGAAACCATCCTGACCATATTTTGGTGAAAGACAAAAATAACGACGGAAATTACCCAATTTTCTCTACCTATAGAAAACATCCACAATTGATCCACATTCTGAGACCATTTCTTATCTTCTTCAAGAGTTAGTCCTTTATTTCTCTTAGCCATTCACTTAGTATATCAATCAGTCCAGCTCAGCATATGCTTTCATTAAAAATGCTGAGAAATAGAGATGACTGCTTGTCTGGCCTGGAATTTGGAAAGAAACTCAATTTAAAACCAAAATGAATTTGAACATCTCATGATATGGCACTGTTGAAGCTCTCAATTTATTTCACTAAGAACTTTCAGGTTAATATATATTAATGTACTTCTGGAAGGTCTGCAATGCAGGTTTGATTTGTTTCTCCGAGAAGCAATTTATAATTAAATTCCACAGCTGTAGGCATTTGAAGAATGCCTCAGTTGACTTAATCATGGCAAACCAACATATACACCAAGATATGATGCACAGATTAAAAGAAGCCAATAGCCTACATACTATCTACTTAGAGAGGCAGCCACTTGATAGCATTAAGGTGAGATTAAAATAAAACAGAACGATAAAACCCCAAAAAACTTTTTTAAATCTTCTGAGCAGATTTTTAGACTCAGAAGACCTGATCCTGGTGCTTAACGAAGTACCTTCAGCAAAATAGCTGAGAGAGGAACAAAGAGGAAGAAACCTGTTTGAAAGCTGTATCCACAACCCTACTCTGACACTTTGAATTAAAGAAGATGCTGGTGAGGAAGCTGCAGCAAGAATTTCATCTGCAGTGGGCAAAAGTTGTGAGCCAACAGCTCTACTTCATGGAGGACAGCATTTTTCCTCCTATTTTCACAAAATTTGAACTAGGAGAGACAGCACAGCAGCACCCACTGGGACTCTTCTGTCGTGACAGATCTCTGGCATTCAGCTCTCAGAAGAGAGGGGAAAGTGTGGCTGTGAGAGTGGAAAGAGGTGCTGAACTAATACAAATACTGGTAAAAATCACTGTACACAGAACAGCCCACCAAGGGGTGCTCCCTGGGGAAAGGGGTAAGCTGGCTTCTTTTAAGTTTGATTTGGAATGCTTTTTACAATGACATAAGAAGAATAATCCACAATTGCGATCAACAAGGGAACCTCAACTCTTATCTTATCTTGTCCTTCATGTTTCTTCATGCAGCTTCCTTTCACAACGCTGGCCATTGATCTCATGCTAGTTCACAGAGTTATGCATAACACAGAGCAAGGTGTTAATAAGGAAAAGTGGCAGGTTTCTAAGGGGTCTATTTCTGTTTCTTCAAATTTATTTGTTTATTTATTTTCCCCTGGAAAATTGCTTAAAAATCCTATTAAAATAATCTGTCTGGTTTTCACTCTCTTTACTAATCAGACTGGCTAGCAAGTGACTTCTTGGTAGCTGACAAATCCCTGTCTACCAGACTTTACTAGTAGCACCAATTACACTGCAGGAAATACAAATATTTCTACCACACCAGTGATCTTTGCAAGGCAAACACACTCAGTTGATCAGGGTGAATAATGACTCCCAATACCAATGCAAGTTTCTAACCCCCAGCACCGGAAAAAAGAAAAAGAGAATAGGAGTAAAATATTTTTAGCTTTGTTTGAGAAAGAACAGCTAAATTCCTAAAAAAAAAAAAATATAATCTCCACGCTGTATTTGTCAGAATGTGAAAATGTATGTGAGATGTAATGTGTATTAGCTTCTATTTAGTGTCTTCCTCACACCAGGGAACTTTATAATAAGAAGCAGCTGAGGAGAAATCAATGTTGGCTTCCACAGATGTTCTGTATTCATTGGGATGGCTCCTCTGATTGATTTGTTAGCAACAGGAGATAAAAGCAATTTAAATTAAAAAAAAAGAAAAAAAAAAAAAAAGAGCCTAATGAGAACTAAAGTCTATATGAGAAAAGAGTAAAAGACTTACACCAAAACTAGGATCCCTAACAGCTCCTCTGCTCTTGCTTTATTAATGTTTTGTGTACATGGACAAGGACAATAGAAGGAGAATGGTGTCTTCCCTAAATTTGACCCCCTCAAGGTAATAATAAGGTCAAACCACTTAAACCACTTCAGGTATGGCAGAATATGAGAGGAACTATTTGGCTGAAATGAGAGCTGAGAGCCATTTATTCTTCTCCAGTGTAAAAACTAGACAGCCCTATTCTTATTTCTTTCCACTTGTAATAATGTCTCCCTACTTGCACTGCAGCAAAACTCATCCTCCAAGCTTCCATGCAGCACTAGGGGGACAAAGCAAGAGTACACAGCAGCTGCAGGTCAATCTATCACCTCATACTACCTTCAGAACATAGTGTCCCTAGAAAAGAAATCAGTCGTAAAACATATACATAATGCCCCTTTTCTCCTCCACAATGAATTTCATACACTGTACTACATTACAGGTATGCTTCATAGCCACAGATACTTTTCTCAGCAACTGATAAACAGGGAGCTTACACCTGATGGAAGAAAGGGGGGACATGGAGCATTCACAGAAGCATAGATGAAGCTTGAAAACAGCATGAAACATAAATTACACTGTGCATAAATTCGGCTCAGTGCTACTATCTATGTAAAAAGCTAACTACATGTTCTTGCTAGGCAATCTTCTGGTGCATATTTTCTTCCTTATCGATGCTGCACATCTCTTATCTGCACCACAGGTCTCTGCTGTATATCGTGATGGTGCCCAGTGCATAGAAATCCTGGTGAGATCAATGAAACTTCTATGCATAGAAAGGGCAGGGAATGAACAACCGAGATTCCTGTAGCAGATAAGTCTTAAAAATCAAGTTCAAGGAAGGTGAGTTTGCCCTGTGTGAATGGTTGAAGATTTATTCCAGACTTTATACTATTCACTGAAAGCCAAAGCTAGGTCTAGGGGTTTACTTGTTGTAGTTGCTTTTTAAAGGAACAATGAATTAGTTGTATTTAGAGACAGATCGTGCAGCTCTGCAGAATCTCCAACAAAGAGCAGCAACTATTGTCATCCAGAACAGATATAGAGTAAGCATATAGATGCAGTGAGGTGTAAAAATTCCAAATCGAGTGGGAGTCTTGAGCTTAATGTATAGCTGTGCACTTGGTCTGAAGTGGTTTTGGCAGAAAAGGATCATGACATAACACTTAGGCTTAACAGACAAGTACTTACTCTTGTCTTTTGTCTCCTGGTGGTGGTTAAGTGGCAGAACAGAGCTGGTTATAATGCAAAGTGCTTTCATCCATGCAGGATTACGCCCCTTTCTCTTTCATGATTTCCATTTGTGTGCTTTCCAGGATCAAGTATATTTTCACAGAACATGACAGAATTATTAGGGAACCTGAAGCTCTCATAAGGGTTCATGCCTTATCATCACTGAGCCCAACCTAGTATTTCATACAGGCTTCCCTAGATCATAGCTTCCATAAAACACAGAAAACGCTGAAGGACACCAGGATTAGGGCAGTAGCTGACAACACCACCCAAACACAGTGTAGAAAGTTTGTTTTAAAGATTATGTATTTATCTAATTCACTCTGACTCAAAGCTCTGTAGTTAGAGAAATGCTTTTTTTTTTTCTTCAGCTGTGTTAGTATATTCCAGTCAAGCAACACAGTCTCTGCAGCTCATCCCCTGTAACTCACCACTATAATCAAAATGTTAACATGAATGACCCAGAAAGCATGCAATTCCTCAGCATCAACACAAAACTACTGTTGGACCACATGGGCTTAGAAGGGACAAAAGAGTTTTTTGATGTGAAGGACAGATATTCCAGCAAAGTGCACCCTGCTAAAACATCTACCTACAAAATCTAAAGCTCTTCATCATACAGTTCTGATCATGCAAGTATTCCTGAACAAAAAAATATTGTGTCCTTTTATTTTGTGCTTTCTTTATTTTATCCTTCCATATATTACTAGTCCATTCCACTAAAGTGTACATCCATTCAGCTTTATTTTTTCCTTAATTTTACTATTCAGCACACTTCTTATATTTTAAGTTAACTTTTTGAAAGTAATCTTCTCACTCCAGAATGATGAATCACTGCCTGGTTTGTTCCTGAAGTATGCCAGCTGCCATCCACTACAGGGCCTTCTGTATTACCAGTTCAGTTCACCACAGGGCACCAGTTTGCAACTGTTTTAGCAGTCCACTAAATCCTAAGAGTAATTGCATGTTACTGCCAAACTGCTGAAACATAGCAAACATCAATCAAACAATGCAAATAAATGCTTTTATACAGGAACATTCAAGAATGTGTTTAGCTGAGTCTAAGCCTTATGCTGTAAGTCTCTCCACTTTGACATTTGAGCATATAGCACATGAAACAAGGAAACCTGGAACCTGCAAGCAAGAGGTGGCAGGAGCCACTTCCTCATGTCAAGTTCTAAAGTATTAGGAAATATTTCAGGAAAATTTCAAGCTTCAAATAATTTGTCAGTCATTTGGACAGTAAAATGTACTCAGTGTGGAGACAGCTTTTCTCACTCACAGATGCCCACCTTGGCTGAGGTGCCCATCAATGGCTATGGCTCTTATACAAGAAGTGGTTGTATCTCCTTAAGTGTGAACTTCCCATCCTGCACAGAGAGTGCAGAATCATTAGTCTTAATGATTCAGTCAACTCACCTGAGGATACATCTGGTCATGACTGCTAGGCAAACCTTGGGAGTTCAATTCCCAACTTTGGCAGCAAAATTTATTTACACATAGATGATGAAAAATCAGCTTGAAAATGTAATACGAAACAATAAATCATATCTCTAGATATAGCTGTCTGCCATGAATAAAAACACCAAAAAACACCAAAATACATTTTAAACATAAAATGCTCCAAAAAGCATAGGATCCAACTAATTACACTAAAATCAGTTCTCACTAATCCCAATACTTAGACTTAGTCAGTCAGTAGAGATTAGTAGAATTACAAATGTTTGCTCTGGTCTCAAAATTAAGGTCCAGGTTTAGAAACCTGGGTTCTGTTCCTGTCTAAGTCTAAGAGAGTTATGTTTTGAGGTTTTCACAATGCCTTGGCAATTCAGGGGGCAAAATAGATTAATGTCACTGAGAGAGCAGGAGCCTTTGGAAGGCCAAGGCAACTCATCTGAGCAGGATGATGAGTACAAAAGGTACCAAACACTCCTACCCATCACCTCACAGAGTCTATGCCTCAATCTTTTCACTGAAGAAATTGGGATATTTTTCTTATATATAGGAACTGAAGGAAGATAACATTAATGGTATTTGAAAAACATCACTTTGAATACTGATGACAATAACCAGATTTCTTAATCTGTTTAAAGGATCTGACAGAAAAAAGGAGACAGTATCCCTGTATTTGTCCTAAACATGAACATGTATCCTCAGCCATGTGGAAAGAAAGGGGCAGCTGCAGTCACTGTTTGCCATTCTGTGACACCATCAGCCACTACAATCCTTCTCAAGCCCAGTCCTCCAGTAATGGTCCAAGTTTCATACAGTTCTACCCTCCAAAATCACTTAGATGAAGATTAGGTTTGTAGAAGTTCTCTAACCCTCCTAACATCCATGTTGACCTACTGTACATTTTAAGGCTCTGTAATGTTGCATATTTATGTTTGTTCTCAGATGAAACCTTAACTCTGAACAAAATGTTCCCCAAATTTTTAGCAAGCATCACTGAAGCTCAATTAAAACCCACTTGCCACTGATAACCTAGAAGAAGAGGAAAACCTTCCAAATCATGCTTTAAGTTCTTAACTTAAAGCACTGACTTCTTTTGCACCAGCTTTGCAGATATCCAAAACATCATTTCTTTATGTAGTATGAACAAGATCTTCAGGAACTTAGACAGAGAAACATGCATGCATTTTCTTTTACTCTCTCTGCCAACCTTCCCCTCTAAACATATAACCAGGTCTACAGGATGATTAAATAGGTAATTGAATGAGGCATGATGTGACATCTTACTGAAAGAGAAGAGGGCAAACACAAGCATTTAAACCTTTCTTCCAGTTCATGATAAGATACAGCAAGCACCATTATGTAGAATAGTCTTCATGTTACTTTAAATATCCTATACATCTCCCATAAAGCTTTTGTGTAAAATTCTTCCCTGCATATATAGAAATGAATCATATCACTCTATAACTGGCTATGCATTCATCCCTGAGCACACTATGCTTTAAATTGCAAAATCCATTTTTATTTTCTTTTTCATTTGTCACCTCACCACTGGAAGGAAGGTTTCCTGGAGCGTATTCCATTGCATGTCTGACAATATCAAGTGTCCCTTCAATACATTAGTATAAAAAATTGAGGATAAATGATTACATTTACATAAGGTCATTGAAGAAGTACAGGAGACAGAAAGCCTACATGATTCATTGTATCTTTTGCTACAAATCTCTGAGACTTCTTGATGAGACTACAGATACAATAAATAAACAACAGGGAAATAACTCGTTTTTTAGTACTCTAATAATTTTCAGGTATTTCCACGAATATTTGGATAAATAACCCTGACACAAATTTTGTCATCTGTCATCTCACAACACACCACCACGCTGCAGAGTGTTAGCCTCTCCCTGTCCTTACTCTAAGTCAGGCACTGAGAGATGAGGCACTGATAAATTTTTACCTCTGAGGCATTCTCCTCTTTAATTCTGAATTACTACATCATCTCAATCAATTTATAAATTCACAACATGTTAGTGCATTAAAGCTTTAAAACTGGTCACGCATGTGTGCTTGAAAAAATGTGGAAAAAAGAAGAAAATACTTGTAAAACATGTATAAAGCAGAAAGGTTGAGCATCCTCTGTAGGGCTAAAACACTCTTCAGGATACTAAGGGAGAATCTATAAATATTTAACATTGCTACAAGCAGAGGGATTAACAGAACAGAGCTCTTTGATCAATACTTGCAGCATCATGTATTATTTCCAACGGGCATGAGCAGCAAAATGCTATTTATTGACTAAAGTATGCTATACATCATTGAAGTTTAATACAAGGGGACATGAAATTCTCTCTTGATCAGGAGTAAGCCACTGACCTGACTGTAGCCTAATCAACCATTTCTTGCACTACAGTAATGCTTGATGGTTCCAAGCCTCATTTTCCTGTGAGCTTTCCAAACCGTGGACAAATCCAGTCTCCAACATCAAAAGATTAAAGTATTAGATCATTTAAGATGAAATTAAATAATGGTGGTGCAATAGAAAAAGTGGAGGAATGAGTAGTGAGAGGGTAAAAAGCACAAAATCACTTGGGTTTGTAGACTAATTAGGTGCTCAGGTAGTAGTTCTGAATAAGAAACATTTTTGTTTAATTTTTCTAGCTTATAAAAAGTTTTCTGGTAGCTTTTCTCCCAGTTTCATTTTATGCAGTGCCTTGCAAGCTTAAAGGGAAGAGCAAAGAGGAACACAGCAGCCAGCCAGAAATTAGTGCTTGTTGCAGCAAACCAGAAACCACCTGATCCCACCAATGGCCAGTTTGCCCCAGCCAGTGCTCTGTGTCTGAGACATAAAAAGAAAGTTCACGAAAGCAAACTGTACACACATGTGAAATAAACAGCCTATAAGATAACATTATTTGCCTTGTCATTCTCAGTCTCTTAAGATATAATGTGGGCTTCTCACTCATTAATCTCACTGTAATACATACGAAATTACCTGGCACTACTTATGAAAAATCAACCTGTGAACCTAACTCTGCTCTTTTACACTTCATATTTTTCCATTAGTGAAATGCCTTGAAACAAATGGTGTGGTTCCCACCCTTCATGTTAACCACTGCTGCACATTTGACAGCAAAGGAAAAGCAGGAACAAGGAGTTTCACATCAGGCATTGCTACCTCTAAGAACTTTTAAAGATAAATCATTGCAGTCCACTGTCCTCAAAGTCTGCACTCAATCTCCACCTTTTCTGATGTCATAACACCCAGTGTTTGTTGTATTTATATAAAAGCTTAGACTAGATAATATACTGGATAAAACCCCATAACCACAGAATCATAGGGGTTGCAAGGGACCTCTGGAGATCATCTAGTCCAACTTCCCTGCTAAAGCAGGTTCACCTGCAGCACATTGAACAGTATCATGTCCAGATGGCTTCTGAATATCTCCAGAAGAAGAGACTCCACAATCTATCCGGGCAGACTGTCCCAGTACTCTGTCACCCTCACAGTAAAGAAATTTTTCCAAGTGTTGAGATGAAACTTCCTTTGTTCCAGTTTGTGCCTATTGCCCCTTGTCTTGTCGCTGTGCACTACAGAAAAGAGTGTGGCTCATCATCTTGACTCCCACCTTTTGGATATTTATAAGGACTGGTAAGATCTCCTTTCAGCCTTCTCTTCTCCAGGCTAAACAGACCCAGGTGTCTCAGCCTGTCCTCATAAGAGAGGTGTTCCAGTTCTCTAATATTCTTCATATCTCTCCTCTGGACTCCCTCCATTAGTTCTTGTCTTTCTTGAACTGAGGGGCCCAGAATGGGACACAAAACCCCAGATATGTCCTCATTAGGGCAGAGTAAAGGGAGAGTATAACCTCCCTTTACCATCTGGCCACAGTCTGCTTCATGCACCCCAGGATGACACAGGCCTTCTTGGACACAAGACACATGGTTAAGTTGTCCACCAGGCCTCCCAGGTCCTTCTCTATAGAGCTGTCTTCCACCAGTTCAAGTTCTAATTCGTACTGGTGGTGCATGGGGTTATTCATCCCTAGATGAGGAGGACGCTACGCTTGCCTTTGTTGAACATCATCAGTTTCCCCTCCACCCAACCCCCCAGCCTGCCCAGGTCTCACTGAATGGCAGCAAGGCCTTCTGGTGTATCAGCCACTTCTCCAAATTTTGTGCCAACAGCAAACTTGCTGAAGGTACTCTCAGAAATACAGGTGGTACTTACTACATGTGCATTACTATAAAGTCCAGCAACATATACCTGTACAGCAGCAACACAGACAACAGATTTAGAGTCCATGTGAATCTCCCTCTGAATGTTGAACAGGGGTAAACTATTCCCACAATAGTCCACACCTGAAAATTGTGCTCAGCTGTTACTGAAGAGACCAAAATCTCATTGAAGTGTGGAGGACTTCCAGTGCACACAAGCTCAGTTGACTTTAGACCCACAATCTCCCAATGCTGAGATCATTTCCCATAACCTATATTTGACATTGCTGCACATTGCTGACTTTGAGCCTATGCGGCTTATTTGGAACTGGGTAAACTGAATAAAATGAAATATAACTTGCTTAGAAGGGAACTCTCTCAATTTTTCCTTCCCAGATGCATTTTCTGTTACTCAGTTCAAGTAGTCCAAAGTGACTGAGTGTACCTGACCTAGTCTTTTTAAAGGGCTCATATTTGCTTTTCAATCTCATCCTCACTGACATTTTATCACATCCAGGAAGCAAAGTGGAGCTTCTCATGCAAATTCTGAATAAACTTCTCCAAAATGTGAAATACAACTCCTATTTCTAAGGAGGAAAAATGTTGGCCTAGTAGACAATTGTAACATATTTCACTTTTTAATTTCATTTACCACATACATCTCTTGAGGTTTCTAAGTGATACATGTCAAAAACTAAATGTGAAAGTTCAAAGAAACCAGACAACACAACCATATACTCCCTTACACAAAAAGTCATTTATTCCCCAAGAACAATTCTTTAAGATAGTTCTTTAAACTATCTTAGTATTTTTTCTTTTCAAATATGGACCTCCTTTCCCTATCAAAGTATTTTGAATTTTCTTCTGCAGTTATAACCTTTCCTTACGATTCATCAAGAGTTATGATAGCACTTTATGATGGCTTTTAATAATCACACATAAATCTAAACACCTACAAGGGATTTCAGAGAATAAATTTCATCTGACTCTGAAATAAGAAGTCACCAACTTTGAAAGGCTGCCACCTCAAGCTATGAGACTGAGTTGTTTTTTACAGCTGGTTTAAAAAGTACAAACAACTCCGCAATGCAAAAAACCAAGGAAACCAAATCAAACGCTGCAATCATTGAAAGTTATGATAGAGAAGAAGAAACCACAAACTGAATGAAATCTGAAAAGCTAAATCCTTTCCAGCACTGCAGCCAGCCCACAAAAACGCTTTTGGGAATCTGAAGCAAATGATGGATATTTTCTTGGACGACAGCAGGACTGATGCACAGAACACATTGTCTATATAAATTATGTGAAGTGAATAGAAGAAGATGAAGATAAGAGGATGTATGCACTTAAAGAGGAACAAAGACATCAAGAGTAAGAGAAAATGTCCTGGGGGAAAATTTTAATGGCACTAAAGAGATGATGACTCATACCTAGAGAGACTCATACAGATGACAGTATATGCTGAGGTAGGTGGCCAGAGGCAAACCACAGGTATACATCCAATACATAAAAAAATAAGGAGAATAAGAGAAACGGTTATGCTAATGAATCTCTGTGCCATAAACCTCATTCACACCTTTTCTCCTTTTTAATGCAAACTGTATACATAAATGTATGTAAGGAATTTTAATGAGATGTACACTTTAAATGTATTAAAATGAATTATGCAGGAAAGCAGCAGGAGAGCAACAGATGTAGAGATTCAAGGGTGACATGCTTAGTTTCACTTGATGAATGTTTGTTTTGTTGTTTTGAAAAATTAATGTAATAAAATATTTAAAGTGAACAAGAAACTTTAAAATTGACTTGGGGGATGGATTACTGGCTTACAAGGACAGGGTTTTATTAGGGTTTCATTAGAGAAAATATACTGCTGGCATCTGAATCAAGACTCTATGAACAGCCATTAAACAACTCTAGATATTTTAAGAATGTCTTACAATGTATTTCTGAACCATAGTATAATACCTCTCCTGGACCATGAGGCCAGAGAAAACAAAGTCTTCACAGCAAAATTACAGGACGCTCTTTTTAATTAAAAATGTGGTGGTATGATATGATATGATTGATATGATTGATATGATAATCTTCAAAAAACTCTGAAGGCTAACAGAAGATCAAGGCTATCCTCTGGCCCAAAAAAGTTACGGACCACTGCTTTTACTTATACCAAACAGTGACTAGATTAGTTCTAAAAACATCACTGACATTTAATAATCTTGCTTCTGGGTATTTAACCAAAGGAAGGAATTAGAATACTATGAGAATGCCTCCATCTGGTATTCTGTTCTTAAAAGTCTCTATTATCTTATCATCTGGAGAACAAATTTCTATGGTTTCTTTTAAACAATGGATCCCTGGATGTTCTTCAGCTTTGAAAACTACCTTTAGGTATTGAAATTCAGGCATCTAAACCAAAAGGACATCTTGAAAACCAAACAAGAGTTTCTCTGTCTAAGCTCTTCAGCTTTCATTGGCCAGAGCTATGAGGGAGTCAGTTTCATATGCTTCATACCCCAGTGCAGCCTGGACAGAATAGAAGGAAAAAGCAAGTACAAAGTTTTGGTTCCACTGCCTGAGGTAAAGTCCCAGAATTGTAAATAAGAGTGAGGTTGTAATGCCCAATGGAAAGTGATTGTGAATGAGGCCACAGGAGTTATTAAGTCATTAACCAACAGGAGTTATTAACACCATGCCTCAGGGAATCAGAAAATTTTCATTATTTTCAAAGAGCAAGAATATTCTTGAGAATATCCAGCCTCTTCTCCATGAGAAAATTGTTCATGAAATAAGTAAAGAACAGAGGAGGTTATGAGGACATAAATTGCATGCCGAGCCTTTGAAATGATAGCCTCGTGAGAAAGAACATGAATCAGAACTATTCTTTGATTTTCCTTGAACATAAAAACACAACACAAAAACTTCGCGTTGTCCAGTACTATGCTCTTTACCATTTAGAATGGCTGGTATCCAAGAAATGCAAAATAACCACGTATGAATGATACAGCTGCAAGGTTGTTCTGCAAAAACAAAAGAACTTTTTGTGGTCTAATAATGTTCCCTGACTCCAATCCATCCATGAACAAATCCCTACCAATAACAGCAGCGGGACTGAAAAACCTTCTGGGTAAAAAACATTGAAATTGCATAATATGTGGAAATTGTATTTTTGCAACAATTTAACCTCAAGCCTTATTTGTCTATCTGATAGACACCCTCTCTCCCCCCCAGTATCTTGATCCCCCTTAGTACAGTATCCACAAGCAGAATACATTTTTATGGTGGACTTTACCAAAGTATATTTTATTTTCATGAAAATTCAATTAAACAACAGAGTGCAATTATCTGTTTACTGGCACACAGGCTGTCCACATTAGTTCAGCTCTGCTTTGCTAAACTGTGTTCAACTGCTCAAAGCATTGAAATGCTTCATTACGAGATTTCATCAGACACCCCTGGCAGCAGCACTGTGGAACAGAAAATGGGATGCACAGTGCCCTCTGCTCTCCACATTTTGTCTGATGCTTTTAAAAAGCTGCCTCTGCTCCCTGCAGAAACTGTTTGTGAGTATATCAAAGGTTAGGACACTTTCATGTATATATGTTTTGTATTATCCATATCTTACATCGGCTGTTCCCTCCCTTTTTTTCAGCATGGAAAATTGAAGATTAACTGTGGTGGCTTTGCTTGTGCCTTACTTCAGCTCCAGTGCCTAAAAACCTGACAGTGATGGCATTTTACACTATATTAACCACATGCAGCCTTACATCCTGGTGTAACTTCCCACCAGCACACACGAAGCCACCCTGTCCCTGCACAGCTGAGCTGGCATGCACATGCTGATGGCACAACATACATCTGGTTGAAATGCCATTTACACTTGAAACTCCTGATGGAGCCAGAAAAAGCTTTGATCTTGGGAAACGTTTCAAGTGAGCTGTCCCCCTTCCTGAGGAAGACAGACCTCAAATCTAAAATGTCATGCACAATTACCCTAGAGTCCTTGACTCTCCATCTCCTAATAACTCCCAGCATTATGCAGGGTCTCCTCTTCTCTTCCCCCAGCAGTTTTCAGGGCCTGATTTTAGTGAAGTACAAGACTGGTCCTTCAGAAGTGGCTAAAAGGAGAGCCATGACTTAAGAAAAAAACAAAAGCAAAAAAAAAAACCAAAAACAAACCCGCCATTCATTCTTAAAAACTAAGCAGCAAAATGCAAAATATTAGGAAACAAATAGTAAGAACACTGCATTATACAGAATATGTAAAGATTTCCAAACGGTTTTTTATTCAATCCATGTTTGGAACCTCTCTAATTAGGACAAAATATCCCTCATCATGATGGTGGAACATACAGCTGATGTTCAGAATTAGGTTTGAATTGTGATTTAGTATTGCAGTTGTGTGTGCAATCGCTGTATCGTTCTCATGTTGTGATTTCCATATACTGCTATATTACTCTTCTGAATCAAGGGGTCAGATACATTTAAATATGTAAATTTGGTGTTAAAACTTTAAACTCTCCTGCTGCCTCAAGACATATTGGATAGACCATAGTCTGCAGGTCAGGGCAGTCCAAAGAAGTTGGTGAATTGTGGACCAGCAGCAAGGTTTTTTGTTTCTAAGGGGCCCAGAAAGTAAATCAGTGAGGTATCTCATGGTATCACATGCATGAGCTACCATCCCAACAGCCATCAGAGCAGTCTTTTGGTGCTCCACTTCTCCAAAAAGACCTGGAACAAACAGAATCCAGACAAGTGGTTTACTGTCCTTCAGGTGGTATGCCCCAGAGGTACTTCACTGAGTAACGGATTGGGTCATTCTGCTTGTCAGGGAAACAACAGGTATTACAAAGAGGAACATCTGGGATGGCATCTTTAGTCATCATCAGTCCTTGAATAAATGATGATGAGATGGAACTCATGAAGCAAAGTGGTGGAGTAGAACCCATGGAGGCAGGCCTACCAGAATTCCCTGTAGGCATATGTTCTCACCCTCACTGTGCCCAGGCAAGAGCTCTAAGTCATTC
This sequence comes from Heliangelus exortis, assembly GCF_036169615.1. Taxonomy (NCBI): domain Eukaryota; kingdom Metazoa; phylum Chordata; class Aves; order Apodiformes; family Trochilidae; genus Heliangelus; species Heliangelus exortis. Next base: position 32,014,480 of record NC_092423.1, read on the forward strand.
ATATGATGAATGTATTAAGCTCACTTTAACACCACTAATCGCTAGTGCTGTTGTGAGACGGGGGTAGAATATCACCTCCAACACCTCCTCCTCCTTGGAAGAAGGCTCAGAGGAGATGGGCACAGGTGAGGTATACTCCCATGAAGCTCATGGAAGAATACAGGGCCTTGTAAAAAAGCTAAACTGATCTCAACACATAAGGCATCATTAAGTGGCCTTTGTTTTAGATAAACAGCATTATCAGTTGAGTGGATCACCAGTTCGTGTAAATGCACTTCCTTGATTTATTACTTGAGTTAATCAAAGAGGTGTGACTGTCCTCCTAAGCCATCCAGGCCAGGATGAACATGACTCTACAAGCCTCAGGCCCACATAAAGTATAAAAATGGGATAACTAACACAATAAATTTGGAAAAGAGCAATAGGTCTGAGCTGGCTTCAAGACATGTATTTCCTTTCCAGCCACAGGGGATGCTCAACATCATATAGCATATAGAAGCATATAGAGATCAGCTCTGGAAATCACATTTCTCCTGGGATTCCGCTGTATATAATAATTGCTGTATCATGCTTGTGTTGGGGCTCCAGCATATTGCTATATTGCTCTTCTAAACCACAATCCCAAATAATGTATAATATCTTGAAATAAGCAAGTCTTTTAATCCTGTAAAACACCAAACCCTTCTTATGTGAAATATCTGAAAGAACATAGGGAGGATTGGACTGTGACAGTCAGAAAAAGTCTCAGGAGGAAAAATGTTTTCTGTGGGTTGTTAAAATTACATTACTTAAAAAACAGTACATAGATACTCCAAACTTGCCCCTTTTTAGTTTTGTAATACAACAACAAAAAACCCCAATAATCATAACAAAGAATATAAATAGAGTAGATTAGAATCTTCTCTCTCAAACAAACAATAACAGCCATGGAAAAGCAGTGATGATTCTGTTAAGTGCCTACTCCCCAGCATCCTCTTCCTGTGAGCTCACAAGCCCAAAGACATTCTTAGTACTGTCATCTCCTTGTGCATGGAAATGAGCAACCAATTTTAAAACAAATAAAGGGAAAAAATGAAATTTAAAAAAATAAAACACCCAACAAACACTATAGAGGGCAAGTCTTTTAACCAGGAAATTAAAAACAGGATTTAACAAAAGCCTTAAGCATGTTTCTAATTTTGGTAAAGGACAAGACTCAGCATCTTAAAGACTTTTTGTCTGAACAGAGCTTTGAGATTTGCAGACAGACAACAGGCAATGAAAAAAATTCAACACACAGAAAAAAGAATTAAATTAGAAAAAACCCCAACCAAAATACACACACAAGAAACCCTCAAAAAACCAAAACCAAAACCAACAGAAAAATCTATTAGGATGTCAAATGCAAGGGAATGTGCTGAGAACTGGCTGTTTTTAAGACCGACGCAACTTTTAAAAGCTCGCACAGAAAAAGAGGAACTTTTTTGAGTTGATAGATGCTTTAGAGTTCTTACAAGAGAAAACAGGAAATACCTTACAAATTGTTATTTTAGTTTTTGGCAGATATTAGGGACTGACCTTTAAAGTACCACAAGAGCAAAAGGATATCCTCTCTGAAAGGAAAAAATCCTTTTCTAAGAGCTAAGCTCAATTACAGAAGCCCCTGAAAACAAATGGATGCATGGGAATGTGAATATTCATGGCTCAATTGCCCATCCAGCTCAGCTGAGATCTAATTCCAAGAGACAGGTATTTTGGCAAAAAAGCACTTGCCAACGAATTAAAAACAATATGTGGATGGAAGATGCAGGAAGCAATGGTTTGAAAAATTGGCACACAAATTCAAAACATCAGGAAACTTAATTCCTTAAAAAGGATTACCTAGGAAAACAGATTCATAATGCCTAAAACCAAAGCAAACCCCATAAAAACACCAAAAAACCCAACAACCTGGCTTTATGATGAGCCAATTAGCTTGAACTAAGATGTATGATTAAATAACAGATTTCTTTGAGATCTGCTAGTGAAAAAAATACACGGACAAGTTATGCATTAACTATTGGTACTATTCTTTGGACTCAAAGCTTCCTACATGATATGAAGGAAATCTTCCCTTCTTTCATCTCACCTTTCTTGTCATAAAGAATAGCCAAAGATTAATCAGTATATTACCCTGAGTTAATTCATTGGTGACATGCTTAAGTACTACAGACATGGAATTTAATGGGAATAGTTATGCATATTGAACAAACAAGAATGTCCAAAGCATTCAAAGTATAAAAAGAAAAGAAGTGTTTTTTAATGTAATTAGACATTAGTGTATCTCTATAAATTTGGTGATTCGGAGGAGTTACTAGTTTTTCCATAGACCACAGATATATTGATTTGTATCTCTCCAAAATGATTTTCATTTGTCTTTAAGAAAAAGATTAAAAATCATCCTTCAAAACCTTGGCAGATGCTAAAAAATGAACTTTGTTCTCTCACCCAGATGTTCTCTCCCTATTCTTTAAATAGAAGGTTGAGGGTTGGGGAACAACTGTTGTTCAGGACAAAAATCAAGCATGCTCTTAAAATTCAAGTAAGGGTTATTCAAGTATGTGCCAGGAAACCTTTCTCAATCATGGTCATGAATGACAGTTCAGGGGAAAGAGACCCCAAACAGATGCATTTATACACAGACACACACAGTCCTATGAAAATCAGTTTTGATGAAAAATGGGCTGGCATGACAGGTGGGACCACAACTCAAATATTCCCATATTTGTAAGATGTATCTTCATCTACAAAAATCAACGATTCAAGGCAGATTCAGTCAACATCTTTCACATATATCAGAGCTCAAAAAGCACAAGCAAAACAGACAAAGCAAGACAAGTAGTTGTCATACAGATTTAGCTCCAATGATACAAACTTGTTACCAAGCTAGGTTATCAGACAACAGAAGGTTTCTCCTGTCTAGTCTGTCACATCATAAAACATTAAGAAACTGTGACTCTGCATAGAGAAAAGGACTGCAATAAATAGGCTGTAGGTTCAAGGCATTGGCACCCTGACTGCCTACCAAGAGTGGAGGAATCTGTGCTGTGTCTTTGCAGCCAGCAAAGACAGAAGAAGAGAAGTGACAAGATGCAGATGGTGTCTGATCTAGTGCTGCAGGCACAGGACTTACAGGTGCAGGACTGTATTTACAGAAGTTCAGAGTAGCAGAGGCTGCTCAAAACGTATGGATGAGATTTTTGAAATGCTGGCATAACAGAGAAGGTGACAGTGAGGCAATGCTAGCTGCAGAGAAAGCATGGCACTAAGCTTGCTGGGAACAGGAAAGAGTGATGGACAGCCATTCTGTTAATCAAGATACTCTCTCCTGGGTGCTCAGCAGATAAGATGCAATCAGTTTTTCTTTGCATAACTGCTTGTGCAGGCTAAGAAATACTAAAAAAGTAACAAAATTAGGATTAAAACAAAGAGCAAAGCTACAGTATTTCTAACAGCTGCAGCTATCTCACAGAATGCATGCATTGTGGAGTTTCCACTGTGGTACCCAACAAAGATTTGTCTGATCATGGGTCTGGTGGAATCACTGACATCCTAACTAACCTGGCATCATCTGTTCCCCTGACTGATCTTTTTCTGCCATGTCCCCCTTTAGATGCTGTACATAAATCGTTCATAAAACCATAGTTGGAACCTGTCAGCTGTGTTAGAAAACCAAGTTATTCTGATTTCTTAACTAGTGTTCGTAAGTTCTGACAGCAACATTTGATTTTATTAAATGCACTTGTGCTGGCTAAAGCTTTTCAGGATACCTCCTTAGGGCTCTATTACATGTTTCAGATTGAGAATGGACTGCTTGGGATTCATTGTGTTCCTGGAAAAAGGGCTAGATTACAATGGCAGTTTTGCACAGCAGTTACCGTTAGTCTCTGCCTGAATTGCTTTTCCCCTGCAGAAGGTTAAAAACATGAAAATAAATAGAATTAAGATTGTGTTTTTTTAGAAAACGTGTAGCAATCAGGCAGAAAGGTTTTCATGTTCACTGCTAGGTACAGGATCTGATGCATGAGAAATGGTAATGAGATAACAAATTACCCATTGATTCAGACCCGCCAGTAGTGAATGAAAACCATTATGTGGTGACTGCTCTTTTCTGGGGTCTGTTTGAAGTATGTTGGTGGTCCTCATGTATTTCCTAGGAGAAAAACATCTGCTGAACAAAAACCACTATCAAAATCAATGTAATTAGCATCTTTTTGAAACTCTTGGCTTTAAGGAAGGGTGGATCTTTTCCCTGATACTGAGCTGATCTTTCTTGTGTGACAAATAGAAGCTTTCAGCTTCCAAGTTGTTTTTATTGGATAAAGAAGCAGCTTTACTTCCCAGGTCTAGCAGTTTGGCTCCATCTATTAATTTTCATATACTTGATTATATTAATGTTGGTTAATGGTTGATAGTTTCAATTAAGTCTAGAATAGTTCAATACCCAAGAATCTATGCAATTTAATGGGACTGATGTACCTCTCTCTCAAACTATTTTTAAAAATGCCAATGATGTTAAACTAGGAACAGATAATGGAGGAGTAGTATAGGGCCCACTTATAAAAAAGGCCTTGTGTATGTCACTATTCTGACATCCAGAAAAACCTTCTGGACTCAAAGATCACACAAAATTGTCAGAACAGAAGAATCTTGAGTCATTCATATAATTATGTACATTTTCAGGGGTGCTAAACATTCTTTTCCAAAGTGAGTAAAAAAGCAACATAATTGGAAAAAAAGCTTTAAAATGAAACTTAAGCATACTCCAGTATCTTCAGTATTTTCCACCTTGACCTGTTACTGTCCCATCTACACATTTTATCTTCTTTGGACTGAAAATAAATCCCACTTTGGATTAATGCCTAGAACACAACATTAAAACCAGCAACCTGGGTCATGAGATTCACGAAGGAACTGCACTTGGTTGAAACTACTGGCAGGCAAAACACACACTTGCATAAATGACAAACTGCCTACCAACATTGACTATTCTTTCTCACATTATAATGGGTATGCTGGAACACAGATAACTCGTATGGAGAGGGGAGAACTGCTCAGCCTAAACTTGCATGCAACACATGCCATGCCTGTTGGAATCACAGCATCCTAAAGGAAAGGCAAGTTTCTTGGTGTTGCTGCTCACATGCAGGGAGAATACTCTCTGCTGTTAGAGAACTAAGCTCATTTTGCCCTGGTTTCTACTATAGCCACCTTAGGGGCTAGTCTGAAATAAGATAAATTAGAGATTAAATTAATCAATGACATCAACCCCTACATCACTGAAAGACAGGCTCTCACAATCTATTTACACTGTGCTACGAGGCTTATTTTGAACATCCCAAATGCTGAGGCTTTCATTACACTGTAAGGTAAAACTCAGCTGATGGAGAATTTCTGGAAAGAGAGAGCTTTGGAGGGCAGGTGCCCACTCATGGTGTTGTAACTGTGGGGAAGCTTGGAAAGGGAAATCCAGACAAGGATACAATTAGTAGGCTTCTGGGTCATATTTTCTTAATTTGAATATATACTTCAAAATTTTATGTAATAATTCTGAATTACAAAACTTTTCACCTAATCACAAAGTTCTGGTACTTACTGAAGGGGTTGAAGGGAAAGAAGGAAGGGAAAGGGAAGAAGAAGGGAGTGGAAGACTGGAAGAGGGCACAAAGGAAAAATGAGGAAAATGAAAGAGAACGGGAAAGGGAAAAGCAAGAAGTAAACAAGGCTCAGAATCAGAGAATTCACAGTGTAATCAGTAATCTAATTAAAAAAAAGGGTGACTGAGTTCAGTAATGTACTATTGTCACTGAAGAACTACCCATGACAACTGGAATATTTTTGGTAGTGATTTTTATTTGGTTAAAATTTGCATTTTTTTGAATTGGGAAGTTTTAGATAAAGTAAAACTTGTAAAACTTGACCTTTGAATAATACTTCCCCATCCCTTATCCATGCAGATTAAAAGTTAAATTATTCCTTTCCTTCTTCTCCATAATTTTTTTGGTTTCTTCTGCTTTGCTGAACAGCAGCAATTCCAGAAATACTGTGTACTCAAGGACCATTTATAGCATGGTGGGAAAAATACTACATACTACATATAAAATGCTGTTTTAATGAGCTTTAACAAAAAGGATAAATACAGAATCAGACATCCAGCACCTCTCTCCTCTCTCTTGATGTCTCTTACATTGTAGAAGGTAAATTACAGACACATCAGAGACAAAAGGCAGTCCTAGCAAAATGTAAGCTGTTTTGCCCCTCTTTAAAGTTCCTGTGATTGAACTTGGGAAAGACCTTCCTATGATCTTGTGATCAAATGCTGCCAGACAAGAAAGCCTAACAAAAATGGCCAAGCAATGGGGCTTTACAGCTGCTAAGGATTGCTGACCAGCATAACGACATTGTTGTTGTAACAAAAAAACCAAACCTCCTGCTTTCCCAGTGCTTTCAGACTCTGAAATACCTTTCTCTGTTGTGCAGTACCATTTGAAGAGGAGAAGGGGGAGAGAGAGATTTCAATTACTCAGGAGGCTCTTGGTATTCAAAACATATAGAAACTGCTCATCATATTTTGTCCAGATGAATCACAAAGGGAAAGATCTTCACATGCTACTTCAGACACTGCACTTTCTCATGGCAGAAACCCTTCAGAAGAGTCCTCAATGCTCCTCTGGTGGTAAGGGAAGATTTACCTTTGGAAGGAGGGAGGGAAGCACCCAAAGTGGCACACAGGAAAGACCAGGGAGGAAAGGTCTCATACACTTCTTTCTTGTTATATGTACCTTACCTTTCTCATTACACTCCTTACTTCACAGTCCTTCCCAAAGGCACCAGCACCAAATTTCTCCCAGAGTGCTTAAGGACACATTAAGCACCTGCAGGCTGACTTCTGTTCACAGAAGTACAGAGAATTTTGGCCACATTTATCCTCTATTTCAAACCACCTAATTCTTTGTAAACTCTTCCAGTAAAAATGCACTTGGAGGAAACCCTCCACACACAAGCCCTGGGGAAGGAAACCCACCTGAGAGCCCCTGTAAGGCTGTCTGCCACCCAAGCATCCTCAAAGGCAGCACCCACTGTGTCCCCATTGAGGCCTGCAGGCAGCAGAGTTTAGGAACACATCACCTAAATGCTTGCTGTTTTACAGTAGTGATATAAAATGTGGGAAAAATCAATACCCAGCTTTATTGGGATATCTTCGAAGGCTAATGCCAGAGGCTTCCACTTCTGGCTGAAATATTGGGGGTCCAGAGAAGTGTGTCAAATAATATCTATTTGTAAACTGTTAAGCTTCAATGGAACTTTTTTGTTCATGTTGGCCGGAGTTTATGGGGCAAAGGTTCAGACTGAAACTTCTGACTCAAACTTCCCTATACTTTGAATTTAAAAATTTGAAAGGGTGAAAGGGAAATAATTCCTCTTGGAAAAAAAAAAAAGCAACAAAAAAACCAAAACAAACCATAATTAAACCACTTGTTGGATTAAATTGAGCAAAACACACTATGGCCTCAAGTAGTTAGTCTGTGCTCAGCTACATTGATACCCTTGCTGAAGTTAGCTTTTTAAATGAGTTTTAAACTAGCTGGCTCAGGTGTGACAAAACTATAATGCAGCAGTAGGGCCTGCAAAGCAGATGTACTCCATCATTTAAAGTGTCCTGAAGGGACTAATAAAGTAATGCAGGAGAGGAAGAAACAGGAGGAGTTGTGCCACCGCTGGCCACAGTTGATGCAAAAGCAGAATTCCTCCTTGAAATCTGAATCCCATACAAATGACTTTACAACGTTCCACGTTGTTTCATGCTCCGATTTGCATGGTTTTATTTGCTTGTTTTGCTTTGTTTTAAATTGCCAGCCCCTTAGACCTAAACAATCCGAAATTCAAGCTGTGAATCTTTCTGGCTCGTAATTTTTTCCCTGCCATAACACCTGCACAACTTGTCTGTCTCATCTTGGATTTTAAAAGTGCATCCAAAGAACAGCACTGTCCCTGGACCAGAAACTTGTCGACACTTCTGCTGATGTATGAGGCCCAACAGAATTCATTGTGTATGCTCTCAGTTATGCTGGTTGTGTAGCAGTAACACACAGAAGGCACTTTTTTTTTGTACATCAGCAAATATATCTGCCTTTGCATATAAATGGAATGGATTTGTTGAATTTGAAGATTTACATAGCCAAAGAAAAAAAATCTTCAAAGCAAAAATGCACTTTGAGTTAAAAGAAAAAATGTATGTATTAGTTTAGATAACGTGAGACACAGGTCATTGCCACTAGGTATTAATGAATGAGAAAGGAATGCACTTCTTCATTTTTGTTGCAGACTTCTGGAAATCTCAGGAAAGATATGAGAGGTGATACTGTGAGAAAATGAAACAAGGAATGATCTTTTCTCATTTATATGCCATATTGTTCTCTAGCTTCAATCTTAGAAACCAAGTGAAAGATCTTAATGCAAACTGCAGCAATGCTGGTTTATACATCATGACCTGAATCCTTGTGGTACTACAAACTCATCTTTTCAAAAGGTTTTTGCAAAGTTGCAAAGTAAAAAATATCTGTGAAAGAATTTCTTATTAATATATATACATATAAATCCAGATTACAAAAGTCAGTATTTCATAATATGCTTATTTAAAATGCAAAAAGATATCGTTCTTTTCCTAAGAACTTGCAGGGCAGTACAAGCTCATATAAAACAGAAATAAACATTTGGCACATCAGATCTTTGATGCAATCCCTTCCATCATCTTTACATATTTTTTGGAAAAGCAGGCAGTACTCTGTCTTCTCTCAGAAATTCCCTGAAGAGCACAAACTATGTGATTATGCACTGATACACAGCTCCTATATTCTGACAAATTAACTCATATTATTTCAAGAAATGAGTGTCTATCAGCTATTGGGGTTTACTTAGTGAATATCTTGTTCCTTATTCTGCTATTTAAAGAAAGTCTTTGCTTGAGAAAAATAGAAATGAGATTAAGTCTTGAGAAGATGGGAACATTTTCTTTTTTTCTAGGAAGTATCTCTTATCTTTAAAGAACACACAATCTTCAAATTCCAAGAAATCTAGGAAATTCAGAATGGATCTTTGCAGCAAGGCATGGAATGTGTGCTATGAAACCAGAAGCATCTACACAGATGTCAGCACAGCAGGGACAACTGAAGGTTACATAAATATAATTCTGAAGAAAAAAAAAAAAGCAGGAGACAGTCCAAGAAACACATGATTTCAGTATAATCACAACCTATTGGAGATCCATAGTTGAAGAGTTGGTACAGGCTGAATCAACTACAAGCAATTCTTGGCTGAGTACCAGAAGAAAGGGGCAAGGGCAGGAGTCTCTGCTGGAGGTATGTGACAATCATGGCTCTAAAAGGGAGAGCAGAACGTGCAGAATTGATGAGGTTGGCCACAGCACCAAAACCACAAAATAAAGCCACGGAGACCTAATGGGAGAATTGCTTTCAAAGCAAAAGGTTTGCTATTTTCTACTAATTTAGTACCCACCTGGAAAGTTCATCTTTATGGCCTTCTCCTGCAAACTCTATGTTTGTGATGTCCAAAAAATGAAACTATTTCCTTAGGGAAAGTCTTCTGACAGCTGTGTACACCACTGAGGCACCTCTTAATATCCATCATAGAGCCCATTCTGCCACTGAGCAATATGTGAGAGAGACCTGAGCTGGGGATTGCCACCTGCACATTGCTGAGGATGTAGGAAGCACATGGGGTCCAGAGAAGGAGGAGTTACTCTGGGCTCATGGTCATCAGAAGGACTCAAGCAGGACAACAACAGAAGCAACTGAAGATTTTAACTGTCAAAGATGAAGAGTGGGAGCTGACAGAAGTGAAAGGGATGTTTAGAGGGTTTGAGATGTAAAAAAATAATTCTGCTAGCAATGATCTGAGCATGTATATTTGTGGAGCACAGAAAGCAAAAGATAACAGGGATTCCATAAAAAATTGCAGTCAAGAATTAGAAATAGGATAAACAAAGAGAAAATGCATTAAACAGTTACTTTTTACAGAGGTCTTTACATGGATTGTGTTTTCTGATACAGTAGGGAAGGACTTATATACTGCAGTCAGCAGATAGCAATGAAAACAGTTACAAAACCTTCTTAAAAGATAGATAAGATAGAAGATTTGCGTAACATTAACACCATTTACTTTAAAGGAACTCAGGATACAAGTTTGGGAATTTGGGTTTTTTGAATAAAGGATAACAATCTAAAGGTAACAATATGTAACAGTAAAAACCCTTTTTAAACTAGTTGCAGCAAATATTAGCAGTACCAAACCTAGCAGAATGCCCTTTATACTGTTTAAGTTCTCTGTAGCACTCAATAAATGTTTTAAGCTCATTACAAAGCAGTTTCCACCTTTGGCTGTTGTTTTGTCTTGTCTAAAATGCCAAATAAATATATACAGAGAGCTAGATAGAGAGAGACACAGATATTTATTGTAATGTATTATTTACCCTGATACAGTGAGATAAATTCCCCAAGCATATAGTTTTGGAAGAATTTTTCAGTGTTTTTTGTACGTAAATGAAGAGAAAATGAAATAAAAATATAATGCACCAAACTAAGATAAAGAAGCCAAAAAGGTATGAAACAAAACGTTTTAATTTCATTAAAAAAAAAGAAAAAATTACAGCATTACCAATGACAAACAAGATGTCATTTGTTCATCCACTAAGAGAAAAACAGAATAAAATGTTGCTACTATCCATTGCACAGGTAACCTTCAACTGGAATATTCTTGTCTTATGATCATTTCTGCCAAAATCTTCTAGCAAACATGCTGCTCTATGTACATTATTCCATGCTGACAGTCTGCTTCTCTGAAGCAAGTATTAGGTATTTGAATTTACTCTCCATGGCCAGAGAATCCAAGAGATGACCTGAGAGAAATATTTAAACTACCGAGGGAGGGAGAAAATATTCACTCATTCTGGTGAAATGAGTCTGTAAAAATGCAGTGCTTGGGACCATTTCAAGAAAAAAATGCACGGCAAATAATGATTCAAGCAAGATAAAAGGTATTTGCAAATACATATGTATTGTTCCAGACAATTTCTTTCTGTTTCAGAGTTTCTGCTCTAGCAAAAGTCAGTCCCAAAATGCCACAGTAGCTTTTTACTTATGGGGTTCTTAACTTACAAAAGAAAAGTACTTGCCTCTTCTTTCCTTTTGTCAGATGTTTGTAACCTGTCATTGAAATGAGCAACAAAAGCCACACAGAGCTTCTAGAAAAGAGGGAGATCTTTGACCGTACATTTCACCACTCAGATATCTGACTTTTCTGGACTTTTTTCATGAGATAGGAACTAGCCCAATGTCCTCTGATGACCAAAAGTATTTACAAAGCCAATGGAATTTAGGGAGATCTAGAAAATGATGTGAGGGAGTATAATGGAAGTAGTGATAGAGGATAATGTCTGCAATTGAAGCATGTTCCTGTGAAATTCTGGAGAGAAAAGTAAAAGCTAGTTAAGACTTTGCAGTTATTAAAAAAGAGAAAACTAAGCTTTTTCAAAGACATCCAAGGATATTGGGAGCTGTGCAAAAGCTCTTGTACCCTATGGTTGCCCATCCAAACAGAAATCAATCGGATACTGCCAGTAAAGATGGGAATTTTTACTTTTATTCAATGACTGTAAAATGTGATAGATTAGCAGCTGAATATCTAAAACGTCCCCTATTCACCAACAAAAAGAGATGAAGTACTGAAAGACTAAGGGTGAGCAACATTTATCATTAATAGTGCCCTTCACATCTTGATGGAGACATAGAGAACTCAGCCTGATTCATTCATTTTTTGAATCCCAGAGTAGCAATATAGGACCTATACAATAGTTTCACGTCGGGTGTACTCTCTGTGGAAGAAAAGAAATCCAATAGGTACCATGGTCTACTTATCTCAGAAAAACAGTGCTGATAAAGGGAAAACAAAAACAAACACAAAACCCACTAAAAAAATAATCACTCATAGCTACTCAGAATATTATGAAGTTTACACAGAATCTACCAAGCACTGAGAGTTTGCAGTTTTCTCAAGACAACTTTACTTTCTCAGTGTGAAAGAAATGCAAAGATATTAACTAATTATTTATGGGACAACCAATTATTTTGTATTGTATATCTAAGGCTGAACATCATTAAATGCTTAGTAGTTGAGCAAGCAGGACAGTGAAGCAATTCCCTTTGGAACAGAGAGAAGCCAAGGAACTGGACAGAGCAGCACCCTTAACAAGAATTATTCACTAAAATAGACACAATACTGCACAATTTATTTAGGCATTACACAGCACCTTTGACCAACAAAATGTTCCAAGTGTCAGAAAATAACCTTTACATTGTCTCTGGCTTGAAGTAGAATGGTCTGCAGCTGGAAGTGCTCAGCTCTACAATTTTAAGAGACAACAAGCAGACAGCAGCTGAAGCTAGAAAGGAATGATGTACTTTTGCCATGGAAACATAAAGACCACTGAGCCTCCATAGTGCCCTGTGTGCCTTCCTTTCCTTGCAGATGCAACATTTCTTTACCCTTTTCTGCCATGTTGTTGGCCTGTATCAGCTTAGATATATGACTCCTGGCTGGACTCAAACATCCAGGTATATAACGAGTCTCCTGTAATTTCTATCTTATTTTTAAGAAAAGCAAAAAACATCCAATGAAATTTACATCTTTGTTTCCAAGGAAACGCTTGTTGGGAAAAAGTTCTGTATTTAAAATGAATGTTTGAGATAATACTTGGTGAAGCTTAGCGACACTCCATGGTAACTTAGTGACAGTCCATGGTTTAGTCATTAGGAAAACCAGGGCCATGGTAACCAGTCTTTCTGATGGGCTGTTTTTAGCATCACATGAAAGCTACCTACTACAGTCCATCTTCCACTGTAACTTGGTAACCAGGCAAAGCCACCTCACAATACAAAAATACTTTAATCTACAGACATGTTTTTCTCACACACATAGCTCCCACTGTGTCACCAGGATCACATCTACCAAAACGATCCATCTGGTCCATAATCCCACTGCCTCAGGAACCAGGGTTGTGCACAAGTGGTCTGCAGTCAGGCTGATGACTTTCCTGATGGGCCTCACACAAACTTCTATGAGATGGCAAACCCAAACTAAAATATCAGAGCTTGGGTGAGAGAAGGTGTGGACAAAAATGTAAAACCCTCCTAGTTCACTGCTACACCTGAAACAAATCCAGCTGAAAATCCTAAATCAATTTAATTTAACCCTCAAATGATTGATTAATCTTCTCTCACAATAAGATCATGTCTTTGAGCAGCAGAGGTTAGTAACAGATAGTGTTGCATACTTCCGCTGATGTTCTTCAGTTCCTCATTTTTTAACTGAAATCCATAAAGAGGTCACAGCAGTAACTAGAGATTATTTTCTTTCTATGCCAATTACTGAGATGCTGTGAGGGTAATTTTCTGACTCTGATTGTAATTTTCCAAGTGCACTGGGAGATTTGATTTTCCTTCCTTCTCCACGCAGGAAGATAAGCAACTGCTAGGAGGGGGATAAAGCAAGATGATTCTATCTTTGCTGAGAGGCTTAAATACAGGTTTATAGCACAGATGAATAAAGTGAGTAGAAGCTCTAACAGAAAACTACATGAAGAAGAAACTAGGACTGAGTGTTTTTCCACTGGATCAAGGGTAAATGATTGAGAGTGGCCAGTACCACTTCAATCGGCACAACTACTCAACTGATCATGTTTGTCCTCTGGCTTCTTAAGAAGAAGAGGAATTAATACATTTTTTTTTTTTTAAAACATGGATTTGAAAAGTGCCCTACTCTAATAATGAGGCATAAATATTCTCTTTTATGTGGATCAAATACTCGATGATAATTTCTAATTATCTGTGTTTGGAGTTACAAAATCTGTCCTCCAAAAACAGAGGACAAAATGAGATCTCACAGATATCTACTGCATATTTGAGTGAGTTCAGTTACTCATTTAGCTGCTTTTTCCCAAGCTGTATTATGCTTTATCTGCATCTTTACCTGTACCTCAGGTAAATGAAAAGTCTTCAAATAGTTACTTCCCAGCTCATTCTTGCAACTAAATGCCATCTGATCACAACAATCACAAGAGAGACACAGTAGACAATTTTCCAACACGGACACCTCCTTCAGGAACTAAGAACTGATTCATGTCTTTGGAGATGGCAGCAAAAGTTATAACCATTAAAATAAAATTTCAATGTATCTCTTCAAATAAAAGTAAGTAATCATGCTATTTTATCAAGACTCCTATTCTAATGTCCTACATTGCTCATGTTGAATACCCAGAATATTCCTGACTAATTTAAAATTAAAGAAAAGGAAATTCTGTTCAGCTTCTAGCCCTCATTCTTTACCATGCAGCCTTTTTGTCTCAAGCAGACACTGTAAGAATATTCTGCTTCATTTCTGACTCAAATGATGTGTCCTCTCTGAGACAACAAGGAACATGACCACAAAGCATGCAGGTTACAATGTCAAAGCTGCATTTACTAATTCTTTGCTATTCACACTCTTTCCATTGGGTGTTGCTATGATATTAAATAGATTACTACTGGGACTCAATGTCTGCATACAGAAAGGCATGCCAAAGGTTTAAGGTTTCTGCCTATGTTGCTTTGCCCATTGTTCTGTTCAGCCTGAGTCTGTTCTACTTCAAAAAACTTGGTGATGTACTTCATTAGTTGGTGCTGAGAAAAATTGTCAATGACTACTTTTGAAAAAGAAATCCATAAAGTAGACTCTTTCAGCTTGTACTAAAAGTTTTATACTCTTTCATTAAGGTGATCTGACTAAAATTTAGATGTATATTGCAGCATTCACTTACAGTACTCAGTAGCTCTGCAGATGGCTCTCTTTTAATTAGAGTATTTAGTGCATCTTCTGCATAAAGAATCAGGCAATGAATAAGGAGGAATTTAATGAAAGTAACTAAAAAAGGAAATGGTTTAATGGAAGTTGAAAATTAAAAAAAAAAAAAAAAAGATATCTTATAATGCAATTTCCTGCATTATAAGGATTTCCTACTCTTTAGACAATCCAAGGAAGAAATCTTTGCAGATCTGTGGCCTCAGGGAGGTCTTGTCAAGCACAGAGAATCAGGCAACTTATCAGTAATCTTTGCACAGGTGATGACCACACGGATGACAACTGAAGATTTCAAAAGCAAGATACAGTCTGGAACTAGGCTTTCATTGCAGCACACACCACTGGATGTATTCTATTGATATCATCAGAAAATGACAGCATTACATTAAGTTATGGCACACACAAATGGTGTAAAATCACTTCCTATTTGAAATACCCTGAGTTAGTAACTAGAAACACTATCTAGTAACTATCTAGTAAGTAATAAAAAGCTATTACAACCTGGAATCCTGGCTATTTTTTCCTCTATAATGCAGTTGCTGATATAGTTTTTCTGAGGTTTGTTAGAAAAGCACCAGCATTTACTTACATGGACTTTGCTCTAATTAGAAAAAAATCACACACAATATGCACATTAAAAAGGAAAAAAGAAACTATAGCAAGACAACATGATTTTAGTATGTGGCTAGATTTACTGCTGTCAAACATAAATGATTGAATAATACTAACTTTAGCAAGGAAAAAATTCTTATGATAGGCTATAACCAGGAAAGCTGTATGTCCTCCTAGCAGGGCCAGCACAACCCCCTCTCAACATAAATACCAGCACTTCTGTATTCTAAACTCTTCAGTGATTTTTAAATTTCATAATTATGGCCAGACTTACCTGGTAGACCAGGTGGGGTTTTCAGGTATTTGCCGTTAAAATGTTGAATTACTACTTCACATTTTTCCGTAGACTCCATTCTGGAAAAAAGAAGAGGGTGGGATGGGGGAAGAAGCAACCCATGTTACTAGGCTGTTCTGAAAGTGCTCAGTCAGCAACAACAAAAAGCACAAGGATTAAAAAAAATAAAAAAAGGACAAGCGCAGATGCTGAGAGAAATCTTCAAAGCTGTTCTTGGTGACTTCTGCTGAGAAACTGTTTGAGCTCATTATGGTACAGTGTGGCTTGCAAGGAGGACCTGCCACCCTCAAAGCCCTGCAGCTGTGCTCCTGGCTGTGTGTGAGCCACAGTAGTGTCAATGAACAGTCCCCTTTTGGCTCTGGGGATCACCCTGAACAAGGACATTCTTTATGCTGTCACGTGCTTCTTGGAAAGGCAAAGGACGTGTTTCTAGATGCTCAGTGGATCCATAATAACTTCAAATGGCATGAAAAAAAACCCCAAACAAACAAAAACAAAACAAAACAAAAAACCCCAGGATTTGGAAAAGAACCCAGAGGATTAAGCAACAATTATTTAAAGGATTTCAGTGTTAAAAAAATAACCTGAAAAGACAGATTGTATTACAAAACCAAGACAATACATAAATGAATACTAGTAAGTCAAATTTTGGGGGAAGATAATAATGTACAAGTAATACCAGTAGGTGACATGCCTTACTGTTCATCTTATATTGCCTCAAGAAAACTTTAAGCACACAGACATTAAAACATTATCAGTGAACTGATACATTTATGATTGAAGGAACTGTAAAGAATACAAAGCTACTAGTGAAATCCCAAACCACGGCTATACTACATCTGGGAATTCAGTCTTTCAGGACTTTAAATCAACTGCACTCTAGTCCAGAGAGCAGGTGACTTTGCTACAGTTTGTACATAATATTTGAAGAGTGGAAGGAGTGAAGTGGAAAGCTAATAAGCAAGCAAAATCATACTGCTTTTGTTTTTCTTAGAAAAATTGTGTGTAAAACCCATGTTCTAAGGCTCCTTCAATTCACCAGTGCTTACCTGTAGGTAATCTTTTTAATTAACTCCATTGACATAAATACTGCTTATTTCTCACCAGTCTAGATCTTTTTTAAAATTAATTTATCTACCACTCTTCCTGTCACATTGCTTTGGGAAATATAACATGCACTTCATGGGCTTCACAGACAGTTTAGAACAGCAGTTTGTCTCCTGGATATGAGTTTGCCAGAGTTCAGAGGACCACCCCATCATCTCCCAAAAATAACAATAATTTGAAAAACAAACAAACAAACTCTAGTTGTCCAATTAATTCCCTGTTCAAGTCAAAGTCTTTTTGTCAATTTTTTTCAGTTTTTGTCAGATCAAGTCATTAAAAATTGCTCCTTCCAGACTGTATCACTGCATATCATGTGGGCTGGGACAGTTCAAGAAGCACAAAGACAGCAACTTAGATTGTTCACTTCGGCTTCATTCAGATTTAACTAAGTAAATGTCTGCACTGAACCTTTAGAGACTCTTGTCTCTGAAAGACTAAATGCAATAAAAGTCTGCTTTCTGTAGCTGCAGGTGCTTAGTGTCAAACCATGTTATGTTGCACCATCCAGCAGCGACAATTTCATTTTAATACATGGGGTACATTTTAACAAGCCAAAGCAGTCCCTGCAAAGAATGCAATATATAAGCTGCCAAGTGAAAGAGACTCAGTGCACTTCGTGCATTTTATGTGGGAAGAGAATAAAAGTGAAACCCACAGTGTTCTGGGATAAAAAGGCCATCATTCGAATAGCACTCTGAAAAAGAATGTGTGCATTTTCTTCTCAAGTTTCACAATTAACAGCTCTCAAATGCTACTGCTCACTATCTGTAATCTGGCACACGCTTGGCCTGAAACTGACACTGGCATTAAACACTCAGTTTGAAAAGGCAGCACAATAGACAAAGCTGTCTGTACACGTTCCCTGAGTAACAACTGAATCAATCTATCACTGGTCTCCCATACCTGAGGCCCTGCCTGCTTTGTGCAACGTGTGCCTGTGGGGAAGATGTTCCTCCTGGTCATGCTGAGGCAGAACTGGCAACCTGAATCTACCCCAGGGTCACCCAGATACTAATTATAATTTTCGCTTGCCCACAACATCTGTTGGTTGTGGTTTTTTTCAGTTGCTTTTTTTTTTTTTTTTTTTTTTTTTTTTTTTTTTTTTTTTTTTTTTTTTTTTTTTTTTTTTTTTCCCTGAGGAAATAACCCAATTTGTGTTCTCCAGGCTGGTTAGCTCACTGACTCAGAAATAGGGTTATGGAGCAATGGAGGAATCAGGACTATTCCTAAAATTCTCTGATCTTGCCAACACAAGGGCTTTGGTTTAAGTGTAGTTAAAACTCTGATCAACATCAGCCACTTGGGTGGTAGTTCCTCTGGCAGGCACCAACCCATAAGTTACATTCAACAATTCAGACAGTCCTCTTTCTCTTCTTGCTTGTTTTACCAATAAAGACAAGCCATACCTGGGAAGAGGCTCAACAGAAACACTTTTCTTAGGTCCACACTAATAAATTCTACCTACTTTTTCTTCAAAAAGCTGTGGTATTCCTGTATTGTAGAATGCATTTGAAAACTCAGGGGAGAAAGATAAATTATGCCTCTTGCCATTCATTTATTCTTTGACTGACAGAGAAAGGTTTCAAAACATTGGTTGAGACCATTATTTAATAAAAATATAATTAACAGGAATGCTATATGTGAAAAGTTCAGACTCCAGGGGAGAAGTTTTCTCTAGAAAAATGTGATTGGAGCACAGGTAAACCTGGAGGAAGAACGCTCTTAAATACATTTTTTAGTGTTTTGTTTTGCTTTTTTTTTTTTTTTTTTTTTTTCTTAATTGATAGAACAAAACTGTGGCAAATTATAATATTCTGGAGAAAAGATATAGAACTTAGATGCTTCAAAACCTTCTATTGAAAGACACAGATATTCAACCTGCCTTCTGGAAAGCAGAGGACATAACCTTCTCATGGTAACAGAAATTTGCCTTGATCAGATCATTCACAAAGTATAATTTTCAAATTCTCTTCAACAGTATTTTTTTGGTGCTGATCCTAAGCGGATCTTAGATAATAATTCATGGTTAAATGCAATTTCGAGATTACTATAATGCACCTTAGTATTATTTTGAGTCAGGAAATGAACTGCACAAATAAATTATCAAAGCCAGAGGCCAGGTTGTTATGATATTTTTAAAGGTACTGGTAACAACCTAAACTAAAGAAATTACCAAAATTATGAAAATTTCATTTTCACCTGTATCTGTACATCTCCAGGTTCTGGAAAGTAAAGTTATAAAGTTCCCAAACTCATTATGGGTAACTAGGCTATCTATATTCCATCCAACTGCAAATGAAGTGAATTTAAAAAGAATTCTGAAATGGAAGACTGTTTTCACTGTTTTATTTCTAGCCATAGTTTGCAAATTTAAGATATCTCAGTGAAAAACGGGTACTTAAGCAAGTATCAGAACAAAATAATTTGATGTTCGCATAGTGCTATTAAATATTTATTTTAGGTAATTTTAAAAATTATATTACTCTCTATATAGGCCACAGTGGCTGCAAAGTAGTCATTATGTGTTGTTATAAGTAATAGGGAACATTTACCATTAAAAAAAAAAAAAAAGGATTTTTTAATCAAAACGAAAGCTTTTACACATGCTTATTCTGAAGACTGACACAGTGTCAAGAAACAACTTAATAAATTTTATATATAAGGAATAATGTGAAGACTACATAATTATTATATGAGAAATATTCAATACCCTGTAATTATCAGTTAGTGGTAAAGTGTGGGTTTGGTTTACATATACCCTATACTCACTTTGCTTAATAATAATAGGAAGAAGAAGAAGAAGGAGAATAATTACTATTCTTTTAATATCCAGAGTAAATATTTAAAGATTAAATTGTTACTACCACATTTATGTTATGATCATCATATGAATACTGTTGTTATAAGAGCAGGAATAATAAATCTTGAGGGGTAATATTTTAGAGCATTTTTCAAAGATGGAAGTAGGTAGCTAGTAGCAATATTATACAGTGGAGGAGTCCAAAGAACTGAAGCCATAATGAGAGTATAGACTGGAGCTGTGACAAGAAACAGATAAATTCGAAAGAGAAATTAGGCAGAAACATTTAACTGCAAGGAAGATTATCCACTGGTATACATGAGATAGAAAAGAGGTGACACTTTTCTGTCTTCAGAAAGTCTTCAAATCACTTTTGAAAGGTGTATTTTACTAAAAGATAGGTATTATGTCTGCATTAGGTAACTGGGTGTACTTCAACTGACATAAAAGCGGCCAGAGAAAATGATCTTCAGGTCTTAAATATTCTAAAGCTAGAAGACAGGTTAGATTAGTATGAAGATTTCTTAGCACCTCCTTATGTTTTATTCTTCATCATTCTGTAACAACATGTTCCCTAATTCTTTCATTTATTTTGCTAATTTAATTCCAGGAATTCTAAGACCCATCCTAAGACCGAAGCTGCAACCTTTTCAGCTGGAAAGAGATTGCTTCAAGATGTTAATGCTTTTTGGTTTGAATCAATTTTATGCTGGAAAAACTGTTCCTACTGTCATTTACAGCCTAGGAAGATATATTAATTTTTTGCTCATAGACTATACCTTTTCCCAGCTTGTCTTGCCTGTATATTCTTCATGTTCAGTACTGTTTGCATGAACAACAGGAAACTGTTTACTATTTTTGATGAATATACAAAACCTGAAGAAACCACCCCAGGAGAGGATGACAGGATAGGCTCCCCTTCTCTGAGGATATGGTTCATACTACACCCTGCAGCATGACCCATTATGCTAAGGTGTTTTAAGCTGAGTGTCTCTGCACAGAGCCACAGTGGTCTCCATTGAGAAACCTCTTTGTTTCAGAAGAAATCCAGTATGACTAAATTACATCTATGGTATCCTGAAAATTTCCCAAAGATGCACAGCTTCCTTTGGGGAAAAGAACGTGGAAATTAAAGGCTTGGTTTTCTCGTTTTGCTTCTGTGGAAACTGGAGCACATCCATGTTTACTGCAAAACTTCTATAAATAAATTAATGATCCTGTGGGGGCTCAGAATCTTGCTTCCCATTTTCTGTTGCTCCCTTTCACTTGGTAAGTCAAATAGTGTTTCCAAAGATTAAATTTAGAGCATATAAAACACAGACAAGCAGAAGATAAGTTTAATAAAACATATATAGGCAGAGAAAAGCATCCCATTGAAAGCTCCTCCAGAAGAACAAGGTAGGGAAAACACAAGAACAAAGCTCTCCAAACAAAATAAGTAAATGCCCCACTACAGACCTCTGAGCTCTATCACAAAAGGGTGGAAGTATCTCCTCACTATAGCCTTTTGGTCTGAGATGATAAGAGGCAGCTAACTGAGAATTTCTTGACTTTGGTTGTTTGCTGGGAACAGCATCATAACATTCTTTTATGACAGTTTGTGTTGGACAAATTTTCTCATGTTACTGGAAAAGAATAGTATGAACATTCAGTCATTTCCACCTAGACCCAGGCTGATTTATGCTACTGTCTTCACAGTCTCAGGTTAAGTATTATACTGGTGCCTGCCAGCAGAGCAATACTTGACTGTCTGACTGTCAGCATTTCCATCATAAATTTTGGTTTTCAGAGGCTTATGACTCTGTTGTAAAATGTCGCTTGGGGGGTGAATCTTGCAAGGTCGTTTTAAATTACAAGACAGCAAACAAAATGAAAAAGTTAGTGGTGTCTCTTTCTTTGTACTTTATCATTTAAAAGGACTTATAAAACACTTGCTCTGCTCTTCAGTTGAGTATAGTACACATACGCATGGTATTATCAGTATTACTATCTCTATAGGGAATATACTTAAATAATACCTGACTAATATTTTACTGTGGGGTTATAAAATGCAATTTTCATTTCATTGATTCAGTGGTATCAGTAAGCCCCTGCCCACGGTGTATCTCAACACCTCCTTGCTCCCTTTTCCACATCCCAAGGAGTTCATCAATTAAACTCACAGTACCCTAGCCTTGGATCTAGAAATTTGTTCAGACAAATTATTTGATGGCTTACAACTTTCTTTCCTTGTTCCTTCCTCCTGACCATTAAGGGTTTCATAACCATTTTCATGTTATGGAGTCCCACTGATACACATTCTGGCATTCTGCTCTCTCTGGAATTTGCTTCTCCCTGAAAGTGCAGCTCCATGCTTGGCAATTTTTTTAAGGATGTACTGAGTCTACAGGTATTTGGTCCAAGTTGCAGCACCAGATGGAAATAGGAGGGTCTTAGAGATATATTCTCCCATCAGATCTCCACAGCACCCTGCAGTGATTCTGTGAGCCCCTTCCACAGAGGCCTTTCAATGGAAATTTATCACCCCAGGCACTGGGACATTTTTCAGCTATTGCACAAAGCCTTTTGAGGCATGTTTGGGATTTCCAGTTTCATTTGAGATATCCAATTATAAAGCGATTTCCTATGTAAGATGCAGGATGTAACAGATCATTCTACTGGCTGAAAGCCTGAATGATCCTAGAGAACATCTAAGCCTGCACTACCATCCCAGGTGATGGATTTATTCTACCAAAATTGAAAGCACCTTTTCAACTACCTTCAACTAAACATTTAAATAGGGAAGAACAAGCATTTCCCCTCTTCACAAATGCATCCTTAAACTGCCTGGATATTTTCTATCCCCTGATGCTGCTGACACTTCTCTGCCTCCAAAGTAGCACCACCACTGATCCTGAGAAGTCTTCCTCTAAACATTCCCCCTTTCATTTAGCAAAACAGCAGTGCTGCTTTGGCTCCATTTTGACTGTATTACTTCTTTATCTTCTAACAACTTAATATATGGAAAGCACTTTTTATGGTCCTGTGGAAAGCCAGGTCTTCCAGCACAAACGTATCTCTTTATAAGTGATAACAGAGCCTTAGGGTGACATTAAAAGTTTTTCTCCATGCTTTCAGTACCTTCTCCTATCCTGTAATTTCAGACTCCCTCAGAGACCTCACTATTTCTGATCTGCTTTTTAGTTACATCATCAAACATTGCTACTATCCTGTTTCCAAAACATAAATCATAAGCAATCAGCTTTAAAAATTATATCTAAAAAAGAAAATCTTCAAATTCAGTTTCTATGGCTTTTTGGCTTTTTTGGGGGGGCTCTTTTGGAGGATGAAAGACTATTTTTAAAGACAGTTCTAAGCTCTGAGGAATCCACTTAAACTTTTTAAATGAAAGATCAGGTGCTGAAATCATTAGACAACTCCCAGCAACAAGGATTTAAGAGAAACACCTACAATTTTAAGTCCTGTGATCAAATCTTGTACGAGGGCAACAGCACTGTCCCATTTCATCGTCGTACGTGCAATCTTCCAACAGGCTGAATTCGAAGCTTCTCTTCTGCAGACACTCCTTTTTCCAATGCCCTGCCTCTAGTAAGTATTTCTACCTTCTTCTCCTCCTCCTCATAATTTCTGTCTCTCTGCTGATAGCCTGTGTCTAGTCCCAGCTTCTGCTTGCTGTTGTCGGCAGAAACCCATGCTGCCAAATGACGACTGCAACACAAGTCCCACAGAATGTCAGCTCCCATGGAGAGCCTGGAGCCAGGTAGCTTTGAAGTACAAGGCCCAGGGAAGGGGCAAGGCAGAGGAGGGTGTCCAGAGGCTATGGCAGTTTCTTTTCATAGTCTAAACCTTCCTTTCTCTGGGCCCTTGCTCATAACTCCCTTCCTCAAAATCTCCCCTGGGGTGTACCTAAGCACAGTTGGGTTCAAGCCACAGTAAAATGCTCTGGAACGCTTTGGGAAAATCTGTTCAGTTGCTTTTGAGGGACGCAAAAGAAAGGAAATACTTTCACAACTTAAGAACTAGAGGTAGCTTTGAACATGCAATCGGTAAAGGAGGCTGAAAAATGTGTCCAGACACTGCTCAGACAATTTTGATCCAAGAACATTTGAAGGTACCCAGGTTATAAATGATTAAGGAGCCACCTGCAATACTATGAAACTGCTATCACACCCATTTAGGAGAAAAATCTGGCAATAGCTGTCTACCATAAGCCTTCACTTCCAATTTCTTTTTTAATATACACATTTTGAGACTGACTGTTCACATAATTGGGCAGTATCAAATGTGAATTTTAATCTTCATAGAACTTAATAACACGAAACCACCAAATTTCAAAATGGCTGGATGTTGCATCATTTTAGCATAATCAAAGCTAACTTTTTCCCCCTTGCTTCTGTGTCTCATTTAAGGGCTATACTAAGCAGCATAGTACATTCAGCAGGCATGATATATTGTGATAAAAGGCCCCAGGTCAGAAGATGTGATAGCCAGGAACACCACACAGGTTACTGCTTTGAACTTAATTTGGACTGAAAAACAGCTGCCATCCCCTACCTATACCATACATATACCCCCTCAGTGTGTGCTCACACTGTAAGCACACCAGAATGAAACCTTCATGATTACAAATAAAGCTAAATTCATCTATTTGAACATGCAGGAAAAAATATCAAATAACTCTTTATTACAAGAAGAGGGTCAGGTGGTCATGCAATTAAAGCTTGTTCTCATAATTCTGCAAAGACAAGAGTCAACATTCAGCTATGGTTATAAAATCCTGACCTCACTCATGCAGGTTTGTTATCAGCTGTATATTTTGATGGAGCAATGGTTTCACCCCTCTGTCATTTGCATGGTGAGTTACACAACCTTCATGTTAGATCACTAAAGGTTTTTTTGAAATATGTTACATAATTAAATGTTTTCAGAAACAAAGTCAATTTTTAAAAATGCGTGTTTATCCACGAGCTATGCTAATCTATATTTAGTGAGCTAGAAAATTTCATGTTATTATCTGCAAGACTGCATAAGGAACAGCATTCTCTTTCAGCTTACATGTTTTGCCTTTATCCATTTCCTTTTGAATTCAGACAATATTATCTTATTCTTTGAGCATGATGATCTTTCACATCAAGGGCAAAGGTAACACTACATTGTCACTTATCTTGCAAGATACCTTCTTAGCATACAGTACCCCATTTTACTCAGTGGTGTTATGACATGAACTCAAGTGCTGTGATATACCAAGATACAGTATATTTCAAGAAAATCTGCAAGATGACTAAGTCATTTTGCCTCCTCTGCAAAGCACAATGTTATGAATATTCTGTAGAAACAAATACTTGGGATCTTTTCTTCCTCTTCTTTTGAAGCAGAAGACTGATTTACAGCACAATTGCAAATTTCTCTTATTTGTTTTTTAAATGCCTTTCTATATATAGCACTCTATTGCTTGGCTTTTCAAAATAAACTATTTCATTTAAGAATGCTTCAAGCTGAAGATAATCTATGTAAATATTCCCTGAGGGTAAACATGGAAACTTGTCTATCTGTACGGACAATGAAGTACATGGTAATAATATGTTGCCCATTCTGACAAATAGCTGACTACTCTGACAGGGCTCGTTATATGCAAATATTTCTTCTCTAAGCTCTTCTCATAGGTGTGAGTTTCCTGTGCTTTCAAGGAAGCCAAGTTTCTTCACTTACAGTTTCTCCCCTTTCCTCTTCCAACTGCTAAATTCACATTTTTCTGTTGCAAAATCTTTGCTTAACATTAAAAGTTTCTTCACCAAATGTACACTTTTGGCTGCAAGATATTTACTATTATCCAAATTCAATACTGCCTGGATTGCTCACTGTTCCTAGCAATTTTTATTTATGTACACATATCATACAGTGAACTACCCTTTACAGCAAATAAATTAACATCCTTCAGCATGGTTTTCTTCAGCCCAGTGGAAAGAACAGACACATGATCTGGTATAGGTGCTGCTCTGCATTTTTCATAGCTATGGGCCTTCAGAGTTATAGAATGAAGAGCATTTGCAAAGGACCAAAGCCAAAAAAGTGTGCATGAATCAAAAAAGCATAAAGGTTTCACCTGGCAAAGCCGACTCCTCTGCTGACTCCATTAGCATCTCTTAATATTCTGGTGGAAATGACATGTCCAAAGGGTTTCAGCATATTCTCCAGTTCCTGCTCATCCATGGAAACAGGTAAATTTGAGATGTATAGATTTGTGGGATCTTGTTCTTGTTGCTATGATAAAATAAGAGAAATTCTCAGTTAGGCTTAGCACAACAAAATAGCTCATACAACAAGGCTACTCAAAATAGGACCAAGCCAAGAACATATTCCATTACAAGCAAAGCTGGGCAATTTGTTCATGATGACAACATATTTGCCAAATTTCTCCAAACCCTCATACATTCACCTAATTCTGTGGGTGACTGCTCTTACCGGACTCAGTGACCATACTCATTTAAAGAAAATTAGTTTCACGCACAAGCCTTCTTGGGTTTGTGTCCTAATTTAGCAAACAGATTGTGAAGAAAATATGGTTTCTGTGAACTGGTCGCTGTTACATAAATAAAGAAAACTCGACACATGTTTCAAGCAGATGTACTTTCCAGTCTGCAAACTTCCCATTCACCTGGTTCATCAGGAGCAAGGTACTGCATCAAAATATCTTACAAAATAAAGCCTGTAGTATGAATAATCAAACCAAACAATTTCAAGACAGCCTTCTCATTCTATTTCTAATTTTTAAGCTAACTTTCCATTTTGGTAACCATTCCAACTTCTATTCTTGGTTGCTGAACTACTGCATGGAAACATGAAAGAGGCATAGATGCTACATCTAAAATAAGAGTATTAAAGCAGTAAATAAAAACATTGTCAACAGATGACCAGGTCTTGATTATACTAAATTAGTTTAGTTTATCTCCTGCAAATGTTCATGGCTCTTATTCCATTTTCCTTGGTATGGACTTTACATAATATCTGACTGCCTGTCAGTACAAACCTGATCAGGATCAGGCATGACTACATAGTTTTAGCTAATGCTTAATAACCAAAAGCGTAAGATACAACCTTTATGCTGTGCAGTAAGCCAGGCAATACCTCAACTGACAAACTCTTCTGAGACAGACTTTTTGATTCTTTTTCATTGCACATTTTAAAGGGCAGATTGAATTTTTACTTGTGCAACACTGAGATTTATAGGAGAACAGTATTAGTTGTCTGTTTTTTTGTTTTTTTTTTTTTTTGCTATGTGATGTAGTAAAACCAGATTAATAACCTTGCAGCAGCATCACAACCTTACTCTGAAAGAATAACACAGAGTCCTGCAGCCATCTTCCCTGGTTTAACTAAACTAGTTTTGAATTGCGCTGCATTAAAATCACTGTAGATGTGTCTTGTGAAACACAAAGAATCATATATTCTATTTCTAGAAGATGTATCGAGACAGGACAGAACTGAGACGTCTGCTCCATCACTATCTTGCATATTCAAGGCCTTCAAAAATGGAAGAAGAAATCGCTACAAGCTGTGATTCACACACTCCATCTTTACAGGGACAAGACTGACTAAACAAAGTCTAGCTTAGCTAAATATCTGAATCTGAAGTCAAAGAAAGTTTTCAGCTTCCATTACCCGAGGCTCAAGTGAAATTTGAGCCCTTCAGATGAGAAGAAAAGCTGCAAATGGATACCCAAAGGGTCCAAAATCAGGAGGCATGTAATACCGTTTTACTGCATAATTTGGATTCTGACCTAAGAACTGTGAACACTTGCCTTTGGACATACTGCTTAATGGTCATTGCATTTGAGCTTTGCATATCCAGACCCATTATCCCATGAAATAACACATTACCATGCAGGTTGAATTCCCCCCTATTTTACAAAACAGAAATAAAAGAACAAAGTAGACACATTTTCAAGCTGCTGTCCATAAAACTATACCCAGTTATTACCATGCCTTATAGTAACAGGCAGATGCAAGGAAAACCACACACACAAAAACGGTGAACTTACTGCAAATTAAACTGGATTTACAAACCTCAAATCTAGAAAAACATAATTTCCCTTTCCAGTCATCTTTCCCTGCAGTCATCTTCCTTTCTCTGACCTCCATTTACATTACTACAGATCCAAAAGCTAGTTCCCCTCCAATAACCAAAAGATATTAGTAGGAGTTCAGAACTGGTACAGTATTGACAATATAAGGAAAATGATGCAAAAAGTCCTGGAGGGAAGATAGGCAAGAAAAGAGAGAAATATGAGCTTCAGAACACAGTTCTAGCCTTGGGAAAAATAAAAACAAAAACAAAGCCTGAAACATTTTATTTTTCCTTTACTTTTTTCTTTTTTCTACATATTCCCTCTTTCTGTGTGCAAACTATTTCAGTTTTATTGCTTGTTACTTTTTTTCTCCACACAGCCTACAGAAAAAAACAAAACAAAACAATGCAAAGATATAGACAAGAAAGCATCTTCACTGTTACTAAGTACTTTGAAACTGTGAGCAAAGGAAGCATTTAAGCAGAGGCATTATAGAAGCAAATCAAAGTAGAAAAGTTTGTAATTCCAATAGGCACAGTGTTTCAGAAGTAATTACGTTGTTATGCAAACTGCTACCCATTGATTGGTTTAAAACTTTGATTACACAACCAATCTGTGCTCAACAATTGACATCCCTTGTCAATATTTAGGAAAAAATCTAACAGTTTTATGTAGATGACATCCCCATAGACAAAGGACAGACTAATATGAAAAAAGCAGAGTTACGCATCAGTAACTTCACAACAGCCCTTGCTTTCACTGAAGCAATTCAGTCCTACAGAATATTAAAATGAGAACTGTTTTGACTCCTCAGTTTTCAAGCTGGGGCAAACAAGATAAATAAGAACCTCTGCCAATGTGTCTCACTTCTGGAGTAGGAATGCAGAAGTCTTTTAAGAGTGTTAGAGATTAAATATTTTTGGTTTAAGTATTCGTGGAAAGTTGAGCAACCCTTTGAGGATGAATGAAAGATTAACAGGGCATAGCCACGCTCTCACAAGGATTTACCAAGCCCATCTTTTATCAACATGATAAAAAGCTGCAAGGAGAGACAAATGAGGCCACTCGTGCAATGCAATGCTGTTTTCTAAGAAAGGAAAAAAAATTACACGTTGTTTTTCCTTACTACACAAATATAACATTTAGAGAAATACCCCTTTCATTGAGGGAGAAATACCACACCATAGAAGCTGTACCTCACACCACTAACTGGAACAAGATAAAATGCCTTCCCAGCAACAAAGGTTGGAGCTGAGCAGGCTTTACGGGAGCAGTGTGGAGCCTGGCTGCCCTGGCACCCTGCAGTGAGAGCCCACAGCCACCCACCCTCACACACCCCTGTTTCTCAGGCTTGTTGACCCCTCCCAGCCTCTGGCATCAGGGCTTCTCCTGATCTTTTTTTGTTGTATAGAGATCCCCTTCTGCAGCACAGAGTTGCTGACACATGCTTCTAATTTTGCCTGAGCCTTGTCATCCCAGATTCCCAAGCTCCTGCATGAGGCACCCACTGCCCTGGCCCAGTGTCACTGCTGAGTTTTCCAGTGTGAAAGGCAGGCATCCTATTTTTGAAAATGTGGCTATTTTTTGACAAGATGAGAGTAACCAGAACCATAAGTCCAAGCACCCTGAAAACCACTAGCCTTTCATAATCCTAACTAGTTGACAGCCAGGTTTCTGTGCTCAGTGAAAGATCACATCCCACAGTTCCAGGACTGGGGCAATGGTGGCATCCGAATCCACACAGCAAGGTCCAGTCTCCCTCTGCTTTCTTTAATTATTTCTGTGGCTTTTCACTATGCATTAAAAAAAAAAATCCCATTTGTTATTGTTTCTGGTCCCCAACTGCACTGACTGACCAGTCCTCATCAAGAGAGCTGACAGCCCTTCTCATTTGTATGATACTCATGTTCATTTCAGAACTGTGTTTTGCTCTCAGTCCCTCAATATTTTGTACAAGAGCAGAAGGCGTGGGGCTGCAGAAAGCCACACACTCCCTGCAAACATACCACCAAGCCTCAGATGCCCCACAGCTGCTGACTTAAAGCCACCTCAGTGAGGCCACCAGCCAAGGAGAGCCCCCATCACCACCTGGGCTTTGCAGCCCTGTCACGGTTTAACGCTGGCCCAGCAATTAAACCGAATGACAGATGCTATTTTATTAATCCCTGTCCCCTCCCTGATAAAGGAAGGAGAGAGAATAAGGGAGAGAGACTTATGGGTTGGAAACTAAACTACGCAGCTTTAATAAAAAGTTATGATAAGTGGAAAAAAAATTACTAAATATACACATATATACAGGAAAATGATACCACGGTCCTCCCCCCTCTCCCCAAGTAACTCTCACATCACCATTGAGGCTGCAGGGCAGCCCTGGGAAAGTCCAGGCTAGACTCTTGCAGTCAGCAGGAATTGGGACCTGGAGGCAGGAACACACAGACTCAGGCTGGCACAGGTCAGAACCACAGGCAAACAAACGGATGGAATCCTACCAGGATGTTGAAGGAAAGAATGGCAGGCAAAAAAGGGCAAAGGAGAAGAAGAAAAGGAGAGGGAAGAGGGTTTGACCCTCATGATCCCTCAGATTTATACTGACTATGATGTGTGTGGGATGGAATATTCTCTTTGGTCAATTTTGGTCATTTATCTTGTCTGCTCCTTGCTAAAGGAGGGTTGTAGGTGTGACCTCTTTACTCCTTTTCTCTTTCTGGAGCCCAAAATGTTCCTCAGAACTGAGCAGTGTCCTTGGTTCTGCATAACGTGCTCTAGCAGTAACTATAAACACCGAGCACTATCAGTCCTACAAGCAGACACTGACTGAGAAGCTTGCTGTTAATTTCAGCAACTGCAGCTCCTTACAAGAGACTTAGCTGAAAGCAAAATTACAAGACAGAAAATTACCTTTATCCTGGCCCAAACCAGCTCAAGGCTCTCTCCAGCTTTCCCTCTCCAGACCACACCAGAGACACTGGGCCTGTCCCCCACTGCAGGGGAATGCTATGCCTGTTGACACAGCCTTCCCAAAGCACAGAGCCTCTCAGGTTTAACCTCCCACATGTGAAACAGGCCCCCCAAGGGGAGCCAGGGGCAGCTTCTGCAGCCAGCTGCTGCCCCGGGGGCTCGGAGGGGGCTGCTGGGAGTGGCGGAGGGCAAGCGGTGGTGCAAGCCGTGTGGCTCTCCTGCCTTTCCCAGGCCCTGTGTGCCAAACACGGCTAATTAATGGGTAGAAGACCAGGCCAAGTTGCTGCTTTCTCAAAGGGAGCGGGACAGCAGCTGTGGAGCCTGCTGTGTGTGCCAGCTGCAAAAGCATCATGCTCAAGGCATGCAGACTCGCAAGTGCAGTCTCAAGGCACCATCAAACGCCTGCTTCTGGCGGGCCTCGCTGAAGTTCATTTTACCCAAAATCTCCCATTCGGCAGCCCAAGGAGCTGTCACATTTTCCAAGTAAAGCTTGCACTTGCATCACAGCCCTGAAGAAATGGGGGCAAACTTCTCCAGTCAGCCCCGGCCTTCTGAAAACCTGACACTGCCTTACATCCCAGATGGAATTCATTCTGGGGTCCTGGTGTGTGCCAGTCTATGTGGGCACATAGAGTGCCACAGAATGGGCCAACAACCACAAAAAAGAAATTACACCAATTGAAGCTTCTCTCCAGAAAAGAGCCAAGGTTTTTGCAACTCACTTGGCTCCCACCCTGTTTCACCATTGCTGTAGCCCAAATAGTTCAGTTGCTCTGGGGACATTACCTGCATGCATACGTTGTAGTCAAGCTATTCTAGTGTGCATGACGGACACTCCCAACCTGGCCAAAACCACAGCTAGTAGGGTTTAAAACTGCGAAGACTGCAAACAGTAGGCCAAAATCAAGCTTCCAATTAGCTCAGAGCATTTTCAGCATTCGGCAGCAGGCGTCCTGCTGCAAGGTTCTGGAGTTCAGCAGTCAGGAACAATTGTACCGGGGAAAGAGCCAGAAATTTTGTTACTGCCTTTTAGCAAGAACTGGCCCAGTCACCCAGGTCCCAAGACCTCTGCCAAGGAGGCAGAAGAAGTTTATAATGCAGAGGATTCAAAACATGCTACACCAACAGCATTTGAAATGGATAAAACCCAGCGGAGGGCGTACTGCAGCTCATGCTGTTTGCTTTGCTGAACCCTCCCAGCCACTCTTGAAAGAAAGGACAGTGCTCAGATGGGATTTTCCCTCCCATCTTGAGATAATTTTTGGAAGCAATGCATGACAAGCTGAAAGAACAATTACTGCTAGTGCGAGAAGAGGCCGAGCCTCCTTACGTAGTACATTTAGTAATGCATTCTTTAAAGATGTGTAGGGAGGGGTAGGCAGTTTTTGGCTATGCTATTTTTTTCCCAAAAAGAACTCAAACCTCCTGTAATCTCAGTAGGCCGGGAAACTCAGTATGTTTGGTTTATTTGGGAACCCTGTGTACCAATTCTTTTTGTTCAACCAAAATTATTTCTCCCTAGAGCAGCTTAATCTAGGAAGCTGAGCAATGATTATTAGGTTCAAAAGATTCCTTTTTCTATCTTCCAATTTTTTCTGGGAATATAACTTTGTATGTGGATCAGCATGAGATTCTGCATTCCTCTTTTTAAAGACATAATCAATATTTATATTAATAGATCATGCTTCTCTTTAATGAATTCTCTAATTGAAGCTTCACCATACTAACATTGACACAGGTCAAGATGGCAATTCACCTTTAGAAGCACAGTCCTGTTTTTCTGAATATTTTAGACCCAAGTTCAAATCACTCCCAATTAGTATTTTCCCAAAACTAGTTCATCTCTGTCTAATGGCTACTGCTCAGATCTGCAGGCTATGAATGTAATTTCTTTCCTCCTTTAAAGATCTGAATTGAACTTGTCTGCCCTTGACATAAAAACAGTCATGATCTTTATGGAAGCCATTTATGTGGAACCATTTACATGAACCCAGATCATTTATATGCCATTTCATAAATATTTCAGTGTTTGCTCAGTATTTAGAAAACTGTAGTTGTACGGTACCATCAATCTAATCTTCAGTTTATTAGATTATTTCTAAACTGGATTCTACACAAGCCACTGATCTTAAATGAAATTTATAGGAGACATGTAATATTCTCTCTCAGTAGATTCATATTCAATATCCCTTCTTGTTGTTTTATTATTTAATATTTGCTTTCTTAGTGCTGGAGATCATGAGAACTTTCCATAACATCTGAAGTAGACATTAATTTGAAAGCTGATTTGATATGCATCCTCACTCTGAATTTGAGGATTTTTTCCCCACAGTTTTCTAGTGTTTCTCCATTTATTCCTGCTGTTATTTCACATTAGAGCTTGTGTGGCACATTTTTTGCACACATGTAAAAGACATCTGGTTTTCAAATAAAGTAAGCTACTGAATTTATAACTCAGGTGTTTAACTTCTGATCTAATACCTAAAGTCTGCAAGCAACATTAGGCGAGGTTCTCTCTTCAACCACCTATCCAAATGTTTCAGGATTTTCCTAAATTAGCTAGCACAGTAAAATAGGATGAATATGGGCTGGTGGTAAGAAAGTTTAAAGGAAAGTCACCCCAAACTCCAGCACCTCCTGGTGTCAGATGGCAGGAAAGCCTGAACCCCTTTTCCTCCTTCTCAGGTGGGGGTGGGAGAAATAGGTTCTGTGCAGTGGTTGGGGACTGAGATCTTGCCAGCTTACACCTACCTGGTGCCTTTCAAATCAATGAAGAAACAGTGACTTAAGTTACAGGAGCCCTGCTTTAAAAGATTTTTCATATTAGGGTTTCTTTTATAAAAAGAAGGAACTAACAAACAAACGGAAGCCACAAGAAAAATCCTATAGCAATAGTTAAGACCATACGGCCTTTCTGAATTGATAATGACATATTCTGTGCCATCATTGCAGGAACACAGGTGAACAGAATGAATCAAGCACAGCTGCCAGTGTTCCCTTTGACTTTTTACTGGCTTATTTGCTTCCCTTTTGTGTGGGCACATCTTTAACAGTGCAGACAGCTAAATCAATGGGCAGTTAACTATTGATCCCTGGCTGGTTGTACTCTCATGCTGAAAAGCACACCAAAAGGCTTACAACACTGTACAGGAAGCCTAAACTTTACATGGATTTTATTACCGCACTAAGTACCAATAATCCAGCAGATCCAGTAGAAGGAAACTGGTAAAAGCAATGCTGGCAGCTTTGTCAAGAGTCCTTCCAAAGCCCCTTGCAGCAGGCACTGCCAGAAGCAGTAGCTATCTCCTCAACCAAGACTGTGTCTAAACAATGGGGGTCTCAAAGGGAAAATACTGCTGAGCAGAAGACATTGGAGTATTCAAAGAAGCTTATTTTGTCTTAGGTACCTTCAAAAGAATCTGTGCTGTTTGATGGCCTTCCAATAAGCCAAGATTTAACATCCACTTCATGGTAGTCATTGTGCTTTTTTTAAACTGAGTGCTGACTGTGTTTCATAAAGTATCTCTCTTCTGTACGCAATCCTACCTGACTTTCAGACAGCCATGGCTCAAAATTTACTAGCAATGTGTTTTTCTTCCCCGGCACTGCAGAACATTTGGCCTTAGCACTACGATGCCACCATTGTACAGCAATAATTAAGCCCAATCCATCAAACGTTATATCTAAAACAATAACTGCAGCATGCATTTTCTGTACCAGTTTGTTTGTCAACAGCTCATGTCAAAAGCCTGTTAACAATGACAAGGACAATTTTTGAAAAGACACGGTCATTCTACACATGAACATAAAAACCTCAAGTGCTAATTTGAAGAAAAGCATTTTCCCAGTGATCTTCAAAAGCGTTTTATTTGATTTGCATAAGTAAAATCAAGCACTTCTGAGCTTTATAATGACCCAACAAAAGGAACATATTTCCTGGGATCATCTCCTCAGAAAAGTCAGATGCGACTTGGGCAGTCAGCTTTACTGTGCCATCACTCAAACACTCTTTGCAGTTGCTTCTTAAACAAAGCATAAGTTACTGCTTTACCAAATTTTGTCAAAAAAATGCAAACAAACAAATTGCTAGAAAAACATGACCTATTAAGAGAGAAAGAATAAAATATTGTAGGAAATAATTTGTCACAAATACTGGTATCAGCTCCACAGCAAAAGTATTATTTATAAGTACCGCTTTAATTAAAAACATGAACTTTAAAAAGAGTTCACAGTTTATATATGCGCAGGATCTCTTCTCACTGTGCAAACTAACGGAGCGCTGAGCTGTGCCATGCTGTGTAAGCTGGACTCAAATTTCTTTTAATTAAGTTTGTTCATGGACAGCACAGCATTTGCTAAAGCTAAATATTGCTGGAACTGAATTGTTATTGGTCTGTCCAGCGCAGAGATGCTGCAGAACCTTCAATCATGCATTTCATCTGCCAATGGTGATTTGATTTGCCCTTCATCTTGTGTGGCAAATATGGTCACTATGGTTTGTGCCTTGAGAGCATTTTGTAAGATACATGGTACCTCATTTTATTTCCACAAAA
The DNA here is from genome assembly GCF_036169615.1 of Heliangelus exortis. Taxonomy (NCBI): domain Eukaryota; kingdom Metazoa; phylum Chordata; class Aves; order Apodiformes; family Trochilidae; genus Heliangelus; species Heliangelus exortis. The sequence continues at coordinate 32,049,799 of NC_092423.1, forward strand.
TATGATCATAACCAGAACTATCACAGATTGATGTAAAACCCTCTTTTCATTCTTCTTCCATTACAGGGTGAGATTTTTAGAGCTCTTCTTAGTTTTCCTAGAAACAAATTTCCAGTTTCCTACTGGCAAAGCACACTGCAGCCAAAAAGGCAGCTCAACCTCTGCAAAAATAATTGTGTCACTCTAGCTTCAAAGGCATTCAGCTGCCTCTATATTGCCTTCCATGCTTTTTTAATGACAACTTTCCTATCTATGTTTCTATTAAATAAGAATCAATTAATCACCTCAGATTGCCTAATGCCTGTCTATATGACAATTTCTGGAATAATCTCCTAGCTGAACCATAACCTAGAAACTCACTCATGACCTCTGCAAGCAAAAGGCTGATTTGCCAGATAAACTACAAAGTGGAACATCTTACCTAATTTATGTTGATTTGCCACTGTCTGTGTTGAAGCAAAGTTAAGACACAGCGTCCTATAGCATGTTAGACAATATTGCATCATGTGTATTTATTTTCTTTATACCACATTGGGTAAATGACATGCTGATGCATTTATATTTTCCAGGATATTCTTACTATGTTTTTTTTTTTTTTTTTTGACAGGACTCAAGTTCTTTGCCCCTGCACAGTGTCAACAATCTTTCAATGTAACTCCAACTGTTTGCATTCTCACTGAACTGTTTTACATAAGTGTCCCACAGAAGGGGTGCATTTGTGTGTGTGTGTGCATGTGTATACTTAGACAAACAAAGAAGAGGTCACAAAAGAAATTATTTGCTTCACAGAGGACATGGCATGAAAACAGGCCATACTATAAACCTTACATTATCAGTAGTGGAGGAAAGAAAGCTAATTCAAGCTAAAATGCCATATGCACTAAATCAATAAAATTATTTTAACAGCTTCACTTAAAGTGCTCTTAAAAAAAGCCTTAAAACACGCACAAAACACATCCTGCTATCATGGGTTCTTTTGATTATTTGGCATTCTGAAAAACACAATAGATGTAGTAAGTCTTTAGTCACATTAGTTCAGTTCTTTAATACTATCTCAAGTGCCAGGGACACTAACTAGTTGAAATGTAATTTTTTGTATGCAAAACATCCAGTGAAAAAATGTCCAACTGTAGTAACATCTAAAACAAAAACAAAAAAAAAGTTATTTTTGCTCCACTTAAAATCATAATACACAGAGTTTTAAGACAAAACTAAGACAATAAAGAACTCTTCTATGAATTTTACAGTTGTCCTTTGTGGAAGCTGAAATTTGGAAAATCACAATAAAAGAACCTGAAAAGCAGGATTTGTGTACAAAGCAATAGATTCTAGAATAAACATTTAAAATTATTACAGAATTTCTAGACAATTGTGCTCTTTTAGTCTACGTTTATCAAGGCACCATCACTTAAACTATGGTCTGGTGACACCTCGAGTTGATTTGGCTCTGGTATTTTCTTACTTTAAAGTTTGTAGCAGATTTCTCTGTTCTTATTATATTAACACTGGACCAATGGGATTACAAATGGTAGTGGAAATAAATATTTTTCTCCCTCGTCTACCTCAGGATACAATAATACCACTCACCCAGTGCAGACAAAATCTAGCATTGTAGAGAGAAAACTTGGGTTCCTCAGACTGCATTGAGATCAGCCTGTGGATTAAACCTCCCCATATAGTTTGTGGAGACTGTGCCAGGTGACAGAGCAGAGTTTGAATGTTGCTCCTCGAGCTCAAAAAAGGAAGCAATGGGACTTCCTAAATGACAGGACTGTGGCAAAGGAGGAGTTTCACTGTCTGATCTCCCAGTGTCCACAGGATGTCATAGTGAAGCAGCAGAGGCACAAGTTCCATATGTTTTCATGCACACATAACCTATACTTGGCCAGCGTGGCTTTAGGACTTTCTGGCCACTATTTGTAACAGCTTTCTCCCTGAGGTAACAATATTAGCTTTCTCATGGCCTGATCCTTCTCAATTTTCATTAATCTTCACCAATTTTCACTGGTGTCATTTGGCATTATCAAGATTTGTCCTTAGAAAATATTTTCAAAGTACATTCAGATTACATAAGATACAAAAAACCCCAAACAAGTGGATGAATCTGTAAAATTGCCAACAAAATGAAGACAACACAGGTTTGAAATGCTACATATGCTCACGGGGTTAAATTATTATCAACGCTGCATCTATTGGCAGATCAATAGGAACTTATGAGTTTCTCTTCAGAAGCTTCTCTAGGTTGGGACTGTGTCAGGAAACTCAGATTTCTTCATGTAAAATTCAAAGCCTTAGCATTTAACTGTCTACACTTGCACTGGAAAAAGACTGTGGCTATTAACGGTAGTAAATTATCAGCACTGGGAAAGCATTAGAAGCTTTAAGAGGACTTTTTGGGACAGTATAATGCTTTTTAATATTTGACCTAGTGACCTGAAGGCGAATTCAAGCAACACACAAATCCCATGTGATTACTTGTGAAGAAAACCAAACACTTTCTCTTTCCACGTTTTACATTGCTTCCTATAAACCATAAATGCAGCCAGAATATTCTTGTCTGGGAATTCCTGTTGGGATAAAGGTTGAGGTCTACTTAGCCTGAGTCCATACAAACTGCTAGAGAACAGTTATTCATCTTGATGCACATGCCAGAAATGAAACCCTAGTAGTCCTTGAGGATACATCAACTTTCAGGGAGTCTAGATCCTTTTAAATACTGTAGAAACTTAAGAAAAAAATCTACATAGATACCGCTTAAGGAAAACAAAATCCCTCGTAAAACACAGCCTTGACAGTTTTATTTTGAGAAATCCGTATTTAACACTTGCAAAAATACCATTCCCAGTTAAGACCAGGCACAACTCACAAAACACACACTGCAGAGATATTATCCTTTTCCTAAATGCATCAGACAGGAAAAGGCAATCAAGTCAATGTTTCAAATGTGACAAGTGACAGTTATCACTCAAGAAGCATGACAGACACAGCAATACCACATTTTCCCTGTGTGTGGAATTCCCAGTGCTGAGTCAGCAAGTCCCAGCAGAGGATTACCAAAAAGGTTTTAAAAAACTCAATTTCCACCTTCACAGATGAAAATGAGGAAATACTATTAATAAGCAGGGAAACTAAAGCTTTGCTTTATTTAAATCATAAAATATTACAAAGGCAGGATTGAACTGCTGTCATTATCACTGCTGAACATCCCTGCACAGAGCAGCTGAGCTGACTGCCCTATCTTCCGCACCCATAAGAGCAACTCTTGCCCTGTATGACAAGATTTAAAAGAAATTAAAATTAGGATTCAACAGCAAAAAAAACCAGGGAAAAAATGTTAACGTTGATGCGGAAATCCTACATCTTTGCCAAATCAAGAAGGCACAATCCCATGCTCTCCAGTCCAGTCTCAGCAGTGCTGGCACTGTCCCACCAAGTTTTTGCCAACAGAGAAGCCTAAAGCTGCAGGCAATGTCAAAAAGCAGTCTAGACAGCAGGTAGCCTGCAGGGGAGGCTGGGAGGTGTGTGGCCACCTCCAGTCCTGCTTTGGCCTCAGCTAACCTGGGGCTCTGCTCAGCTGCAGGGGAGCAGCAGAGGCTAAAATTAATGAGAAAGGCAGGACAATGACATGAGGTGAGTGTGGTGTGTTGACCTTGGCTGGAAGCCAGGTGCCTACCATGCTGATCTATCATTCCCTTCCTCAGCTGGAGGGTGGGGAGAATAATATGACAAAAGGCTCACGGGTCCAGATATGGACAGGGAGATCAGTCAGCAATTACCATCATGGGCAAAACAGACTCAACTTGGGGAAATTAGTTTTATTTATTACCAGTCAAATCAGAGTAGAATAATGAGAAATAAAACAAAAAAAAACCTCCTACCCCCCTACCTCTCCCTGCTCTTCTGGGCTCTGTGTCACTCCTGATTTTCTTTACCTCCTGCCAGGCCAGTGGAACAGGGAGATGGGGAGCAGGGGTTGTGGCTGTTTCACCACATGTCTCTGCCACTCCTTTCTCCTTGGTGGAGAGGACTCCATACTCTCTTCCTCTGCTCCAGCATAGGGTCACTCCCATGGAAGACCATCCTCCACAAACTCTTTCAGCCTCACTCCTTCCCATGGGCTGCAGCTCTTAATTTACTGCTGAGAACATGTGAGTGAAACAACTGCAGAGATCAAGGACATTGAAGAAGGAGTGGAAGGAGGTGCTCCTGGTGCCAGAGCAAAAATTCCCCTGCAGCCTGTGGTCAAGATCATGGTGAAGCTGTGGCTCTGCAGCCCCTGGTGCTGAATGGTGGAGGAGACATCCACCTGCAGCCCATGAAGATCCCCCCAAGCCAAGCAGATGGATGTCCCTGAAGAAGACTGTGACATGTCTGAGAGCTCATGCTGGAGCAGACTTCTGGCAGAACCTGTGACCCCATGGAGAAAGAAGCCCAATTTGGAGTGGGTTTGCTGGCAGGACTTTTGACCCCATGGGGAACCCACACTGGAGCAATCTGTCCCTGAAGGACCGAACCATATGAGCAGAGCATGAAAGCTTCAATTATTTCCCCTAATTCAAGGTTATATTATGCTTTGTGTAAATAGAAAATTGGGATCTGAATGACCCAATGCATCAGCTAGAGGTTTAGGGAAAGCCAGAAGAGAGTAGTAGACAAGCCTACAGCAATACAGTGCTGGGGGGAAAAACAAAGATAGAGGGGGTAGTAAGAGAAACATGGTTCTCTTGTCAGTTGATAAAAGCAGAGGGGAGAGGGAATTGTATTGTACTTTGCCATCTACAAAGAACATAGTCTGTCCACAAGACACAGGGCAATGAACCAGAAAGGAGTCTGAATTCTCTTACTTTCCAAAAAAAAAAAACCAAACCCATGGAAACTGTGAATTCTACATGAGTGTTTTCTTACAAACTTTTCATTAGCTCCTCCCACCTTCTATAGTCACAGGAGTTCTAGGTTTTCCAAGCCAATGAATGCTTCCAGTTGTATATTCACATAAAAAAGAAAAATTCAATAATTTTCTGGAGAAGAAAGCAGAAAACCACTCAGAAATTAGAATAGATATTGCAAGGTGGAAAACATTGCCAATTCTACCCACCTGCTGAGAATCAAGACGGAAAATATTGTGAGCCATGAGGAGCAATGACCTAGTCCTTTTGTGGAGAGGAAAAGTAATTTTTCTCTTCTCACAAAACCAATGTGAGAATGCACATGTGCTGTTCTTTCAGCAAAAATTAAGAGCTTTGAGAAGGCAAATAAGCAAAGATGCCTGGCATTTGAAATGAAACAAGGCACACAGTTGTCAGCAGTCAGATGGTCAGATGCAGCAGAACTACAGAAGGTATCAGAGGAGCTCTGCAGCACAGGGCTGTTCATAAGACAGCAAGGACAAGTTCAAAGGCCTTGCTGCATGAACACTGCCTGCCTGCAAAAGCTCATGCAGGTCAGCTCCTTTGTAAGAAAGAGAACATGAGGCAAACTGTACAGGAAGGGTATCAAATGATAAAAGATGATAGCAAAGACTGAATGATACTAGAAGTTGAAATTCAAGATAGAGCACAGTGCTTGAACCCGAGTACACGTGACCAGTCTGTGTGGAAGGAAGAAAGGAAGAAGGAGATGCTTCAAGTCCTGTAACTGTTTTTCCTTCTGTTTCCAGAAGTCTAGACTTGGTCACTCTGCCTAGCACACAGCTGGCTGTGACTGCTTGTGACTGTACTAAGCTGGCCTGTGAGAAAAGGCACTGGCCTTCCAATATTGAGCTCTCACTGGCTCATACTTACCTTTTATTCTTACATCTACACAATAGTTCAGCTGTGGCCAATATCATTATGAATAGGCATGTGCCTGTGTATGCATGGGAATGATATGTTTAAGTACAGCTTGCTATTGCATATGTAACAACCAAATGTATTATATACATAAAAGTGCATTCCAGTTTAAGCATGCTTTCAGCTTTGAAAATCTGGGTAAACAGATGCATACCCAGACTTCCTAAAAAGGAGGCACATTTGCAATTATGCATATATATGTGTGAATGTATATACAAAGGAGGTATCCCACCATATAGACATTTAATGTGCTTAGCTGGTGGTATGCTTCTGTGGGTTTAAATCTATTTGCCTGTGATCATATGTTACATTTATTTGTATATGTGTATAAAACATTCATATAAAAATTGATGGCTGTATCAATCCATCAAGTGAAGGCTGTTATTTTCCTCTTTCTCACTTGTAAATTCTAAGCAACTCTAAGAACTTACTGCAGTAAAACAGCTGTGAGACAAGCTACAAAGGCATTCCTTGAGTCCCGAGTAGAAGGGAATTATAAAGACACCATTTTGGATGTAGGGTCTGTTTGGGAATTAAAGGCAAAGGAGAATCTGCAAGCAATGTAGAAGGAGTGTGCTTCCTTCTAGGATGGTGAAAGCTGGACCTTTTGTTAGTCCTTAAATGATCTGAGTAATTTTGCTCAAGATTTAGAATATTTTTTTTAAAACTAAAAAGGCAATGTTAAGGAAAGGAACCTGAGCTATTGAATACTTTAAGCTTCTGGATTACCTCTCCCAGGCACTATATTTGCAGCTTGTTTTCAAACTGGTTTTCATAAAAAGAAAAGCTGAATGTCTTAAACTCTCAGCTATCCAATATTGCATCACTAGGGCAAATTAGAAGTGTTTTATCAAAGAGACACTCCTTATGGCAGTGTTGATACTGATATCAGCAGTTTCTGACATAAGCAAAAAAACCCACCCAACACTTAAGAAACAACTTCAATCATTTTTAAGGAGATAAAATGCACTTGTTCCTAAAGGAGGTAGTACTGAAAGGTAACGTGTACAATGCATTTAAGTGGATGCCTATGAAAGTCTAGAGTTTGCTTGTGAAGTTCCCATCATGACGGTAGCAATTCCTGATGGCTCATGGTAAAACACAGACACCTGTGGATGCATGTGCGCTTTTCACAAGCCATGTAAACACTCTAAACCCAAGGAACCAAACTTGATAGTTTACAGTCCTGAGAAATGTGTGCTCCATTCAACTTCAACCAATAGACCAAAGCAATGTTACATGTTGCCCAGGTAGCCAAGAAGGCCAATGGCATCCTGGCCTGTATCAGGAACAGCGTGGCCAGCAGGTCCAAGGAAGTGATTCTGCCCCTGTACTCAGCCCTGGTGAGGCCACACCTCGAGTACTGTGTCCAGTTCTGGGCCCCTCAGTTCAGGAAGGATATCGAGGTCCTGGAGCAGGTCCAAAGGAGGGCAACCAGGCTGGTGAAGGGACTCGAGCACAGACCCTATGAGGAGAGGCTGAGGGAGCGGCGGCTGTTCAGCCTGGAGAAGAGGAGGCTCAGAGGAGACCTCATCACTCTCTACAACTCCCTGAAAGGAGGTTGGAGCCAGGTGGGGGTTGGTCTCTTTTCCCAGGCAACTCTCAGCAAGACAAGAGGGCACGGTCTCAAGTTGTGCCGGGGGAGGTTTAGGTTGGACATTAGAAAGAATTTCTTTACTGAGAGGGTGATCAAGCATTGGAATGGGTTGCCCCGGGAAGTGCTGGATTCTCCATCTCTGGAGATATTTAAAAAGAGACTGGATGTGGCACTCAGTGCCATGGGCTGGTAACTGCAGCGGTAGTGGATCAAGGGTTGGACTTGATGATCTCTGAGGTCTCTTCCAACCCAGCCAATTCTATGATTCTGTTCTATGTATTCTCTGGGCACAACCCTCCCTGTAAAAAAACCAACAAAAAACCTCATCCCTATGTTCTAAATATGGAAGCTGGTCAGATCTACATAAAATCCCTTAAAAACTCTGTGTTTCCCAAGAGCAAAATAAATATCCACTGGATCCCACTGAGTAATGTCTCAGCCTGATGTTGACTCAATTGTGGATCTGCAGATCAGTGCCAGTCACAGACAGACGAACAGGAGCAGCCTGAGCAGCATCCTGAGCAGCCTCAGGATGGGATCTGACATGCAGAGGCTTCCCAGCCTTACCCTGCCAGGGAAGGGATGAGGATGGCTCATCTGAGAAAAGCATCAACAGCTTCTGGAGCTTGTTTGTTTTTTAAGGGAAATAGTTTCAAGTTGTTTGACCCTATTATTGCAGATCAATCAATTCAACCTGCTAGGCTGCCTCTCACAGGTTTCTGAGATACTACACTGTTCTGACAGATCAAGCAGTTCCCAGAGAAAGTGAAAAGAAGTACAATTTATTTGCATTTACTCTGCTGTTAATTTTAAAGCCTCAAAACATTGGAAGAGTTCAAAACAGTGAAGTGTGGAGAAAATATCTTGAGGGATCCAACCAAATCAGGTCATACAGAGAAACAGGAAGAAAATAGAAAATATACAACTAGACTCTGTCACTTGAGATACAAGCAGAAAATCACGTTGCTCTGTCCCAACGCTGTTGATCCTCATGTAAGGAATTTTTTAAATTTTGCTAAACCTGTCTCCCATCCAATAGGCTCCAAAAAATTAACATGAAGAAAAAGAAATACTATTCAGAGACAAAGTACACTTGAAACCAAAGGCCCTGACTACTTTGGAACAATTAAAGCGCAGCCTGGGTATATTAATCACAGTCTTCTGGCATGGTTCCAAGTTGGGCAATTACAGTCTGCCTACCTCAAATTCTCTCCAGAGTTTCAAATGCAAGAGTTATTTGTGATTTCCTTCCTATAAAAAGTGTTGTTTAGTGCAGCCAGTAAAGACTGGTTTCATTCAAGTGATGGGTGAATGACCCACATTGATTATAGAAAATGTGTAAAAGCACCTTGGGATCCTTCAGGAAGAAGGACACTTATTATATGGTCATTTTACAGTGCTTTTATTATTCTAGGAGGAAGTACTCCTATCTAGATGTTTCTTCACATGCCTTTTAGTAATCAAGTAGTTCAGAGTTTGAACTTGTTTTTTCTAAAAACTAAATTAGGTTAGGTTATTTTTTCTGTACATTTAAGATGATAGATTTGAAATGCAAGCACTGTATTGCTAGACAGTTTAGGAAAACATGCATAACTTCTTCTACTTTGAAAACTATTCTGATAATTTTTTGAGCCAAAATGATTAATGATATATTATGAGGCTCATTAATCAAAAACTGTGTGTGCATGTTTTTTAAAGGACCAATTCCACTGTTCAAGTCAATTAGGTCCTCTAAAGCTATTACATTGGTAAGGAGCCACAATATTACCAAGACTTCCTGCAATATTGCTGAGACTTCCCCGTGTGTATTTAGAGTATAAAATAAATGCTATTATTCAGGAGATACTGAATTGCTAAGCTTCTTAAATTTGTACAATTGGGAACTTGAAGTACATTAAAATGCTGAAACTCATTAGGAGCCCTTTTCACAGCTGCAAAATTGTTGGCATTCACAGCACCATGCAGAACAATAAAACATTCCCCACACCTTTGAAGAGGGCAACTTCCGTTCCTCTAGCTCTGCTTTAATGAATCACTGAGGCAGAACTGGTATCTAACCTCGCCGTCAACCTCTTCCATTGAAAGGGAGAAACAAAAAGCCACAACAATGCTAATATTCTGAACAAAAAAAGTAAAATTTATGAGCATACTGTACTAACCCTCCCCCAAGACAAGCCCCTCAGCTATCGCTGCCTGTTAGGCAGGATACAATTCAATTCTCTCCATCAGCACCAAACAAAACACCTTCAGAGGCAGAAAACAATCCATGTTTTTCTCCCAAGCCACCTGCCAACCTATGCCTAGGAAGACTGTTTCCTTGGGTATCATTTTGCTGGACCCAAAGCACAGGACTCAGCACCTTTGGTGGGTGTTTTTTCTAATGCCAGCTGTTTGTGGTCACTCTGTGAGCTGAAAATGTCCTCCTGCCATGTTCACTGAGGGCACAGATGTTGTGCCTGTAAAGTGGCACCACAAGAAACAGCCCCGGTCCTCAGCAAACCTGTGGATACTCCGTATTTTTTTTCCTACAACTTCTCCAGCAGACACACGGCACTGGTATTGACGGTCAAAAGACAGCACTTTCCAAAGATTTAGCAAAATTCCATCTTTCTCCAGCTGCATCAGGCTAATGAGTGCTCAACCCTTCTCAACTAGAAGCCAGCCACTTTGCATTCCAAGCGACTATTTACCACACTTAAAAACAATTCTTCTCTTTGATCTGATAACAACAGCATTTTCTGCCTCCTCCTCAGTCAGGAGGGTCACAACTGCACCTCTTAATATCTACAGGTCTCACCAATCTCAGGGTTAAGAAGCCCAAGTCTTATCAACACTAGTGTGCATCAGTCTGATTTCTCCAGCTGAAGGATCTGTTTCTAAATAAATTTCCACTGGGCCACCTACCACGCTTCATTTCCTATTTGAAAAACAGAAGAAAAAAAATCCAGTAACTGACCAAAAATTGTCAGTAAGAACTATGTGAATAGGGATTACCCTAGAGATCTCACAAGATTCATCGTAAGCTTGGCATTGGACAAAACTGAAAGAAAGAGTCTTGGGACTATTATTTAGCTTGTTAAATTCTATGTGCAAACTCCATCTTTCTATTCCAAACTATTCCCCAAAGCAAAGAGTGGATAGTCTCCCTGAGAGGGGGAAATTGTTCCCTTTTCTCCTCTAAACATTTTTTTGAAACGAATGGAAGAAAGTACAGTGCTAAACTGGTGAAGATGATTATGTATTTCAGAAGTGGGTTTGAAAGATTCAACAAGAGATATTAATATTAAAGATTACAGAATTAATTACAGAAAAAAGGGGGTGGGGTTTTGCATGAATGTTCCTGTGTACATCAAACAAACTCAAAGAAAGCAACATTATGAGGGAAGAACAGAATATGACAAAAACAAGGCATGTGGTTAAAGCAAAAGATGCTTTGATAGTGTACACACAGAGGTGGTTTTGTTACAGGCAATAAAGTTCCAAAACTTTGCTGGAGAATACTCCTCCATCCCTATGGATCCCGACAAAAGACAGTATGATTGCTTTTGAAATCCAACTATTTTGGCACACATATTTTGAGTCCATATCTTCAGCTGTGAATACCCAACCCATGCCAAGTGAGGAGAGCAGGAAAACCTGACTACTGATGATAAAAGGAGAGCATACACATGCATTCCCCACCCCCATGCTGTGATCACATTACTCAGCTGCTCCCCAGCCACCTAGAGAAACATGGGAGCAGCCACCATTGGCACCTGGTTAGTATCAGTATAGACAAAAGAGGCATCTGTGTCAAACACTCAAAGTGACACAACAGTGGCAAATCCCAACTTTTTTCCCCTGGAAAGAGACCCAGTAAGAAAAGGCCTGTACCAGTTTCAGCTGGCCAGTTGTTTAGGGTTTGGAACTGATTGATATTCACATAGAGACAATAAAAAGAAGAAGGAAGAGAGCCATCTGAACTTTTCAGCACATAACTCTGCTAGAAGATTTTTCCATCTGATCAGAAAAACTGTCTCCAGAAGAAAAACAAATGTTTTTAATAGCGTTTCACCCTTGAAGGGTTTTGGATTTCCTTCTTGAAACCATCTTATTTCATCTATTATATCATTTTGTTATAACAAACCAGGGTGTCCAAGCTTACAGCCTTAAGTATAAATAAGAGTGGATGCAACAAGAGGTTTTCAGGGAAGCATTCACTGCTGAATTCATCCCTCTTGCTATGTCCAACAGAGCTTAACACCTTCCACCTTCAAGTCATGCTGTGCAAGCTGTCTTTTACAGACCCACTGGGACTTTCATTGTCCTATAATTTAAAATGAGTGCACTTCTGCAATGTTATATTTTGTGAGCACTTTATACTGAACAATAACTTTATAACACAATCTTAAAAACAAGCTGAATTTATTCAAGCTAAGCTTTTGTTCTCTTGGAAAGCAACAGAACTGTGCTTATGGGTAAGCAATGCAAATAAGGATTCCCCATCCTGTATGATCAAGTACACATCCACAGGTATGACAATCTTATTTATTCTAGAGAATATTCTAGAAAATAAACTCAGAAAAAAACACCATGCCCATTAGAGCATGTCCTGAAGAGCTATATCTATAGTTTTTGAATACCTTTAGGGATAGTGACTCCTCCCTAGGCAGCCTGGTCTAGTGCCTGACCACTCTTTCAGTAAATAAATTATTCCTAATATCTTATCTAAACCTCCCCTGGCACAAAATCAGGCCATTTCTTCTAGTCCTATCATTATTTACTTGGGACAAGAGACCAACACCCATCTCACCACAACATCCTTTCAGGCAGTTGTAGAGAGTGAGTAATTGTAGAGTGAAGTTGTACAGATTGAAGAAAGTTGGATAATACTGGGCATTTGGATCCGAAGGCACACAGTGGCACTTAAAGCCACTTGCTAATAACTGAACTGTACACAAAGGCAAAGGTATATCTGTAAATGTCTTTATAACTACTCCATGGAAGTTTGGATGGATAGTTTATATATTCCAATCCAGCTCTAGAAAGAAAAGCAAAAAGAGACTTCCCTGATTTTAAATACAGGGCCTTCAAGTATAATATATTTTCCATTTTTCAAACTGACCTTTAAAAACAGTTTAAATTATTCACTTACTCAATTAATTATATTTTGGGCATTAATGAGGATTGTGCTTTCCAAAAAGAAAAAAGAAAGCCTGAATATTTTCCAGGTGTTTTCCACACTGGAAAAAAAATCCCAAACATTGGAGGCTCACAACAGAAATATGAATATTTCTGTGCAGTATTTGAGGTTGCTTGCTAAACTGACTACTATAAGAGTACAAGTGCCTTGGACTGACAGCCCCTTCACCTTCCCAGGCTGCACTGGGACACAGTGGCAGAAAGCAGAGTTGGGAGTAGGTACCTCATCACATATAGTTGCCCTCCAGCATATGGGAGACATTTAAGAGCTAGCTTAGCTTAAGTTTTTGTCATAAGGGACCTCAGTTATGCTAATTATGCTAATAATGGTGCTGAAGTCCATGTAAACAGGCAAAAAGGACTGAGTGGATTGCAGACCTCAGCCTGAGGATTGTGTCCAGTTTTGAAAGCTTTTTCTTCACGCTGCCTACACTGGACCTTTTAGAGATGGAGATGAGAGGAAGAAGTAGTTCTAAACAACTAGATTAAATTTGACTTTGCTATCTAAGTCAGCCCAAATATTTTTGGCTAAGAGTGTGGGTTATTTTTGCTTTCACTCCAAAGTAAGTTCCATCTTGATCCTAGAAGCCACTTGCAGCAGCTGAAAGTCACACCGTCCCTTCAGACCTCACTCTCAGACAGGTCTCAGTACTATCCCCTGCAGTCCCCTGTGGTTTTGAGCATCTGTCCTCTTCTTGCCAGATGATGTGAAAAGGGATGAGTGTGCAGGGCTCAGAGTGGGGCAGATGAGCAGCTCGTTTTTATGATCAATGTCTAATGAGCAGATATGGCCTGAAAAGTATGTGCTACACTAGAACTTATATTTCTATAATGGACAGTGAGCAGGAAACAAAAACAGCAAAAAATAGATTTCTGTTTCATTTCAAATATAGAAATCAATGGTGTCTTAATCAGCTGACTATTTTGCTGATCTAACCTACACTGGCTATTTGAAAACCTGTACCCACAACAGGACCTGAATTAGACTGTAAAGCAATATCTTTCCTAATCTTTCACCCTTAACACTATATGCATAAGTAAATTTGGAAATTAAGGAGTTACTACTTTTGTTATACAAAGTGGCTAAGCTTTTGTCCAACTTCATTGAAGCAGTTTGTCAATGACCCAAGTTTGATCTAACAATAAAAAACAAATTAAGAGTAAGTATTGACTTGGCCAAGTAAGTTCAACACAAAATTATGCTGAGTGGGATGGGTTTTATACAAGCTAAAGCACAATACTGGTTTGTAAATCCTAGGATGAAAGGCTGCCGAAACAGTTGTGCATCACTAATCTCATAAGCTTCCATACCTAAGAGTAAGGTGTAGTCTTAACCAACATCAAGAAAGCATGTACCAAATTCTGGTTTATATTACTTTTAAAAACATAGTCCTATGCAATTGGGCTGGGGTTTGGCTTTTTTATACATGTGGCCACCCTATTATAAAGGAAGTGGGGTTTTTTGGTTGTTTTTTTTTTCCCCCATTCTTTAACTCAGTCAAACTCCTAACTGTACTTAGGCTACTGGACTCCCATATTCACATGGTTTTAACCAAATTCTAACACAAAGAGAACTGAACTTAGTTGAAATCTTCTTATGAAACATGATTAAAGATAGGAATGATTTCTACTCCTAGGTAGCTGAACAGAATTTACAATAGAATTAAAGCATAGTCAAACCCTCTGAGAATAGTTATTAAACCACTTTCTTTCTGAAGATAGATAAATAGTTAATAGAACAGTTGACAGTAAATGATGCTTAAAATGTGGATCTTAATTCATAAACTTTATGAGAACAATAAAATATAGTGATGGGCTTTTCTAATGGCTTCCTTGGTTCAGCCATCATCTATCTCTTAATGGGTAGGAACTCAGGCTTTATAGTAAGCATAAAAAGGGAGCATTTGTCATCTTGGGTGAGGCTGCTGGTCCACCTAGCCTGGAAATGGCATGCCTTTGGTATCAGTTCTGTCATGATAGTGCAAAGCAACTGCTGCTTTTACTAAAAAAAAAACAGTGGAGTTTACTCATATATATGGGAAAATGAAAATATGGGAGTCATCACTCTGTTATGTAGTACACATGTAAGAGCCTAAAATAACTCAGATTTCAAGTCTAAAATTTCTTCATGACTGTTCTTTGTTTGCCATTAAAATTGAAGTCTCGGTTAGGAACTTCCAAGTCCATAAGGACACTGGGCCTGCCTGGCCCCTGTCTCCCTCAGCCTGGCAGCAGCAATGATTTAGGAAATCCACCACCCTCCCTTTGGGAGACCTCAGGACAACACCACGACTTCTGCTGCAGAGAAAAATGGCAAAATGTTTTCAGCAAAGAGCATCTTTTAAGTAGACATCATCCTTCCAGAACACGTCGAATACAGCTGCTAAAACTTCAACTTGCATATGGTCTGAATTAAAACTAACAAACAAACAAACCAGCCCTTAAACTGTGAGGCCTTCCAGAAGCAAAGAGCCAAAAGTACAATAATTGCTTTATACTGTACTGCAGGGACTGACAGCAGAGCCAGCTGCCAGCACAGTGCTGCAGCATATCTAGCACCACTCAGAAAAGAATAGGCTCCCCGTTTTCCTGAGAGCATGATGGTGTAACACCAGCTCCCAGGCAAAAGGGCTGCTGGGCTGCTCTCCTACATGCTGTGCCCCAGCTGGCAGACACCTCCAAGAGGGTTTACACTGAAGAAGGGAAAAACATAACACAACCACAGGAAAACCCTCCGCCTAACTGTGTGCAACAGGCTTCAGACCTCAGCCCCGACGAGCAAAGAGCTCCAGGATGGTTTGGTATTAATGACAAAAATGAATAAATTAAATTTGCTCAGCTTCCTACATTTAGTAAGGGAAATTATGCATTTCCCACAAAGCCTAATGCCAGCTCCACAGGGATTATATTAGTATTTATTGTTTTGTTTGCTCAAATAAAACACCTGTCGAGGTCAGCTATTCGAAGAATTTTTAATATACCAGCCTTACACTACGGAGAGTAAGAAATGTTTATAGAGGCCCTCCTGGTAGGATTGTTGGCTTTTTTTCCCCCCAGGTAGGTGCATAATGATTTAATAACAGAAACAGCATGGCCACAAACCTCTGAACCTCAGATTTAAATAAAATCTAATATATCTGAAATCTGGGTATCAGTCTCCACAGCTCCTTTAGCTTCCCCTGTTATGAAAGGAGGTGTAACCCTAGGATACGGCATCCTTCCTTTATAAAGTCCTGTCTTAATGTGTCAAGAGTCAGGGAATTAAAAACAAAAGAAGCATAAATCGCTGTCAATCATTAAAGTCTTTGATCTGCTCTTTGCTTCAGAAGGCATTATGCCTCCTAAATGGAGGGATCAATCACCATACACCAGACCTGCTGCTGGGTCCTCTTGCGTCGCGCCGCCAGCTCAGAGGGCAGCTCACCACGGTGCGTTCCAGCTCGCCTCTCAGACAAACCAATGGACAAAACCAAAACAATACGTCACAACCCCCTTTGTGCAGCTACAAAACATGACTTTTTCCCCTTTTGGCATTTTTTTGAAGCTTTTCTATCAAACAGCAGTTTGCTTTGGCTTGCCTTTCCCAGTACACCCTCACTGGGTGTTCCACCATCGCCATTCTTCACTTGCAAACAGGATTATAAGTGCTTTTTTAAAAACAAGGAAAAAAATGTTCATGTTCCCACTCATTCAGAGCCACATGAAATATTACATTGGCCTGCCTTAACTTGTTTACTGCTTTTTTACAGTAACTAAACAGCTTGCATAGTAGAAAAGTTTATTTACCTCCTCTTCAGATGCAACCAGCCCCCAAGATAAGGCAGAATTGTCTTGCTAAGATCATCAAGGTAAATGAAAACAAGAAATTTCAAATGAATAGATGAGTTTTGTCACCAGCAGATGTAACAGGCGTTCTGCTGTAACAGATATGGATGCTGACCTAGCAAGCCACGGTTCAACCCAGATGGGCCCTGCTGTCCTGCAGGGATGGATCCTACAAGAAGGAGCCAGAGGAAAGCAACTGAAATGTTCTGTATCTGTGGAAGGAGAGATGAAATGTGTTCCAAGTAAATACAGCAGGATTTGACCCTTAATTACAATGCTGGCTGCTGGTAGACTTCCATGGAAAAAAAAAAAAAAATTGTAACAATAGCAAATGCAGTCAACTGCTGGCCAAGAGACATCATGAACAAAATATCTGCTTAATAGGGGTGTATTTGCCTGTGACAATTTGCCTTAATAGGTTAATTTTTTATCCTAATTGAAATAGGTTTGTCACTTTTAAGCTGCTTTTCCTCATGTCTCCCATGCCTGAATTCTGTTGCCCTTCCTCAGTTTGAGAAGTACTCTTTTCCATAAACATTCCCTTTAATTTCAGATTATGACAATCATGGGCACAATCTGGTCTTTATAAACAAGGAGTAGAAATATAAAAACAAATGTCAAATAGAGATAAAAGTAGCATTGTACTTTTAATTATCAAAACATTTTATTTCATTTAAAGCAATAGATTCACTGGTCTTTTCCAGCTGACTTGCATCATCAAAGCAATGCAAAGCATTGTAAATCCAGGTCAGTCAAACAGTTACAGTGAGTTAGCAGCTGCTTCACATCACTGGAGCAGCATAAAGCAACAAGCATTTGAACTTAACCCACACTCTTTCAAGGCAGTTTACCAAAACAGAGAAGAGTTTTTCTTCTCCATCAATGAGTGCTGTTTAACTGAGACAGTAGAACCATGTAGTTTAGAGGAATAACAGATACTTGAAAAAAATCTCTGCAAACAATTTTGAAGTAGAATTTCTCACTTTACTCTCCTTTGGTTAGTAAGAACATTGCAGTCTCATCACCGTTACTGATGGAAGAAAACTGTTTAAACTAATACACCTCATTCTCAAAACTGGTTTCAGACAGTTCCAAATACAATGCTTCAACACAAGTAAGAAGGGCAGATTCACTGCTACTTAGGGCTCAGAGCACTGAGAAATCAATACAAGGAGATAAAGATGGATAAGCACTTCGGGCAGATATGAAATAGGAAGAAAAATACCACTCTCAAAAACCTCCTGCTTAGCTAATGCAGTGTAAGTGGAAGTGTGGTATCTTCCACAAGGTGACTGCTGTGCTTTTTTCACTTGGGTTCAGACTCATGTCCGTTCAAGATCTCCCTCTGTTCATGTATTCCACTGCAGCACTATTAGCTGAGCAATTAACTATGCCTTATGTTGCTCTTTTTTTTTTCACCTAATTATTGCTTCATTTCTCAATTTGATGGAGCAATTGCTCCTATTTGGCTAAGTGCTTAGAAACCACAACTACTAATTTCTCAGATTTCTTTTTTTTCTAGTGGAAGACTACCTACAGCCCAGAGAGCATTTTCTTCTACCTGAATGTCAGGCAGAACAGAGGAATAGCTTTGTGGGAATGGTCTCCCTCATCAATGTGTGCTCTACTTTTCATACCTGCGCACACACATGTGCTCACTCCCTTTCAGTTGTTTTCTTTTACACTGCTATTTTTGGAAGATGACTAGAAAAACAAAAGTAGACTTCATTCCCATCTCCCATCAGTAAGCAGTGGCTGTTTTATTCTAGTTCCTAGGGAAATGAAGAAAATATGCTGTTTGTCTGTGTTCATAATTTCTTAACATAATGGCATCTTCCTTCCAAACCCAAGAGAAAGCTAAGGTTTTCAAAGATAAACTACAGATCTAAATGTCTTTTGCCATAAGGGGAGATGAGAGACCAAGCGAGTTCCCCCAGCTGTAAGAAAAGAAATCGTATGTATTGGCATTTTGTTAGACAGCAGAGTAGCTATGTGGGAGACATGCCTTATAAATGCCTTCATCATGAAAAAGTTTCATTCGGATCTTGTGAGCTTTTGGAATATCCCCATCAATCAACTTGCCAACAGAAATCTGCAGCAAACTAAGCTCTGTTAGTTCTAGTGTTCAGGGAATGTTGTGTTCACCTTACTGCTGCAGCTAACTGTACAGCATCCTCTTTTGGCTCTGCTCTCTTGTACATGCCCACCATGGGTGGCTTGGTTACAGGAATATGCAGGTTACTCAAGTTCCCTCTGTATTTGCATCTCCATTGATCTGCACCAAGGCTGTAAAATGCTGAACTTTATTTACACATGGGGGCCCTGCATGTGAAATTGTTCATCCTTGTGCCTTGCTCCCACCAGCTGTGGTGTATCTTAGGTGAGGTTGGGCTGACCATTCCTACCCTGCCTGCTGCATCACTCCTGATGAATGTCCCAGAAGCACTGTACAGGCTTTTCCATCCAGAAAGTGAATATGGAAACTTGAATGCAGACAATGCTTTCTTCAAATGACAATTGCTTGAGTGCCTTCTTGCAAGACATTTCAACTCAATTACTCCAGTGAGCAGTAACATTTAATTTTACAGCCTGGGATCTCAGTGATTCTGTAATTTAAATGTTCCTGGCAGTTTCAATCATACTACAGTTTTAATGCAATTTTCTGTTCCTGACACCCAGTGGCAGAAACTGCAGAAATTATGCCACTTGCCATGGTTGCACATGCTCATAATTGAGCTGTGAAAGCAACCTGGTAGCCTGGCACCTGTGCCACCAGGTCCTGGGCACATCTGTAGCTCAGCACTGCCATCCAGCTGGATGAAGATTATACCAGACAGTAGGAAAGAAGGTAGAAATCTCACTACCACACCTACTGCTACTTCAGGGAACCAACACCTGTAACGAGAACAATTCCCACTCCAAACGTCCCATTTTCTGGATTCCTTATAGCACAGAAACACCAGCACATTATATTCGAGATATTTCAAGAATAACCCATGATGCCAGACCACCAGCCTCGTTTGCTACTGCTGGCTTTACTAACTCTAAATTTGCAGTAAGCACAAGTGCTCCCTCTTCTACCCACCCTGCAATGAGGGGCTTGGTGGGGTGGGGCAAATTCTCTAGGTCACAACACAGCTGCATGGTCCTCACAATTGCATCTACTTCTATATTTCTGAAGGATAGCTAAAGCTATTGTCTCTAAAAAATTAGGACTGTCACTCAGAGATTTGAAATGTGTGCACTCACAGTGAATGTGAACAGCTCATAATCAGGAAAAAAAAAAAAAATTACCAAAAAATAGATGTCCTCAGTTTATGTTTGAACTCAGGGAAAAATCATAGCCTTTAGACTTGTAGTTTTCTTTCCTACAATACTAATACTAATACTAATGCTACTACTACTACTACTACTACTAATAATAATAATAATAATAATAATTTCATTTAAATCTTCATTTTTAATACCTGTCATAAGCATTTCTCATGATTTTGTAGCATCCAGTTTGGACGGTTTGGACTCCTGGTTTATAAGCAATGACATCCTCACTTTCTATTCACCTGCCTGAACAAGGCAGGGATAACTGATGAACATAACTCCTATTCAATGAAGAAAATGAAGATTTAATTGTCCTCCTTTCCCTTCCAAAACAAACAGGAGCAAGATGCCTACCATGGCAAAGTAAGGTTGGTTAAATGCCAACACCAGCAGCATCACTGCCATTTTGCATGGATGCTCTTTCATTCCTGTATCTGCAACTCCCCTTACTACTTCATCAGCATGCAGCAAGGTGAGCCAAAAGGGAAGCAAGGGATAGCTACCTGGCCACACAGAATGGAAAAGTGGAGGAATGGCTCAGCTCCAAGTGTAATCCTCCTAAACATCATCATCTCTAGGCTAGACAGAGTAACATCTCCCAATCTTCCTTGCCTTCCCTCCTTGTTCTTTTCTCCCAGAGGACAAGCATTTATCACAAGGAAGGTGAAATGAGAGATGCAGAGTTTCACTCTGGACGTGAGTACCTTCAGCTGAAGACAGCACGCACAGATAACGTTGTGAGCAAAGCAGAGCCCTGCAGACCAGCTTGCATCCAAATCCCCAGTGCTGTAATTAGAGTAACTGCTATGTTCATTGAAAGAGCTTTAATAACACAGCAACTCAGGCAAAGCCAGAATGCATCTTTTCTTCATGAAGGCCACGTAACAAAGCCTGATGGCATGGGATTTTTCTTTTTGTCATTTTTATTGTTAATTTTGAGGAAAGCACCCTAACTGTTTTCTGCAAGTATGATCCAGTATGTCATGCTGGGGAAAATGTGCTATCTGCAACTGAAAACAATGATAGACAATATATAAAAATGCACTATCACAAGTCACTCATTTCAAGGAATAAAAACAGTCTGTTCCAAATGAATATCCTTTCTTTGAAGCAGTACTTTTTCCTAGAGAAAATCTTGGTGCTGGAGCAAGTACTTAGTCCCTCAAGAAACTACTCTGTGACTCATTGATGCAAAAATTAGTAATGCAAATTAAATGTAAAGAAAAACATAAGTAAAAAAATAGACCCATGACATCAATGTGATAAACATTACTATTTCTACCCAATCTAATGAACTTTCCTCCTCCAACAATTTTTATCTAGGATTTGGGGTTTTTTCTGAGAGAAATCCATGCCTGTAACTATAGCACACACTTGGTAAACTCAGTTTAGGAACACCAAACTCCTTGCTCTTTACAAACAGTTGACATGTCCACGTGTAAATTCCAACACAGCAAATGCTGGATTTATTGTTTTGCACAAATCATCTGGGTGACACATTCATGGCTCAGTGCTTTGGATTTACTGTGTGTTGCGACACAGCGTAGCATGCATGAGCAGTAACTTCAACCACGCAGCATCACATCTGCACACTGTGGACGTGGCTACAGCCCCTGGAGTTGCCCCAGGGATCCCTAAGACAGCTGGCAGTGAAAGCAGAGTTGAGTTGTGTTTAACAAAGGTCTCATATACTGCCCAAATAAAAAGCCTTGAAAATCCCCCCTGACAATTCCGCTTTGAAAAGGAAGACTTTAATGGGGAAAAAAAAAAAAGGGTAATGCTCCTTTTATGAAACTCCCCTTCGTACCTCTGCTATCAAGGGCTGACCATTGCACGAGCAGGAGGACTGCTTGGGTGGTTACCTGTTTCCCAGGGAGGCACAGGAGCTGTCTGCAATGCACCAGTTCCAGAAAAGTAAACTCAAAACATCTGGAACCTTTTCTCATTTCTTTCTTCACAAAGGAAAAAAAAAATGAGTTAAATGCTTAAGAGCCCTGGGAGAGTTGTCGTTCAACTACACATAAAATATCCACTCCCTTCAGTGTGTGAATCCGCTGCTTGATAGAGCTATGTGGAAATTGTGGGGCTGGGGGAGCTGTTGGGTAAAAAGGATGAAAGTACATTTTTCCCTGAGGCTGTAGTTTCAGTCCAGCTCCAGAGAGCCAGCACTGTTGCTGCCAGACACCATTTCAGTTATTCCTGGGAAATGATGGATGGCCTCAACCCATTCCCTAATGAAGATTTTATTGGGAAGACTGCCATTGCAATCAGCTTCTTTTTTAGGGCAGCCTTAAAAGACAGGCTAAGGAAGGAAAGCAAAACATAACAAAGAAAAGCCACAAAAAACCCCAAACCATCCTATCTCCCCGTGCACCCATGTGGGGGTAATTTTTTGAGGCTGGAATGTTAGGCAAGAGTCAGGGGAGACTTCAAACTCTGCATCACACATTGTACGTGTTTTGTGGGGAGAGTACAGCAGCTGCTGCTGCTTCCTCTTCCTCCTTGCACCAGTATCACCTAAGGACAAGTCCAGGGCTTCCATATCTCACCCCATATATATAGACTTCCGAAAACTGGGGTGCAAAATGGCAGCAAGAACTCAAGAACTTCTTTGAGAGGTTCTTCTATTCTGTTTATTCATGTCAGGAAAGAAGAAAGGAGAAAGGAAGAAAGAGGAGAGAAGAGGGAAGAGAGACAAGAGGAAAGGAAAGAGAAAAGAGGAAAGGAAAGAGAAAAGAGGAAAGGAAAGAGAAAAGAGGAAGGGAGGCCTAAGCTATAAAGTAACATGCCTTTTTTTTTTTTTTTTTTTTTTTTCCTCCCAGAAAAAGCAATCTTTGAAGTGTATTACTTAATGAGTGCTAATAAAAGCAGTGGCAGAGGAACAAAATAACACATATGGAATGGTGGTGTTCAAGCTTTTCAACATAATACTGTGAATTCAGGAGGCCAGCTACTTATTTCAAGGAATTTTCAATAAATTTTATAGTATCAGAGAGGTCAGCAGGAAATGTTTCATCAGATACTCTTGTAAGAGCTGCTGCTGAGCACTCCACCAAACCTCTCTCAGATGCCCCTTTTTTTCTCCAGTGTATTTAAAACAAACTCAGCTGTAATTTACATTTTATTTGACAGAAAAGGATAGGAATAGAGGAAATCTATACTCTTGTAGACAAACATGCATTACACCAACCTGTAAACTCATTATAAAGAAAATAATAAAATAAATGCCCTTTATTGGGTCTTTTTAATGGCAATGGCTACACTAATTGGAAGTGCAAAGACAGACTAGAGAAATTAGAATTGAGAGTGTTCATCTGAAGAAGAAAAAAGTGATTCATGTCTAGTAGCACGAACAATGTATTTAAGAAATAACATCAGAGAGCACATCATTGTATTTGATGCAGTGCTCCATTTTAACTTAGGAAAATAAAGATCCATCTTGCTCAGTGCTTTTGGCCATAAACTATGTTTTACACATAAAATACATAAAATGTTTACATCAACCTCTGAATATTTTAGAATTAATTTGTAACATTTGATTCACAATCCTGCAGCCACTGTTCACTAAGCTTACACTTCTATTTTCTTTTTTTTTTTTTTTCTGAGACAAACACCCTCATTCTTAGATGGAAGATGACATTCAAATAAATAATTTTCATTACAAGTTAAACTATTCTGGTTGATTGCTTTCTGTACACAGAGTACGTGCTGTTTTCTTCTCTGTTTCCTACAAATCACTAAGGTCTGGCTCTAGACATTGTTTGCTTTTATTCATGATCTTCCAATGAAAGCAGATACCACTCCACCTCCTCGCTCCACTTCTGGTTATGGCACTCAAAGTATGACAGCCACACGTCAGAAATAATTTGATATAGATATATGAATCATATTTTTGTGGCCTATATAAATTAATACTTATCTAATTCACCACCACCAAATTGGCCACTGCACCTGAGGTCTGTCTGTGACAGTTTAACCCATCCCACAGCTCTGATGTATCTTTATCTAGCACCTTCCTCTGTCCAAATTTCCAAGACTGTAGACATTCTTGAGCATCACCACAACAGTGTTCCCAACTCCCCCTGTATTATTACTGGTGCTTACAGCTGCATCCTCCAAATCTCCTGATGGGACAGCAGATGAAGACCCCAGAGTTGCTCAAAAAGGAAGCAGGGGCCCTGCTGTTGCCCAAGAAAATATAGCAAAGTACAAAATTCAAGTGTAATTTGAGTGGTTACCAGCCAAATTTCCAGCGTGTCTGGGGCTGGTTGGTTTCCAAAGGAATAAAAGAGGTTTCAGAACATTTCAAATATTATCTGAAATAGGCAATGCAGCCTCGCTTCATAAAAAAAAAGGTATAGCATCATGAAACACAATATTATTTTAGCTGAAGAAAGCAGAAAAGAGCAATTATTACCTTGAACAGTCTCTTGTATTATAATATATAACAAGGATGGACAAAACTGAAAAAAACCACAACCAGCCATCTAAAAATGTTTATTCTTTTAGCCATATTCTTTTTTTCTCAAGTACTATGTTCATTTTTATCAATCTTTAAGGAAGGGAATAGGAGATTAAATGTTCACCAGGCTTATACTACTTTTTCAGTCATGTGCTACAATGTTGAAAAAGCTAAGTGCAATTTAGTCATCTCCTCTATAGCAATGTTTCATAGGAAGATCTTCCCCTCTAAGATTAAAGACAGAATAATGCAAGTAGACATGGTACATTTTTCTAAAGAAAAGAGCACTGTCTCCTTTAAAGTTGAATAAAGCCCTAATCTTCCTTCCACAAAACAGCAGCTGAGAGTGGCACCAGGCTTCCCCCACCACCCCCTGAGAAGCCACAGAAACTTCTTGCTTTCAAAGCTTAAACAAATTCCTTGCTTTTAACATACTACCCAAAAAAATGCCTTAAATTGGCCCATTCATAAGCGGGTACAAACTGGTCATCCCACCAACAGCAGTAGGGCTGAACAATTCATTTGTAACAGTCCTCCAGATGCAAATATGAAGTTGAAAAATAAGGAACATTATTTCTGAGGAAGGTGAGATTTCAAGAGTGCTGAGACCTGTAGAATCCAGTGCGCTCAGCTTCCTCTGTTGTTAGTGGGGGAAACACTGCAAAGAATATTGATAGTTACAGTTTCCATGGCTCAAAGCCCAATGAAACATTATCACTTCACTTCAATTCCCATAGCTGTTGGTTATGAAGAAGCACTGTTCCAAACAACAGCAATATTGATAACTGTAGACTTCATAATGGTGGTGAATGCGTGATGACTTCAGGGCACTGTACCTCAAAGTGACTGATGCACTGGAGGTGCTACCATTAATGATCAGAATTTGAAGTTAAGTATGAAAACTTCAGGGAAAACAAACGTGTCCTCAAGATAATTACAGTCAAATGCAAAACATGATTTTACTTGATGTACATTTGAAGCAGCCAGCTGGGCTGCAGACTGTACTTGCTAGTACTGGCAGCCCTTCTTTGCACGTCAGTGAAATACTTCCCTTTACTCCATCACTTGCCATGTGTAAGTCAAACCCTAGATGCAGTCAGATGTTTCAGGGTTAATGCAAATGAATAAGGTGAGGCTCTAAAGCTGGTTTGGGGCAAAAAGCCACCTGTTATACCAACACTTATGAACACTACGGATGCCCCTAATTTTTTGAAAGAACTCATATGAAGAGAGATAGCTGCTCACAAACAAGTATTTTTCCACATAGCCTTTGAGGAAGGCTCCTTCTCATTGAGTGTTCTCTTCATGTCCAGAGCATGTATAAGGATGTACACTTCAGAATCATAAATAGGAGATGGCTCTTTTAGGAATGTGCTAGTGTTTCCAACAATCATTATCTGGTTTGTTATTAGTAACTAATTTCCTGTGTGGACAAGTCTTCCCTCTTAAAAAGTGTCCACAGTGAGTAGAGAACAAGATCAATTAAAGATTTTTTAAAGTTTTATAGAAAATTTCCATAACAATGATATTAGAATATAGAAGACTAAAGTTATTCAGAGATCTTAGATCATTGAGACGGGTGTTTTTCTTCTCACTTTGGAAATAAAATTCCCCTCCTAGTAACCAAAAGGTGTGCTATTATATTGTTTAAATCACAGAAATCACACAAAGTTAAAGGTTGGAAGGGACCCCGAAAGATCATCTAGTCCAATCTCCCTGACAGAGCAGGGTCACCTACAGGAGGTCACATAGGAACTAAATATCCTGCTATATTTTCAGAGTACTTGTCTCATCCTTCAGCATCTGCTAACAGTCACTGATGAACCACTGCATTTGGTCAAGTTCAGCACATTGCTCTTGCTTTGTAGTGGACAACACTTCAGTCCAAAATTGTAAGTTCCATCCTTTTTCAAGTGAAAATAAAAGAGAGAGCAGCAGAGAGAGTACTCTCTTCAAATCAACAAAGCAATGCGTGCTTTATGCTGTTCAAAAGTTTCAAATATGAAAAACAAAGCCAGAGGGGTATACAGATCAAAATGTTCAAAGTTCATCTTGCACACATGTTGGTATACTCAAGAACTCATTTTTGTACATTTTTCCTTATATAATAAATGCAACTTTAGATGTATCTGTCATATTCTGCAGTCAGACATACAGACAGGCATGTATACACACAATATTCCTTTCATCGGTAGCTGGTATTATACTCTCAAGTATACTCATATAAATTGTTCAAATAATTCTGTTTGGTGTTCCTTTCCCATTCATATTGATATAAATTTTTACCTAAATGCTATTTTATTCTTACTTATCATATCCCTTTATCAAATAAACTAGAAATGCTCTCTTTACTAGACTTATAATATAAAGTGTAATAAAAGAAAAAGAATAAGCTGTAAAAATCACAAACTGGCATTTTTTGCAGCTCACTTGGGTGCTGTGAGGATCAGGTCCAATCTCAGCAAGCAATGCTTAGTTTCAACACATTGTAAAGCTATCTCATGTTGGGACTCTCAGTTGAGAAACTGAAGCTTCAATTCAACCCAGTAGGCCACGTTAGAAATTTATCCTGCCTGGGCTTCATTAAACTTGTAAAACCTGACTGCTAGAGTGCAGTGCATAACATCCTCTAATAACACCATTTAAACAGCAGTCAACACAATAGAAGAGGTAGAGAAACGTGACAGAAGTATTAAAGCTAAGTCAGCCCTGAAATGTCTGGAGCTGCTTAAATGTCTACCCAAATCTCTTTGGACTTGGAATAAAGAAGAGAAATCTTGTGTGAACACCGTAATGTTTTCCTCCAATACCTGTTTGCTATCAGTCTTCAAATACCAAGGAAAAAAAAAAGAGCAAGACTAACAAGGAAAAAGAATATATTGCTTGAATAAAATGAACTGTGTTTTTTCCTTTTCGCCTCTCACTGGCTGAAATCACTGTCACCCCACAGAACACTTAATTCCAATGAAATGCTTCACATCAAAGGCGTTCCTCCATTATCTTAAAAAGGAAATATGAAGCAAGTATTCTCCCAGGGAGAGTAAACAGTAATCTGACTTGCTGCTGAATTTTAGAGAGTGGGTTGGGACAGAAAGCATTCAGTAAAAACACCAAAAGCAACCACAAAGAAAATGAAAATAATAAAACAAATAAATAAACAAATAAGGGCAAAATTTACAAATCCAGTAATAAGGCAAATTGGATTTGAAAGAAGAGACACTTTTCTTATTACTGTTTTCAGCATTAGGATGATTTTCTCTTAAAAACACTACCTAGTATTTGTCTCAGACCATTTTTAAAGTGCATATGTGCTTTTTTTCTCTAGTTAGATGACTAGCTTAGGGCATTATGAACAGAAAATTAGGTGTCACTGAGGGGGGTTAGTTTCAGAGAGGTGTGCCTCTGAAACTTTCAAGTTTTGCACGATAGAACTTGCTTGTTTTACCTTGGGAGAGTTTTTCCCTGTAAGGTTGAGATCCAGTAAAATTTCAGTGCTGTTGACTTCGCAGAATTTATTTGATTTCACACATCAAAATAAATAAAAATTTAGTGGGGATCTCTGAAAATGGCCTTATTGAACTTCTCTCGAGCTATATTGATGGATAGGAAAGTAAGCCCAACATGTAAATATACTTACAGAGTTAATGTAAGGATCTGAAAGACAGATCTCCAAAACAAGATTGTTTCAGTAAGTCTCTTTCTATCTTGCTTAAGTACTACAGGCAATAAAATTATTTCCATGACGTTTCTTCATAAAGTAAGTGTTCAAGTGAATCAGTACTTGTAAACAAGCTCTACTGAGGATTCATGCTGCCAATTTAAGATAAACTATTTTGTAGATTCAACTCCATTTCTCTGGTAAAATTTCCCTAATGAAATGTAGTAAAACTCACAAACCATCAGATCAACACACATCAGCAAAATTAAACCCCTGAGAATATTCACTGCTTTATTTTTATTAGTACTGTTTTAAATATTCAAAATGTGTGGGTCATAAAATTATGCTTAGGGCAACATTTTCTCATAAGTTCATTTGTGCATGTTTTTAAATAGATTTTAAAACTAAAAAATTTCAATCTCAACCTTAATGCAGAGACAAACAACAGAAGAAAGTGATGGTAGCAGATTTTAATAACTCCCTTCTCAAATTGTTAATTTTAGGGTAACTTAGGGCTAAAGAATGCCCCAGGCAGCAAAAGGAATGTATCTAATCGCCTGGAGCAGTTTATATAATACTTCAAATTTCTACAGCAGCCTCCACATTCCCTTCCTTGCAAACACAAGAAAAAATTACTTGGAATTTCCTTATATTATTACTGAATATAGGACAAACAATAACACTGTCAAGAGTCAGACAAGGTGACCTGTGATTATTTTTCATGGAAAGATCACGGCAGAGAACAAAAATCTGACCATCCAGTTAGAAAAACGGGTTTCCACAGAGCTTATACACATAACCCTCTGTGTACAATTTATCATGTCATTACCCCGGTCACAATATCCAAGAGGAAAAGTTCATGTCTTCAGTTTCTTGTAAAAGGTTCTGTGGCACACTGACTGGCTCTCAGCCTACCCAGAGACAGCAAAGCACAGTTGGCAGCACCAAGACCGAGCCCTGCAGTCTCATACTCTGCATATCCTACAGAGGTACTGGTCAGCATCACTGCAGCCCTATGCACAGAACAATTGAGGGAAAGCCACGATGAGATTTGAAAGGGAAGATTTCTTATTTATTTTTCTTTCAAGCAATCCAAGACAGCCTGTGCTGTGATGTGGATAGCTTTAGGTGATATGGGATGCATCATCTGCAGTCACTTGGAAAAAGGTGTCCTCATGTTCACCCTGAGAGGACAGCCTTGAAATTCCTTGTGATTTGTTTTTTTTTTTGTTGTTGTTGTTGTTTGTTTGTTTTTTTTGCTTTTTTCCTGATCTGAATGCAAAAGCAAGGCTGAGGAGGAAGCAGAAGGAGGTGGCAGGCTGTGCAGGGAGCCTGGCAGGCACTGAGGGAAGAGAAGCTGCTACTAGAGTGATCTATAGGGGATACAGCACCTCATATTTATCCACAAGAGCTTGGAAGCATCAAGAATGATAATGAGCGTGAGCTATGCAGCTCCACAAAGTAGGCTCTGAGTTCAGCTGCAACCTGCCCAACTTTCAGCTTAGCATGAGACAAGCCTTCTGGTGAGGTAGGGACATCATGAGAAGGCAGAAACATACAGTTACAGGATTGGGTCTGCCATCAGAAGATGTAGAAGCTGCAATAAAAGCCTCTATGCACAGCTATCTCAAGTAGAGGAAAAAGCTTTTCCTTCTGGCTTTCCTTTCTCCCTCCTTTCCTTTTTTCTTTCTCCCTCTGTCTCCCTCTTGGTCTTTCTCTCATCACTGTGTCCTCAAGGAACAGGTATCAATTTTAACTTTCCTTTATCTTTTGCTTGCAGGCAGGAGCAGAAGCTTCCACAAACAGAAAGTCTTGATGCCAGTGGCTTCTGGGTACAGACAGGGCAATTGCCTAGTTTTAGGAGTGACTCCCTGTGGGCAGAAGTCAGCTGTGAATACTTGACTGTCTCTTGACTTAGCAAAAAAATTTCCCATGGTGCAAACTGGCTGGAGACTCCCTAGAGTAGAAGCCTGCCTGGCTGGAGCCTTTCTCAGCGTTGAGACAGAAGTCTACCACCCACAGACAATATCACTCACCAGCCCAATTGGCAGCACGGTAGAGGAATGCTGGGAAGGAGAATGAGGTAGGGGTTGGATCCAGCAGTTATCACCAGGAGAAGTTTGGAGCAAACCCCAGACTGCTCCTTTGATCTTAAGTCGGATCTAGATGTGGAGTTCTATACTTCTAGCAAAGTTCTATACTTTTATCAAATTTTACATCTAAGAAAAATCTGCCTTGGCTCTCCCTCACAACAGGTAATTTCACAGAAATTTATTCTTGTGGAGATCTGAAAGCATACATTTTATTACCCCTCCAGGCCCTATGGAGATCACTTTTCTAAGGAAAAGAAATGAAATCTATTGCATACCACCTAGTACATGGCTATAAGACAGACAAATGGACCTGAAATTGACAGCTCAGCTTATGTAGCTTCTTTCTTTTTTTTTTATTCGTTCAGACATCCCATGCCAAAAAATTACAATAAATTAAGAACCTAAAGTGATTCACTGTACAAAAAACACTTTATTTGACTACACAGTGAGGTAAGAAGAAAATTTTGACTAAGAGTTTAAAAAAATCCAGTGAAGCTACAGCATACAGCAAGAAGAAGCAACATGGGGTAGGTGCAGAAAATTATAATCTTTCTCTAGGAAGTTGCCAGTGTTCAAAAGTAACTAAACACAAACCCACAAGTGAATAAATGTAGAGACTACCCTAGAAATACTGCATTTTGTTACAGATGGTTGAAAATAATTTTTAACAAAATAAGCCTTTCAAATGCAGGGGGGAATATAACAGCCAACAAACCACCAAAATGCTTTTCAGAACAGATTCTCCATAGAGTATTATTTAGCTACTAAGACTTATAATTTATGATATTGCTATTATAAAATATTATATTCACACAACCCTTCTTGCATTATACTGCTCTTTATTCTAATTTCAGGCAGCCTTCCTAACACGAAATGCCACCATGGTACACATCAATGGCCTCAAGGGTATAATTAACACTTGTTATTTACATTTATTTTTAAAAATAATTAACCAGGAGCACATCTAATGAATGGTAATGGGCCTTAAATTGAGACACAATATGTCAACTACCTTGCCATTCAGAAGCAAACTCCCATGCAGCTCAGCTCTGATGGGAAGGATGGGGCTGAAGCGAGAGCCCTGCGGGTAACGCTGCTCAACGCGCTCACCTGGCTCTGCCAGCCTGAGCTCCATGGCACAACACATACTGGCTGTCAATCAGTAGCTCAGGAGAACTTGATTTTCACTGACATCAAATACCAGCAAGTTAAGGCCCTGGTTTGTTTATTTTTGGGGTTTGGTTTTGGTTTTCTGGGTTTTTTTTTTTTAGGTTTCAAAGATTAAAGAGAGGTTTGCCCTTACATCAAGCTAAATACACCGTGGTCCTTTGTTACTACGTGCTCTCGGCTTTCCACTGCTCAAAGGTATGTCCTCAGTTGACACAGTCTATAGGACATGGCATAAGCAGCTACTCAGGCCAGAATAAGCTTCTGACTCAGAAAGAAGCTATGCATAAAATAAAATCCTCACACAGTGATGTACTTTCAAAATGCATGACCTCATTCTTCCCCAGTCAGGCTCTCAAAGGGAAACAGACCCAAACAAAACATTTTGCAGAGTGAAACACGAAACCGGTGTCTGCTAGTTCACTTCCCAGAGTGAAAGGCAAATTGCAAATGTGTAATCGATGGAACAATGTTTCTGTCCACTTAGTAAAGGAAGAAATCCATTTCCCCAGCAGCCTGAAAGATTTTGCTGGTGCAGTATGCTTGGGGTAAAAGCAAAGAATTGACTTATAAATGCAATTCATTCAAACCTGAGCACTGGCTGGGGGTGCTGGTACTAATCATGTCCATGGCTTAAAAAATAAAAAAATTAAAAAATCACAATTTGTGATTATTACTCCAACAGACTCATGTAATCTGTTAAACTCTTACAGGTTTAGACAGACCTCCTGTTTTTTTGTTTATGGCTTCAAATGCATTTTCAAGAATTATGAGCAGCCCTTTATGTGTAATATATATATTCCATAGTACACAGAAAAAATCAGAATAGGAAGAAAAGCAGAAGGTGCTTGTATCAAGGGCAAAATGCCTACCACATAAAAAATAATTGTATGGATGAAGCACCAGGTAAATACAGTAAGAGCAGGAAGTAGAAGAAATGTGCTGGTTTTCAAACCCAGCACCTATAAGCAGAAGACTAGAGTTGCATATGCATATCACTAGTTATCTTCCTCCCCTAAGTCTGGCTATCTCCAGATTAATTTTTTTCTTCCTTTCAAATTCCTCCATGCCCCCACTCCTCCCAGGTAATTTTCCTGGCCTACTGCTGTAGGCTGTACTGCTAATATTTGAGGTCATTTACTCAATTCCTGCAAATACTGTTATTCATGAGCTGGTACTAAAGACTGCAATACCCAACAAAGCTAACTTGACATCAGCACCACTACTTTCTATAACTCTGTGAGGTCAAATTAAAGAAACATTATGAGAATTAAAGAAATACAGGGATCTCTTTAGATTCATATTGTACTCTGTACTATACATAGTGATACAGAAGAAATGGCTCCAAGTAATGGGGCAGAAAACCATAAGTGAGTTCCTTAGCAGAGTTAAAGCAAAACTGCAGCCCATACAATTACCATTTCATGCAAGTCTGCTCTCCTGGCTTGAGTGTCTATTCATTGTTTTATATACATAAACCTATATGTATGTGCATCAGCTCAAACTAAGAAGAGAAATAATGGTCCTATTTGAATCCTATATATATGAAGTTTCAAAAGAGTCAAATATTTTTTTAATAACTGTATAATCAATGGCAATCACTGTAACTAAAGAATGATTGTTTAGACTACCACACATGAGATACAAAAAAAGGAAGTGTATCACAAACACATATATACAAACATGTGCATTTCTATACTCAAAGTAGGAAAATGACAACCATAATGCATATGCTAAGAGAAACTAGAAGGTGGTATTCTAGACAGAAAATGTACTGTACCTGTAATATCTGTCAGTGTGAATAATTTCTTGGCTGCTGGCTAGAATATATTCTGCAGTTCATTTTGTTTTATCACATTATTCACACTTTTTTCTGGAACAAGCAGTTCTCTTCTTATAAGACTACACTCTAGTGGAACAAATGAGCTCAAGTCTATGATTGATTCTCTAACATAGTTGAGATGCTATAGCTTTATTCACTTTTTTAAAAAATGGCTTTATTCATTTACTACCTCCAGCATGACTCCAGAATGTCAGCTGCTGAGAAACTACATTGTGAAAGGTTCCCTCCATGCTCAAGGAGGTGGCAGTGGGGTTTTTTTTTAATAGTAAATTCCACGACAAGGAGGAGGAGAAGTGCCCAATGCAGACAGACCGTCTCTGCTCACCAGTTCAAAAAAGTGCACTCCCAGAAATATTTTCTAAAAGCTTATCAGCCTTAACATTCCTCTTCAGCTCTGTTTCCCTGACAAAATGCTGTGTGAGTCTATTTGGATCAAGGCAGTAACTCCCTGCTTTATTTCCTGCTGGGGAACTGGCAGGGACAGGAAACCGGCAGCCTCTTGACCAGGGCCCCTTAAGAAGCTAAAGCCATGCTATGGATGAGGAGATTTGACACAACACTCTTATCTTACAGTGTCATCAGGAAAAAAAATCCTTCCTTCAAAGCATCTAACTTTTTATTTACCTCTGAAATAACTAATAAAAATAAAGGTATTCAGAGGATCCCTAGAATTCACATAGAAGTCAGCACATTTTCTTCTTGCCCAACTGTCATGTTAAGAGTCAAACAACCATGACTACCCTGAATTCTTGTTTCTCTGGACTCTCATTTTTATTTTTTTTTAATCTGGGGGAAATTTTGCTTAGAGAGGAAAAAAAAAAAAAAGACATTTTCCCAAGATTTCCCTTTTGATTTCCTTTGATTATTTTTTTTTTTTAATGTCTCAAAGCCACAACACCAGGGCTGAAAAGATCAGGCACAGATATTTCTGCTCAGAAAATCCCATGAAGAAGTATGGGACAATTTTATTCCGTCTCATTTTCAAAACCAGGCACTCAGAATAATCCTGGACAAACAACTGCATTCCTGAAGCAACTTAGTAAAGCAGAGATTTCCAAGAGGCCACCAGGAATAATAAAAAATAAAACATAAAAAAAAGTTGCATCATCTGCTGGGTTTACAATTCAAACAGCAGTAAAAATATTAAAGGGAAATGAGGACGTTCTTTAGGTGCAATCTAAAGCTAACCTAAATCACTTTTTTTTTTATGACAAAGGAAAAGAACTAAACTGAGTTGGGCTCCAGAGCCAGATAGAGTATCAATTTAAAGTCAGTTCTACAACATGTCAGTTCTACAACAGTTAAGATGTGTGTGGGACAAAACAATGGCAAATAACACTGCTATCTATTTAGGATAAATGATGAAAATAACACTGCACATGGCGAATGACAATATCTATACATTGATATCTCATTCTACAATGGCTTTGTCTTAGCTGTTTAAAAATGCTTGGGTTTTTTTCTTTTAAATGTAAAAATTGTGCATTGCATAGTAGACAGTTTATAAAAATGTAAGCCTCTAGAAGAAAGGCAAGAAGTAAAACCACGCATGAGTTTTAACTCAAAATTCATGTAATAAAATGACCTTTTAAATTTCTACCTAAAGAAGTAGGAAAGCAGCTGTATAATTCTCTACTGCTACAATCTTTAAAAGACTCATAAGGTTGGATAAGGAGCAAAACTCAAATATTTGGAACTCAACCTCTGGTTTTGGACTCCCTGTGGATTCCTTTTCCAGAGTCTTAACTTTGTTTATCAGCAGCTCTTCTGTTGTGCAAATAAAATTATAACCACGTAACTGAGCAAGCAAGAGAAGCCTTAAATTAAAAGTGTTCTGTGAAGAAAACTATGTGAAAGAAACACGCAAACCAAAAATGACTAGGAGCAGAAGCAAGATAAGCAAGCTTACAAGCTTGAGGATCTCAAGAGGAGAAAGTTTTCATTATCAAAAAGTTCTACCCCTCTATTTTCCCAGCATACAGGGTATGAGAAATGAAAGGAGCAGGAATTCCCAGCGACTGCAGGGGCAGAGAAACAGAGGAAGCCACAGCTGGTTCTTGCTTCTGCCCACAGAAAAGCTCCTTCCTTTTATAAAATTTCTCATTGCGCCAGATACTTATCCTCTTGTAGGGAGAGACCAAGCCCACCTCTCTGCTACAAAACTAATGCTGCCTAAGTGCTATAGGAGTGAAAGAAGATAAGAAACAGTAAACATCACCTTCATCTCTCCCAAGGACAGAGGAGTGAGAATCACAACACACAATTTCCTTTAAACTTGATTTTTAAAAGAACACCAAATCCTTTTTTACCTGCAATAAGGGAATAGTCTTGAAGCACTGTGCCCTGCCCTCAGTTTTAAACACTTATCTGCCATTTTGTGCTATTACAGTTGGTTTTAAACATGAAGTTTTTCTCTTTGTTCCCGTTTCTTAAACCACCGATGTTATTTTCAGCTTAGAGGAGAACCTGTAACTTTTCTGGGATGGCTGGAAGCCAGGCACAATTTGACAATTTGCGGTTCAACATTTTTGCTTCATTTTGCTTCTTTTGGCATCCTTGTCAGTAGCTGCAGAAGAAAGGGAGTTCCCAGGTACTGAACTCCTTGGTTCTCTGTCACCCCAAGTTGAGGGTCACCCTGCTTCTGCAGCTGGCTCCGCAGAGCAGCTCACTTCTGCAGTAGCATCTTCGCTCTTTGCCTGTAAAAGAGGCTGAGCATTTGGCACTCTGCTGAATGTTTAATTCAACTACAACTAATTGGAAAGAAATGTGTGCTTGAACTCAGCCTCCTCCACACAAGCAGGGATTTCTCATCTCTCCTCCTACCCCTTCAGTGCTGTAATTTAGAGCACAATTCTGGGTCTGTTATATGCTACTTGGAAGTTATCATTGCTCCAGCTATTTGTGGCTCATAAAGTATTGTTCTGTCAATTGCATTATATGGCTCTTTGTGTGGAAATGATGGATGAAATGGGATACATATTACTTAATGATTAGACTTCCACAAAACATGTTCAAACAGATATGCCAGGCTTGATGATACCTTATTATCATCACTGAAACAGAGACAGCGTAATGGTGCCATGTATGTATTTCTCAGCAGTAAATGCAAGTGAAATGTTTCTGTTTCAAACCCCGGCAGCTCCTTAGACTCAGTTTTTTCAGTTCAGCTAAAGATGACATGCTAAAATGAGGGCATTTATTACTAAGTGGCATTAAGAAGGGGGATATTTAACCTACCATTGAAATGCTTACAGCAATGCGTGGAAAAATCATCTAATGTGTGCTGGCAGTAATTTATGACATTGGGAAAAAATGGTATCATCTTTTTTTCCACTGTCTGTGGTCTGGCTTTGCAAACTGCAAGCCCTGAGGAGCAAGTTTGATATAATACAGCTAATGAGAATAAGTGAGCACACTGCAATATTCTTAAAGGGTTACACTGCTGAGTCTTTGACTCTATACTTTTTAATTTCCTTGTACAAACAGTGCAGTGGAAATGGCAAAATCCACTTGGCTGGTCTGTGCTACAAATTAAATCCTTGATTAAATTTTGGCAATTACTTTTCCGGGTCTTTTTCATTTAAACATTTTTAATTCATTTGAATAAGCTTCTTAATCATGATTCTGGCAAGCCATTGTATAGCAAGGAAAGCTCTCATAAATACTATAAAGCAGCAACAGACAAACAGAAAGATGGATACATGCTGAAAAATAAGGGGCTTTTTTTGTTTTTTGTTTTTTTTTATTTATTATTTTGGTAGGTGTTGCTTATATCTATTTTCCAAGAAAGTTGTATTCCAGTTTTCTGTGATGTTGAAATTTATCTCATTATGTGTTGACATTTCCCTTTGTGATGTCAAAAGCTAATAAAGACTCCAAGTAGGGTTTCAAACCCTCTTAATAAGAGAGTGGAAGAAAGATTAAATCATCCTTAATGAAAAAATCAATACTATAGCCATCCAAAGGATACAAATTAAGAGGGAAATGTGAAGGGCTGTCACTCTTCTAGCAGGAAAGATGCTAGATGGACATTTTCAGCAAAGGTGCTTGAAATTTAGCTACTCAGCCTTTACTGCACAGCATTGTATTACCTATTGAAAAAGTATCCTACAACTTGAGCTATTCTCTGGAGGTTTGGGGGTTTTTCCATCTGTGAAGACAGACATGAGATAGCAGGCAGTAAAGTACCTCCTTAGATAGAGCAGAAGGTCCAGAGCACTCTGAGTGTGGAGAGCAGCACAACACCATTTTCTGTGCAAAAAGGATTTGAGGAAAAGCAGTGGCAAACGGATGAGCAGAAAGAGGAAGGAGAGAATAGAAATGTTTCAGGACAAACAAAACTGACTGGAATTAATTAAATGTTAACCATTTAGTTTTCATTACTGTGCTACCATATAATGTCCAGAAAATGTTAACTAGAGAGGCTAAAAAAAAAAAAAAAATCACACTGTGTTTATCAGTGGCTCTAGAAAAGAATGAGTTAAAGTCTTAGTGCAAAGCCATCTCTCTGTTGGACATGAAATGTGCTAATGTATAACCTGCAGCATCACAACTCCTGTAGCCTCTGGAAATGCTTAATCTCACCAAAAGAGAAAAGACAACCTCTGATCCTGAGAGGACAAACAAAGGGATTAGAGATGCCCTGTTTCCCCCCCTTCACTTTAAGACAGAAATACCTGTAGATGGATTTTCTTCTTTTACCCACAGCATTCCAGAGACCTGGCTTTCTGTAGCTTGGAAAAGAGAACAATTTAAAATCCATACAAATATTTAGGTCCACTTAAGCACAATTTCATCTACACCTTACATTTTGAACTCGTGTGAAGTAAAGATGCAAAGTAGTCAGATAACTAAAAGGCTGGGAATCCACAGATTATAGTAAGATTTAAAAGAGGGGAGATGCTAACTCTCAGCAAGTTACAGCAATATTGTAACAGCCTTTTGCTGTCTCCAAAACCAAGAAGACTGTGTCTTGGGGATATTAGTTGAGAGGAGAAGGTTCTGAACAGTGAGCATGGGTAAGCTAACCTGTTTGGTATAAAGCACCAACAAATAATGATGTATTACCCCAATGAGAATTCTGTCAATGTCATGTATCTGTGCTTATGCTACCTTTCACCAATAGCTAGAGCCATTCTAAACTTCAAATGCTGGGCCACACAATTTAATCTCCAAGTTAATAAAACTGTGGTTTTCTTTTTAAAGCCTCTTCTAATATCAAAATTTCCTTCTCTCAAGTGTTCGTATGAAAACCTTGTTATGATGCTGATGAAAAGCTTGTGCCTCAGTAATACCACAATGAAGAGGGGAAAAAATCACCAATGAAGCAAAAGAGAGAAAATTCCTTACCAAGATAAGAATCTTCAGTTTATCACAACAAATCATATTAAAGCACAGGTGACAAAATCTCCAGATCCATCACCAGTAAAGAAAAATAAGCTACCATGATCTATTTAAACAAGCGTGGTGATAGAAAAAGGAACAAGGAAAAAAGAACTCACAAGGATATTCACAACTGCTGGATTCTAATTTTGGAGATTATTGACATTTTCCCTAAAGATGTTGGCACATAAAGGCTTCAAGACCCAACTTTATCCCAGTATCTTATTTTTGCATAAATGAGGGACTATAAACCTCATGACACTGGATTGAGCATAAACAGACAATTGTTTGGTGCAAGCAAAAGTAAAATGTCATGTATAAATGCAGGTGTGCCTGAAAGGTTAAGATCCAGAAGAAAAAGGTAGTATCTTCAGGACCAGTATTCTATTGCAAATAGATATTACTTCTACAGAATCTCTTTAATTTAATAAAGAATGGTAAAAAACTTCTTCACCATGATTAGAAAATAAGGCCCAAATTATACTTCTTGATGCATAGGGATGTCTCTAAATGAAGCATGGCATTGCAGGGGAGACATGCAGCTCACCATTTTCTGTAAGCAATCAGATGATGACAACAATGGAAACAACTCAACTTGTACCAGTAGCTGGGCTCTTCACGGATACCTATCATTTGCTGATATGGCACTTATCTTTTCTACTAAGTCTGACCATTATCTCCTTTATTGGTGAGAGGAAAAGGGTCCTCTGTTTAGAAAATAATGGGAAGTATAACCACTGGCTGGTTAAGTGATCCATCAATAAATTTTTGACATCAATCATTATGTATTACAAGCTTGGCAGCAGGAGGGATGTATGACTTCCATAACCAAAGGCTGGAGAAAGATGACACTATGTTCAGTCAATTCCCTCTCTCAACTAGCTACCACCTGGCAAGCTTTTTTTCACAGCTCTTAATTTGTTTTTGATTGGCTTTTTTTTTTTTTTTTTTTTTCCCATTACTTTAAAATAAAAGCTTCCTATGAGCTTCAACTCCAGCACATCACAGCCTGCCAAATTCATCTGCTTCTAGCCTTAGGCTGAAACATCTTTTAAAACTCAGTTTCTACAAAGCTCAACATGAACTATTCCTACACCCGTATGGTATCCACTTCTTTCCTACCCGACACTGCTCAGCTGGCACCACCTGCCCAGCCAGAGGGGCACCTTCAGGATCCAGCAGAGGCAGACAGACACCCTTTGTTAATAAATGTTGGGGGCACACTGCAGCCCAGTGCTCATCTGAACATTACCATGCAAGCCAGCACGTTACTCTTCTCTATTCAGTCCCTAAAGGAACCGTGTTTGACAGAACTGAACAGCTGTTGTGTATTTAGAGATGTGAATGTATTGCATTATTTAATGAATTGTGTCATTTTAATATAATTATTACTAAAAGTCTGAACGTAAGCCTATTTTTATTTATGCTTAGAATTTTTGCCCACCAAGCATTTTCTACTCTGTTTGCAGACAAAAGTGCTTTCTTTCCTTTCCAGATAGTACCAGGACTGTAGCTGCACTGCTTGCACTTAAGCCAGCTCCCCTGCATGCCATTAATATTGCTATCTTGCATACAGGATTTCTGGGCTTTTAAGAAATGACATCCACGCAAGGATTCCTGTTCCTCCTTCTTGTTTTGCAAAACTCTTTTATTACCCCAGTGCCTCCACCTACATATTCTCGCTTACTTAATACCATGGCAATAATATCTATGCCAAAAAGTCTTGTGTTTGCATTATTCCCTCATGTGCAGAGCAACTACCTCAAATGGAGGAAAGGATGAATTTCAACAAGCCACTTAATGCCACCAATATCCTAACACACTTGCAGCCTAACAGGCACCACTGCAGTTCTGCAGCTCTTGCTGTCAAGCTTGCAGTGGAGTTTCTCTCCCACCACATCCAAGGACATTACAATGCAGTTTTGATCCTGGTGTTGACTTTCCTTTTTGAGCAACACAGCTAATAAAATCACAGAGTTTTCAGAACAAGAAGGAATAAAAAGAGAACACAGGTCATGAAGCTTTGTTTCCTTATTACTGGAATCCAGAGACTGACTTGACTTTCCTTATTTGCCACTTAAAAGTACAGAAAGGTAAAAGGCTTTCAGAAGCAGCTTTCTGCTTCTAGCAGGAGACAGATACAAAAATAATCAGTCACAAGGCTCTGGTGACCACATGCATTTGGAGGCATCTCATTTTATACACTTATGCAATAACCTCCTTTTTTTAAGTCATCCGGAACCCTGCTCTGGGGCTGGGACCCTGGGCCTGACACGTGTTCTTTTTGGAAGGTGTTTCTGGTTTCCCAACTGTTCTGCATTGCTCCAGGGCTTAAAGGCACAAGTGCTGGACACAGCCCCATGCCTAATTCACATACCTTTATATTGCTACATTACTGGGTGGATACTGGATTACTCATCACCATGGGTCACTGAAATATTCACCTATTACTTCATTTCAGTAGATGTTCCTGTGGACACTAGCCAAGTTAATGCTAAATATGTTTTTCACTTGCAGCATTAGACAGAAAATGTCCTTCTGTTTTCTAAAACATCTGTTGCTATCAGAAAGAAAAAAAAAATATCTATGTATCTAATAAAAAATTCTATGTGGCACATGTTTCCATATATGCCACACTTCTCAATCATCTGAAATCAGACAGGAATGTTGCTAGCCTGCCTTATAAAATGCTTAGAGGTAAAATGTGTGTACACCAAACTACCCCACATTGTGTTTTTTTTAAAGATAGATACCAAGTACTTATGTAAATACTCAGAATGAATGATCTGCTAGTATATAAAATCCAGCTCAGTTTCAAACAGCATACAAAAAGTGACTGCTCAAAGCAATGTCTCATTCCTCTCTAAAGAGGTAGAGAATACCATATGAAATTATCAAGCAACAGGTCTCAAAAACACATAATTAATTAAACTGTGGAACTCACTGCCACAGGAAATTTTACATGTGGGCATCCACAAAGTATTAAGTACAGAAAAAGATCCAATCTGTGTGGAGCAGTCCAAACCAGGGACCTCCCACTTTGTATGTCTGTATTTGTGGACCATACTCTTACACGCCTCAGAAGCAAGACACAAGCACATCGAAAGCCTCTCACATCAGTGCACCCAGGCACAATGCTGGTTAATCTGTCCTTTATTACTAGTTTTCATTTGCAAATTGAAAAGAGGAGCTGTGGGCAGGAGGGACATAGCTTGTTCCTCCCAAAGGGGTGCTTAAAACCTAACCCTTTCTCTAAGAAGCCACGAGTGGAGAAGGCAGCAGCAAAATCCTGACAGACACTCTAATGAAAACACAGCCTGTTGTAGTTCTTGTGATACAGAAAAATTCAAAGAAAAAGAAGGAGCAGCCAGTGGGGCTTCACAAGGGACTACTCTCAGGGTTTAAAAAAAGCAAGCATAATGGAGATAGAGAGGATCTACACAAGACTACAGAGAATCTGTTAAGCCTTGCAGGGAAAGTAAGAGTAACAGAAAAGCAAGGAGAGTTCATGCTAGCCAAAGGGATTAGGAGGAGTAAGAAAGGCTTTTACAAATGCTTCATGTCAGGCAGATAAAAGATGGAAGAGGTTCACTAATAAAAGAAGGCTGGGACAAAGACAGTGGCTCTAAAATGAATAAATCGGCTTTTAATAAGGGACATAAATAAGAGAAAGCTGGATAATAGAAGGAAAGCTGGGAGAAAAGGCAGGTAGAGGGAAGCCTGCCTGTCATGTGCCAGCACTGAGGGTGCAGAGGTGCAGGCAGCACAGGGCAGCAGAGGAGCCTCTGAAGCAGGTGCCCTCAGGCACTGTCCCCACCTGCTTGGGGCTGGGGGCAGAGCTTGGCCCTTCAAGGGCTCCTGGCTGTGCCAGTGGCTGTGCCACCTCCTTCTGCCTGGCAATCTGGAGGGAGTGTAATAGCCCTTTTCCTCTTCCTCACCTACTTTGGAGACCAAGGGAAGGATGGGGAGCTCCTCCCAGGATCTTGCAAAGGTAATTGACTGCATGAAGCTCAAGAGCCCTTGAGGTCAGCAGTTCATATTTTTGATCCAGAACCATTTTGTGAGGCTGTTGGACAGAGGATTTAGTGTGGATTTCCTGCCTGTAATTTCAATGTACAGGCTGTCTGCCTATGAAGATACACTGGTCCCAGTGTCCTGGTTTACAGATCAAATCTTCTGTGAGGCCTCTTCTGGCACCTCTGTTTAGTTTTCAAATTAATCTGCTGACCAAGCTCAGGTCTTTTTTCAAGGATGCACAAAACCTCTGTGGATAGCAGAAAAAGGGTAGAAAATCTCCAATAGCCTTGGCCCATCAGTTACCACTGGTAGACACCTATGGAGATGGTCTACATATAAGGGTAAATCTCACTGCAGAATGTCTAGAATACAGATAGACACAGATCAAAAATCACCCATAGGTTTTAAAATACCCTTCAAACTTGACCTTGAAAAATGCCTCTCTGGAAAGGATCAGACTTACCCAGATCTCTTATTTTTGGACTCTGTTTGTCAAGAAGAATGCTACAAATGGCAATGGAAACATCAGGAGTGATTGGTAGCTGTGTACCCTTTATCATCTCTAATATTAGGCTAAAATGTTCGGAATACATTAAGATGTGTTATAGATATAGATGTGTGATAGATAGGTGAAGTTCTTAAATAATTTAAATATATTTATGTAAGTTTTCATGATAATCATCAGACCCATTTAACAAATTTACGTTTGTTAAATGTAAATGCTGTATAATTGGACTCTCCACCTTGGCCATATAAGTGTTCTCTGGGGAACTTTCGAAGATCCTGAGTGTAGCCCAGATCAAGCAGATGAACAAGCCTGTGGCTCCCAGCCCTCTTACCCTCTGACAACTCTTTGTCTGTAAGACAAATTGAATGGCAGCTGAGTAAAGCAAGGCTCCAGAGAGAGTGTCTCCCATCAAACAAGCAGCTACTAACCCTACTAGACTTTAAACCCAAGCAGTAAGTCTTGGCTTTGTCTGCAGGGGTGCTGGGACAATACTTGAAGCCCTTGGCCTTCCTCATGCAACTTTCGTCCCTCTGTGTGACCCCACTGACCCCACTGTTTCTCCTTCCTTGTCAAAAAAAAAAAAAAAAAAAAAAAAAAAAGACTCTTTAAACTGTTTATTTACATTCTGTGCGGTGGTGCTGGGCACATGCAAGGAGGGCTGCTGAGCCCAGAGGGGAGGCACAGCTCACCCACTGCCCTCACCAGGTACATCCATGTCAAGTCCACCTCCTCCACTGCTGCACTTACTGATGGTTTTCTCTCATTCAGCTCCATACTAGCAGAAGATTAAGACAATTTACACTGGTAAATGGAGGTGCACATAACAAATGCACCAAACAATAGAGTTATTTCCTCCATTCCCAGTCAATTCTATTTTCAAATGCACCTGTTCCCTCTAAATTGCTGATCAGAGAAGATTAACTCTGAGTACTTCCTTTCATTTTGTCCAGCTTTCTCTTGATCTTTCCTATCACACCCCAGACAAACCTACTGAACTTGTACAAGACTTCCAGTCAGTTTAATAAATTAAAGAAAAAAAAAAAAAAAAAAAAAAAGAGC
Organism: Heliangelus exortis; assembly: GCF_036169615.1. Lineage (NCBI taxonomy): Eukaryota > Metazoa > Chordata > Aves > Apodiformes > Trochilidae > Heliangelus > Heliangelus exortis. The sequence continues at coordinate 32,093,737 of NC_092423.1, forward strand.
CAAGAATGAATGGAGCCCTAATACAATTTGTACCAATTCAAAAGTCATCACAACTGAGCTATCATGTCGCTGGAAAATCAGCAAACCCAGCCATTTACACTGAATCTTCCTATACATATCAGTCTCTAGAAAAAAGCATCTGAAGTTGGTTCTCATGTTTCAGATAAGACATAAATTAAATTCTCTTTAAACGAGGGTGAATATTTAAGCTTGGGATGGATTAAAACCTTGAAATCCGATTTCAACTACAAATGAGATTGTTCTAAGTAATATCACAGTACACATGAAACAATATGTGTCAAAGACTCCAGAAATTTCCAGGCATTAAGACACAGGAGAAGCACAATGCTGCTAAAGCAGTGACCCAGATTAATTATTTCACTGGAAACCCAGAAGCAGTCAACATTACTCTAAGAATGGACACACCAAGCAATGTCAGAAAAATAAAAAGTTACCTTGAAGGCTATTCATTATTCTTTGTTAATACTCCTAACCTTCCCCTAGGTTTTTTGATGAGCTAATGGCTCAAGCTGCTGAGGGAGAAAAAAAAACTGGCCTGGAGAGAGAATTGGGAAAAGCCAGAAATCACATTTCATGCAGGAGTCAGAAAATCAAACCCTTTTTTTTGATATTTAAATAGACTAATTTATGCACTAACTTATCTTTTCAGAATAAATTTGCTGCTGAGGCCCCAAGGATGCCTCTCACTGAAATAGAATATTATCAAACAGGAATGAGTGCTTTGCTTTCTCAAAATCCCAAACAACTCTAAAAAGAAAAGCTGAAGCTTATTTACAAGCATCACTTGTGCACCCTCAGCCATGAGTAACAGATTTCCATTAACACTCTGAAAAAGAGCATTTGATTTTTACAGGCAAGCTACAGGATGTACTTAACTTTGAATACAGTCAGAGACCAAGCTAGATGTTTCACTGATTTTTATGTGAACCACAATTATTATGAGAATATCTGTGCTGTTTTCCTCATTTTTTGATTTTTCACTTCTATTTGTGTCAGAGACTTGAACTAAACATATTTATAAATGGGGATGTGCATTATTACCCTTGACTCTTTCATCTTCTGAAATAATCTAGCATCTAGTATAAACATGGACAAAACCAATATGATATACACAGCTTATCTGCTCACAATAAAATTAGGCAGAATACAAGTGACTTGAAGATTATTTCATCTTTTCTTATCTTTCATGTAAATTGAATTTTGCTACTGTGAGCACTTTTTACCTGCACAAGGGGAAAAACCAACTACGTTTCATGGCATAATAAACACTTAGATCGCTGCAGAGAGAAGCATTCAATTGCATTTGCATTTGACAATTATTTGTCACCTATTAAAATCCAGCTACTGTCTCCAGCAGTCCTTCATTGCAAGGTGGCTGAGTGTGCTAAATGTGCTAAAAAGGAATTTCCTCCTCATTTCCATGTTATACTTAACCACGACTCCCACTGTACTTGTTCCCCACCAGGAAGGCAGCTCACCCTCAGTTACACCAAGCCTGCTGCCAGCACTGCTTGGCTCACTGCTTGGTACTGTTGCTCCTCCTTCCTGCTTGCAAATAACTCATTTTGTATTTTTTTTCAATAGTCACTATGCTATTTTTTTCCTGGGAAGTTGAGTTCCTTGTCTGCTTTGAAAACAAATTTTTAAAAAATATAAATAAATCACAGAGCTCAATCGCCCAGGTTGTGATGTCCATCTAAACAGAGATGGAAGCTGCACATGTTGAGACTCAGAGAGCCAAGTTTACACCGTGCCACTGATGTTCCAAAGATAATTTTCTGAGGAGCAGGCATCTGTCTAAGATGATCTCATGGCTAAATTTCAGTTTCTGCCATTTGAATCCCTCTGCACTTTGTGTCTGAGTACTGTTTTCCACCTGCCTAAACACTGAGTGGCACTTCTATGCCTTGAAAACCTCACGGTGTACTTTTACAAAGATGGATGCATGATACCAACACAGAGATTCATATAAAACTGTACAAAGTGATCTGAGGTCCTGCAGCATAGGAGGAAGCTCAGAGTACAATTTCAGAGCTTGCCGTATCACTGACTCTCTTATCTCACTTAATCAGCCTTTATAGTCTTAAGTTTATTAATACACCTTCTTCACCAAATCTCTTAAGTTGACCATCATCTCCTTCAGGAGCTCCCACCTCCCCTTAAAACAAACAGATGTGAGCAGCTGATTAATTCTGCGATGGTTCTTAAGGGGTCCAACTGCTGGCAACAGCATAAAGTCAGGGATTACTTGAAAACAATGGTTCATCTTGTAATGACCTCGGCAGGATTGTGATTTTTTCACCAGTACACCACAGCTTATGCAGCAAGCTTGCTACCACGTGGATCTATACTTTGGAGTCCTGTGGTGTTACAGAGTTTGGCAGCCAGAACAAAGATGGGCAAAAAATCTCTCAGCCATTTTTCCAGATGGACATCTAGGTATGCTACAAATAAGCCTCAAAAGCCAGGAAAAACAAACAAACAAATAAACAAGTTTTCTTCATAGCGACTTTTCTTGGCTGATGGCATCTCTCAATTCTTCTCCATTATTTGTTCTAAGTTAAGGTCATTTGCTCTGCAAAGACTGTGCCAGCAGAATAGATCCCAAGTGCCTGAATCCATGAGAACCACTGGCCCAAGATCTTGATATCTATAAACTCACACTCATGGATGAAACAAGCTATGCAAGTGCAAAGATGGTTGGCATCCTCTCCTAGGGAGAGCCCAGACCAGACTTGGGGACCTTCTCACCAAAAAGTACAGATAGCTCACTCAGTCCTAGGCCTTTCACTGCGTGTCATCTGGCCAGTGACCAGCTCTGAATTAAATACTTGGAAAAACCTTCCTTTGTATTTGAACACTACAGTGCTAATTTTTCATTGCATTAGGTAAAAATTTGTAAAATGACAGGACTACCTAACGTAAAGTATTGGGTTTCTCCAAAAATTACAAATTCCACCAAAATCAGCATCTCCAAATGTGCAGTAGCATTTGTCTGCATGCAATTGTATGAGTAAAAATCAGCCAATAATTTAAAATAATTTAAACTTAAGTCTCTGCCTTGCCTGTGCCCATTTTGTATATAAGTTGTTTCTTCTGCAGTACTTCTAAATACCTCCTAAAAAAGGCTCCTAAAGGTCTGCTTTGGAGGACTGAGAAGAACAGCTGGGGACAGGTAGAAGAAATCAGCTCTTACAGAGAGTACCTAATACCAAGTGATTTCTGTTATACTCAGTCACCTTTGTATATATCAGCTATGGCAATCTGGTATCTTACAGGGCCAAAAGTCTGAAGCCACTCAGCTTCCTGATATTGAATAATTTTTGCAATTTTGGGGAAATGTCAAGCCCTTTTGACACTAGTGGCAAAACTTCCCTTGATTTCAGTAGAACCAGAAAGAAATCCTCTAGGCTTTATTAAAAAATGTTCCAGGTTTATCCAGTTCTGTTCCTCTGAAAGCTCATGAACAGATTTGGGCCAAATCTTGTGGAATTTCTACACATCTACCAGCACAGAAGATAAAATTATTTTTAACTTGGAACATGATAACAAAGCTACAGAGACTGCTATCCTTTCCAACTTACAAGAGAGACCAGCAAATGTTTATCCAGCATTAGTGGCATCTTTTAGCTATAGATAACTATTCTAATGCAATCTAATGCAGTCATACCTGGTTTAGTCAAACCTTTTCAACCCATTCTGCCTGAGTGTGAATTTGTTTAGATACATAGGTCCAGAAAGAGAATTTAAAATACAACAACAACAATCAGACAGTGCTAGTTCCACATTCACAATTTACCTCTTAGTAACTTAAGTGGTATTCAGAAGAGTAGTTGCTCAGATCCATTGCCATTTTCATCCTCTGCATTATAGCTAATCCCTGCCTTTCTCCAGACTCAAAGCAATTGATATCAAGAAGCAGCTGATACCAGTTTTCCAATCTACAGCTTCCTCCACACAACCTCCTCACCTGGGCATTTTGAGCCTATCAGGGCTTTAATAATTTTCCTTTTTTCTCTCTGTGTTTTGCTCATTATCTCCTCACACACACCTCTCCAGCATAGCTAGCCACTATCATCCCCTCTGTCTTCCGATCCACTGTGTGTCACAGACAAACACAACCATCTTGCTGCTGGATGATGTAAAAGAAGCATTTGAGAGAAGCATCCAAAATCTAAAATTTTCCCAAATCTTTTTAAAACTCCAGATTGTTTTGGAAGAAAATTAGAGAAGGGATGAAGAGATTCTACTTCACAGAAGTTTTCTCTCTAGTTTGCAGAGTGGATCGGTAGCCTTCCCAGACATAATTCCTAAGTGTTCCAGATAGGAAGATCACACAGAGCACATGAAACAATCTTGCCAAAAAGTAAAAACACTGAAGAAGTCACTGTGCAAGGGCTCTGTACCATTAGCACTGGGCCCATTCTTTCTGAACTGCGTTATTTTGCAGACAGGGAAAACCAGGAAGTTTTCCATGGATTAAAGGAAAATCTGCAATGCAGTTTGAAACAGAAAGCTTTCAAGAGAGGTATGGCCAGCACTGCAAAGTCCCTGAACTTGTTTCTGTGGGGCAATTTTGCTCCTTTTGTTTCCAGTCCCAGACAAAACAAGGAAGGAAGAACAGTTACCAAAGAATCAAATTTGGATTTAAATAAATGTCCCACTGTCTTGCGAGAACCAGGCTTTTGTGGAACCAGTGTCCCTCCCTCATATAGGGAAAAAAAAAGGAAGGTTTCAGATCTTGAGTAATAAAATGAATCTATGAAATACTGACCAGAGTTACTCCTCCTCACAAAACTGCTACACAAAGACATCATTTTGTCTTGCTGATATCTAACCAAAGGCAAAAAGGCTGAGCAATGTGCCTTCATGTCAGGAAAAATAATGCAATGCTTAGATTGTGCCAAGAGTGTGGCAGCCCACTGGGTCAGAAAGAGAGGAAAAGCAAACAATAAGCCCTTAGTTTCTCACTCCATAGTGCTACTCTAAGATTGAGCATCCCAGATCCATTCCAAGTAATGCTTTCAGAGCAAAACAGTCTTCTTTCTGCATGGCTGAAGCTACTCTAGCCCCCTTGTTCAGGGATTAAAAAAAATTTCTTTAAAATTTTAAAATAAAAATAAAGTTGTAAATCACAGATTACCCTTCAATCTCTGAATCACTATGCATTTCTATTAAATCAATCAGACAGGCTTTTGCACAAGCATCTTACAGCTTGAGGCTCATCCTTGCCAGCACTTATCCTCAGATGCCCCCCAGATATTAAAAAGGCTTTGCAAACTGTTAGCCTGATACTTCTCTTTCACAATTCACAGCTAGAGTGCTACTGAGGAGCTACTAATGAAAAAAGCAACATGTAAATGCCTTGATGAGTAAAAAACTCAGAAACATTGTTTTGAGCCTTCTTGCAGATTCAGCTTTGAAAAAAAATAACCCGCTCTTTTAACTTTTTAATTAAAAAAAAAATTATTATGAATTCAAACTATTTTTTAAATTAACCTGTTTACCTCTTATTCAAAAGCTACCTCGAGACAAAGTGTTTGAAAGACACATAAAAACTCTTAATACAAAAATACCTCCTGTGGATTTCATTTTTGCTTTTAGACTCCTCTTGAGAACATTATTTTAAACACAGGTGCAGATGATAGTAGACTTTGATAAAAAGCTGGTTCTCAATAGTTCAGTGCTGGATTAAGGGCTAGTAATTCCTCCATAAAGCCAAAAAGTAAAGACATCCTGGACAGGCCCTGGAAGCATACATATGCACCTTATCAATCTTGCACAAGATTAGATAGTTCTCTTAAGGGTGTTAAGAACCTGACAAAACCCCCCCAGCTATCGTGAACAGAGCCAAGAAAGACAACTGAAATTTCCAGTTTCAGACACCTTTTCCTCCCACAAGAGGCTGAACAGTCTGAGGGACAAATTTAGAACATACCATTTGCACAAGAATTTAACAAAAGCACTCTGGGTCAGTTTTTTATCGAATTTCCATGCTTAGAAGTTAGGTACCTATCTTCTTTTTAAAATCCCCCTGCCAGCCCATTTGCATCCTTAGATATCTAAAATAAATTTAAAAGTCCAGCCAAAAGTGTCCCATTTTCTCCCATCTAGCCTTCATATCTTAATCAGCCAAATCATCACTTTGAAAGCAAGAACAATTAAATCCTTGTATTAGAACTGGGTCCCATTAGATCTACTCCAGCAGAACACCTTCTTAAATTAGATCTGCAGGAAAAAGACATCTGCTAGAAGCACTGGGCTGCAAATCACTATTTGAATGCTGATAGCATGTAAAAAAAAAAAAATCCAAACAAGAAGCCATCAACAAACCACAACAGGACTAAAAGCATTTAAATTTCCATACCTAGAGAGGTATGTTTTCTAATCATGGGAGGTGGGAGAGTTGACAAAGCTTAGAATAAAAATATTTTCGTGTGTTCTGCCTGCAAATACAGATCTCTCTCTTCAGTTCTAAGAAAACTATTGTTTGCATGTGACCATGTAATAACTATATTTATGGTGTAGTTTAAGACATTCCACTGATGTGTTCCAAGAGACAGCTCCCTGGGAAAAGTCGACATCCATGCAAACAATGAAGAGATTTGTCCGTGGAAGGCATGCCTTGGAGTACAGTGGGATCAGATGATGTGTTTGTATGAACTGCTCCGCTGGGTCTGTTTTCAGATAGCCCTGCACTTCATGCTACAAAGCCAGTTAAATATCTTAAAAGAAGAGGACAATCCTAGTCCTTCACGTATAAAATCAATTTGTCCCAAAGGAAGCTGTGCTAATGACAGCAGCAAAAAAAAGTCTCACTCTTTGCGTAGTCTGGCTTTGGAAATAAATTTGTGGCAAAGGAAACACTTGCACCTGATCCAAGTAAGTTGTTACTTGAGTGAGTCTGACAGATTGATCGCACTTTCTTTGACGCAGTAATAAAAATATTCAAACAGAAAACAAGATGTCTTCTTTCTGTTTTAAACAAAGATGCCGAGAGTTTCTATATATTCAGTTCAATATTGCAGGTATATTTGAAGTAAAAAACATCTCAGTGATAAATACTTGTATTTTCTGTCAAGTACTACAATTATAAGAATGCTGTGGAAGGGCACCTTTTATCTCTGTACCCTGCAGTAAAGACAGAGATGCCCAGCAATGAGCCTGCATGTGAAAATAGTGGCAGAAAAGACAGCAGAGGTAAAGAAATGTCTCCAAGAGGTCTCCCACCTGCCAGCCTGGCTCACAGCTCAAGCACAGTTATTTGCTGTCCTTTGCAGGACAGAAGAGGGATATCAAGTGCTGGATAAGCAACACCGAGGAGCTCAAGGAGAAACCAAGGTTAAGAAGATGGTTTGAGGGAGAATAATTATGCAAACTGGATCTCTATGTATCTGGCAGGCTGTCTGATCAGAGACAAAGGGAACCACTTGCTTCCATGAATCTATTTAGGGTCACAGGGCAGCACCTCTCTTGTGATGAGCAGTACGAGATCAAAGATATCAGAGGCTGCTGCTTGCAAGATGTCAGATGAGCAGAAATGTTTCTTACAGACTTCCTAACTCCAGACCTTTTCTTTTTTTCCCTTTTTTTACATTCCTCTGACATTGCAGCAAGTTGCTGGGGACTGCCAGCTGAGGAAACCACTAAAGAGCCACAATAACAACCTGTGCTTTTTCCTATGGCCTGGAGTCATCAGGTGGTGCCAGGAGTTTCATATGCCCTGGGAGCTCAAAGAGCAGCACGGGCAACTGACTGGCTTGTAAAATAAGGATGATTAAGTCAGATCAGAGTCACTCTTTGCCTTTATGACCCACGTCTAGTCTTCTATCACATTTACAACACTTAATCCTTAATAGGAAATGCTCCATTTATTTTGACCACTGACGTATTCAGGACAGTTTCAAGGGTCAACACAGTTTCCATCTTTCTTCCTTTCAAGCTACATTATTATTACTGTCCCTCAGGAAAATCAGGCTTCAGCTTATCACGTCAATCTCCTGCAATCTGATGAAGGAGCTCCCTGAGAGGAAAGTGAGAAGAAGGGGAGCCAGGGTGCTTTCTAGCAAGGGCTTGAACTCTTCCCTACCTTAAGTGTGTCTGCTGATAGGGTATGACATGAGCTTTGGTTGATAATTCACAGATTTTTGCCAGAAACATTTGGTTAATGCCTGCATTTCCCCCAAAACACAGACAGTGCAATATTGCAATTCAACCTCAGATTGTATTAACAGTGGTATTTATGTAATATAGTGAACCCAAAGGGATAACCACTGCTATTAATACTTCTGTTTGTATTATTTAAATGTTTAGTATAATTGCAAATAAGGAGAATAAAGAATATATAAAATTTAAGGAAAAAAATAAACACTTATTTCACTCTCCATATCTCTTGTTCAGCTGCTATCCACAAAAGACCACCAGATCCCCATTTTCATGATATTTCATTTTTACTGAGGTCTGTTTATTTGACAAGTTTTGATGTCAAGGATTCCACATCTCAGAGAGATACTGGTTTTTTAAACTGACTTCCCAACTTCTTTTACAGAGTTTTTGACCAGGATACAATATTTTGCCTCACAAACACGACAACTTTGCAATCCACATATTTTAAGCACTTGAAATAAGGCAATAGTAGGCAAGGAATAGAAAACCAACATACTAATATATATAGGCTTATAAAAGAGGACTACATGGACACGTACATTTAGCAAAGTAATTTTCTACCAGCCTACGAGTATCACATATCTAAATTCTTAGCTCTTTATTCATTCACCTTTGGAAGGTTTAGTTGCCAATTCATTTTCTCAATCTCTCAACTTCATAAATTTTCATTATTTGCATTTTAATGCAAGCATGACCTTCAATCTAGATTTAGGATCAGTTAAGATGGGAAAATAACAAAAGAAAAAAACATGCTTGTAGGTGGTGGAAGTAAAGAGAAATGAATTGAACAAAAAAGGTTGATCACAGATATGGAAAACTTACAAACACCAGGGAGAAAGCTATTTGTTAAAAACTTCAAAAGAAGAAGGGAGAAAAAGCAAAAAATAAATTGAGTTATGCTTATAAAAACACATTATGAAACAGGAAGGAAAGGAATGTAAGTGCTTTTTAAAAGAATGGAAAATAACATAAATATCAGAGGAAACCATAGGCAGTGGACAGCCTGAAGACGAAGCCAGATGTCAAAATGGAGAACATGCAGCACAGAGGAAGGGCACCCTTAAAAGGTCATTCTTTCCATCTATTGCATAAGTTTGACTTTACCACATATTTCCAATACTCACAGCACTTTCTGTGGTATGTGCTGACCTTTTAGGTTTGTCTACCATAGTATTTTCTTTTACTTCAATATTTTTCTTTAAACATTTTGAATCAATTATTTAATGTTCTATTAGGTACAGCTCTAGTAAAAATAAACCCACACACAGAACAAAGAAGAAAAATAACCCTTCAGAACATTTCCAGCTTCAGCTCATGGGCATAAGACCTCTTCAGAGGCAGAGGCTTATTGGGGCAGCTTCAGTGTTGAAAAGCTTCCTAGAATTAAGACACTTCTCTTAGGACAATAAAAGGTTAAGTGCTGATGTTGCAAAGATGTAAGCCTGTGACTGGTGTGGCATATAAGTACTATACTGGGAGCCAAAAGACTTGGGCTATAATGCCAAGCTCTGACATAATGTCCTCAACCAAGTCACTCAAGTTCTTTGAGCTTCCTTCTCCTCCTATGATCTTATAACTACTCTATAGACTGGAAACCCATTTGTCTCTCAACATTCCCTACTCACACCACTTTAGGCACACACAGACAACCAAATAGTGGTCAAACTGCTGATCCTGAAGAGGAAGGGAAGATAAACGTTTTCACACAGAAGAATACTATTAGTAGTGTTGGTATTTATGGTCTAGCAGTAGGATTCAACAAGTCTGACAATACCTAAACCGATAAATGAGTGATCTGGTTAAACAGAAATGTTGTAGATCTAACACACAGTATTTCCACTTAATGAGGGAAAACAGATTGAAAGACTATAGCAACTACCTGGATTAAATCAGTCAGGAATATGACCACAGATTGTTAGGACAAAAAAGCAAAGTGAAATAAACAAAAACTGGATAAAAATGGAAGGCCCTATATTACACAGGATTTGAAATGATAACCCCATCATCATTTTACAGAGTTCAAAGTCCACAGTTATTTCCTTGTACATAAAGGCAGTTTGATAATTCCCTTACGTCAGTTAAGGTCTTTTTTTCCCTTTAGTCTTTTCACAAAGCCCTTCTTGTCACTGGGAAATTCCTTAGACAGCAGCAGGCCCTCTTATTAAGAATGAACAAGACACAAAGCTCAACTACTGCAAAACCCTGCTCATTCAGCAGATATTAATTTGAACACTGAAATAGAAGTGCCTGCTGACAAACAGCTCAACATCACTGGAAAAATGTAAGACACAAGGTATAAAGCAGTGAAAGGACTTTCAGATTTGTACATACCTGTTGTACATACGTTGTTGCTGCACTGTTAGGCAGGGGTTTTAAAGCTGATGCTCAGAGTCTCAACATCTCTCTCATTAATCACAATTTAAACTAGCAATTAAAATAGACCTCAAAAGACATCGAAACCTTTCACTTCTATCTCTCTTGGAGCTGAAGGTTGAAGATGCTTTTTTTTGTACTTAATCAGGTTGGTTCCACAGGCTCTATCTGTAGATTGAGGCAATTTTACTTACAAAAGTTCTTTTAAGAAAAAAGTCATGCAAAGCACTTAATCTTATTTATCCATGTAGGGAATACTCAAAACAAAGCACAAATCTCTAAAAGTTCTGCTTCTTTCCATACGCTGATTTCATGGTCTCAAAAAGTCGATCACATAAGTTGTGCACATAGGTAGCACATCCAAGAGTAGGAATTTATTTACAATTCATTAAAGAATAACAACAAAAGAGGGTTCCTGAAAATATTTAGAAGGGGAATCTCAGTAGTATTTCTAAAGGTTTCATATGACTTGTGACCAGGAAAAAATAAACTCAAAAGGAAGGATATGAGGCTCCTGAACATGAAGTAATGCTTACTGAAAGCATATTTGCATACAAATATTCTGTGAGTTATTTCTAGGAACTATAAAAATACAACTACTTGGGTCACATTAGCAATTTCTTACATCACACTACAAGATCCCAGTATGTCATGCTAGCATCTTCACTTCCTACAGGTGCTGTGGAACTTATGTTACCACTCAGTTAAAATTTAAAAAGGAGGATTTTACATACTTTTTTTCCCCCTCTTTACAATGTATTTTTGAAAATCATCTCAGATTTGGTACTCATTTGCAAGTGAAATGCTGATCTTGGCATGAATTTTAGCTTGATTCATTTTGCAAGGTCGTTTATTCCCATTCTTCCTTTTGGCGCATAATGCCACCTCATTGACTTCTGTTTAGTCCCTAGTGTTTCAAAGGGGACATTGGTACCTCTTTTTAAGGAATTATTGTTATTTTTAATTGGAGCCATTTGCTCTTCTGAAAAATCTGAATCACTGATGCCAGCTCCTCCATTTCTGACCTCCACAACCTCCCTGTCAAACTGGAATGGAAAACAACCAGCTCTTCCATTTAAATCAGCTCCTGCTGTCAGTGACAACACCCAGAGCTACACAAGTAACAAGAAAGCTGAAAAAATGCACAGCCAGTCTTTGCAGACTGCTGCTGCTGCTGCTTCACATACTTCAACCTCTTTAGTCTGCACAAGGTGAGAAAGATGAAAGGAATGCAGATAAAGTGCAATCAAAATGATATGCAACATCTGGATCAGAAGCATTCTTCTTGTATCACCAATGGATGAAGATACAGGGAGTTTCCAGACTGAGCTGAGACCCAATTTAAGGCCCACTGTATAAGAAAACTATTAAACTTCAATTATTTTACTTATTGGCCCTTTCCTAGAGATGGGAGAAAATTCCATTCCAGGCTTTCCAGGCAGAGTTGATGTTCTGGTCTGCTCGACAATGAGCAGTCTTGCAGGTCAGGTGCATTAGTGCTTTTCCAACTAAGCAAGGCTTAGAGAAGGGATCTGACTATGCATTTCTCTTTCTTTATTTCTTTTTCTAATTGAAATCTGGTTCTGCTTTACGTGCAGGTACCTTGTGTATATGCTGTGATGCTGTCCAGATGCAAACTGTTGCAGTCCCACAGGGAATTAACAGTGCCATAAAGTGCTTTGTTAATCTAAACTTATGAGGAGTTCAATCCCTCTTCAGTCATAGGGAAAACTGAGAAGCAAGCACTTAAATATCTTCTGGCAGCACACACAAATTCTTTTTCAAATATCAAGTGTAGGAAAGGCATACACTTAGAATCTATCTTTACTTTTCCACCAAAATGAGAGACATTTCTTGTCCACCTACAGGAACAGTGGGTTGGACCACAGAAGTAAAGAAATACATGACAGCACCAGGTCCGCAAAAAAAATGATGAAACATTCAGGGATCAGCAATTTTTCCCCCAACTACTTATAATCCAAAGTAGATATTTCAGAGCTGGCAAGTTACACCTCTGAGGACAGAGCTAGGAACTAATTTATCCCCCAGCTTGACAATAAAATGTGGGGAGAAGAAATGACAGGCAGGATAAATGTGCCTGTCACGCAAGTAGCAAATAGTGGAATCAAGCTTTAACCACTGTTAAATAAAATCTTTAAAAATTAAAAAAAAAAAAAAAAAAAAAAGCAGAAAACAAACAAACAAAAAAACCTCTGACCTTCTGTCACAAACAAAACAAATTTCTCTCCCTGAATAATCCCTCCAACCCCTCTTCTATACAATAGATATGTCATATTTTTTGATACTTGGCCTGAAGAGAACTTGAGAATCTGTGGCTAAACACTAGGGTTTGGTTGCATTTTTTAAATAATTATTTATTTACCATAATATGGGCATTATGGATAAGAAAAAAGGATAGAGGAAGGACAATTTTTGATGGCATAATCAATGCCAGAGCACAAAATCCTTTTTCATCCATACTGGGACTTTTCTTCCATCTTGGGATACCCAAAATTAAAATTTCTTTTGTAGTTAGAGACTGATAGTGAACTGAGGAATCATCCACAGAGGGTGGTCTAAGAGTGAAATCAAATCTGAACTGAAACACTTTAGGATAATACAGAAAAAACAACCAAACATAAAAAAAAAAAAAAAACAAAAAAACAAAAAAACAAAAAAACAAAAAAAAAACAACAAGGTGGCATGATGTTCCCCTTGCCTCTACCATGGGCTACATTGGCCTGAGAGCTCATCCCTAAAAGCTCTGCATGTGCAGTTGCTAATGCATGGGAAATGTGATTAACTGACTGAGAAAGGCCTAGAATTACTCCCATTCTGACTAGATTACTGGATAATTAGATTGGTGGCACTCTTCTCTTACTGGGCTGTCAGATTAAATCGTGCTGGTTTTCTTCAGAAGACTGTCATGTTCCACAATAATAATAATAATTTAAAAAAAAAAAAACCAGGGACTGACACCAACTGCTTTCATGTTCAAAGATGTAAATGCCACTTCTCTGTCCACTGGATCAATGAGAAAAATGGCCAGCACTCTTCCTATTTCATTGGAAATGTCATTATATTTGATTAGAACATACCCAGTCGCTAAACCTGGTCAGAAACATTTAATTTGACTTGATAAATGGGAATCACAAGGCTTTGAATACTCATCTGGCCAACTACTTAATGGAAGGATAAAATTGAATTATACTTTGAAGGGGGTAAGAAGGAACATTTCAAAGTTCTGCTTACCAAGAAACAAATCTCTCATTCATATGCTCCTTTTGGAGGTCTGTTCAGTTCAAGAAAGGATCTGGCAGGTATATTTGGATCTTCCACACTTGCTTAATGTGAGAAATGAAAGCTTTTCATACTCCTGAATTCCCAGAACTGATACTATGTAACATGTTTTTAAAACAGTAGCAGGTGGATTTATGGTATTGGATTGCTCTGTTCCCTATTGAAGAGCAAGACAGCTTGATATTAACTCTGTTATCTGACCATATTGAAAAGCTCAACTACTAGTTCCCAAAATACACAATTAAGGTTACTACTGTAAAACCTATGAAAACATTTGAATCTCATGACACTGGCTAAAAAATAAAAAAAAAAACCCAAACCAGAACAGCAACTGAAACTTCAAGAGTTTAAACATACATCAAGAAGTACTAAATCCAAAATGGACTTCTTTGATTCTGTGGGTCCTTACGATGTCAGAGTGTCAATTTTTATTCAGTAACAATGAAGGTTAGAAATTTACTGCCCTTTTCTCTGTTTGCATTAAAAGATGGGATTTTCACACCATGGCTTTTCAACAACCCTTAAAAAAGTTTTTTGGTAAAATTCAAAGGGCTGGCAATAATCACTTTATTAATTTACTTCAGTGCAAACAAGATCTAAATATATTGTAAATTAAATAGCAGCATTTCTGATTCTGAAAAAAACTAATACTAACTCATCTGAAGGTAAAAACCTTGCCTTCATTATGCAAATCCACTGACTTCAGGTGGAGGTTTTACTTGAGTAAGGTCTTAACCCTAAGATAAAATGAATAAAACACCAGACACAGACTCAGAAGGATCAGTAGATTTGGTGTTTCTTCCTGAAGTGATCAATGTATGGAAAGTCTTCTGAAAGATAGCAATGGGTGCAGACCAAACCTAAATCAAAAATCTTGATTTGGCTGAAAATAGTGTTGTTTCCCATCATTTTGAAGAGGAGAGTGATATTCCTTGATGGCTGCTCCACAGTGGGGCTTTGCTGCTGCATTGTAACCCAGTTCCAATGGCAAACAAGCTATAAGTTCATGGCACTTCAATATTTTTCCTCTCACTTTAAGTTACGCAGCACTGCCATATTTGAAGTCTCTCCAAAGCTAGTTGATAAAGGTAAAGTTTTCCCTACATCCTGATCTCACTGTCAAATCTATGCAACTTGATGAAAAATGTGTTTTGAAGTTTGTAGAAGCAAGAGAAGATTGAAGCCAAAGAAAAGGTGGAGCATCTCTGATAAAGCATTTCAGAATATCAAAAACATTTGAAGATGCAAAGCTGTATCTGCATATTTTTCTGCTAATGACTTCTTAATTTTATAGTTTATTTTAAACAGGAAAAAAATATTTTACACATCTATGAGACTATTTTCCAATTAGATAGGGTAGGGATAGAGTTACAAACTGCAATGTCAAAGGAGGGAGTAGATAAGCAGCTAAAACAGTGAACATAAATGTACAGAGCAGAAGCTAATGTTAAGAAATTGAACTGCTGTTATACAGCTTCTATTTACAATAGTAATGCACATTTAGCATATCTGATTTGAGTAACAGTTCCAATGTCTCACAACAATAGATAAAATAACAAACTTAATCAAGTTAATGTTATGGAGATATTTATCTAGAGAAACTTCCCCTCCCCCCCAACCAGAAGTTCTGTTTTTTATAAAGCTAGATAAAAATCATTTAAAATCATTTGTCTTTTTCACTTATGGCTGAAACAGAACCACCTTGCAAGGAAAATGAACTGCCTGATTTATAGTGCCCAGCAACATCAAACAGCAAGCTTGAATGGTATGGGCAGTAAGTATTTTAAGATCCTTTCTATCAAAGTGCAATACAAAGGAATATCTGCTCAGATATTTATATTTACTCTACTTGTGAATACATGCTAGCTTAACTTCATGTCTTGAGATAACCAGAAATGAGATAGCTCCTATACAACCCCTTGAAAAGACTTTACCATTTATACCTCTTCTGAGAGCTACAGAAAGCTAAGTTCCCACCGAAAATCCAAGTTTCTAACAATTAGGCCCTAACAATTAGCACCCATGTGCACATAACAGAGAACTGGTAAAAAACTTCAGATCCCCATTCCCTTCAATGGAGCCAGGCTGACTTGTGGACATTGATCTATCACATACCCTCACCCATTCCCATTCTGATCTGAGAGCTATGACACTTCTTGAAAAATATGCATAAGAAAATTGCCGATGTGCCTTGGGATGATAATTTTGGTTTGCTAGATATAAACATGTTCTGATCACTATTCAGTGGGCCGAGATTAAAATCAATATTAAAAAGGGGTTTGGAGTAATCTTTTAGTAAACGATTCTTTATCTGAAGGAAGAAAGGAAAAAAATGTCTTTGGATACTTGACAGAAGCAAAATGGCATTTGTTTAAGGTTGCTCAGGGAATTGGAATGGCAGAAAATGACCTGTGAGAGATGGATTAATATAAAGTTAATGCCGACATAAGTACAAATACATTATTCACCTGTCTATGCTGCTTATCAGATGGACAGATACATGCACATGCAGTCAAGCACTCATAAAACCCTGACTAAAAATTGAAATACTCTGTTTCTCCTTAACTGCACTGTAACATTTTCCCCCTTTAAGGCTGCTTTGATAATGCCACTCGCAGAAGACCTTTCCTAGCAGTGGCAGCAGGGGAACTCCATTTCCCAGGCTTTCATCCTCACACTCATTCAGGAGAATGTGCATTTGTGCTCAACGCTATGGAGATCTCTGGTGTGGCCACCTGCCCAACATTAGCTGAACAGAAACCACCAGTGCCTTTCACAGTGCCTAACAATTATCAGATGTTAATACATTTTGGCTAAAAGCGAGTGGGATTATGATTAAAGCCAGTACAGTAGGAGTAGGAGGGATTTAATCCTGTTCTTACATGCACTGGGGAGCAAGGGCTCTTCAGTCTGAAGGGCTATCATCCAGTCCCCTCATGAGAACTAAATGCTCAACACGAATAATGTGAGTAGTATCCATCACTTCTGATACTTTGGGTGGCCTTATTTTAACAAAAGGTTATTCATACTGTAATATTATGAGGATCCCTAAAACCTCATTAGCAGCAATGAAGCAGATCCAGTGGCAGTAATAAACTCTAGTTTAAATTAGGAACAGCTACATTTTGCACATGCATAGATATAATCTATTCACTTATAACTCAAAATAACCAATTTTTTAGAGTTTACATAAAGCTGAAAAACAATAATAAACTACCTCTGCATCTAAAGCAATAAATCCTTTATTCATCCTATAGCTGAGTCCTTCCTCTGATCATTAAGGAAAACCTAACTACAACAGGGCTACATACACCTTTGCAGAAAATGGCATCCCAGGGTGAGATGTGGTAGAGCCAAAATAGGCTCACATTTATTTGCAGTGTGTGGTCCCTGCTGTGAAAAAACCACGCAATTTACAAGAGTCACTCGCATTTTAAATATTTCCAGCTTGAATGTTCACTGCAAAACATCATCTCTAAGTTTGTATTCATAAGGCATGACATAGTAAAAACTCTCTTTAAACACACACACACAAAAAAAGACATTTTGTTTTACAGCTAAACACTGAAAAAAATGCTACATACTGCAAACCCAAATCAAGTTTGCTTTCCTTTACGAAAATTTCTATTTCAACATCACAACTGCCATTAACTTCAAAGGCACCTGACAGTTCTCCAGTTATTAAGTTAAAAGACAGCCAACTTTCAGCTGTACTCACTACAAATTAATTCTGCCTTACAAGGCCACGTTAGGTCACTTCCTGAGCTGATGGTAACAAATAGCCCTTTCCAAAATGTAAGAACAAATGAGTATAGTGAAGGTACCTTAATGTGAAAACAGGAGGAGTTGGCTGGGCTGGGCTCAGGGAAATACTTCAGGGCAGCCTGACCCAGCCAACCTCAGAGCTGCCTCCGTCGCAACTCTACCTGCAATGTGAATCTGCATCTGGGTGTACAATGGACTCAGGCGTATGTCCAAGCTGCAGTAGGTATGATCTGATTGTACCTCTTATACAGCCCCCTTGACTTTCTCATTTTACATTTTGTCCTGTGCAGTTGCCAGAGGTGGCAGACTGGAATCAGAACAGGCTGAGATAGGCAGGTTTTTTTATCCAAGCTTCATTTCTACCATGTCTTTAGCCTTGAGGGGCATTTATTTATTAATGGATGTATAGGAAGAAAAGAGTTGGCAGGAACATGCTGTGTAAACAAGCTTTGAACTAGTGACATTTTCACTTCTTGCTGAGTAGTTTGCCACAGTCGTGTGAAAACATTAGTTAGCAAAGCCTGAAAAAAACAGGAAATTACCTTCCTACTAAACTTTTCTGGTAGCTTCATTTCTTAGAACACAATGACCTCCAGGCAAAATGTTTCCTCAAGTGGTGGGAAAAAATCCTGCCTAAACCTTGCACTGCCTCAACCTTTGGCAGCTCTCTCTGCATACAGAGAGGCATCAAAGATGCCACAACATCAACGTAAAAGGCAAACCTCTAACGCGTGAGTTTTATCCTGTGTTTGTCATCACCTTTTGTCTCCCACATGAATCTCTGCAAGTACTTGGGGCAAGGGTTGCTCTTTTCTTTTGATTTGTACAGGACCTAGTGGAGTCATGGGCCCAATCCATTAATGCTCTATATAATACACTCTCCATGTTGTACGTGTTAAAAACAGGATCAAACGACAGAAGATGATGCAGAGCCATTTTTTTTCTGAAAACAGGAGCAAAACATACAGAAGTTTTGCCATTACCTTCAGTGAAGACACAGCTTAACCCAGAAGGTCCAGAGCTCGTGTTGCAAGCTGAATAGCAAGAAGTCTGAGCTGGGTCTCTGGCAACGGACTCTTTTCATGAGAAAACAGATTTTCCCCCTCTAGTATTTCTGCTTTTTATCTACTGAAACCTCCATACCTGTGGGCACTGGTTAAGTCAATTTTAGTGAAGGCGGCACAGATTAGTTCTCATTATTACCATTATTATCATTAGCACTGAGTTACTATAGGAAAAGAAAGAAAGAAAAAGAGCAACCAACCAACCAAACAAAAAGAACCAACAAAAATACTCCCTGACCACCAAATAAGCTTTGGCTTAATTATAAACAAAATGAGCTTGATGATAGGTTTTTGCACAGTCTCAGACAATCAAGGTTACTGATAAACAACAGGCATTGTTCTCGATGGGAATAAGCTATTTTTTTGCTTTGTACAAAAGCCTAAGAGCCAGGAATGCAACAGGGTATCTCTGTGGATTAAGTAGTATGTCTTGCAGCACACAGAATATTAGCAAGTACAGATATGGCTACACAGCCCACAGTATCATCTCTTTGAGGGAGTGATGGG
Organism: Heliangelus exortis; assembly: GCF_036169615.1. Taxonomy (NCBI): domain Eukaryota; kingdom Metazoa; phylum Chordata; class Aves; order Apodiformes; family Trochilidae; genus Heliangelus; species Heliangelus exortis. The sequence goes on from NC_092423.1 coordinate 32,112,933, forward strand.
AATGCAGGTCAGTAAGAATAGCTGGGAGATTATCCTGCCTTTGCCCAAACCAGAAAAGAACACTCAAACATGAGGCAAAGTCTGACACCGTGAGGTCCCACCGGGATTCCAGGCTTCCCCAGCAGAATGCAAGAGCTCTGGGTTCAAGGCCCTACATCCCTGTTACCTAGCAGGCTATAGCTTTACTTTCTTACACTGCCCCAATGATTATTCAATTATTCATACAAGGTGGGAAGGTCTAGGTGAGAGAATGAGAGAAGTTTCTTTCAAGAAAGACCATAATTTGATAAGGGAGAGGCTATCACCAGGCATGTAAGAGACCTTCCTTAGAGCCCCTGCTTCAAATTAGACTGATACAGGACTGAAACCAAGCCACCAAAAACTAAACATGTTCTTTAAGCTCTGAATTATTAAGCGTTCTGAAGAAAAGAGATTATTTCACTATTAAAATTCATTTTGGAACCTCTAGTTTTTTTGGTTCTTTTTCTTTTTCCTAAATATATTTCTACATTTTTTTTTCCTTTGCGAAGGTAAAAAAGCCCTCATCATTTTCACCACCACATTTATCTACTGTTGTAAGTAGCAAAGCAGAGTGAGGTTAAGTGGCCCAGTGAAATCCATGATGAAGGGTCCTACAGAGAAATAGGAGAGACGTAAAACCAGTTCCTAAAGCCTGGGAGGAAGGAGATAGAAATACTGCAAACTGATAAACAGCCTACATAAATTGAAGTTTCATTGATTCTCCATTCAGAAAATTGCACTCCAGCAGTGAATTGAAGTATTACAGTGTTTAGGGTCTTGATAAATAGAATTTCTTTATGAAATATTAATTTTTCCAACACATTTCAACAAAAAATACAACAACTAGTCAGGTGATACTGTAGATTAATATATATGATCAGGATAAAGATAATTTGTTTATATAATACATTGCAAAATAAATCAAGCAGGCTGAGTATCTTCTGTTATGTTGAAAGCAGAGAAGATTGTTAATACATTGGCATGTTATTTATCATAATACTCATAACTTTCAGCTCAGAAAGTAACCACTTTGTCTTTTTGCAAACCTTTTGTCATTTCCACTTCTTTGGGATCTTCATATTCTGGTTATCATATAAAATGCATTATGACTAATAGACAAGTTCTTTGCAATCACAGTCAAATTTTTTGAAAATGGAAAACAACCCAGCAATATAACTATGTGAACTTTGAGGAGCAGGAAGTCTCAAGAGAGCTCTACAGTGCAGACAATTAGTTTCTGCTTACTGGTAATGTTATGCAGGCAAACATGGTCATTAAACCAAAAAAATCCCCTCAAACCCAGAAGAACAGTTAAGAACTTGGAAAGGGGCAACCAGCAAAGCATAGGAAGAAAATAAATTATAAAATAGTAATAATAAATAAATAAAAAAAAAAAAACAGAAAAAAATTTAGGATCAAAATTTTCCTGTTTCACCTCTGTAAGGTCTCACCTTCGCATCTATTGAGACTTATGCCACACTGACATTTTGAAAACAGCACTAAAAGAAGAAGGTTTATTTGGAATAGCATCTTTCATTATTTATTTATTTATTTATAAACCGCAAACTGCTATGCAGCGCATTTGCTGCAATTGGAAAAATAATATTTTTTATTGCAGTCTGAGTCATTTCCTATATTCTTCCATTACCGAATAGTAATTTAACACAGTAAACAAATATACCCTCATTAAAGTTTCTTACTAGACTAAAGCTTTGATTCATTGTCCTGGCAAAATTTCTCTGAAAGCTCTGAGAAGTGCTTTGTGAGAAAATCTTACACAGGTGAAGAACAGAGCACATGAAGATAAATCACATATCTCCTGTGCTTCAGCACACCGAAAATCCTACAACAGGCTGCAGAAGAGCTGCACATTCATTAAGCCTTGCTCAATTTACAGTCCTCCTTTGGCAGCTCTCTTTGGCTGGCAATCACCAACCTCCACACCAGCAGAGCCTGGTTCAAGCTACATGGGTCCCATCAGAAAAAAAACCCCTGCCAATTAGCATGCAGCTCTGAGAGGCAAAGTCTTGGGTCCATGGTGGGCACTCCTGTGGAATGATGCTGTGAACAGCACACCTAACATGGATAGTGATAAGGAACTTTTTAGGATTTCAAGTCGTGATGGGAGTATGGGGAATGGATTCAAACTAGAGGAGGGTAGAATTAGATGTTAGGACAAGTTCTTCACCATGAGGGTGGTGAGACACTAGAACAGGTTGCCCAGAGAGGTGGTGGAAGCCCCTGGAGGTTTTTAAGGCAAGGCTGGATTGGGCTTTGAGCAACCTGATCTAGTGGAAGGTGTCCCTGCCCTTGGCAGGGGGCTTGGAACTAAATGACCTTAAAGGTCCCTTCCAACCCTGAAAATTCTATGATTCTATGATTCCATAACAGCAAAATCCCATTGGAAGATTCGGAAGTACCTCCTGACTGCCTTGATTTAGCTTAACACAAGCAAGGGTTCAAACCAGCCACCTCGAATAACACAGGGGAAAGTGGCCAGTTTTGAGAGGCCTTTATCTCATCTCCAGTGTAAGCACAAGTTCACACAACCAATACTGAAAGTTTAGAGAACAAGAGGGAGAAGATCAGTTAAAAAATTTAGTTGGAAGGAGAGAAGAAGCAGGCAGCCATATTCAGCTGCTGTACAAGATTACACATGGCAGAAAACAAGAAGTCTGATGGAATTTGGCCTTCTAAAACTTCAAGGAGAATGCATGCGCATGCATTTTTTTGTTTAGATCTGTCTTCTTGTCAGCATTTTGGTGCCCAGGGAATACTACTTGGATTTAAGCAAGGTTTTTGCCATTTATGACGGTCACTGTTAATGGTGCTCCCAGAGGGCAGAGAGCTGCAGGTGCTGAATCCAGAGCTGCTGAAATAATCACCAACACATGTTTCTGCTCTGGGTATTAAAATCCAAATCTGAAAAAATTGCTTAACCCTGTTCCACAGCAGGCAGTAACCAGGAGACTGAAGGCTGAAAAGGATACTGGGAAAACAAGGAAGTGAGAAACCAAAACCTGTTGCACAGACTTCTAAAAAATCTCGATTTTAAAATTAGAGAACACATCTTCTTGTCCTAGATACCTATATAAACTTTAAGGTAATGATAAGAAGATAGTGCTCATTTATCCATGCAGCAACTGAAGTTGAAGCAGCCATTGAGTGACAAAGGCAAACATGGCCCAGCCTGGGTGGCTGACTTCAGCATCCCTCTCTGGGGATGACAGACTGCTGGGTTACACTGGCAGCTGAAGTTGCACCCAAAAACCCCTCAGGAACAGAGCTGGGAAGCCCAGTAGTTCCAGCAGTATGGCTCTGTATGCACACACTTGTGCCCTTCCCTGGCAGCATGTTCATAGGAGAGCTGCCAAGGACCAACAGACAAAACAAACCAGACAGTCTGGCACAATCCTGGTTTTCCATATGGTTCCAGTGAAGTATTTTGAAGCCACAATACACTGCCAGGAAGCAGAGCTGCTGTCCTACATGCAGCCTTACTGGAGATGCATCTCTTTCTGCATGGTAACATGGGCAAGGTGTAGTGCTTCCAGCTTCTGCAGGGCACTGAGGCCCTGGGATAAGAAAGAGGGGAGAAATAATGGAAATGTGCCCACCACAGGCTCCATCACCATCACAGCAGGAGGACTAGCACCCACTGGCTGTCCCAGAAGGCCCTTTGTCTTCTACCATCCAACATGTTTTGCCCAATGAGGAGCTGAAAGTCTCCTTCTGAGTGATCTATTACAAATTTTTAAGGTATTAATATGAATCTCCTTACAACTCTGATTTATTTTAGTTTTCTTGCTGCAAGGTTTACACATCTGCTAGGCTGAAAACTCACACATGCACAACCACATGCACAGTGAAACTGAGGAGGTTTGGGAACTCTCAGGTTTGGGTTTTTTTTTTTCCAGTAAACATCTGAGATTGGTTATTTCTAAAATGAGCCAGAAATTTATCAGAGGGCACCACTTCCTCTCTCCCTCTAAAATTCTCAAAACATTTCTTTTACAAACCATAAGAAAAATTTGTTCATTGAGTATTTTAGAGTCTGGGACTAAAAGAGGCAGAGGGGGAAGAAACAAGCTGAGAGAAATGAGAAGAGAGAGCAGAAACCACTGGAGTTGAGATGGTAGAAGATGTTCAGATTGGTTTTGTGTATTTCAAAATATTTTACATACTAAGGTAAGTCTGTGATACTCCAGGTTACACAGAGGTTTGAGGTGATAGTCTCTGTCATAGAAATCTAGAGAACTATATATAAAATACTGAGGGAAGAACACACGTGGCAGCCAACCATTATAAAACAAGTAAATGCCTGTTTTGGCTTTTTGTCTTTTTTTTTGTTTTTAAATCCTGAGAACCGAAGAATCTCCAATTTTTATTTGTAACAAGTGGATCCAGAGACTTCTGAGCTCTGTTTTGAAAGCCTCCTTGTTACTTCATCATCTTCAACCTCCTGTCTCCCCATTTAATGATAGAGGTGTCAATTAGGCTGACTAGAGCACATTTTGGGGGGAGCAAGGGGTCTGCCATGACAGGAAATCTAAAAAAAACCAGCCCAGATGAGCAACTCATAAATAGCTAATTTGAAAAATAATTTTAGTCTTCTGAAGAAAGGAGACTGGAGGAAAGAGGCATCTTGACTCTGCTTACTTCTCTACCGCTAATGAACTCTGGCATTTTGCAGGACACTTAAGTACACTTCATGATCCAGGGCTTTGAGTATCTGGACATACCCACATTTACAAAACACCCCAGTTCCTTAAAACATAAGATACAAAAACCTTACAGCAATCCTCTAGTAAATGTATATTAAATCCTCATGTGTGCTTTAAGCCCAGGAGCTTCTAAACCTACTCAACATGAGCACTTCACACTTTAGCTCAGGCTGTAGCACACTGTGCTCTGAACTCTGGGTCCTCAGCCCAGACAATATTCTATTAGACATGGTGACAGACACCATAATAAGGAAAAATAATTTTCTCCATTAGAATATTAGTTATAACATTAGTTTTATGCAATAGTTTATTATTATTTATAAGAGATCGAAAATGTAGGCTACATTTTTTCTTCTCCACGCTTTTAGATAGCTTATTCCATGCAGTGAAAGGCATTATAAGGCTATATTGAAGAGCATTTTGGTTCCAAAGGGCCACCATGCATTAAAGGCTCACAAAACTAAAAAACAGAATCTGAACTGTAATGAACATAAAACTATAGAAGAGAAAGACAATCTAGTATTTCCTTTTAACCTTAAAAAACAATCTACTTGCTCAGCTAAGCTCTTTTTCTATAATGGCTGTACGATATTATTTGCAACACAAATCAAGGCAATTACTTGCCTTGATTTTCACTTAGCCAGTATGCAATTATTCCCATAGCCCAACCAACTCTCACTTTTTTCCTTTAAATTTTCCAAGAGGTGAAAAGTAGCCCAAGTGTAAACAGGTACGAAGCTCATTGAGGTTTCATTCACATTTGCATTTTAGTGTGAATCAGGAATGTCTTGATGCAAATTTCTTAATTATTCATACTGGTGCTGGTTCATGTCACAGAGTGGTTGTGAAACACAGGAATTCTGGTCTTTTCAGATGAAATTTACCCAGAATTTCAGTTCAGGATCACATTTGATCTATTTCTATCACTACAGGGCATGTGGTCTTAAAGCACCTGACAAGAAGTGAAGTGAAATAAAACCCTGCTGAAATGCAAAATGTGGATGCCAGCTCTTCAGCACTATTGCTCTGCCCAGATTAACAGAATTACGCTGATCTAAAAAGTTAATGAAGAGTTCAGAATCAGAAATAATTTTGGCCCCCTTGCCTCACTCCAGCATTATTCTTAGCAGCAACATCCAAGAAGGTAAAACATAAGCTTTCAGGCCTTACTGAGTCCAGTTAGTGAGAGAAAAGTCAACTGCTCACTACTCCAGCCCCAAGGTCTGGACAGAAACGCTGAATTCTTTGGAGCACCCATTAGGAAAACACCACACTGAACCAGCTGCTAAAAATTCCTTCATGTTTTCTGTGGGAATAGTAGTACTATTTCCAGAGAAAACAAGTACTTATACTCTTCTAGAATACTCTTCTAGTAACTGGGTTGGTTAGGCTCTTCCTTACATACAGAAAAGCAAGTAAATAAAACAAAATAAACAAGCAAACAAACAAAAATCCAAACAATTTATAGCAGTATAGTCCTAAAGACCATTAACCAGATCTCTTTCCTTCATGGTCATAGCAAATTTGTTGCTGCCTAGAGCAATAGAGAACAGACATACTGGAGATAAGTAGACTTAGTATGTCTTCACCCGGTTTGTAAGACATTTAACAGCATCTGAATTTTAAAAGTCAGCTGAAGCTGGAAAAGTAAATAACACATCTCTACCTATTGTTTTATAAAGATAATAAGCAAATACCTGTAAAGTTTGCCCACATATCTGCTGTTTACAAGACAAAAAGCATAATCATCTGAAAAAAAAAAATCCCATTTTGACAGGGCTTTTTCTTGTCAAAGACTGAACAAGGACAACATAAAACACAGACCACAGAACGAAATTAAATTCTTAGAAGAAACCTCAATATATCAAATTATACTTCTGTCTATATAGGAAGTAGCTTGCTTAAAGATGGCAGCAGCACATCTTGTTTAATTTGCCAGTTTCACACCATAATTACATTAATGCTGTGTGTTTCCTTGCAGCTTCACTATGAAGGATTTGCACCTATTCAAGCATTCTCTTTTGCTATTGATCTATGTGGGTTCTCTACCCCGACTCCTCCACGTGTCTATTTGCCTTCACAGAATGGAATGAGGGATTTTCAAAAGTATATCCAAGAAAATATTTTCATTGTAGTAAATTAAAGAAAAAATACACTAATAAAGCACTGTTCAAAATCAGGGTTTTTTTCCTCTCTGGAAAAGCTGAGCAACAAAGCAGGTGCACTAGGGAAGAAAAATAACATCTGCTGGCTTTGCACAATGGAATGGAAAGTCCACTTTGTTTCATTACCATTTCAAGCTACTTACAAACTTCAGTGTGGAAGAGAAAAAAAAAAAAAAAAGAAACAAAACAAAACAAAAGACAAAAAAGAAATTAACCAAATCCAGATTTTTCTTGTATATGTTTATACGTTTAGGAAATTCCCTTGCTAGAGCAGAGCAGAGAAGTTTTTCTCTTGTTTCTCTTCCCTCTTGAAAGGACTTTTGTGATCCTGAAAACATAATCTGGGAAGAAACATCTGGTCTTCACTTTTTAATTATATTTCAACCATCTCAAAAGCTTTCCTGGAGGTAGACATACCTACAAGGGCTTACTGTCAAAACTATAGGAGTTCCAGAGCTGCTGTATAAATGGATCAACTGTAATGGTGGATTTGGGACCAGACTAAACAAATATGATCATGTCACATAAAACTTTCCTTTTCAGTAGTGACTGCACACAAGCAGATTGTGAGCTGTTGACCCTGCAGAAGCACAGCTTGGGGCAGGGCAGGGAAATCTCCGGAGGGAGAAGCAGGGACAGAAGCAGCACCCAAACTGGAGAGTGGGAGTAGCCCAGCTGCCAGCCTCCTGGCCACTGCCCCAACTTTTTTACATAAGGAGCAAGAGTAGACACCCTCCCTGACCATTCCTAGTTATCTGCAATCCAAAAGTCAGGGTGGTGGCAGCAGGAGCCAGGCAGCTGCAGAGGTGGGCAGCAGCAGCTTGCCCTATGCCTGCTACTTGCTTCCTCAGCCTCCCCTTCCCAGGTGCTGACACTCTGGAGACAACACAGGGGGACAAGGAGAGCTGCCAAGTACAAGGTGCTATCCTGGCCCCTGAAATGCCTCGCTACAGCTTTGAAACACGCAGCAATGGAGATACGAGAGGATAAAGAATTCACAATTTGTTTGGGCTGTGATCCAGCAAAAAGCACTTAAGCAGGTGTATCACCAGCAGAGCCACCAGCTCCATCACACACAGGAAGCTAAAACCAGCTTCCCAACAGCAGGTTCAACACTGTACCAAGGGAGCAGGGGGATTGTTTAGAGAAAATGCTTTTTTTTTTTCCCCTTCTATCCATTTCAAAATTTCATGTCAACCTGGCCAAAGTATCCCCTAGAGTGCAACAGAACCAGCACTGAATGGCAACCAGAGAGAAGTGCTTCTCTCTTTCTTTTCAGTAATATTTAAGCCACAGTAACTGAAGCCAAGAACAAGGTTGTCCTGTGCTGTGTTCTGCACAGACAGAAAGTAAGGAAAACTACCAAATGTGAAAAAAAGCAGGAGGGAGTAATAAAGATGACAAGAAGCAAGGAGTCGACCAGCATCGCATAGTAGACCAGCAACAGAGGGTAGAAAAAGCATTCACACTATCCCAAATTTGAGTCTTTTTAAAAATTTTGAGTAGTTTTATCTTTCATTTTGATTAGCAAAGCAAAAGAAACCCCAGTGACCTCAGCTGTTTGGTGTTCCCAGATGGCAAGGAATGGGTATGGCTCTTTGTGTCCAAAATGGAAGTGTGCTAACCCTGAACTTGCCTCAGCGACATTCAGAGAATGAAGTTCTGCCAGCTTTTAAATCTTGGGTTGACTGTACATCTTTCTACAGCCTTTCAGTCAGATACACAAAACTGTTCAGTTCTGAGCTAGCTCCACAGTACCTTTTAGATGTAATTTTCTAAGAAGGAGCAGCTCTCATCACATAATGCCCTTGCAATGTGATTTTGCCAATATTCATATTCAATTGCTTGACCGCAGTCACAAAATACTTCCTGAACCTTCTCCTGCTCATCCAGTAGACTTGCATTTGGCAGTGATGGATACAGCTGGCAGGCAGTGCTGTTGGCCTGGTCCATACATAAAAGATGCCCAGTTGGGGTGTGTATGTGGTTTCTTCACTTACGTGGATTAATTTCAGCAGCTGAGATGTATGATATGTAGGGATTAGAGGAAAAGATGGGAAAGTCTTACTAACATTTTAAAGCCACCAATCCTTAAACATGGGATGAGCAAACACAGAAGGAATTCTAGCTCAGGGGGTAACTTCTTTTGAAACCACTGTAGACAGAGAAAGGCATGTGTTTGGATGAGATTTACTCTGATGTACTTGAGGACTGACTAAGGGTAGACATTCTTGTCACACTCCTTCCAAAAAGCTTACAAAGAAGCAGTTCAGAAGCCAAATTGTTTCATCCATTCCCCTTCAAAAACAGTGCTACTCACTGGTGATGCATCTGATAGCATGATGTCAGGGAGACAGAGAAGCAAGTCTCACCCTAAAGGTAGAACTTACCTATATTATCTACCTTACTAATCATTTACCTAGAAAGAGACCCCACTCCCCCCAAGAAAAACTCCCATGGGGATGAGGTCTTGTGAATAATTTTGGGGAAAAATTCTCCAAGAATAAAAGAGACATATATATATCCTATATATTTTAGAGTGAAGAACTGTTAGGAAAGATAAGGAAAAAATCCTGGATATTCTGGGTATTTTGGAAGCAGAGAGAATCTGAAGCAGGGTATTACACTGCAGGAAGCCTGGTACATCAGTGCTGTACTGCCCTTTTCCATGAAGGAAAATCCCATTAATAGAAATACAAACACTCACAAAGGCACACAAAACACACAATTGAGACAGAGATTGAAAGCAGCTAGCAATGATGTAGTTAGGCCAGCACCAGTGGCATACACGTTTTTGTTACTATAACATAAAACCATACATACAATACTGATGTGCTGCACCAGGGGAGCCTAAGCCTTGCAAGCTTATCCTAGGGTGAGAAAAACAGTACAGAATTTCTAATCTGAACATACCTTAGACAGGCACAGTATTAAGGATGAACAGTAATGAGAGCTAGTTATCTGCTAGCTGCATAACATTTTGGAGGGGACTTTAGGTGACAGCATGAACCAGGGCAGAGCTACAAAGCCTCCTTGCCATGACATGATCCAGACACCAGCACAGCTCATTTCCACTGCAGCACTGGGCCTCCAATCCCTCTTCTAGAAATCAACAGTGCTCAAAGTGGAAACACAGTTATAGGAATTTGTTTCATTAGTCTTCTGTGCAAACATTTACATGTTTCCTTTGCACTACTTTAATCTTAAAAAAAAAGCTACCAATTGTAAAAGTTTTTGGCATCTCTCCCTACTTCTGCACTGGCCCCTCCGGCACAAGATGAGTTACCATTACCTTTATATTTCCTTCCAAAAGAGTCTCTGGATTCCAAAAAGAAAGTAAAAAGGAAGAGATGGGATTCTTTCCTAAAGTTTCTGTGGATATTTGTTTTCTCTGGATAACTATTTTCCTACACTTTAGCAAAAAGGCTGGCTGTGTGACCCTCCCCCTCAGCACCTGGGAACCACATTGTCAACTCTGGAAGTGTTTATTCTCTGTAGATTAAACAGCGTTTGCTGGATGATGATCACAGAAAGTTGTAAAAACAGATGGACAGTGATCTGTCCAGACTTCCAGAGCTCACCATGAGAAGGCTACTTACATAAAAACATTTTGCTGAAGGATCAAAGGATTTTCCTTCCCCCTCTCTATATTCAGTTACATGAGGTCTGCTATATAAACATGGAAACACAAAACAGCTATCTTAAATAATGCCAAAACTCTGACTTTTGAAACTAATATTCCATGCTAGGCTATTAGAAATAATGGGGATGGGTTTAAGAAACACACAAAAAAACCCCAAACCAATCATATGCATGATCCTTTTCCCATTTCTCCTGGGTCTTTTTCTTTTTTAGCAGACAGTTTCAATGAAAATGGCAAAACTATTTATTCTCACTAGAGGTCCAGATCAAATTGATTTAAAAGTTGACATCAGTGTGTGCTCTCATACATCAACATAATCAAGCAATGTGCTATTTAAAAAGCACACAGGCTTTCATATAGGAATAAGAAACAAAGAGCATTTTTCTAGGTGGTGAGCTTGACTCTGAGCTGTGCCTCTGAAAGAGTCTCGAGGTCATGCTAAATGATAAGATGAACATCAATTCCTAGTGTAGGGCTGCTCCAAGAAACTAATGGAATGAAGGGGAGATACACAATAGCTAAGTATAACATAGTCTCTGCCTTTGGCTCTGGTGTTCATCTTACAGGAACTGTGAGGTCCAAGTTCTCATTTCCACACTAAGAAGGACTTAGAAAAAACAGAGTGGCAATTTATTTAACTCATCATGTGTCTTTGCACAGGCATTCAACCAAAGAAGAGTCTGAGAAACTTGACTGTACAGAGATGTCACAGTGCTACTATTCATGAGGCGAGTGGCATGAGAAACACTTTTTGCTTTTTTGCTAAAGAGGAATTTTGTATACTGTGTTGAAAGGTCTGAGTAAAACTGTAAAACTGCATAGGCAACTCTCAGTATAAAGTTCTTTAATTTGGGGGAGTACTTACTCTTGATTATTATTTTCCTACTATGGTAGTTAAGCACTGGGCTTTTATGGAGAGTTTAAAAGTAAAGCATAAGGAAACCTCCTGAAATAGCTTTTAATCTAGACAAAGCAGATAAAGGAAAAAAAACTCATGTCAAGAAGACCTTACTGGCTGGCATGCAAAGTAACAGCATGAGAGCAACAAAGATGACTGGGGGACTACAGCAGATGCTTTTATGAGGAAAGGTTGAGAGAGCTGGGACTTTTTAGCCTAGAGAGAAGACTGAGTGGAGACCTTATCAATGTCTATAAATACCTGAAGGGTGGGTATGAGGAGGATGGAGCCAGACTCTTCAGTAGAGCTCTGTGACAGGACAAGGGGCAACAGGCGTGAGCTGGAACACAGTAAATTCCACCCGAATGTGAGGAAAAAATTTTTTACTGTGATGCTGACAAAGCACTGCAATCAGGCTACCCAGAGAGGTTGTGGAGTCCCCTTCTCTGGAAATATTCAAAGACCACCTGGATGCAATCCTATGTAATGTGCTCTAGGCAATCCTACTATAGAAGGGAGGATGGACTAGATAATCTCTTGAGGTCCTTTCTAACTTGGTCCCATCTTAAGTATCTCTATGCCCTATCCAGACACATAAAAGGAAGCAGGCAACACGCCATCCTTTATCACAAGAGACTGCTGTGATAAAAAAGCCACTGGCACAGCATAGCTGCATGCTGTACATACTTAATCAACCAGCAACAGAACTGCACAAGCATCTTGCCTTGTGTGTTTATTTTGTTTGTGTTTGTTTTGGGTTTTTGTTTGTTTTAATATAGTTAAAGCACTTTGTAAGAATAATAGACCTGGTATATATAGCAAGAAAAGTATTTGCCACACCAGTGTGTGAAATCCCTGAGCTGACATGTTATGTTACTATGCAGAACAGAAGAAGACCCCAAATTCGGATTACCTGAAGAGTGCTTCCTGAGCAGCAGGACCTGAGCAGACCCAGAGCCCTTGGAAGGTGGCTAACTAAGAGCTTTGTGCTATAATAAGTTAGGAACAAACTACAGGGGTACAACAAAGGAGGACAGGAGGACAGCAAAGTCCAGCCTTCCACCTGCATGATCCTTGTAAGGCACAAATGTATGGGGAGCCCAGCAGTCACTCCATACCTGCTCTGAGCCTGTGAGCAAATGACCTGTAGCTGAATAAGCAGGGAAAGGAGGGTGTCAGTCTCCTCCTTCCCTGTCTGTACTATCCCACCAGGAGAACTTAGACACTCCCTCTTGACGAATAAAATAACAGCACTGCATCCAGGCACAGGGAGGAATGAGAAGAGAGGCTTCTCTTGAAAGGTCCCTCAGCTTCCACCCCATACCATAAGCTGTACCACGGCGACACAGTTGTGTCCCTGAAAAAATAATAATTACAATAATGTCCTCAGAGAGGAGGAGAGAGATTAATTTCAGTGGTGACATTTATAGAAGACCTCGTCTGGATGGGGCCAGAGCTTCTGACCTCACTGTCTTTACCCTGCCAGCCTCACCTGTGAATGCCCACTTCGTGGCCTGAGACTGAGTCCATGCACTTTCTGGTTGATATATTTGTGTGTTCGTGCACACACGCTCATGTGAAGCAAAGCATGAGGGAACCCCAGTCTGATGAGCAGGAGAGCCATAACGATTTAACCTATGGAAGCTGGGGAGGAGTTAAGCCTTTCTTCGACCTTTCTGATGAAGTAAACACAATGAGTTTATCTTCTTTTCCTCCCCATCTGTCTCTGGTCTTCCCTTCTATGCTACTGAGCAATGCATAAGGGATTATACATTAATACAAGATCAAACAGAGGAGGGTCCTCATCCCTGACAATCAGTGCTTGTCTTGCTCTGCACTGCAGGAAACACACAAGTTTGGTAACTCCTGATTTTTGGAAAAAATCAGTCTAAACACATATGAAAAAGCTGTGCCTTGCTCCTGCTTACACACGATGACCTAGAAGTCACCATCCAGAACTTCTACTCAAACACAATTTGTTGGAAATCTCACATCCAGTGCACTGATTAACCTCACTACATATGACTCCATTCTACAAGGACAACATCAAACCATTCCATTAGTAAGGGGGTTGTGTTTACGGGGCAATTTTGTAGGGATTTCCCCAGGACCTCGTTCTGCCCAAGCCCAGAGATCTTCAGTCAGAGGACAGGTGAGCTACAGATAGAAAAACTTGCTGAGCAGTTCATATACTTCATTTTAAACACACAGTTGGCTCAACTTCTCCTGAACAAACAATGTGATTACTTACAATACTACAGTTGCAGTATATTTTAAAATATTTTGCTGAACTAGGGCTTGAATTTCAATTTCTCACAGAACTTGTTAAAAAGATGGAAGACCATTGCTAAGACCATTCAGAAATGTTTTGTACCTGACTTACAATTCAGTTGCTATCAGCAATAAACATTGAAGTGGAAGATGGTACTGAAAGCAACACATGTAACATAACACAGACAAAAAAAAGACCAGAAATTAAAATGTAACCATAGCATTGCAAAAGCTGAGAAAATAATGACAAAGTGTATAAACAGAGAATGCAATTACATATTCGATTCACAGTGCTCTTTCCAAAATGCTATCTTTTCCCTTCTCTTCTTTTTCCCTTCCCTTAACATTTGACCATTTTTTTTTTTTTGTCAAGTAGAAAAGAATGTAAGAAAGGAGTGATTGCCAAAAGGAGTACTTACACAGCATTAACTGTTTTGGTTTGGGGTTTTTTGGTTTGTTTTGTTTTTTCTGTTTTGTTGGCTTTTTCCAAAAATGAAATAATTAGCCTTAAAATCTGACATTTTAGAAATGAAACGACAAATACTGCTGGTTAGAAGTCTTTGACTAACATTAACCAATTCATGATTATTTTTATGAGCTCAAAAGTGGAGTTTGCAGAAACCACAGGTAGTTTGTAGCTGGTTCTAGAGAAAGACTTTTGGAAAACTCTGCTTTATATGAAATAAACAACTAATAAGTTAAGGCAAGCCACCTATTTATATAAATACTTTATTTCATCATCAAATAAATTCACTTGACTGAACATAAAGCTTCCTTTCAGACCTGTAAATTTTCAAAACTGCTTCCCACTTCAATAATAGTTATATATTACCTGAGTATGGATAGCAAACACACGGTGTGATATTAAAGTCTTTTTTTAAATGCTGGACATAACACAATACTCAAGAAAGATACTAAGGATTCTTACAGCAGAGAGTTTGCAAGTTGATTAGTGGGACAGAGCACATTTCCAACTATTCCAAACTATTTCTATTATCTGCACAAGAAAGGAGTATTTATGAAAGAAAATCATAGCACACTCCACTTATATCTGCATTCCTATTCCACAGGACAAAGCATCTTTTACATCCTAGCACCCTATAGTTTCCTCTATAGCTGCTCTCTTTACTATTCTGCAATCCAAAGATGGTGCCACACACAGGAAAAAGAACTTTAAACGGGGAAGAGGAAATGCTACAGATGTAAAAGAATAAAGGAAAAAAATTCATCTGTTGGAAAGCAAGGAGCATTTCTTTTCTGGATGAGAAAAGGCCAGATTTTCAAAGATGAATCATCTTGGGCTCTACATTTGGGCTATTACCAGCTTCTACTTTATGTGAAACAATTTTTACACAAAGATCAGTACTAAGAAAAAAAAAAAACACCTAGTTCTGAGTTCAGTTATCTCTGTGTAGAACTATGTCCCATAATTTCTTTATGCTGACAAATTTTTTGTGTATTAAATAGGAAGAGAGAACTTACTGGGAGTGCTGTGAATTTACATAGCTTTTTATCTGTCACCTAAGCACCTGACTATTCTCTCTGCATGAAGCTCTCAGTGTCACTTATGCATTTGAAAATTCTTCTGCCTATAGTAAACGAAAAAAAGAAAAGTATTTATTTCTTTTTCATAGAAGTTCTCAAAAGTTTCTTTTCTTAAGTTTCTATTTCTCAATCTCAATCCTTTCTTAACCTTTTTTGTTTTCACTTATATCTTTTCATTAAACATGTTCAGGAAACCTCTCGATAAGACAGTGAAAGATGCAGGAGAAATGAAAAATGCATAGCACCAAAGGCAAAAAAATACATGAAACAACATGAAAATTGCAGAGCAGGCAAACACTTTTTCTCTTCAAAGTTTCCTACAAACAGCTCTAACATATTTCCCGTAAGTAAAACGATCTCACAAACTGCATAGATAAGGTAAAAGCCTTATCATGTAATCAGGCAAAATCTTGTAATACCACAATGTGCACTTAATGTCTGATCTGACACCCAATAAATATGTGGGAGGCTTTTCACATACTTCAAAACTTGCTGGACTAAACCCTGAGTGTTTGGGCTCACTAATGAGCAACCTGACTTGTGCCCTTGAGCTAGGCAGGGAAGAAAATGCAGTCCCTACAGTTCACAATTGTTTAGATGCTAGAAAATGGAAAGCCACTGAAATAATGAACTGGTCAAGACACAGGCTGTAACACATTTGTTTTTCATGTATTCCACAATTCAAATCTGTGACAAATTATTGGAAGAATAAAAGATTTGCAACTACAAAAAAAAAAAAAAAAATGTTTAATTTTGCTATCCAGAGTGGATTTGACAGCTCATTCACAACCTTAGCAGGAAAAGCCAGTCATTTACACCAGGATGGAGACAGTGCAGAGGGAGGCAATACTTAGGGGCATGATTACATTGCGGTGCAGGAGAAACCCAGCTGTGGTCCTAAAGAGTTCTCCAGGAGCCAATTTGACTTGCTTAGAAAATTAGATATAGACGTAACAGGAATTATTGCCCCAAAAGGAACTTTAACCCTCAACCATCCACTATGCATTATGAATCTAAAGCCTCTTAAAAGCATCAGGTCTTGAATAGATTAAGTTGCATTACAAACTTGCAATTGGTACCTTGATTTACTTTATGCTAAAATACAGCCAGCACACAACATTGGCTTTTTACTGCTTTATGGAGTATACAATTACATGAAATACACATCAAACTCATCTAAATAGCTGGCCATTTAAGTGTCTGTTTGGAGCAGTTGCACACTCTGTCATTTTGTGTGATCTAAAGCACAGAGTCAAGTCTGGCTGCTGTTTATAATTTAAGATAGGTAGCTCTGAACAACAGGGCCTTTCCCCCTCCTCCTTCACAAGGAAGGGAAAGCTCTTAAAAGGTCAGACACCAATGCAGTTTACTGAATAAAGCTCAAGTTTGAAGAATGTGCCTTCTAAAGTGATTTTACTACCTGGGATGTAATGAGTTTTACAGGCTCTCTTTGTTAAATTGCCCTGACAATTTCCATTTCCATTTGCTTCAATCATATTAGCAGAAGTTAAAGTTCACAAGTAGTAAAATATTTCAGTATACTGAGTTGGCTCTCTACAAAATAGATCACACACTTGACAAACACATAGGACATAACATTTGGCATTCCATTTCATGTTTGGCTTGGCATGTCTCATTTAGGGCAGGACAAGATGCCCTAATACAGCATCTCATTACTCATGGAAATAAAACATGGTTATACCAAGGACTTGACAAATCCCATTAGGTATGTCAGAAGGACAAAATTGTCCCAGTGCATTGGTCAGGGCAGGAAAAGTGAAATATTGGGGATGCTCCACTGCAAGGAAATGTACTTAGCACTGAAAGACTCAAACACAGAAAATCTGGGTAAACAGCTAAGAAATGAAACAGGAAATCCCTCACTGAAATGAGAAAAGGTTATGAAAAAGTGAAGACAGCAGGGATAACTCTGCTTCTTGTTAGAAGAGCACACAGCACACTCACAACTCTGGTACTACTTTGTTGGGTATTTACCTTTCCCATTTTGAATCATAGGGGTTGGGATGGACCTTCATCTTTGTGAAGTGTCTGGTGATTCTTGGGAGGTATTGCAATCTAAATAACAATGATAGCTTCCTCTTTTCCAATGATGAAATAGTTCAGAAAGTTTTGTCTAGTTTGCAGAACAGATGAAAGAAAACATCAGTGAATGATTATGTGATGCAAAAGAGGATTTGAAAATGATCTTGCAGAAATTCAAAGCAAAAATTTATCAAGTGCAGCATAAGAGGTTCACCTATGCTTTCATTTCTTGATCTACAAAATGCTTTTCTACGTTATTTTCCTAAAGTGCCAAAACTCTGAGTACTCTATAAGATACATCAGCACTATACTGAGATTTAAGCTTTAAGATTTATTGTGACTTCAATTTAAAGTGCAACTTGGTGCAACCAAGGAAAGAGCTGGGCCAAGAAATATTTTTGCTGAGGTGACCCACACTGACACATGTAGCAAATGGAGCATTGTGACATATGTGAAACAGCCAACAGCAATCTACAAACTCATTGAGTGAGGGAGTCTGACACAGATCTTTAGAAGTCAGCTAATGCGCTACTAAGACTCACTGGAGTAAAAAAGATAAAAGGAAAATCAATGCTCTCAAAACAATACTAAAGCAAAATATTTAGAACTATGTACTATCATCCAATTATCCTCATAAACTTTAATAATAGTGAAGCAGGTTCAGATACAGTCAATACTTAACATAAAGAAGTAGTAGTTAAATAAATGCTGTACTCATCACTCATTGCCCCTCCTGAGGCCCAGAACACAGTAACTGGCTTGACAGCATAGGAACCAGCTCTGATATATAATATCTTTATTCTATACATTTATCTGGCAGCACTGACTGAAGGAAGCAGACAGTATGTGAAGGGAAGATGAGTGCAAACGGGAATATGGTTCCCCAGATCCCAGGAGGAATCAAAACCTGTAGCAATTGAGGTAAATCAAAGCTGTATGAAAATAAATGCTCAGCTCATTTAGATGCAAATACATCTAGGCACCATTATTCACCACCTCTGAACAGTACTGCACATCCAGTATTACTTCCATTGTACCAACAAATGTCTGTCTTCTGTATAATAATGTTCTCTTTGATACACATGCAGTAGAAGAGCTAAGGCGTATTTACATTCAATCAACAAAACTTCATCAGCACAGCAAGATGAACAAAGATCATATCCGTAGCAAGCATCTGACCTTTTCATCTCTCTCACTCCCTGAATGCACGTGCATGAGGCAAGGAGACGTGCACATACACAGGAGCAAAAACCACATAATGTCTGAAATCAATTTCTGTCCAAGGCATCCCAGTATTTTCTACTATGGTAAGTATTGTATTCACTGCAAGCACTGGATTTTAAGTTGTACCATCTACAGAGTTATGCTATGGTGCTCAAGTAATGAAAGATAATAGAAAATGTATTTGTTAAATAAATGTGTTAATTTTTAATCTAGGTCACTTATTTACTAATTTACTTATTGACTCGTTCAAAGTATTCAGCCAGGACATGTCCTGCTCATCACAGACCACTAAAACTAAACCTGTACATATCTCAGGAATTTGGCCCAAGAACAGGTTATTGCACATCAGCTCCTTTTCAGAAACCATTTAGTGCATATTTTTCTCTGAAAATACATGCAACCATTTCAGGTAGTTTATCCTTCAGTTAAAGACGGGTAAATCACCAATTTATTACTTTGAAATAATTCGTTGATGTGTCAGAACCTTTACAGTTTTCCCCAGCCAGTCCCTGACACTATTTGTCTTTCTCCATCTAGAAAGAAAACCTTTACACTCACAGTGAGCATCAGAAGATAACAACATTCTTGATGCTTCTGTTCCCTCTTTAAAAACACAGAATTTTGCAAACTGTAATGGCCTGGCAGGGTGCTCGATGGGCAGCTCTGGCTAACAAGGCTTCTTTTTTGAACTCTGTAAAAAGCTATCAACCTCTAACTTGCAGCGAGCAGATTATCTGAGTGTTGCAACTTGGTTAAGACTGGGTTTGGAAACCCCGAGCTGTTTTAAAACAGCTGAAATATTTGCCTGAATACACACTGCTTATACAAATCAGACACGGTCCTCTCAACGCTTGTTCTTGAAGAAACTGCTGGAATCTTAGCTAAGATTTTAGTCCCAACAGGCCCCAGTTGCACCTCCTTTCAACTCTTCAGATTTCTGAGGGAGGAGATAGTTCATGGATTCAGCAGGAGAAAGTACACATCACTCACTGTGCCTGAAAATTTCAGAGTTGCCCAGACTCCTAAATTTTGGTTTCAGCTTAATGAGCCCAGGTGACCTCTGGGCACAATTCTGTTAGTTTAGCTTTGCTTTTGGGCTTCAAACTATCCACAGTAGGCATGCAAGGGCTCCTCTGACAGAAACAGAATTGAGTGGAATGTTTTAATAAGGCTATTTTGCTCTGGCTGAAACTTGAGTTTCAGAGGTGTATCTGTGCCCCCTATTCCTAAATTCTTCCAGAACAAAATCTTGGATTTTATGTTTGAAACTATTTTTGAAAAATAAATCAAGGTCTATAAAAAAAAAAAAAAAACAAAAAACAAAACAAAACCAAAAAAAACCCGCCAAAAAAACCCCTCACGGTGTCTGTTGTTTGCTTTAAAACAAAAAAGGTTGACTTTTGTGGGGTTTTTTTACCAATATGTTAAAGGAAGATGGTTTCATTACTGATGACGGGGTGGAGAATGAGAAATCAAAGAGAATGGTGAGACACTGGCACAGGCTGCCCAGGGAGGATGTGGATGCCACATCCGTGGAATTGTTCAAGGCCAGGCTAGATGGGGCTTTGAGCAACCTGGTCTAGCAGGAGGTATCCCTGCCCATACAGAGAGACTAGAACTAGATGATCTTTGAGGTCCCTTCTAAAACAAACCATTCTATTATTCTATGAAAGATTTGAGAGGGGGTTGCCAAATACATACTGCCTTGGATTTTCTTTCTTTTTTTTCTTTTTTTTTTTTTTTTTTTTTTAATAAACAAAATTACAAACAAGTGAAAAGACCTACTGAGATCACACATCAAAATCACCCAATATATTCCATTTCTGCTGTGAAAGACAATAATAAACACTGGTGAGACAGCTAAGCATTTTACATAGGTGGAGTATAAAATAGGGAAGCAGGATCAAATCTTGCTTTCAAAATCTTGAAACAATCCAGCACATCTTCCTAACAGAAGACTTTGTATTCAATATTGCATACTAAATATTGCATGCATTGCATCTCTTAACTTTGAGTCCAAAGTATAGGTCTGTATTCTAAACCAGCATACTTCAGAACCACAAATCACTGACATGTACTGCTGAGAAATTTTATTGGTAAACATGATTAGAATTGGTAGCACCAACAAGGCTGAGGGTCATCTTAATCATCTGAACTTCCAGTTTTGAGCTCCTGCTCATGAAAACCGAGATCTATCTTAACTACAAATGAAATTGATTCCTTGAAGAATGTACATGTATCTGTCATCTGGATATTTATATTGCAATGGCAAGTTTTCATAGTTGTCTAAAACAAGTATTAGTCATAAATATATCTCCAGAGTGCCAATTTGAACAGGGTAGATCATTATTCTAGCAAATATGTTTTGGATGTCAAGGTTTTCCTCTACATTATATTTATGTGAACAGTAATTCCAACAAAAAAGGCACGAACAACCAAAAACATGAAAGTAGAAGTAGTAAAATATCCATTTGCTTTTTACAGTTCTATAACTTAGACCTGTATTTCTCACCATTCTACCTTCATGTTAAAACTTTTTAGCTATGAAATATCTGCATAAATAACACAAAGTTTTTCGTGCTATTTTTTAAAAAAATAATCTTAAAGGTAATAAAAACCTGCTAACCCCATGGAACCTATTTTCCATTTCTTAAAGCATGCAAGACTTTATCATGATTGAAGTAAATGTTCCTTAGAGCAAAAACCCCAAGATTGAATATGTAACAAACTCATCTACCTTCTACTGGCATTTTTTCATTTTCACTTTTCTTTCTGAAATGTAGCATTTTAGAAGGCATTTAAAGTTTAGAAAGACATAAATTTCACTTGTTTCGTGTTTCTCCTATTTTTCTTACTATATTTTTTTTTTGACTAATACACAGCTGGAAATGAAGTTCTAGGACACTGGGCAAGATTTTCCTAAAGATACTGAGCTGTCACATTTTGGTTTCAAACAACAGCCAACAAGCTGATATAATCACTAAAGACAGGGCAAAAGACAGAACTTCAGCTGTGAACATTTGGAGACTTTTGTAGGGTTGTTTTAGAACTTGCACATATAAAACATAACATCTGCATATGACTAAACATGGTGAAGCATTCAGAGATTTAACTTTAACAGGGAAAATGGAATTTTACAGTTCAACATGCAAAATAATGCAGTGTATACACTTGCTAAAAATGAGTTTGGGCTGCAGCCTTTAGGGTGCTTATCCATTGAGTAAATGATAGTAATGAATACATGTTAGGTGAAGTGCTGCCAAACTGAGAGGTAGTACTACAGCACTGCAAAGACCACTGCACAGAAGAAAAGTGCACAGCTCTGCTCATCCACATTCAAAATGGATGCATTTTAAGTAGAAAAGGGCTACTGATCAGGGGAATATCACAAAAAGAAGTTGTCTCCCTCGAAGAGACTTTGCCTGCCTTCTTGGATCCAGCCAGCTTGGATCCAAAATTCATGTTACTGTAACAGGACAGTGATAAGTGTGTAGGATAACACCCTAAAAATAGTGTGGTATATTTACAGTATTAGAAGGAAGGTTACAAATGAAGTAACTCTGCTTGGTGCAGGAACAGTTCATGTTGATCAACAGAGGTGAAAAAGACTTAAAGTGAAAGGACTACACTCACATGGTAACAAAGGCAAATACTACAGAAGACATTTGTGAAAGCAAAGATCACTGGAAAAATTTTTAAAAATATGAAGTGAAAGTGTAATGCATAAGGTGTTAACAAAGAAATGGCCAGCAAACAGGCAATAAAAAGTGTTTACAGGTATCATTCATTGCCTGATCTGATGCATGCTCCCTTAAGAGCAGGTGACTTGAGAGGGTTGTGAGAGGTTTTCATCACAGTAGAAAGTGTCTTGGGTCTCAGCTATTACAAATTCAAAAGACCTCTCACCAAAGAAATGGAGAAACCTTTAGTAAAATCCAGTATAAAGGATAAGATACTAGATGATGCTTCCAGAAAGTAAGTTGCTGCTTTGTCAGACTGTGTCATTTAGATAAGGCTGCACCAGGATTCCCAGTTGTCTTACAATCAAAGAGCAGCAGTCATTTAGAAGAGTGCAGAGAGGCAACCTGGTAAGTAATCTAATGGCTGACTAAAATAAAATGTCCAACCTCTTTGGTGTACTCCTATAGGCAATCTGGAAATTGCTTGTATGCTCAAGAGAAGTGACTAGCATGCAAAAAGAGCAATAATGAAAGATGAAGCTATTTATTTGAACAACAAGCAAAGCAAAGTCTGCACCCAGCACTTCTTTTCAACACACAAAGCCTGAGTTCAAGAAGAATTAGAAGATTGATCATACAAAAGAGACCCATTACATATTTCAGCTAATGACATTTTTATTCTGAAAGGGAAACATTTCAATTACCATAGACCCAGTAGCCCCAGGAGAGAGGGCAAGGCAGCAAGACCATTACAGCCAGGTTTCCACTTGTTTTTTCCTTTACCAAACCCGTCATGTGAGCCACTATTTGAAACGTGTTGTACAGAGAGAAGACAGCCTGACATAATTAGGTCTCACTTTTAGGAACAGTTGATCTTTCATTGATGAACATTGTTTAAGCAAGGGGAAGATTTTTTGGAGGTTAAGAAACTGCAAAGACCCTCCCTGCTCTGACTCCACATGCTGCTTAATGCTGTGTTGCTATAATAAAGCAATATAACTGTATAAATGATAGTCCTCTTTTTTCCATAGCAAGTTATAATTGGAGTAGGTGACTAGGAAAATGTTTAGATAAATGGTGGGATCATAACCTTTTATGCAAAATGGACAAGTAAGTTATGGAAATATCAGGGAAAACCTGAGGCTCTGTAGCTCTACTGCAAGCCATAGGCACAGTTAAACCAGACCATAAATCACTAAATCCCATCTCAGGCTTTATAATTTTGTTGTTTTGGTTTTTGCCAGGTTTCACTGACAGATGGAAAAAAATACTGGCTGAATGTGACCAAGATTCAATTTACCTCCAATTTCCTTCCTATTTCTACAACACATTCCTTAAAAATACACAATATTTTGTTCCAGGTGGTTAGAAGAATTATTAGCAAATAGTTGCCCTCCAACAGTACATACTATAACAACACCCCTGTAATACTTTTTGGTACTCATGAGAATTTTCTCACATTATAAAATTTTCTCAATATTACTTCTATATAATCATCTATAAATATGTCCATGCATTTATATAAAGTTACTTGAATGCTGCACATGCACATATTAATGTGGATATGTCCATATCCAGAGAGACAGAACTGTGATACTGTACTGAAACAACATCATCTGTTAACTGAGTGGGATAGTGAAGTGGCAAAAAAACCTTTGAAGATGGGGAAGCCTTTCTGCAAGGCATCTTCTCTTTCTTGTCCTATCAGCTGCACTTAAGAACCAAGAATGATTTAACCACTTGAAGGAATTATGTCTGAAACACAGACTTCAGGAACAGCTCTCAGAGAGATATGTCCACTTGTTCTGAGGAATTCAAAGTCAAGCTTTCCAGCACCAAGCCCTAATTACCCCAACTGCAAAATCTTAAGACTTTAGAAATGAAGCATCTCATGCACCCTTCCTTCACTATTTCTTTTCCTTTTTGAATCTTGATACAAGTATAAAAATTGCAGATGACTGAAGGAGAGCTAATTACTGAACATACTTCACTTTGTTACTGGCACACAGATAAGCAAATTATATCCATTCTAACATGGGAAAAATATACCTCATATAAAATATTTCAACTCTTCTGTGTTCACATAAGGGAGGTCCAACTATTCTGCCTAGAAAATATATTTACAGCTGCTATCATGAAAGTTTTCATTGTTCTCCGTGGTTTTTGAGGCCACAAAAATTATGAGCCATAGTATAGGAAATAAATGTGCCTCCATCAGTGCATTGTAAGGGGCGTCTTTGGTAGGTGTGAACATCCCAGAAATCCCAACACATACCTTTGTATAATTTTGGGGGGAATCAAAGATTCTTTCTCCTACCAAGCTAGAAAAAGTGCCAAGTCCCTAGGTTCTCCAATGTGTCCACCATTTTAGACTAAGGCTCCTAAAAGTAATTTTCCTCTGTGAGCACCAGGGAAGACAAAACAGCATTAATACACATCCTTTCTAAATAAAGATACACCTGCACAGCATGAGAGCTGCTGCAGTTCCTTTCTTCCTTTTATAAATGAAGGCATGTGCTGCAGCCTTGCTGGTAACATCATGGCCAAGCAGAGACTGCCAAATAAAATGCACAGAGGAACTTCAGTGGCCCCTGGCAAAGCTGATGTCCTCACACCTGCTGAGAGAATTAGCCAGACACTGATACACCAATGGCATTAGTTTGAGATACTTGGTCTAAGACTTTAAGGAAAGCTGAGATCAAACAGTGCCAGAATTTAAGGCAGGCATTTGTAATGCTTTATTTACACAGAGGTGGCAGGAGGGGGGGTTTCAGGTATGTTTCCATTTGACACAACACTGAAAATGTCCTCAGATTTGTCCTCATACTTTTTTCACTTGCTGTTTTAGAGAAAAAGTTATGCTACTTGGTTTTTTTTTTTTTGTTTGTTTTGTTTTTGTTTTTTGTTTTTTGTTTGTTTTTTTTTTTTTTTTTTTTTTTTTTTTTTATCACTTAAATTATTTCTGGGGTACATTTTTCTAAAGCTGACAGTTCTTATCTAAAAAATTGATCATCCTAGGTTTAATCGGATATGTGCATTTATCCTTGCCCAAAATGAGGGAGGCCTTACAAAATACCTTATGCCAGACATATATAACCTTCCCCTGTCCATTTTCCCATGCTGCAGCACTACACAGCATTAGCAACACCCACCTGATGTCCACCATATTGATAAAAAAATGACCTTCTAAACTTGCTATCAGCTGTGCTCTCATTATAAAACACTTCATTGTGTTTCATGTTCATTACTTAGCAACAGCTCTTTGCTTCTAGGAACCACATCCTTATTCATGCATTCCCATCCTGGCACATCTCTCTTAAAAGTGGAAAAAGAACAGGAATTAAGGGAAGTTATGACTGCATTTCATAAAATAATAAATGGCATGAAAAAGATTTATAGGGAACAAGAGCCTTCTGTCTATTCCAATACAAGAATTATCAACCAACCAAGGAAATGAAAACTTGAGGTCTAGAGCAAGCAAAGAAGATGTTTTTTTCAAAGAGCATACAGGCAAATTGAAGACTTTCTTACAGCTTGATGTTGTGCTGCCAAAATTTTAAATACAAAAAAAAGAAGTCAGGATAAACTATTTCTTTGAGGACAGGGAGTCAGTTCTACAGAAGGCTACTCAATACAAGCTCAGGAAACCCCAATTTGGAAATTTCTAGGGGTCAGGGGTACTCTGGGGAAGTATCCTCAGATGCTTGCCTGGTTCTTCTACTGCTCTACTGGAAGGTGCTACTGCTCAGTATCGCAAAGAGATTCTGGTGTCATGAGACTTCTGCTCTGGCCCAATGTGGCCAGTTTTACATCCTTAGATCACTTACTTTTATCTGGATCACATTAAAGTTAGTCTAACATGAGTGCAAATAGAATTCAACCCTTCATCCCATCCTAACCTTCCTTTCTGAGTGCATGTACATAAAGGGAAAGTCCAAGGACTAAAAAATTCAGTGAGCTGCCATAATGACTCATTTTTTTCACATGTTACCACGAGGAGAGCCTAATCTGATAATTTTATTCAATACAGAAATAAAGGAGTTTTCCCAGTGACAAAAATTATCACTCATTAGTGAATAAAATTGCATCTAAAACTAAATTTATTTAGATTACAGGCAAACCACTCAGACATGCCTATTGAATAGGAGACATTCATTAGTAAGGAAATAATAAGCAGAGTACTCACTAATATAGTAACATTTAGACATTCAGAGGGGTATGCATACGTGCACAAGGAATATCTATGCATTTTACTAGATTTGTGTGTACTGGGAGAAAATGCAACTGTGTATTTCCAGGCTGATGAGCTGTTATGCAGCCACTCACATAACTCAGAGGAAATGCTACTGAATTTTCACACCTGCTTTCCAAATCAAACACAATAATCTGAAAGTGGCTCGATTTTCTCAAATTGTTTTGATGAATCTGAGTCTCAGTCCAGACTACTCAATACACCAAAAAGCATGCACACGTCCTCCTGCTGGTGGTCATGTGAATGATTTCCTTCTCCTTCTGAGGAAGCAGATTTTTTGTTTCTCACCTTACAAAAGCGTCGTCTCATGCTCATCAACAGAAGAACCTGATTAAATGGTATGTCACTGAAAGAAAGGCTAAGTCCATTTTCTACCACAGTAATATTTTCTAAAGCCACATTTTTTTTCATCATTTCAGAGTGCTCTGGGTTTTTTCTGGTGAGTAAAGATGTGCTTACTGAATTTAGAACATTGTTTCAGTCAGAGCTGCAGATTCCCAGGCTGCATAGTTGTGGTCGGATAACTCCTCTGTGGGGCGTTTGGAGTTTCCTGAGTATGGAGGGTAAGAAGAATTAATCTGGCTCCAGTGTTTAACTCATTTGCAGGACTCAGATTTCCTGTTCTGCAAACATGAAGGGTTTGCAAAAAGTACGTAAGAGCTTCCAAGATGTATGGCTATGTGAGTGCTAAAGATAGGGAGCCCCTTTCTTCTCTCTGGCTTAACTTGCCAAAGCTCTGTGGATTTCAGCTGTATTATTACTAATTCAATGTGTCCCAAGTCGGAGGAAAGTCAAGAACAATGTGTATTTATGAAAAAAGGCCAATTCTTGTTTGGCTGAAGTTCATAACCCAAAAAGAACCCAGTAATTCTATTTTGCAGCCCAAAAGCTGGCCACATCTTTCGCTTATCAGCATATGTTCTATGATGCAGGGCATTAGTAGCACAGAGGTGGATATATTTTCTGGCTATTTACATTGCAATTTTCAAAGGCAAAGGAATGTTTTAGTCTCAGATAAAGTTATGGTATGAAAAAAATCAAGCCATTCTAGAAAGTAAAGGCACTCTTGAAAAGAGATAATAACATAGCAAGATCTATCTGAGGTGATAGCTAGAGAATAAACATGATTGTATATGCCATAAATTTTTCTAAGCTAGCTAAGTGATTAAGAAAGGAGAAAGGTGCTGATCTAAGATTTTTGGGAACAAAGGAACATAGCACTGACCTAATTTCTCTCCATTAATCAACAGTAAAAGTCCCATTCTCTTCTAGAGAGTAGAATTATGCTAATAAGCGCTTCTGAAAAGCTGCAAAGAAATGTTTGTGTATAAATTTGGCAGGTGTGGTTAAGAGCACTGCCAATGCACACCCCCTTTCATACTGATCTATAAGGCTCATTTCACATTTCATCTTCCATATAGTTTGCAGGTAAAACCATGAAATTCTCCAGACTTGGTGAAACTATGAAGTCCTTCCATTAATGTCATGTATCTTCACTATCACCCCAGACCACCACTATTTTTACAAAGGTGCTCAATCTTTTAGCTTTGTCTAGGAAGCTCATAAGACACAGTCATCTGCTACTGCAGATGTTCTGAACTTCAAAGTTAGTACATTCCTATAGCACATCTGCAATTTGAATCCTGAATTTAGACAGCATTTCATCTGGAAAAAAACTTCCAGGTTTGGAAAGACACAGTTTCCTGAGAAATTTTGTAATAAAGTGTGACACAAACAAATAATTTAGCAACTCTTCAAGGATTTTACTTCATCAATCATAACCCTTTAAAGTATAGAAAAGCATCCTATATTTACAAAACCTGCACTTAAGGGCCAGCTCCAGCTGGAAAACTGGTTACTTATTACAAGAGTGAAAGATAGTTTATGAAAACAAAAAAAACCAAAAACAAACACAGGCACACTGTCAAGAAAAGGTGAGAAGGACATGGCTCTAATAGCCAGCACTGTATGAAATTTGGGGATTGCAGTTACTTCTGCAGGACTCCTTTGGTAGGGTTGACTTGATAAAAGAAATCAAAAGAAAGAGATACTGGCACCTGTAATTTCCAAATCTAAAACTCTCACTTCTTCCCAGCTGTAATTTTCAATTGTCAATTAACCAGGATCGTTATCGATTCAGGTCAGCATTAGTCAGTCAGTTTGTACCATGCATAAAACCAGGGACAGCAGGTAGCATTTTAGGAAGATAAGAGGAGCATTCATTCCAGAGTGCCTTCTACACACATAAGCTCAGTTGTATCAAATGTCTCTGACAACTGGTGAAGCAGCAGCCCACACCTGACTGTGCAATTTGTTCAGAAAGGACATGGACAGTGGCCAGCGGCAGCACAGCCATTTCTTGGCTTCTCCTACCTTGCTGAGTGCACTGGGGCTTTCCAGAGTCACCAGCTCCTGTTCCAGCAGCAAAAAAAGAATCTTTTATAGACCCAATCTGCATCTCTTGACTTCATAGAACAGTTTGCGGGTGAGGGGGATCAGGTAATTAAAGAACAGGATTAAAACCGAAGCCTGACAATTTTAATTTTGAACTCTAAAAATTCTAGCATCCTGCTTTGGTATAGAAAGGAGAGTTAACTCAGTCAAGAAGTCTGTTACCCACAAATATTGTCCAAAAATGCAAAACACCAGTATCCCGAGGTTTGGTTAGCTAAAATTCACAGACATTTCAATCATGAATTAAGAAACCACTTGAGGTTCTTTAGGCCATATTTAATATTTTGTAAGAACAGTAATTTTATTAACTATTTTCATTATATTTTAAATAGCAAAATATAGAAAATTAAAATATTCCCTTAAAAAAAATTAATCTTTAATCTTGAAAAAAGATTAAAAAAATAGGAAGAAGGGCTTTCACTGGAGAGTCTTTCAATTTTCTGCAGTACCCATTCTAAGGAACAGCTCTTTTGAGTATTGCTATCTGAAATAATTTTAAAAGAAGAGAAAATGAAGCTGAAAAAATGAGTGGACAGAATAGGCTTATTTGGTCGGCTGACTCATATCAGAGCAATTCCTGAAAACTACACAAAAGCCTGGAAAACAAGTAAAATTCTTCTGTGGGATTTCCTTTTCGTTTGTCCTTGGAGAAAAACTGTCTATTTACCTATGGAGCAACTCTCTCTCTCTTCCTCTTCAGAAGTTCTTATGCTTGGTTCTGTTCTTTGGGAAACAGCTGGCTTTTATTTTTTACCTAGATGGTGACTACTCCCTGTATTTAAGCTTCTGCATGATTGAGAGATGAGAAAAATGACACAGGAAGGAAATTCTGTAATTCCATTGGCAAGCAAAACACATCAGAGCCTACTGGTATAGTCCTATTTCAGAACCAGCTCCTTCAGTACACCCTCTGGATGGCAATTACTGCAGCAGAGCAGTCAAGAAATGCTCCTTGGACTTAGACAACTGCCATTGCTAATTAAGTATTTCTTTAGAGTCCACATTTCTCACACAGGTGCTGAGGATGTCTAAATGCATTATACATATGAAAGGAAAACGCAGAGAAGACATGCATCACCAAATACATTTCTTAATCCTTATAAAGGCACTAGGAATAACACCGAGATTTAAAATACTTCTTTGGTTAATGGGTTTGTTTCAGCACTCCTGAAGGGCTGTTAGATATCAAAGAGCTATTATATACTCTCTGCAAGAACCCTCC
This sequence comes from Heliangelus exortis, assembly GCF_036169615.1. Classification (NCBI taxonomy): domain Eukaryota; kingdom Metazoa; phylum Chordata; class Aves; order Apodiformes; family Trochilidae; genus Heliangelus; species Heliangelus exortis. The sequence continues at coordinate 32,143,075 of NC_092423.1, forward strand.
TTTGCCTGAGCTTCCACTGTATGCAATCTTACAGCAGACTAGAATTGGAAATAAAAGATGGTAGAGGGGATCCCAAAATATCTCTGAAGCTATAGACTGCACAGCCCACAAACTTCAGATTGACACGAGTTCACACACTAGCACTTATTTAGACAATAGACTTCAACTGAATCGACTCTTTGGCATTGTTAAAATCTTCATACAAAGCAGATTAAGAAATGAAAATGCAGTTCTGGGTGAAAGACTCTTGCAAATCCCGAGAATAGATGTGACTACATATTTCATTAAAACATTGATATGTTTTTCATGTGTGCTGGCTTCCTCGCCCACTCATGTATTAGTAAGATTCTCCTTAATAATTTTCCATGTTCCATCTATAACATTCTTCTGGAAAATTCAGGGAAGGAGGAGATGGAAAAATCCAAACTGATATACAAACCATATACTTAAACATTATCTTTTATGCATTTTTTTTTTTTTTAGTCCCTAGCATAAAGAGACAAATAAATAATTCCTGTGAGATTATCCTGTCAAATATCAGTTGGGCCATCTTTAGCAGAAAGGCAAAAACTAAAACCCACCTGAACTCTACAAGCCTGGACAAGCAGGCACTACATACATACAAAGCAATCTGCATGTCTGAGTTATTTCTAAAGGTGAGCAGGAAGCATAATGTAAAATAAGCCAGGACAGCTGAGGAACCATCATTCAGAAGCTCCATAGCATTAATGCATCTCAAGAAATCAAATTGTTAATAAGCACTTTTGAAAACTTAGACGAAATTCATTGAACATAAGCCAGTGGCAGTAGTAAAAACTTCTGCTTCCGATATGTGTGTAAGTGAAATGCTAAAGGCACATGGTGATAACAAAGGTGTACAAGAGCCTCATGCAGATGTCACCTGGGTGTGAGGCTTTGAGAGCCCTTGTCCCAGCAGGAGGGCACCTGCACCAGTGGAACCTCTACTCCCAGCTGCCACCACTACCTCTGCAGACATAATACTGCTGTTTCTCTCCCTTAGCCAAAAATTCCTCTTCTGACTACTTCACACCAGGCTGAACAGTATCCAGGAGAACAGAAAGAGAGATTGAAATATGTTTAATGATGTTTCTCCCTGTGCAGAGTTATGAGGCATATTAGCCTTGACAGAACAAGTTTTCCAACATTGGAGCATGGATGAACCAGTTCAACCATCTTACAGAGGCAGCACTTAAAACATCAGCCAAAAATGTGTCCAAATGCTATAAAAATGTGGGAGATGGCTGGATTTAAGCATCAATAAAGTGAGTATATTTTTACTCAAGTATCCACAAGATACTTCTGCTGCCCAAAATGGGTGGCGGGTCAGTTCTCTTTTTTTGTTTTACAAAGAGGATTCCAGGATTTCTACGAGAAAAAATCATATTGTGTTAAAACTGAGAAAGAACTTCTTCTTTTGAGCAAGATTTCTCTCCAGGAAAACATACTCTGCTGACACTTCTGCATATGCTGGAGAAGGCCAGCTCATAGCAGTAACTTTCTTATGCCTCTTTCACCTTGATTCAAAAGCATCCATGATCAGACTGAGATTTTTGACACTGGCTGAACACAGATTTACAGGCATCTCCTGGTCCTATACATGGGACAGTTTCACTGCTTTGCAGTGCAGAACAAAAAATGCAGGACACTGACTATATATTTTAAAGGTAGGGCATGCAAAAGGTTTAAGCAATTTCTTCTCAGATAGTCTTTTTTCTTTTACTTAATTTGTTAGTCAGCATTCACCACTAATCAAAGCAGTTATTGAAACAAAAGTGCTCTGGATAAACTTCCAGAAATGATGGCTAAATTCTTCTTCTGCCTCTTCAAACCTCTTCTGAGCCCTCACTTGTTCATTCAGACACTGGCAGGTAATGTTGTCTTTCAGTCCTATTATGTAACATGGCTTCCAACATGTGCATAACTAATAAGTTTCTCTGATAGATTTTTTCCCAAGCTCCTGCCTTCTCAGCAGTGTGAGGTACTTTGTGCAAAGTTGTCTCAATTTCCTTTGAATCCTCATTTTTCTAAATACTTAGATTTTTTTTCAGAGTTAGGAAGAGTCAGTTGTATATTTATCTTTTAACTATCAAACACACTAGAAAGAACCTATCTGGCATTCCAGGCACCATACCTCAATAATAAAAATACAGTCAGCCTTATGCAAACAAATGTTTGCACACCAGCCTCAAAATCCCACAGGACAAAAAAACTACTCCTGCCACAGGTCCCCCAGAAAACAGACCTCAGTGGCTGATGCAGCCCTTCCAGCTCTGAAAGCATCAGACTTTGCTTTGACCCCTAAAAATACGGGACAATCCAAAACACAGTATCTTCAGTCACCTTCTATTCTGGTATTTCCACGGGTGAAAGTGCTAAAATTTTTCATTGTTCTGAATCGTGAGGGAACAGAATACAGATTTATCCTTCAATCCTATCTTTAAATCTCTAATTTTAAATCTGCAGCTTTACAGATTTATGTAGTTAGAGATTTATTCCTCCCCAGAAATGGCTATTTGATATCAACTAGTAGAACAAAACATACCTCCTGTCTTTGGCTTCTCTTTCACAGCTTGACTAATGTGTCAAATTGCCTATATTTTAACAAGGAGATGCAGTATATCTGAGAAATAAAATAGCACAGTCCTTAGTAGGTGTTCACATTCTCCAGCTTGCCATCTTTTATCCATTTGAAGCAAATATTTTTTATCACCACACGTCGATAAAAACTAAGAGCCAATAAAACAGCACAGCTTGCATTGTGGGGCACTGTTACACAGAAAACCATGGAAAACATCCAGTTACTTTAAGGAACAGCAAGTGTAACTCAGCAAAAGGCAAATGAACCTCATTTGCCACCGGGGATTTTAACTCTATTGTAAAAAAAAAATAAAAATAAAAATAATAGGTTTTTAGTATGATGTTGGAAAACAAAGGTTTCAATCATCAGCATTCCTTTAAATTGCAACCTTTAAGTGTGGTGATTGTTAATTAATCGATTTGCCTGGTTTTGTAATTACCTGGTTGTTTTTACTGTTTGAGATACTAGACTAGCAGTCTAAATCAGGCAATACTAAGGGCTTTTTGTGATTCTAGGCCAAGGCATTTTTGCAGTACAATTACTTCTGCTGCCTGAGACAGTCTAGAGCCCAAAGACACATGACTTCAGAAGGACAACATCCAGAGCATATGACAGTCATTTACTCTATCCTCTCTCTCCCCATCAGCCCATTTGCCTGAGCACAAAGGACAATTCCAGGACCAGCACACCTGAGCTCACCCTGCTTGCTATGAGATATGCAGCATAGATCCTGCAGTCTCTCTGAACAAAAGATGCCAGTCACTTCCAGACACCCTCCAACAACTATTCTTTCAACAACCTGCTGCATTTCCATTTACATCTTCAAAATAAAAAGACAGAAGAAGCAAAACCAAGACAGATCAAACAAACTTTCCTCATGTTCAGTCAATCACTCCTTCAGAGAAGCCCACCAGGCACTTCAGAAAATAATAACCCTTCCAAGGAACCAAATGAAGACAACTCCAAGGGAAAGAAAAGGCAACTCTTTCACACTGTAGCCAGCACATAAGTATTGCCAACTGCTCTGCCACTACAACACTCTCTACCTTAAAACCCTGAGGGGCTGAGAGCAGAATCAATCACATGAGAGACAGCACCCAAGAACACAGACAAACCATAAGATGAATAAGGCACTTGAGACAAAGGACAAAAAAAACCCCAACATTTGAATAAGCAATGCAAAAACTTAAGAAAACAAACTCTTGGAAATTTAACCAAACAGCTCAGGTAATCCTGTAATAACATGGTTGCTCTTACCTTTGCCATCTGTGCCTGCACGCCATTTGCTTTGAGAGATGCTACTGCTTTCTGTGCTGCTGCCGGACTATCAAAATCTACAAAACCATAACCTGAAAAATAAACAGGAAAAAAAAATTATTAATTTTTTAAATTATTATTATTATTAATTATTCATGAGTATGTGCATACGATTTTATTTTTATAAAGGAGGAAATTAATTTCCATTCACTCAAGTTTTCTCATAGTCTTCCAGTAGCATTTTCACCACGACTAGCCATCACACTTCTACTTCTTATACCTTTCCTTCTCAGCTTAGTGGGTTTTAAGGAAATGCAATGACCCAAAGCTTCAAAATGCAGGAAGGTATGTAGCAGACAGAGAAAAAAGGCAGCTCTTTTCCTGTCCTAGCAGATAAAAGGTCCCTGGCAGCAGGAGGGCAGATGCTCATGGGGCTCTTGTGCTCTGGTGTACTGCCTCACCTCATCCACCAGAAGAAGCAGTTGGAATGCAAAGCTACAGCTTGCAATGGCAAGTTTTGTGAGAAAACACAACCCTTTCCCTGTCCCTTGAACCCTTCCAAGAATTCATTTTCAGAAGAGGAGAGTAGTGGGTCTTTGCAGCAGTCTGGGGCCATCTGCATCAGGACAGGGAGCAAAGCCTTCCAGCAGGTGGGAGCGATTAAGGGAGAAATCACAACCTGTGCTCTACAAGTGACTGCCAGATAGATCTAGAAGATGGTAAGATAATAAAGTCACAGCCTGGTTAAACCACATCCCTTTTATCTCTATGCACTCTGTTGAAATGAAGGCCAGGTTCCTACCATAAACTGCTTCAGGGAATCATCTGAATAGCAGCTTAGAGAGGTTAGATCTTAGGGATTAGCAAGGGATAATCATCTGCTTTTAAGTGGCTTTCCTACTCACAGTATTTGCATTAGTTTAGTTTATTAATCAGCAACTCACTTCCTATCTTTTCTTGCCTCTCCATTTTGTCCTCCTTTAACCAGTAAGGCTGATATGTTTAAGCTATATCAGTGCTCTTAAGTCCCTGCTGGGTATCAACAACTCTGGAAGTAATTTTATTTTCCTGAACATACAAAAGAGGGCAAAGAGGACAAAGAATAGATTTTTTGCTACTTCTAAGCACCGAGCTAACTCTAATCTTCAACACTCTTCAAATGTCTTGCTCTTAAAGATTTGAACCAAGTTAGGAAGATTTTAAAATCTTGCCAACTACCAATTTAGGCAGCTGCATACATTTCACAATCCATCCAGGGAAAAGCCCCACCTACATCTTATTAAGCAATTACAGCACAGGTAGTTATGTGCTGTTCGGACAAGCTGTGGCCAGGGTCCACCTCTTTGGCATGTCCCTGGGAAGCTGTACAGACAAAACTGAACTACCTAAAAGTTTTAATAATATTAGCACAACCATATTTATAGCATAGCAGCTCCTTTGCAGACATCTCCATTTACTAGGTCAATACACAATCGCACAGGAGGCAACCACAGCTATGCTTTCCAGCCATATCCATTTTTATTTTTTTTTGCCAGCCTTTCTTCCTGATCCAGTGAGGCCCCCCTGTCTTCCTCTTTGTGCTGAACCTAGGTATAAGAGTCTGTGCTTGTAATCACCTTGCCCCCCAAGTTATAAATATATTTTAATTAGGGTTTTGATATATATGCATTACTCAATGCATGGGTTAATCCAATGATTAAAGAATTTTGTGCTCATAGACTTTTCTGTTTTTATATCTTAAACATTATTCAGAAAGTTTTAAGAAAATGAAAAAGATGTAAGAAAAATGAAACAGCCAAAACTGTTAAAGAAACTGTTGATTTGCTTAAAGAGTATGAAAAGCACTATTTTGATAAAAAAGCCACGATGTGAACCTTTCTGTTCTTTGTCTTGGGTTCTCTACCTTCTCGGATTCCCTCATTTGGTTTTCCTTTTTTATTGCTACCGAGCATGCCATTTTTAAATCAGCTTCTTCTATGTTGCATTTTGCTTTGCAGAGTTATTCAAGCTCTCTCCTCATTGCAGAGAAGCAGTGAAGTTGCTTCTTTGAACCTACTGCCTTTTGGGAGAGCATCATTGGGGAGGAGATACAATTATGTGCAGCTTCCATGTTGCTAGATTAGAGATCCTGACAAGGAGCCAGACCTGCCAAATGGGGAAACCAGAAATGCCTTGGGGATGCTCTGGATTAAAAGCAGAGGAAATTATTTTTTAGGATAGCTAGGTGTTCTTCTCAGGAGACTAAATTTCTTTTTATTTTTTCCCATGTTGGTGCCCAAAAACCAGGAGATGAAAGTACAGAAGTAAGCTTAGATATTAGCATTAAGTACAGATAATAGAGTTAGCTTTTTTCATTTATCATCGGTGTACAGTGCAGGATTCATGTATGTACTAGCAGGAGGGAAATTATTTTTAATATGACTTTCTATATAGTGTGCTTTACACATCTAAGTTAGTATTGCTTGTAAATATAAACTGGAATGTGTAAGGATATTCCTGCACTGAATTATAGAGACCAAGTTTATCTAAAGGTGAATTACAGAAGATTAACATCAGTCCATAATATCTAAGCCTGTGAATATCTCATAAACTTGTATTCAATGGGCACAAGAGGCTACATAAACGTATCAGAGATCCAGTGAGAGCCTTGAGACAAAAAGACTTAGATCTCTAGCTACCCATTATGCATTCTAGTACTGCTACTCTATGCCTCACTGAAAAGCTGCTCTTTTTCCTTCTCTCAAGTTCATTTTCGTTCCAAGTATCTTTTTCTGGCCCTCCCCCCTTCCCAACTCATCTCTCCACCACACACAGAACATCAGGACAAAATCACTCCATGGCTGAAAACTCATCCAAAGAACAACAATCTGCTGCAAGGGAAGCCAAGTTCCCAGGCTGTTCCAGCATTCAAGTATCCTTACAAGAACCCTGCAATGCTATATAACAGGAAACCAGGCATGCAGCCTTTTTGTACAATTTATGTTCTTCATTGTAGACATTTATAGCCAATGTTGGTGACTTACACTAAGGTATTTCATTTGTTTATAATCTCACCCCATTTTTGAGTGAGGCACTAACAAAGTAGTGCTGTTTGGAATTTGGTTTTTTGTTCAGGTTTTGGGGGTTTTGTTTGTTTGGCTTTGTTTTGGTTTATGGACTTTTCAGCGTAACTCAAGTTTAGTCCCCACAGAAGCTAAAGCTGGTTCTTGGAACATCCCCCTCTAGCTCTCCTCAGTGCACAAATGAATCCCCAAGCCCCTTGTGCTGAGAGTGCTTCCCATCTGCCCAGGCTGTGGCTGGAGCAGCTCAGGCTGTGCTTCCCACTGGTAGAGCCAAGCTGCTGTGGCTGCCCCTGCCAGGGCCAGCTCAGGTACCCATCCCTCCTCAGGGAACTGCTCCCTGACTCCTCCTGAGAAAAAGCAGCAGGCTGGCTGGAAGCATCTCCCAGGAGGGATTCAAACCAGAGTCTGCCAAGCAGACATTACTGCTCTAAGAAAATATCTTAACGTTTCTTTTTCCTCTCTTAAAAACAAGTGCAAGCCCCACCATCCCCACCCTCTGCTAGCCTCAAATTCCACAGATTTTTTTTTTAATTTTTTTTTTTTTTTTTTTTCCCACCACCACTTCTTTTTTGAGCATGTGTGTCTGTGTGCACTGCCTTGTAAACATTCTGGTCAATGGATTATACTCCCCTCCACCCCTGCCAGTTTCTGTGAAGAACATCATGACAAATGCACTCGGATTCTAAACCAGGACCTTCAGACTCTGCTCACAAGAATCCATCACCACCACAGGAAACCAAAACCAAAACTATTTCCCCTTTATTCATGAAGCATCCTGCCCTTTTCCTTTAACAGCTCCAAATGCAAATAGGGAAAGCTGTGTTATTCCCTGCTGCTTGGAGAGATGGGAATTGAATTTCTCACTGATGTGAGCCCCTCAGCTCACATGAACATACACTGAGGGGAAATTTGGCACTTCAATGCTACCCCAAGTATTCCAGGAACAAAACGTTTTGGGTTGTTCTATCGGTTTTGTTGGTTGGGTTTTTGGGGTTTTTTTGTGTTTTTTTGGGGTTTTTTTGCTGAACGACACATTACTACTTTGTACATGCAAACACACACACAAAAAACCCCAAGACAAGACTATCTAGATTAATTGGTAAACCTTTCATCTAAGAAATAAAATGCCAGTAATTTTGTTTTGGCCTGGTGCCATTGGAGCTAAATAATTAAATTTTAGGAATAAAACCGGTGGGTTTGTACCTGTGGGAGAAAGAAAACAGCTAAACATCAACAAGCTCAAGTTTATAGCTCGCTACAATAAGTGCTACCCAAATACACTGGCAGACACTAAACATCTCCCTCTCCTATGACCTAAATGGCTGGGGGCCTCCCGGTCTCAGTTTCTCAGTTTCATAATTAAGCTTGGCAGCAGGTTCAAATGAATTAAAACTGAATGTCACTATTTCCTCAACAAATCCCTCATCCTTGTTTTTTCTTACTTGTCAGGAGAAGACCAGCAGAACAGCAATTAGTGGTAAGCAGTGCAGTGAAAAAGAACCAAGTATACACTAATTAGGTCACTCGCCAAACACATTCATTTCATTGGCAGATTTAATCAATGTTTTCCTGAAATGTCTTAAATCTCTTATGCTAATTTAAAGTTTTGTTATTGTTGTTACTTTAAACACAGATGGGATGCCTGGAGATTTTCAATTGCTTTCCGCAAATCCATTTCAAAATAACAACCTCTCATATAGTATATCATCAAAATTTAGGCACAGATTTTAGGAAATGGCCTCTAATTTTATGCCAACATTTTTCTGCCTGCAAATACCTATGGGTGCAATTTTGTGGATTTAAGTAATTGCAGGTGTGTGGGGCTCAGGCATCAAACTCTGAATTGCCCTGACTTATCATGTGCTTAAGGGTAACACCAAATAATTGCCACTTGTGGTTCCCACAGTCATCAAAAAGTGCTAGAGGGGTGGCACACAGCAAAACCAAGCTCCCACTGGCACATGTGGGCTTCACAGTCCACCTCTGAGGAGCATCACTCACCTAGTGACAAGAGTGATGGTCTGGCCACCTTTTTGGAGAACCGAGGCAGCCCTTCTGACAATTCCAAAAGCAACATTAGTTACTGGAAGCAAATGGGAACTGAGGTTTCAGGGTGTCCTGGAAGTTTGGTCCCCCAGTTAGTACTTACAGCTTGCACACCATGGTGCTTGTGCACATGGAAGAATCTGTCAGCAGATGTCATAGAATTGGCTCGGTTGGAAGGGACCTCAGAGATCATCAAGTCCAACCCTGTCATTGGTGATGTCATTGCTGATGTCATCAGAAAAGGAGCTGTCATGGCTGCTGATCTAATCCACACCCACTGAGCTCTGCCTTCCTTCCTGCCCTGGCCACACTCCTCAAGGTCTTTGCAGCAGTTCCCTCCTTCCTGCTGGCACTGCCCCCTGAACCTACTCACCCACAGCCCCGTGACCACTGAGGGGTGTGAAAAGGCAACCATACAGACAGCCACAGCTCTGTACCCATCCCAGCTCTCTGTCCTGCTGACCCAAGTGAAAATAAAACAAAAGAAGAAAACAAAGCACAGGAGAAGTGTGTTTTCCCAGAGCCTCTTGGCATGCTGCTGAGCTGGAGCTCTGCAAAGGCAGTAACCTGCACAGGGGTCTGAGAAAGGAGAAGTCATGATGAACAAGGGAAGATTAAGCTGAGGCTGGTGAGCTTCACACTGCCAGGAGGGTCTGACCTCTGCCATCACGTCTGACTTGTGACCAGGTGCTGCTTTAAAGCACTTGAATTCAAGCCAACCAGTAGTCTCCATTTTCCAACTCTCTACCACACACCCACAGAGACAGGACATCTCCATGCAACCCAGACAGGAGACTGGCATGGAGTTTCTATGTTGATTCAAATTAAGTGCCTGGGTAATTAACCTTGTTTAGTTGTGGGTTTTTGGTTTTGGGGGTTTTTTTTGGTTTTTTTGTTTGGTTTTTTTTTTTTAAATAAGTACCTAAATACACTAATGTGGAGCTCACACATGCTGAGAAGCTCTTCTGGTTCCACTGATGCCAACAAACTGACTTTGTCACAAGTTTTACTGCTTTGCTTCTGCAAGCTCACATCTGTGCACTGACAGGAAAGCACATCTGGCCTGACAGGAGGGAAATGCTGACTGATGGTTGCCCCACGCAGCCTTCACTCCTGCAGGGCCCTTGGCACCACCACCTCACCTGGAAGTCTGGGGGAACCTACAGCAAAAGAGGGACTCCAGTGCTGCCCTTTTCTCACCTTGGAGAATTTGACTTTGGCACAATGACTTTCATGGCAACATAAAGTTTCTGTAAACTTTGCATAAAATTACATAATAGTGGAGAATTTTCTTTTTCAAGATTAAACTAAATTTGCCTTTGTGTAATTACAAATATTTTCTTATACCTAAACCTGTCTTTCTAGGTCTGATGTACCAGACCACACGGAACTCAGCTTCCCTCCAGGATACGACATCATTTTAATGTAAGGAAGCCCCCAGTCCCTGTTTCTGGACATCTAGAATTCAATTGACCTAAGTCAAGTTGAGCTGTAAAGTTCACTTTTGCCCTGTGCTTATTTAGAGTGTCTGTTAAAAGGCAGTATTTATTCTGATAATATGGGTAGTCTACAAAAAAGTGATTATCCAGTAATTTACTATGCAATTTTCAGACACTGTTTTATGCTTAGATAAAGAATCAAATTAAAGTCTCATAAGTCTTTGAATATTAGAGTTAGCAAGCAAGAAGGTTGAATCATTCTTGAACACAAAATTACTGAAAAGAGCTTTTTTCTTTCATTGTTCAAATTGTGCTAAAATATTCCTAGACCTCCAAATGCTCAGAGTAATAGTAAAATAGTCAATATTATCACTATTTTAAAATCTCTACTTTATAAAAGTGTACTCAGTGGCTAGAAAGTGGTAAATCATCACCTTTTAATTAAAACGCTAATATGTGGTTAGAAAAATAATTGGAAATTGAGAGTCTTAAATGCGAGAAAGAAAAGATAGTCCCTTCATTTCAGATCACTCCCTAGAGATACACACACATTGTTAAGTATGCATATATAGCTGAATTTTTTGTTTGCTTTAGCTTGATATGGAAATACGGCACAAAACTGTCACGTTGATTACATTCCTGCACTGATTTCTTTTGCTTCTTGCATTATTTGAATCCCCTTTTCAACAACAGAAGCAGAAGAAAACAGAACTGTAGGTAACTAACAATTTTTAAATATCTGTTTGCAAATGCATGCTTCATGTGGACGTTCAATTACTTAGATTTAAATAGAGTGCATGTGAATGTGGGTCATTATTAGTTATACAGCCAGTTAAAAATAATATTTACATAAAAACCCAAGTATGGAACTAATAATGATCTTTTTTTAAAATGTTAAATTTTACTAAACTAAACCATTTTTGCCATTTCCAATAAGTAAAGGTAACAGTACAAAGAAGCCTATAGAACTTTGGCATGGAGGAAAGAAGTACTTATACAATAACTAACTAACGAGAGGTATATGCATATTCATGTGTATTTTTCTGGAAGGTAATCCTTCCAAAAGCACAGTCTCTGAAAGAACAGAAGCAGACCTCAAAACTGACAAAAGCTCTCTGTGAAATATGGTTGTAATAACAACAGCAAGGGGGAGAGTGGTGAGTAGTACAAATTTAGTAAATGTACCTATCAAGAAAATGAATTTGCACTTGATGACCCTCTCTCAATATTTCTACTGCATTCTTGGCATTTTGGAATGACAAACACGGGCCAACTGGAGAAAATTCTAGAAAGAGCACAGATATAGCCAGAAAAATTCAGATTTTGCAAACAGCAGAACTCTATTGGATTGTCCTTAACAATATGCAAAGTGTTTGGAGCCCTGAACGTGAACCTAGATTTGAGTGAGTACCTATGGGCAGCATGTTAGCAGTGTAAACAGTGAGAAGCTAAGGCTTAGAGAGGACCTGCCAGAGAACATTTCACATTGGTGAAAATAAACTGAGAGGGGAGTTGAGAGATAATTCTTGGTATTCTGCTAACAGAGTGAACTTGGATTTATCATACAAAGCCAATGATGGAAAACTCATTGCTCAAGTTGCTAAATATGGACTGAATAAAGAAGGGAACATATTGTAAATCTTGCAGTGGCAGAAGGACAAGAGATAAACACACTTTTCCATCTTTAACTTTTGAAGTTACTCTCTCTGCAAGTCCCATTGATTCACTGTCAAAATCCAAAATGAAGATTAACTCTATTTTTAAATACAGGGATAGCTCATGTCTACAATTTCCATATAAAGCAACGTATTATTTCATTTTAAAGTTACTTAGGACTACAACATTTCTTCAATGTATTAGTAATATAATGTAATAATTACATTTATTTTTACTGGACTTGTTTAGCATGAAACATTGATTGCAGCTCTGAAGCTTAGCTAAATTTCACACTCGAAGAAGTGACTGAAGAAAGCAGAATGTTCTCCAAAGCAAGTACACTAAGTGCAGTGCTTATTTACATAGGTACATAAAAGAGGAGGAAAGGATACATAATAGCTGTTTCTTCCCGCCACTGAAGAAATACTCAGTGACTCTCACGGGATACCATTTTGCAACACCCAGAACAAAATAGCCAGAAGGTGAGATTCAGATTGAGATCTCCTACTTTGAGATACAGAGTTATGGTATCAATTAATAGATTCATTGAAAGAGCTGTAAGAAAACTCACACTCAAAATTGAAAAAGGGTTCACTTTTTTGACAATTATTTTTCATATTCGCTTTCCTCTCCCATCACAGCAATGTCCAGATGCTGAAGTTCCAAAATACCACAAGAAGGACTGTTTTCTTGGCATTTCCAGCCAGCAGGAAACACTGACACTCTCATGAGAAAGTCTGTTCTTCTGAGGTTTCATGCTCAGTTATGCAGACTCCAGAGCTTTACTTAGCTTGGCTAATGTTTGGGTAAGATATGAAACCAAATCTCTTGAGATTTGTCCATCACTTATTTTAGAGCTGAGCAACTTGAGTAAAAAACCTGGTGTACAGAAGCAGTTTAGAAAAAAAAAAATAAAAAAAATCATTCAGCCTGAAAGCTCCCGGTGCCTGTGTAGACAAGGAACTTCCCTTTGTAAATACTGGGCTTCAATTTGCCTAAAGTTAAGCAAGTTACCCACCAGTTATTCACCCAAAAAGCATATAACCTAGGAAGGTATGAAACCAACACCAGTGCTTCCATAGACTAGTTAGAAACTAATGTCAATATTGCCATGCTAAACACCTTCCAGGCACGGTATCTGGCATAGAAATCCATGGAGCAGGCATTTACGGACAGACATGGACAAAACAGGGTATCAATGGGAGCTCTGCTTCCAGTGTACAGTACCCGTGGACGACAGAAAAAAAATACTGGATTAAAAAAAAAACAAAACCAAGAAACAAACAAACCAAACCAAACAAAAAAAAAAAAAAAAACAAAAAACAAAAAACAAAAAAAAAAAACCACAAAAAAAACCAAAAAAAAAAAAAAACCCCCCCAAAAAAAAACCAAAAAAAAACCAAAAAAAAAAAAAAAAAAAAAAACTAAACTTTCAGATATTAACTCTTCCAGCATTAGGTTTAAACATTTATACTGTTCTAGGAGGCAAAGGAAGATGCTCTGTATCACCCAGTGCTCTTTGTCAGAAATGAAATATTCCATTCTCTTCCTCCCAATGCTGGATTGCTCAGCAATCATAACATTAAGAAACTGCAAATACTCACAAGTAGGAAGAAACAATCTGACAAGAGAAGATGCCCTTGGTGATCACACTGTGATTACTGTACTTTATTAAAAATAATTTTCATTTCAGTATGTTTTGACAAGAAAATAGAAAGCATCTTGTGCAGGCTTCAGGAAATATTAAAATAACCCAAGGTGATGAACATGTTATTATCCAGCCTGTTCCAGAGGGAGGATGCTCAAATACTGAAACGGTTTTCATTTCAAATAGACGTTCATTTTCAATACACCACACTTGAAAAATTGGACTGTGTATTTATCACACAGTAAGCAGTGATAAAGAGCACAGCAATTTATGTTCTTTATGCAAACCACCTGTAATTCAGAAAACAACTATTCATGTTTCTAAAAGGCAGCAAAGTGATAGCACTTTCCCAAAGAAGTGAAATGTTTTTCTCATGCCAGTTGGCCAATTCCAGCACATCAACCTTTGCTATGATAAACATTTTGGATGACATGCAAAGAGCTCCTATTCCAACCCATCAACACTCATAATGTCTTGGAGCTCTAGGCAGACATGAGCAATACCTTCTGCATATTTCATGATTCTGATACTAAGAAAAGGATCCTGACACCACTGGCACCATAACACTACAATACCAATGACCTTTTGAGCAAGAGGGCAGCTTGCAAGAATGAGTGGGAAAGGAAGGGAAGGGAAGGGAAGGGAAGGGAAGGGATTACATCAGAAAATCTCATTTCAAGATTTCCAATCCATTTTTCAGATTCAAGATAGCTCTGCAATCTAAGTAAGTGGAAGACGCAGATAAGATGGTTGAATGCTGGCTTTTAATCTGAATTCCTGAATCTGTAGAAATTTTCCTGTCATTACAAATCACATACTTCAAATATACGACAAATGATAAAGTGAATAATGTAATGTTTTAATCTTAATCTTTCTTCTGTGATTTCAATTATTTTGACTGTCAGCTTCCATTTAAAATCAGCTGTTGGTACAATACATGGAAATCACACATCACAGAAGTATTATGAAGGATGCTATCTGGAGGCCCTGCTGAAGCTGCCTGGGTGATGACTATGAAACATCAGGAGGTCAAACCAAATGGACAATCCATTGTGCACAAACGCTGACATGCAGGCAGCTTCTTGCATACTGAAATTTAGGTCCACAAGAAGCCTTCACACAGCTTGCAGTGAGAAAAGGCACAAAAAGGGGAGAGGAAGATGCAATCTGGGTCTTCCTGAAAAGTGAATGACTATAATCCTGCACTAGATGACTACATGGAGTCACACCAGTGACTCGTATAATTTCTCTAATGTTAGTATTTGGAAGGATCTCACCTGATATGTACCATATTTGCTGCCTTCACAGCTGTGCCCATTTTTGGTTTGAACACGCACACGATCATCTAATACTTCTGTCATCCTTTTCCTTTATTAACTACAAATAAGCTTCCAGGTTCTTGCAGTTTTTTTTATTACTTACTAAGTAGATGATTTTACTGTTTGATTTGTTCCCTGTTTCTTACAGTTTTCAGTATAATCTAATTACCTTTCTGCCTATTTGCATAATGCTTTCCAACTTTGTACCATGAGCAGCTATCAAGAGTAACAGTATCATTAAAGATGAGATGGGAAATCTGGTAGATGCCTTAGAAAGAAAGGGGTAGGTGGGTGTTGCCAATGGCACTGG
Organism: Heliangelus exortis; assembly: GCF_036169615.1. NCBI lineage: Eukaryota > Metazoa > Chordata > Aves > Apodiformes > Trochilidae > Heliangelus > Heliangelus exortis. The sequence goes on from NC_092423.1 coordinate 32,158,411, forward strand.
CTGACATGTCCAAGTCTGCATTCAAATCATAATAGTATCAGGAAGGAGCTACATCAGTAGTGACCATCCCAAATAGCTTTTCCAAAATGTTCAGGAACATCTTGAACATAAAAACATTTTGTTTAGCGTGTCTGGAGAACTTTAAGGGTTTAACTGAAGAGTAAACTCATTGACATACATTGCCAGTGAAAGGACAAATATACAAGGAAGAGCAACTTTTGCTCCATGGAGCCAGTTTTAGAGAAAGGTATCCTATTCTATGTTTTAAAATAGAAGATAAATGGAAGGGAAAGGGAAACTATGTGCTCAAGTATTCTTTTTAAAAATGAAAGTGAAGCCAATTCAGATTTAATAATATTCTCTTATTTAAAAAGAATATTTTATTTTTAAAAATCCCAGAATTTTAATGAAATTATACAGAACACAACTGACAGATACTCAGGTCTGAGTTTGTTTGCAGAGAGTAGTTCTGCATTGGCAGAAAATTATTATATTTTAAAAATAATATTAAACAAAATCAAATAATAAAATAAAAATATTATTATATCAGATAATTGAAAATTAAAGAGAAGGAAGGAAGGAGTTTTGCCAGGACACACAAAACCTGCAAACACATTTTGCCAAGGATACCAAAATGACTATAAAGACATTTTAAAAGCACGGCAGCATCCTCATACACTACATCAAAGAAATAAAGAACAAGCAATGTAAATTATTTTTTTAGTCTTTCTAGAAATGGTGCTGCATCTCACAGACTTGTGTGGGGGGGTTCTTGGTCAGTCACTTGGCCCACGTTCATTACAGCAGGCAAGGAAGGGAATAGTCAAAGGGACTGCAGACATCTCCTCTGCAGACGCCAAATCCATGTTGGGGTTGTCACTGCAGAGATGTGCAAATGTTTTGAGACTGAATGTCTGCTTCCTGTCAACAGCAAGGATTAGGCAGACGAATATCCTGTGTGCATGGTTGTGCTTTCTTAAGAGTATAAATATTGTACTACAAAATTAGCAGGCTGCTTGTTTTATCCCTGGCCTCTTGCTCTCCATTTTTGTGATGAAATGCAAAGGAAAGGAACTTCCCATACCCCTGCTAGGCCCTGGAAGCAGTGAGGTGTTTGGGAAGGAAGATGATGACACACCAGCTGGATGAAAAAAGTCAAGGGAAACACTCAGTTTCTCAGGGCCCAAGACCAAAAGAGTATCCACACAAAAGGCAACGCCTCTCATTTTGATTATGCAGAGATGGCAGCCTTGGCAACAGCTTACCTGTATGCTTTCCTAGTTGCCATTTTGTATTTTGGGGACAGACTTGGGACTCTTTCTTTCAGAGCTTCCATTGGGAAGCCACCGCTGAGGGCTGTGCTGAGGGGGAAGTGGACCTGCTCCCTAGATCTGGCTGTGAAAGTAGAAAACAGTCCTTGTGAACTTAACCCTCAGGGTGGCAGGTGTCAAGTAATCATTCCTCAGAGGTGCAGACTCCCTCATACACTGGGCTTGGAGCCCTTACAGGTAATGGGGATTGCCACTCTCATATCTAGTCAAGGAGAGCAACAGCCTCACCCTCCCTAGTGCCCTCTCCTGCTCCAGCAACAGACACAGGAGACATCTGAAAAGAGGGAACCTAGCCTTCATATCATCCTGTTCTCTCAATTTGCTGTTCTTTTTTATTTCTTTTTCTCCACTGATGGCTAGGACAAACATTGCACATGAAAAACAAGTAGCCTTTCATTGCCTTTATTTAGACACAAAAACCACAATGGTGTGACATGGCTAAAGTACTAAGCAGCCTTTCCCTCCCATGGCTGCTACATCTAACTCTGTATGTCTACTTCATCATCTTATAAGGTACTGTGTCACTGAGAAAATTGGCATTTAGTGCATAATTTCTTGCATTTCTATCCCAGAAAATAAAAATCCTTAAAAAAAAATAAAATCTCCAGAAAATCATATGAATCCAATGCTAATGCATACATGTGGAACAAGTGTATGGCACTTCTTTAATAGGCTAACCAACAGAATCAAGCTTCCCTCAAGAAAGTTAACATTTCAGTGTATCCTAGGAAAACTAAGAAAAAGTCAGCTTCCAACCAAAAAATAAACTCCATATTTAATAGCTTAAAATTAAGCCACTGAAGACTAAACATCTGGGCTTTTTGGCTATTATCCCAGATACTGTGTGTAGCACTAAAGGTCTTCATTGCTGTATCCTCTTAAGAATTTAAATAAAATCATTCCTCCAATATATGCTGTTTCTCTACAGAACATGAGAAAAAAGTGCTTGCTGGAGTAAGATCTTGGGGTGAAGATTTTCTCTCCATGTGTGGAGAGCATGCAGAACCACAGCACTTGGGTTTTCTTTAAGATCTCCAGGACTTACCATTATACAAATCATTCTGTAGCTGTGGCGACAGCAACAACCCACAAAAAAAGCCAATTAGAGGAGGATTATCAGAAACACTCCAACAAATCAGTAGCACTTCTAGAAATGCCACAGGAAGTCGATTGGATTTTCTGCTCCTGGAATGCAACAGGCACATCCACAGCACATCATAACAGCACCCATTAGAGACCTCCCCAGGAGCACTGAATGAGGTAGCTTTCCTGCACAGTACAGAGCAGTGCATTAACACTATGATGCTTCTAGTATATTTAGGCCTGTTTCTCATTGTATAAAAAGACCAGGGAGAGCACCACCATGCCACCGGTTGCATGCTGTCTTGGAGAGGTCTAGTTGGTACAACACTGCACTGTGTTCCTGGGTGCTCAGGAGCTTTTGAAAACCCCAGCTCCTGGACAACATACTTTGAGATGTCCACTGTTCCCAGATGCCATGCTTCAAACGGCACCCTGGATTTCCTGGGGTTGCTCAGGGATGTCTACTCAAAATTCTGTAGCTGGTTCTGTGCAGGAGGTCAGATTAGATCAGTGCTTACACTTAAATTCTATGAACTGCTGAGAGACAGCCTGTGAAACGTGGCCACTGGGAAGCAACTGAACCAGCACGTTTCACAAGCTGGAGGGACATGGATTGCAACTACAGCCAAACTACACAGTGCAAGAGAGCCACACAAAAGACAAAAAGCATTGGATAAGGCTGAAACAGAATTAGCCTTAATGGACAGTGCCTCCCTAGAGCTTTTACGTTCACAGCCAAACAAAACGGTTCTGAGCAGGAGGACAAGAACTGCAGACTTCTGGCATAGGTCTTGAGACACAAACAGTATGAGAGAATTGTTCCCATACTGGAACAAAGAGGTGAAGCAGACCCCCCTGAAACAAAAAATTCCTGACCATCATGCCATCCAAACAAGCAAAAATTAAAATGGGGTGATTAATCTAAGATTTCACTTTATTTTTATCTAAATAAAGTAGAATTTAACTTTTTTTTAAGTTGCTAACTTTGGTTTTTTTCAATGGACTTTCCTCTGCTTCCTCTAGCAAATCACACACAACAATATTCTCACTTTTTTTTAACAGTTATATTGGTACTAGGAAGCTCTATAGTAGGCTATTCTTTTTGTTTCTTTTTTCCAGACAGCCTTGTCAACTTGCTTTCCAGCTCTGAAATGATCACTACTATTCTTGACTTTCCAGCTCCTCCTCTCCCTGCTCGTCTTAGGTGACTTAAAAAGAAAAAGGCTCATGCACAGACTAGGGAGATGGCTTGATTAATGACTTTTCCACTCCTGTAAGTCATTTCAAAAGAATCATTCTATCCAGGGATGACAACAGGGAAGATGTTTCCATGAAACCCTGCACGCTTCCAGCAAATACACAATCTTACCAGAGGCAAGGAGAGAGTGAAGACCATCCTTTGGCAATGCAGTTCTGTTTGTTTGCTTTTTGTCTCCACACTTTCTGTTTTCCCCATACTTCCTGCTATGTTTCAAACAGATCTTTCTTTTACTGCATTTTATATATTTCTGTCATTCTCTTCTATCATCTCCTCTTTCCTACCCTCTCCAGCTCTCAATTTCACTTGTCTGCTAATTTCAGCTACTAAGATGGAAACAGCAGTTCTCTAAATAAATAAATAAACAAACCAGCTTCTAAAGTTAAAACAGGAAAACTACAGAGGCAACAGATGTCCCCAGTACAGTATAGAATACCAGGGCTTTGAAAAAAAGGTGAAAAGTAAGCAGAACGGGTTGTTTTGAAGTGATAGTGCAACAAAGGAACTAATTAGGGAAGAAACATAGCCCAGACCAAATCTTTGCTTGGAATAGAAGTTTTTTCCAGCTAGGGGGAAAAAAAAAAAAAAAAAAAAAAAAAAAAAAGTGGAAAAAAAAAGCTTGCCACATCCATTATTTTTCTTGTCCAATACATTTCTTTACTTACTGATTTCATCCAAAATTGGGAGGAGACTTACCAAAATATCGTGAGAGTCTCCCTACTGAATTTCTAGGAAAATCGGAAACAGAAAAGTACGAGGCACTTAAATGGAAGATTTCTTTCATGAAAGACTCCAGACCAATATCCCAAGGAAGGCAAAGTCCATGCAGTGCTGTCTTTTTAACACATCAACATTTCAAGCAGCTTGGCAAGATTCAGTGCAGATGTCTCAGGAGGGGCTTTGCTAGCAACATCCCCCAACACAAAGGACAGCCTGGTCCTAGCAGAAGGGCCAAGGACACAGAACAAAGAAACTGAAACCTAATCTTGATGGATGCTGCAGTTTAGAGTTGCAGCACATTTCAAGGGCAGCATGAGAAAGCCAATAGTCTGCTGTTACAACAGCCTTGGGTTGCCTGCCGAAACGTTTCCCTGCTGCAACGTTCTTCACAGGGACCTCCTGCCCCATAAACACAACTAGAAAACACTCAAGATGGAAATGGAGCCTTGGAAGGTTTTTGAACACACTTAAAGTAACTGTTCTTTATCCATGGAACATGTATTAGAAGAGTATTATTTTGCTTCTCTAAGTATGGTTGCTGCAGGAGAAAACTTGTTCACTACAGTAAGGATAAAGACAGCTCAGCTTCCAAACCAGCTCTGGCAGCTTCAGGTAATATTGACTAAAATAGGAGGAGAAGAACCCCAGGTTCCTCATGTGTCAGTGGAAATGAAGAGCAGCTCCCTGACAGGACATTTCAGGGCTAGATTAATTTTCTTAACTAACTTCTGAACGAGCTTCTCTCTGCAGGTTATACGCAGAGACTGGAGAAACCATCTTTTAAACTGAGACTTTTGTGTTTATTTCTAAAACTGGGCAGGATGAACATTTCCCTCTGCAAGTGTCACTATTCAGCCTTTATCAAGCTTACAGTGTAGGCAAGAGCCAGCTCATGGCATGTGCCAAAGGGAGAAGAAAGGAATAGGAGGGTAAGACACTCCTGCTGGGATCATACACAGAGGAAGGAACAGAGCAGAGGTACTCATGCAGGGCATGGCATAGGTGGATAAGGAAATTAAAGAAATAAAATAAAATGAAAAAATCAAGGGTACTTTCAGATTGGATTTCAGTCCTAATAAATAAAAACTAGGGCGATGCACCCGTTTTTATCACAAGGCTCTGCTAATGAGAACACAACATGGAAAAAGACTTCTCACAAAACTTGTTCATTCAACACCAAACACTTCCCAGTCAAAATCCAAAAAAGACTTCCTAATAGGGATTAGCTCATTTTCATTGTGAGCCAGAAGCCTTCAGAACAAAAATACCAAATGCTTGGTCAGGAAAACTAATTTGGCCAAATATTGTTCTCATTTGTTCTCTGCCTTTCTTTCCCTCCCCTCTCTGCTCTCTCCCAGTGACGAAGAAGGGTACGACTGTCACCACTGCTTCTTCCTCTTAGCACATAGGAAAGACTCAGGCAAAGAGCCCCTGCTTGATTCCAGTCACTGCAGCTGGGTTATGCAGGCAAACCACAAGTGATCCAATACAATGGAAAGCAAGTATGAGCTAGAAAGCATGAACTTTTTTTTACTCAAATTCTTTTTCTCCCTTGCATCTATGCATCTCTCCCTTGTGTACTGTGCATAGTACATATCATCCCATGTGTACTGTGCAGATTTTAATATGCTGAATTAATTAAACAAATGAATCCTATATTACTTAGCTTATTTTTTTCCTCGTACAGTAGGTGGACTATACAACCATGCACAATATTATATGTAGGAATAATAACTTTTAAATAAAAATAGGAGGTCAAGATCTCAGTTGGCTATAATTTACCATACTGAGTGCAAGCAGTACTCAGCACCCTACTAAGTCCCAAATATATTTGCTTAATACTTCTGTGCTATCTCTCAAACCCAAATATGGATTGATACAGACATACCAAGGAACAAACAATTCAATGCATCAATGCAAATGTAATCACTCTCTGATTGTGGTTGAAGCCCAACAGATTAGCTAGCTAGTGGAAACAACGCTCTATCTACCAGGCTGGCTCAATTTAATGAGCATTTCACTCACCCTCAATGAGATTTCCTTTGAAATAAAATGAAGAAACCAAGTGCTGTAGATTTTGGTTGTCTTTTACTTAACTGAAAGAAGAAGAAAAATTTACGGACTTCAGGTACATCTGCTGAAGTTTATCATTAACATGGGAGGTCAAGATATTTTCCTTAATCTGTTTTCAACTAAAATAATTTAAGACCCTTTCAATTTTTCCTTCTCTACGCTGTACCTTTCCAAGGACAGTTCCAATGTTTGTAATCCAAAAATACAATATCATGCTTTGTACACAACACACTGATTTCCAAACCTCTCCATGCCAGGCAAGGGCAGTAAACTGAGAAAAGGATAACAGTAACTTCACATGTGCGAAGCTTGTTTCTTTGCAGGGGATCAATAATCGCTGACTGTATAACAGTCACAGGGAAACTTGCACCAGGTTTGCTGTTTTGTTGCTGGAGGTCACTGGTGCCCTTAAGTATAGCTGAGCCTGAATGTGTATCTACAGTGTATGGACATGTCACAGGGTGGAAATGTGCAGAGAGAGATGCCCGAATGAGCTCTGAACAAGCCAGTCCGTATGCAGGAAGCAAAAATAGCTGCAGGGCCCAAGGAAATTGGTCCGTGCAGAACCAGATCTAGCATAGCAAGTGCCTCACAAATGTTTTCACTCCTCGCACAGCCTAAGCAGGACTTTTTTTTCCTCTTTTGCTTCCACTCACATCATAACTATACCAGCTTCATCCATCTTCCTAGCAAAAATATTAATGATAAAAAAAACGTCTAAACTATTTCAACCTCAGCTTCCCCTCTGGAAGAGTTACTCTTTCCTCTCAGAAAGGAAGGATGAGTTTGTCCAGCACTCAGGGCTAAAAACCAGAGTGAAATGAAAGATACAGTTCTCAGTGATTGTCCCAGATCACCAAAGAGGGCATGCTATGTTATTTTATCTCACTCTTTAGCAGCTGAGCTTATGCTTTTTACTTCCTTCACTATACCAATGATAAGCAGTCTGCAGACCTGTCTATAACTTAACTTGCTGCCTCAATTTATTCTTCTGTAAAATGGGAATAATACAACTTTTACCTTTACCTTTTCACTATTATACTAACTAATCCAATTAACCAGTTATTGTGCATTTGTAAAGCGAAGTAAGCTCCTCAAATACAAAGCATTGCAGTACACAAAGTTTTATAGTTATTGTTGTAAAATAATCAAAATTCAGAGGGGAAGGGAAGATGCCAGCTGGCAGATTGAATATCCAGACTCACTTATTGGCAGTAGTTTCATTGTAATAAAAGTAGAAGCATTGCTGATTATGCAGTCTTGTGCTTCCAGTCTTCAACTGGTTAAGGAGCTGTTGTCAGCTTATTTCACGGAAAGCTCCTTGTGGTTCAAAATGCTGTCTGATCAGCTTTTTTTTCCATGGAGCTAGGATTCCAAAGGTCAGAAGGCCTTAAGCATGTGTTTAGGGTAAAACCACCATTTAGGTGCTTTGGTTAATCAGTCTCATAAAAAAAAAAACCAAAAAACCAAAAACAAAACAAAACAAAAAAAAAACAAAACAAAAAAACACCCAACAAAAAAAACCCAAACCCAAACCTCCTCAACATCAGAAAATGAGAAGGTTTTTCCCTCCCCAAAATACAGATATGTAGAGCATTTGTGGTTAAAAATCCTCTTGTTTTAACTCATCTCTGAACCTCACACTTGCCTAGAGTTTGTTTCAGCTAATTATATACATATATCTACATATAAACATAAATATACATATAATACACATTCCATTTAAATAAGCCTCTTTCTTGGGGACTGTGCTTTGATGTTGCAGAAAAACTGTACGACTCTACTAGGCTTTCACTCCTGTTCATGGTATCCAAATTATGCAGGGCTGTGGAGTAGATTCCAATTAAAAAGGACCTTTCTGGCTGTCTAAGGAAAGTTATGCTAGGCAGTGACGCAGAAAGATGGATGTAAGGCACAGAATGTACTGAAGTAACAGACTCTGCTCTGGCAAGCATGGACTCTTGTTGAAAGCTGAAAAGTTAGAAATCTCTGAGGATGTACAACAACTTCTGAAAGAGATTTTTGGAGCGCTTGGACCATGGTTTCATCAACAGAAGCCAAAAAAGATTATGAAAGGAGTCAACAAACAGAATCTCATCCTGAAGCAATTACTCTTCCTGGAAAAAAGCAATAGTTAATAATGAGAAGCAGACAGAAAGCCACTAAAAATCAAAAATAAACCCACAATTTATTATAAGAAACAAGATGGCTGCCACTTACAGGAAGCATCATTAATTAGGACTTCTAAAAGAAGATTTCTCATCTTGGAGGAACTTATTAATGGCTGACTGGTCCAAGGTAGGTTTCAAAATATGTGAAACTTACAGTTACATAATATTAATAACTAAAAGGTGACTATGATAATGAGATCAAAGATCAACTGCACAATTCTTCTATTCTTCCCAGTATAGTGTTAGGGATGCTGACAACCCAATGGAGAAAACAGGCAAGTCAGACACTGATAACCACTCAGTAAAAGGCCAAGCTTATGGGAACAGGAGTACTTCCCCCCATTTATACCTACCATAGGCCTTGAAATGTATTTATGTATTAGACCACCTTCCCAGGATAGCAAAGGAAGTAACTTCACGAGCAATCTAGTTTCTGATTAGTAAAAATATAAATCAAGCTCAAGAAAACCTGATATTCTCACAGTGTTAGGAAAAGCAATATTAGAAGGCTGGACAATCCAACAGAAGATTTGGTATCACTACAGAAATCTAGGCTGAACTGAACAGTAGGCTTCAGGTGTTCTCAGGATTAGTTTAGATCTCAGAAAGTCAGTATTGACACAGCACAGTTTTGTCTACATGACAAACAAAAGGCAATTCAACAGCAACAGCTGCAAAGAGTTAGAAGGCTCATCTGAAAGCCTGGATAAGCAAGAATACCAGCACAAAAAAAGAGAACAAGCCAAACCAAATGTTAATGCAAAAAAAAAAAAAAAAAAAAAAAAAAAGGCCTCAAATTAAAAATACAGGAAAACAACATGGTGTGTTTTCCTGTATCAAAGGTGATCTACATAACTTTGATTACTGGTGATAGGCAAAATAGATAACCCACATTAGCATATCTAGAGGAAAAGCAGACCAGATCTCACAGTCCAGAAAGACCATGTGCCTACCAGATTTTCACCTTCAGAACAGTTAGTGAGAGGAAAATCAAGCTGCAAAACAAGCTCATTAACTTAATCAGTTTAAAATAATGACCATCCTTAATATGAGCCATCCAAGTGAAGTAATGAAATGAAGGCTTGGGAGCAATTTATTTTTCTTTGTCTTCTGGAGGACAATGCCATGGATTCTGATATGAAGAATACATAAATGAATCCTATCTAAACATCATCTTGACCCTTTAGCAGGAGATGAAGTTTTGGCATTCATTGCCAAAATAGCAAAGTCACCGCTAAATTATCAGAGAGGCCATCAAAATCAACACTAAAGGCTGCAATACAGGTACTCTCCATCTTAACAAATTGGTATGGACAAATACCCTTGAAAGATGTATCAATTGCATTTTGTCTCTGTCATTTATCATAAAAAGTAGGATTAAAATGGCTGGTTCGCTTGCTAAGAGCAAAGTTTGACCATGTATCTTGGCAGCACCACCAAGCAGCTGGGGAATATGTAGGGGAGCCTTTCCATTCCTTTTTTTCTTCAGGAAGGAATATATGGGATTTGATAGAGAGAATGAACCAAGACCACCAGGCCAAGGGTGTCAAGACATGTATAAGAGAGTGCTTCTATTTGAGATTATAGGATGTATTCTGGGTATAACACATCATGTATATATATTTACTGTCCTTATTCTATTATTGTCTGTACTCCACAGGACATACCACTGGACCTAAGAACATTTTTGGTTGTGTTGTGGTCTTTTTTGTTTTCCCCTGGCTTTGAACAAAATACTGGGTTTCTACTGTTGGCAACTCTTTCATCTGAGATTTTCTGCAATTGGTGAATTATCTAAAATTCAAAGTCAGGAGTTTGTTTTATAATATTTTTCGACTTTTTTTAATGTTTGGGCTTGGCAAAAGATGAAGCTTGAGGAACTGGAAAAAACAAACCTAACCAAGCACGTAATGTTACCTCTTTTAGTATTTTCAAAAATGATAAAATAGGATGTTGTTGTTACAGGGTAGAAGAAAGACTTGTACTAAGCTTGGCCCCCACATTTCAAAGCTATGTATAAACCAAAATGGGAGATATATTTAATGTCTCAAAGAACTATGGATAAAATACGCATGACAATTTAAGCTTGGGAGGCCCAGAAAGGTTATTTATTTTTCCTGCCTGGGAAATAGTGATTTGTTTTTTTAATTGTACCGTGCCTTTTAACAAAGAGTGTTAAGGAATCTTCTGTTGACAGGAAAAGCAATACAGCCCAAACCATTTTACCAAGCAGGCCTATTATTCACTAGATAGTATTATTCATATGACATGAATTGTATTTGCTGCAAACAGGAGAAACATTTGCTGTTTTGCTCAGCTGAACAGAGAACGGCTTCTCAGCCATGCTTTGTCTATTTTTTTTCAAATATTAAACATTACATCACTGTGAAATAAATTAATTGACCTGTGCTGTGAACAAATAAATTACAAAATTCAATATGCTGCTTTGAATTTGCAGCTCATTTCAGCAAGCTGGTCTTGCAGCAGCTCTAACATATGAGCTAAGTAAGCCTTTCTGACAGGTGTAAAAGCCTTTCATACCACTTGCAAGGTTATGCTAGCGAAATATGACAGAAAACGTGGACTAGTCACAATATCATATGTTCTATATCACCAAGTATCATAACAGAAAGGCTCACTACACCAAATAAAATGTACTATGCAGTGAAACAATGGGTGGGAGGAAATAATGACATAACGGATCAGGCAGAAGCTGGGGCTCTAATTTGGAGGGTTATTTTGCCATAGGATTAACCCAAATGAGCCCTCATTATCTGGTAAAAATAAAATAATGACGTTATCCATCAGGAGCATTACACTATATTTGGCTGAGGAGGGAGGAAGCAAAAGTTATTTATTTGTTTGCTTTTTAACATTCCAAAGAGTTACACAAGATTTTGGAAGTTTTCACATGACTTGCCTTCCTCTGCCATCCTGTTATGTGCACTTTCTCAAAGGGACTTCACCAACCTCTTTACCCAGATGTTTCATATTTGAGGAAGTGTCATAAATCACTGATGGAGCAGGAGGAGACCTTGCTGGCTCTGACCCATACTGTGCTCCAAATCCAAGTTTGACTTTATTTAGCCTAATTAGTTGCTCACACCCACCCCTTGGCTCACGTGCCTGTGCTTCAGCTCATCCAGGCGATGCTCCACACACTTTGCAAAGAACATTTTAATAGCCTTGGCCAGAGAATGTTTTTGGTTGTTACCAAAGCTGAGTGACTGCTGAGAGCCTTCATTCAGAAGAACAGCAGATGCTAGAAGGCAGCTATTTCTCCATTGTAAGACTAAACAACTGATGAGCCAGACATCATCTAACTACTTACTTGTGCTCTATACTCTTGGAAAGAGCTCTATTCTGGAAAAAATCAGTCTGTGTGGAACTGCTAGCTGGACTTCCATCAGGGGCTCTGTGCTACAATGCCAGGACTGCATTTGGTGTGTGATCAAGAAACTTCTGCAAAAGGTTCATGTGAATTACACACTGCCTTGTGTCGAGAGCCAGGCAGCACAAGATATACTGTTCTAAACATCCTTGTTCACATGAACTTCAGCCACTATTTACTAGCATTCAAAAAAAAAAAAAAAAAAAAAATTCTATCAACACTGATCTAACGCTTTCGTATTTTACTATAGGGACAGATGTTTGTAACAGTGAGCTTCACGTCCATGAAAAAGCACAGATTACCAGGAGAGTTGAGGGCTGGCAGTGAGCAGAACTGAACACCAGGTGATTTTTTAAGTGCCTGAAACTTGAATACACGCAAATAGAATAGATTTTTTTCCACCTCTTTAAAGGAGAGAGGAGGGGGGAAAAAAAAACCCTAACGGGTCTTCAGAGAAAGTGAGGTATCAACAAACACAAAACCAACCCACCAGGATAAATAAACTAGGGATTAATTGTTTTGCTCTATGACCATCAACAAAGTCTATCAGCTAGAATCTATTTCTAGAACTTCCAATTCAAATTACATCTAATGAGTTTACAGTACAATTTTTAAAGGGTCTCGACTGAGTCATAAAGACTGAGGCAACCATTAAGCCCCATTTGTTAACAGCTATGATAACTACACTGTCATTATGCACACCGTAGGACACTGCACTACACAAAGGACTTATGTTATTGCACCCGACTAGAAGCACTTTAAAGTCATCTTGTGCAACTAGTAAGACAGGCAAAACACATTTTATGCTCATAAAAAGCATTCTGAAAATTGCTGAAAATCATACATTAGCATCAACAGTACACTGAAAATATTGCATTATCCTGCCATTTAAATACACCATGTTCACCTGCCAAGTTTAGCTCTGCAGTTTCTGCTAACTATGGTTATTGAAACTCGTAACTGCTGTGGTTACATTTTCATTGGAGTTTGATGATAGTTTTGCCCTGTTAGTCCCCTTAAATTATGTGCATTTGAGGCAGCAAATTTGTTGCTCTTCTTTTTCTTCTTACGATGTTAATTAACATGTTATTCTTGTTATAACTGTTCACTGAGTCTAGACAATGACATGTTTTGTCAGCAGATATGTTAACACAAGTGATGAAAACTGTGGAGCTATACTTGAACTTTGATGGGTAATCATAGCTTATCTACTTGCAATTAATTTGTCACCACACAGAAGATTTGGAATTGAAATCTACTGACCAGACTCTGATTTCAACATGCACCTAGAGAACACTGAGGATATAAGAAAATGTTCCAATTTACAGGAGCAGAACTACCATTGGATTCTGGTATTTTGTGTCTTCAGTTCTAGAAAATCAGGGTTTTCAACAAAGCATGTACATCTGAGATCTTGTTAGAAAAACTAGTTTCATCTCAGTCTTAAGAAGACCCTTATCTTTTCACTCACTTAAAGAAAATGAAAGGGAACAATGTCACATCACAGCATACATCAGGCTATACAGGAGACCTTTAATAGCTCTTCTGTAGCAGAATGAAGGTCTGCCTCTGCCAGGCAGCATTGGCACATTTATTGCAGCATTGGAGAGGAATAGTAGAACAGATAGTGAGTGACAACAGACCCTACCCTACCACCAGGGTGTTCACCCCAAGAAAATATATTGTATTCACATAGGCTGTGTGGCTGAAAAATGTATGGTTTCCCCTCAACATTTCACCCAAGGTATCCTCAACAAAGCCTAATGCTTTTGGTCCAAAGAAACAAACGTATTGTACAAGATGCATGAGCTTATAGAGACAGATCGATCACAGCTCAGCATTCAACTGTGTACAGGAGAATGTGAAAAAAAAAAAACCAAATCTAAACAAAAACAATTTATACTAAAATAAGAATTAAAAAAAACAAGTCCCTGGAATCCCCAGTTAATGATGAGTTTATATACAGCTTTAACTATGATACTGTGATGATTTCTCTAGATAAAAGGGAACAGTTTTTTAATCACATTTTTTACGTAGGCTTAGGGAAAACAGAAGGAAAGAAAAACTTGGGTCAAATCTGTGTGTTGAAGGTAGCCTTTGTATTCAGAAAAGGAATTATCTCACCATTTGTTTATATGCTTCAGAATAAGCACAGCATCACCACAGGGAATGAGCCTTTGTCCTCTGTTCTTTAACAAGTCCCTTTATCATTATCATTTTCTCAAAGAATTATTTATTAAAGATTCTCTACGGATATTCATCTGGGGGCATATGCCTGAAGAGATAATCACTTAATATAACAAACATCTTAATTTAGAGTTAGCGTTTGACAGTATGTTCCTCTTAATGTACAACTGCTAACTACCAAAATGCCTCAGCTGTTAGAAGGGCTTTCATCTGATGGAGGAGGATAGGAGGTGCACAATGTCTAATGGCAGAGCAATATATTAATCCCCTTATCTTTTGCAAACCTTCTGTCTTACAGTGCTTACTAGTTTTTGGAGCTATTTAATTTCTAAATGAAAGGTTTTTCCACATTTTACTATGACCTCTTGCTAGATGCTCCTGCCTGTGAGGTTTTGACTTCTGCTTCTCAGCGGAGTCAATATCTACCTTTTAACAGCCCACAATTTCAAGTTGTCAGGATCACAACATGGTGCATTCTGGTAGTGAATTAATCCCTAAAAGCTGGATCCTTACTACTTATTACATTAAACTTTTAGGCCAGAGTACAGAGCTTACTGGTTTGCTCTAATTTTTTCTAGTCTTACACTCTTACTGCTGGTGCACACAACTCTGGCTTCAAGTTTTCCTCAGACCAAGTGAGCAGCCTTGAACCCAAGCACATTTGCACTCCTGGGCTTCGACTCTCCAAGACATTCCTCATTTTGCTGCAACTTTCTCCTAAGGCAGACACAAATATCGCAGCGTCAACAGCAAAATGGACTGGGAAGTTTCCAGACAAATAGCTTCCCTCTGAAAAAAACCACCCCAAACCATTTAACACAAAACAATACAGTGGTTTCCATAGACCTTACACCTCCACACTGCTATTTCTACTTTTCTACTGCTATTTCTAAGTTGCAGCTGGGCTAAGGGCAGCAGAGCAGCCTGAGTTTCAGGACACCCATAGGAGGGTGGAAGAGGTTAGGCTGGGCATTGATTCAGACCCACAGAACCAACCTGAGATTTCCAGGCCTCAACCAGCTGATGTGACAGGGTGTTTCTTTCTGGTGGTTATGACACGGTAACTGTATCGACCTTAGGACAGGAGAGAAGTAGGTACAAAGAAAATATCTTTTGCTACATCAACAGATGGTGAGATACTTTTGCACACACAAGCTTTTCTTCAGCTTTGAAAAAGTTGCCCCCTATTTTGAACCTGCCTCCTTCTATCCTGCTTCCATTTCAAAAAATCCTGGGTTCACCCCAATACAGAATAGGTGAAGAAATCCTCAAAAAAATTTGACAGATGGAAAACCCAGTTTTTGGTGTGTTCTACCCAAGAGGATTAATTCAGTGCTGACTGCAGTTGACAGAGAAGTTGGACCTCATAGGGGAAAAAAAACCAACAAAAAACAGCTCTCCAAGTGGACATATGAAAGTACTAGGCAAAAACTTTTTCATGACTTATTTTAAGTTTTGAAATGTGTTGTTCCAGCTGATACTGCTCAATCACATGCATATTCCAAAAATAAAATAACTGGTAAAAAATAATTATTTGAGCCCTAAAAAATTGTGCAGAGATTTTAGAGTTTGGGAGTCTTCTTATTTTATTTTATTTTATTTTTTTTAAGACAGGTATCTGTAACTACATTTACTTACAATTGAAATAGATACAGAAAAGAGCACTTATGTTTGGGAATGGTCAGCATTCCTGGCTTTTTAATGACAGCCAAGAAAACAGTCCTTGCATTAGTTCAAACTCTGTGTTGACACATCGGTTTGCTATCCAACCAGTAAAAACACAACTCAGCTGAGCTGAGCAGATGTTTTGAACTGGCCCAAAAGGCCAAGCAACGTGATCAATGTCCTACCACCTTAAAGTTGTCTTCCTGAGCATTTGAACACATTTGTGCTGCAGATTTCTTCTTTCGCCAGTGACATCCAATAAAAAGAAACTAATTTAACAAGCTTGCCAGTAGATGCTTCAATATTTCACTTACGTCAAGGAGAAAACAGATTGCTTTTTAAAAAACACAGCTATTTAATATATCATTGCTGCTTGCACCTGGAATCTGGGCATCGGACATGCAGCTTGCAGAAGTCACTGAAACTAGGGAATAAAAACGTATTTGTAAAACAGTATATTGATTTTTTATCGTTTTCTAAGCATGTGTGTAATTTTCCCAGGGTGTCCCAAGGCTTCAACAAGCCTTGGCAAAGAAATATTTTCTTTGTGTGTGCAAATTGAGCATTCACCCTCTCAGCCATTTGGGAGACAGTGGCTTTGTGCTCTCACTGCCCCTTGTGCCATGGGCGTGCAAACACTTTCCTCACTCATTTCATGCTTTCAGTACTGTGACCACCAAGGCTTGACTGAAGGCTTCCTCTTAACTGCATTCACTTCTGATTTCGTTGTGCTTCCTTTGTAGTCCTTAAAATGGATGAACTTTGAAGCAGCCCTCCAATACTCAAACTTTTATAAGACCTGCTGTGTTCTCAGCTTACAGTCAACATCTGTGCCCAGTAGTCTTGCCCCAAAAAACCCTTATAAAACCATTTCCAGCAAACATGCATATTCTTCCCCTCTTTTTTTACCTCCAGGGATTTCTAGAGCAATCTGGTTCTTTCCTCTTTACTATATGTGATCTATTAGCTTCTATTAACTTCACAGACCAAGATTTAGGTTTCACAGTGATTCTTGGGGACCTGAAACCTCAGGAGCCAAGGGAACAAAAAAGTACAAATGGGGGCTGATTTGTCTGGCTGCCCACACCAAAACCATAAAGATGACATGAAAAGCAGAGAAATAACTGTGTGGATTGTTAGTTTGGCTCCAGAGAACAAGGTTCTTGAGTCTTAACATCTGGGGGAGCGATCATTTTCCATGTAAAATAAACTCAGCTATTTATGAATATAAAAGTATTTTACAAAGGAAAAAGTAGCATGGAATAAATATCAACTAAAAAGCCCAGATCCAACAAAAAGTGAAAAATCAAAGACATTTTAATTTTCTGTATTTAATAATGTTTGTTCCCATATGCATTAGTTCTCTTCCATTGTAATACATTGATAGCCATGATATTAAAAAGACAGCAATGCCAGAACTGCATAGAGGGTAAATAATGCCAGCAATAAATTTAATTATATTGATAAATGGTAGTAACCACTAATGGCATTCTCCAATTAGAAACCTGACCAGCATTTTTTTCCTCAAGTTTTAAAAAATGTTTACT
This sequence comes from Heliangelus exortis, assembly GCF_036169615.1. NCBI lineage: Eukaryota > Metazoa > Chordata > Aves > Apodiformes > Trochilidae > Heliangelus > Heliangelus exortis. The sequence goes on from NC_092423.1 coordinate 32,175,837, forward strand.
ATTAAGAACTATTTATGATTAACTGTGTAGAATTTTTGAAAATGTTTAATTAAATCTACAATTCCCCCTTATCATCCAATCAGTGGAAGCAGGTATCTTGACAGTGGAAGATTATTTGCAAGTACTTAAGTGTTTAAGACTGGGGGGAAAATGTGGAAGACAGGTTGGCTGTGGGACACTGCCCTCCCTTTTCACCTCTGCTGAGCTGGAAAAAAAACCTGTCTTAGGTCATAAGTCAAATGGGCTTCATGATATGAAGGACTCCCTCAGGAAGGCTGACAGAGAAATGAGGAATGAGAGAAAGGCACAAGGAGTCATAACTTCTGAAGTGAGACTGCTTCCTGTTAAACCTCACAAAAGCACGCACCTTCCTACTGATTTTTTATTGGATGCATCCTAGGAAATTAAGGAAAATCTAAACTTCCAGTCATTGAAATCACACACACACACACACACACACACACACACACACACACACACACACACACATACATAAAAAGCCCTCCAACAGTTCTTGGATTTCCATCCATCTTTACTAAGGAGGCTGAACTCCTGGCATGCAAAATGTTTGGTTAATTACTGCTGCCCCTTCCCGTATGACCAGGCAGTTGTGTCCCTTGTCCTGACATCTTCAGTGAGGTGACTCTAACAGGAGGGTCCTGTGACTGTCCTCAACAGGCTGTCCCACAAACCTGGTCTGAGGAAGTGGGTTTTAGATGGCCAGCCTCCCCTTCCTTCATTTCATTCAATCCTCTAAGCCTTCATCTTACTCTTCTGAATCCCCCTCTGGGTCAGGTGGTTGAGGAATCTCCTATTCAGATCACTCCCTTGAAGCTCACAACAGCAGTAAAATACCTGTATGCCAGAACTGTGCATACAGGATTAACTGATCAGAGAGGTTTCCACTACAATACTTTTCCTCTCTGCTACAAATACTAAAAAAATCAAAGTAAAGCCTATCATATTTGTAGGCAGTAGCAGTGACTTTTTCTAGTCCAGCTCACATAGCTGGAAGAAAAAAGCTTTGGGGAAGAAATTACGTTTTTAGGGCTCTCTGTACCATCATTGCAGTGCTGCAGATACAGCTGTATTTCTACTCCTACAAGAGACACTAAAATTATGCATATTCATATGCATACATGTGTAACTATGCATATAGAGATACATGGATCACACATTTATGCAGCAGAAGAAAACAGCAAGACAAGGAGATTTTAGAGCTAATACGATGAACACATTGTACAACAGCCTCTGCACTAAAGGATATGTCCAAATAGAGTTCTTCACTCCAGCTACTGAACACAGTGCTTAGGCTGGACATACTGCACTGGAGCTGTAGCAACTGTATTAAAATTCTATTCTGACAAGTAGTAGTACGGTTTCACGAGGCTTTCCACGTGGTCGGGGATTCAACCCTGCCATTAAAGAGAACAGTCAGCCAGTAAATATCTTGTGCTGTTCTACCCTAGCAGGAGTGTAATTACACCCCAGCACACCAAACCACTTTATCTCATCCTTACGACCTTTGTCCTTTAGCAAACTGACAAAGGAAAAAAAAAAAAAAAAAAAAAAAAAAAAAAGCTGGCATTCTTGTTCCAAGAGCATCACATAGTACTTTTAATCTGCTTCAAGATTTTGCTGCCCTTAGAAACATTGAACTCTCCTCTGTGTGAACAACCTGACAAGAAGCCAGGCAAAAGGCCACTTGTCGGTCAACAGGAAGTAAGCTGGGACAAAAGGTCCAAGTTGAGGAAGGCTTCTCTGGGCTCTCTGTCGATGTGCAGCCTCGGCAGCCTGGGCCTGGGCCAGAGCCAGCATAAAAATTTATTCCGGGTAACTGTGGGCTTTGATTAAAAAGCCACAGTGCTTAATAACAAAACCTGACTCTAGAGAGGAGAGGACTGAAAAAGAAAGAGCCAAGCTTATGAAAAATAGCTTATGCCTTCAGGCTTCTTTTAGAAATGTGTTTTATTGACTTTTTACCTGATTAAAGGATATCCTTATTCTCTCTTTAGATACTGTCCACTCCTTCATACTGTACATCAATAGACACTGAACCTAAGCAAAAAGCTTAGGGAAAGCAATCCAGAGCCATGGTGTGAACCGGTTCATGTTTCTTTCTGCATCTTGGAAAAAATGAGTTCTTGAACTATTCTGAAGTCCCATTAAACCCAGGTATGGGTAGAAAATAATTGCATTTCCAGAATGTCTGTGTGTGCACTGATCCTAAATATTAAGTACATATAGACTCAAGTAGTTTCTAAGCGCTTCTGAGTTAGCTGTTGTGAGAAGCAGAAGCTTCCAGGCAGCTGCACAAAGTGGCATCACCAGTGCCAAACTATGTTTGTTCCCTACAAGATCTCCAAAATGGGACTTCGGGCAGACATATGAAGGCTCTTCAGATACCATGACAAGCATTTCAAAACGAGCTGCTTAACCACAAAACAAATGACTTACCTCACTTCTTGCAATAGCCCTTCACATAGAGAGAAAATGCAAATGGTTCATGAATGGGAAGATCTGTCTATAGTCATCCCTGCAACTTTACTGTATGTAGTTTTGAGAGATTTAATTTAATGTCTTCCCCCCCCCCTCTTTTAAAAGAAGAGTTGCTGAGTTTTTCTGAGTTTCTTTTGCACAAAAAATATCTTAAAAATGAGACTCAGATCTCAAAAATGACTTTCTAAAACAGGACTGTAGATTCCTCTCCAAGTAATTTTAACTGGATGACTAAAAATTTCAGATGAATTATTAAAAATAGAAATATTTTTCTTCCTCACTGCCAGAAAATTTCTGAGTGCCCTGAAGTCAGTTGGCTCAAGAAGTACCTCTAATAAATAGAAAGAATAAAAATAATTCACAATTTAAAACTCTGTAGTACGGTTTTAAAATTTTATTAGAAACAGTTTCCACTGCATTATATGGTACGCTTAGAAAGGTTTTTGTACTTAAAACTTGGTTTCCTAGTTTTTCTTATAGTTGAGGATGAAAATGAAGTAGCAACACAAGAAGAAACTACCGTCCATCATCTATTTGGCTACCCACTTTGCAAGTTCTCACTCCATAAAAAATGCCAAGCAGCTTGCTGCTACTTTGCTGAAGATAACCTCTCTTGTAAACAACTTGCATTCACTCCAATATATTAGGTGGTGCATAGACCTGAAAAGTCACTGAGGAGCAAGCAAGTACTTGCCACCTTACAGTGACTTGCTCCTATGAGCCTTCACACCCTCTCTCTTTCCTTTGTTGACTATGTCATGTACATAGCAAAAATAAAAAACAGAGTTTTTGCAACAGAAATAATCACCTATGATGCTTAGGTCATGCTGGGGTCATACTTTTAACAAAGAAGAGGAATGATAGCCTGGCAACAGCTTTGAAAAACACACACTGGAGTTTCTAGTGCTAGCAAAACTGAACGATGCCGCAGAAGGACCAAAGAGCAGATATTATTGCACTGAGTGAACGCAAAAGTGGTGCAAAAAACAGCTAAAATAATCCTTCCACTTTTCAGTTTGGTGGTTTGTGCCCGTTTACAAGAGTCCCATTTCAAAAAAAGAAATGGTTAAGTCCAGAGCAGAACAGAAAAATGAGTACAAGCCTAGACAGTATGAGCTAAGAGGAAAGACTGAAATAATTGGGATTGGTTACTGAAGAAGACAAAAGAGAGACAGGATTAACAGTCTCAAAGCAAATGATCAGTTGTAATGTGTAAAGGTAAAACCATTTTTCTACCTTCATTGGGAACGGAACTCAGCAAAAAAAACAGATTAAATGTCTGAAAAAAGAAAAAACCTCTGGGTAAACAAACTAAGTATTGTTTGGGATTGTTGAGAAATGTTCATCAATTTGGGGAACTTTGGGGGAATAGTGTGTAGGAATAACTGTAGAAAATAATTGAGATATTGTTAAACCACCTGTTAAAATCAGGTGGATGGACTACATAAATTCTTACCAGTCTTATATTCTCTGTTATTTTTATAGAGCCCAAATTTAATCTCACTTGAGACTTCAGAATTTACTGAAGATTACACTGAAGATCTCTCACACCAGCAGGTTTATACTGCCTAGCTGACATTGACAGTTTGGGGCCTGTAATAAATATGATATGTAATTAATGAAATGTTACACTAATAGCTAAAAAGACAGATTAGCATTCAAAAGCTTATGTATTAAGTGAATGTACAAATCTCAATTTGTCAAAAGAAATTGCATAAATATAAATTTCAGGCTATTCAGACAGTCAATCTTGACATAGCTGGCACTCCTGTTGCTTTGTCTGTTACAGTCTGTTTGAAACTGTGTTCATCTTTCACTGTAAAAGCTTTCAGAAAACTTGAAAATGGTTTCTGATTTTATTTTCAAGGCCTAGTAACAAGACCATGGAGGATACCTGCTTCTAACTTCTGGACTTAACTTTCTGCATTTTTAATTTGATGGCTAGAAAATAATAAACTTCAAGACTACACAATAGCAGTAGCTCTGTTATAATAACTTCCTGTAGTCATCCCCTCTGGAGGTCAAACCTACAGATAGATTTATTAGGAAAATCTGAAAGATATTCTGGAATACATTGTCTGAAACACAAGGAACACTGATTTTCTATTTCCTTCTTTTGTGCTGTTTTCCCTCTTGTTTGTTCGTGTGTTACACTGTCAGGCACATTGGAATTAACTGGAAGATATGACCCAGATGTCAGTGCATTTGTAGTGGAAAAAGGCAATTTCAGAGTCTAGTGCTTAATAAAATTTTTGCATGATTTCCTCCAGCTGTTATCCATGTGTTATTTCAGGATAGCTGAATCACTGTGCTGTTAAAGAGCTGAAGCAAACACGCAAAACACACTGAAACTGCAAATCCACAAGTAACTTTTATGTGGCATGTACGTAAAACAGCATCTGGGGCTAGCACTAATAAGTAACCACTATGTCAACCTTGCCACCAGATTCTGGATTTCAAAACCAAAAATTTACTAAACATATGCATTTGTCATGTAATTATAACATCTTGATTTAGTCACTGGAGTCTCTTCTTTCCCTTAAGTTTAATCCTGTTTACTTGTGACAAAATGTGGTTCCCATTGCACTCTAGAATCTAGAGACAAAATAGAAGCATGTGGTTTAACACAGAAGCTAAACAGAAAATCTTCCAACAGAACTGTGTGTCCAATGATCCAAAGGGCCACAACAATGCATAAATTTCAGATGATAGATAGTCCTGGAGCTTTAAATAATATATATACTTTTCTATTGCAATGTTAAAGAGAACAGAAATGAGAACAGGAACTGGTTTACCCTATGCTATGAACAGGAATGTGTTCACTCTTCATGGCGTGAATAAGAAATATTTGCCTCAGTTTGTTATGTAACAGAAATATGTGTTCAACAAGTGTTACACTTATCCTAAAAAAACACATTAAAACAAACATCCGTGCTTGTGGATTCACTGGTACTGCACTTGGGGGGCCATCTGCAAGAGAATAAATGCTGGGACCGAAGTCTCCTCTGGTATGGTTCCAGTGACCTACCTCAAAGTTACAGTAAGACCTACTTGCCAACTGCACTTACTGATACACATCAGGATTTTTAAATAAAAACATATATTGGGTGAGAGATTTCCAGAAAACAGATGCACAAAGCCTTAGAAGGGTTTTGTACACAGCATGGTGTAACCTAATTTTTGTCCAGCAAAACACCGGAAAAGCTCATTAATCAAGAACCAGAAGCCCACACTCTGGATTTTTTTGTTTATCTTCACATAATTTGTTTACATAAACTTTGCACAATATTTTTCAACTCCCTGTTCTTTGGTATTTACTTATCATCCTAGAAAAAGCTTCCTGCCAAATAAATAATTAGAAAATAGATCTTCCCCTAATTATTAATTATTGCAAGTAGTAAGAGAGGATATTTAGAGATTCGATATTGAAGAACAGCCTACTCTGGTACCTTCTGCAGTAGTCCCATACCATTTTTATAAAAACATAGCATTAAATCATTAGAAAATATATGGCTTAACCAAAGGTAGATGGTTGCAAAGACTGTTCCAGGAGTGGAATACTAGGCTGTGATTTAAGAAGAACTTTCTGGAGGAAAGAAGGTTTTGCAGCATTTCAACTGAAGTGGAGCTGTCTACTCAGTAAAAGCAAGCAGTGTTTAATGGAGCATAGAGGAAAGGACAAGGAGGGAACAAGTTAAAAGAGGGAAACAAGTTGCATACCTGGCACCTTATGAGGCAGCCAAGTACTCATTTCTGCAGAGCAAGGAGTAAGATCCGGATCAACAGAGAATCCCCACAGCATCCCAGAATCATCTTTCCATGCCCAGAGCTCTGGCTATAATCCCAGGTAAGCACTGACAAGGCTCTGCTTATGCTTCAGAGCAGAACGCAAGATCCCTGACCTCCAAATGCTCTACTACCTAATTTTTTAATTTTTTATTTTATTTTTTTAAACAACGGAAATGCCTGTGTCATTAGAATTCATTAGGGATAGACATCTAAATGTCCTCAAAGAAGTGGTGACCCCCCAGGACAACTCTTTACTCTTTTAAATTACCTTAAATAATCACTGAAAAGACACCTTTTTCAAAGGCTTTGTTTTTTAAAAAAATTATGACCTATCAATAAAAAAACAACCTACCCCCAAAATCAGCTGCTTCACATTCCATTCATCAATCTTTCAGTTGCTTTTGTCCAACATTGACAGGTTTAATGCACTGAGAGATAGGAGTTTGTCCTTGGCTATAGCAGGAGGGAGGAAATGTAGGCTGACCACCAGCCCACAGCACACACAGACTCAAAAGTCTCAGGAGAAAATTGGGGCCTTGAAAACCCTCATCTTTCCATGCCCTGATATCACCCCTTGCAGATACCACAGAAGACACAAATGTGTGTCTCTGTGCCTGTGTGTGTGTGTCACCCTGAGCAAGGATAAAAATAGCCATCCCTGAACTACAGCACCTTCCCTGGAATGCACTTTGGGCAATGCAACTGTAACTGGCATACAACCCAATTACTACATCCTGGGCAATTCCAAAAGCTCTCCTACTCTTTATAAAAATAAAAAAAAGCAAACAGAAAACCAAACAGAATAAATCTTTCAATACCAATATATATAATAGAACACAGAGCAAACAGCCCCTGCAAATGCAAGTATGCATTAATCAGCCAAATAAATTTCTCTAATTTCAATTTTGTGAGCAAATCTGAAGAGTGCCAAGAAAGTACAGGTAACTTCAAAAGACATATATATCCCATAAGTCACGAAGGTGTTGAAAGGGAAAAGAGCAAGCCATAGTCCCTGTTGCTTGCTGAGAGCTGACAGAAGGGAGAAGAGGAACAAGTGGGGAGTGCTGTTGTCCTGAACTATCCCCACACTAGGAAAAAAAAGACACTGGTGGTATTGAATTAGGACCTGTGCTTCCTAATGACAATTTCGTACAGAGATTTTGGGAAGCTTGCAATGGGATTTTGTCATCTCTTGCAGTGTCCCAGAACTGAATGTGTTTACCCTGACAATCTGCTTCTTAAAGGGAGAAAGAGGGCTGCAAGGCTGAGCTCCAGTCTGGACACTGCTTCCCTACAGAACAGGAATAATCTCCAGAGACTGGATGTGGCACTCAGTGCCATGGTCTGGTAACTGCAGCGGTAGTGGATCAAGGGTTGGACTTGATCTCTGAGGTCGCTTCCAACCCAGCTGATTCTATGATTCTATGATTCTATACTTCTCAGGACAGGCCTCACTCTCCTTGGGGCCCCTTCTTCTCAGCTCCTTCACAGCTTGCTATGAGAATTAGGGCAAGCTTATTGTCATGTACACTTTCCCCAAGACAATTTGTTTGGGAAAGAAAGGCACCAATTCCAACCACAAAGACAGCAATCTCTCCCATAAGTTTGTACTAACAATGTGAGCCCCTCGGGTGCTGTAGCACGTATCAGTGTTGCATGCCAAATTTAAGACACTTAATTTATCTTACATGAGGTTTACATTATTAATTACGAAATCCACTAAACTCAAAATAGAGTTTATTTTAAACATTCTTAAAACTGGTCATTTATGTAGATACTTCCCATCTTTACTGGGCACCATCCTCAGATAAAAAGCAACGTTGTTGATTGTGTGGTCTTCATCTTCTTTAGTCCAGGAAATGCAGTGGCTATGGCACTTGTGGAGACAGCACCTTTGGCCACCCAGATCTAATCAGATTAGGAATAAGTGCAGTTTATTTGAAAATACCAATGGTGTGGTCAGGGTCATGGCCTGTTTCTTGAAAGACTGTCCTGATGAAAATGTAAGTAACTGAGATAGGTGACAGGTTCAGAATTAATCAATTCAGGTACCCAACTGACATGTTCAGCCAGGATAAAAAAAAAAAGCCCAAAGAATACTTTCAAAATCTTCCATCTTCTCTGAGTATTATATATGGTCAACCAGACACACTGACCTTAAAAATCTGCTCTTCCACACACTTTCTTTCAAATTCAAATGGGATTAATGGCACTTCCCCTTTATCCTGGGGTATTGGGAGGTCAACTGCATCCAAGACCATGAGGCACTCTGCTACTTCAGTGGTGCAAGCTATGGAAGAATTCAAGATAGACGGATAATCCTCATTTTATACCAGTTGGGAAAACACTGAAGCAGAGAGAAGTTAAGCAACCTGTCACTCAAAAAAACCCAAAGCAAAACAAAGCAAAAAAACCACAAAAAACCAAACCAAACCAACCAAACAAACATCAAAAAAAAACACAAACCAAAGAAAAAGAAATAAGAAAAAGAAGGAAAAAAAAAAAAAAAAAAAAAAAAGACTGTGGAGAGTGCCATGAAGAGAATTTCATCACCCTTTCCTCAGTACGTCAGACATTTGGAATAAGCTTCAACATGCAGAATATTACTGAAAATAACAGCATGGGAGACACATGACTAGCAAATTCCCAATTACATAGCCCAATGAATATAAAATACCATCCCCTCCATCCTGTTACTGGTGTTAGCATACACTGCTGCAAAACATGACTGAACGCAGCACAACTATACTCATTTTGATTCTGATTGTTTTAGTCAGTCAAGGGAAGAGCAGGCTGTCACTTTTAATCCTTTACTATGAAAGGTGGCAGCACCAGCTCTACTCAATCCTTCTTCAGGATCTTACACCTCTGAGAACTGAGGGGCTTGTTGCTACCAAGTTACAGGGCAATGTAGTAGCTAATGACATTGGAAGAATGACTCTTGATTTCCACTGGCAATACCTCTGCCTGGGTGGTTTCAAGAAAAGAGTTATCAGTCAAAGGATAGCAATTTAGAAGCTGCAAATGTGGGGACAGGGATGCCTGTGGGATTTGTGTGTATTAGCTTTGCTTGCAGCAATAGATTAGGAAATCTGATTGAGAGTTACAAAAAGAAAAAAAAAAAAGTAAAAAAAAAAGAAAAAAAAAGGGGGGGGGAGAAGGAAGAAGAAACTACAGCTAAACTGATGAGAACTGCTGCAAACTCTGCACTTTTGAAGAGAGAGGCCTGATAAGAAGATACTGATAGGTTAAGCGAGTTTATACCTCCCACACTCAGCCACAACAGTTACACAGCTATAGTATTTCCTACGCAAAACAGCCACGTGTAGCGATTTAAGCCAGCCGGGAAATCAGCACTTTACAGAATGATTGTTTTTAATTCCAAATGTTCAACTAAAAACTCAATTTTCCAAAACTGTTTACAAGTCAAAAAATGTATTACTATATCTGTAAATTTATAAACATCAATATTCCACTTTGTTTCAGATATTTTAAAATATTTTTATTACAAATTTCTTCAGACTCAGCCCTCCAGAAGTGACTAGCTCAAAACAACACAATTAAAAAAAGTGAGGGGAGCTGTAAAAGATTTATAATATTAACAAATAATTTACAGCAACTTGTTAATACAGCACTATTTTTAACTCATTTATATGAATAAGCAAGAAAGCAGCCTACTTAAAATACCAAGTTTTATATACGTTTTTACATCTTACATACATCTATATTTCAGCTTTTCCAGGAACAACATAGGCATTTCTTTCAATAATTTAAAAATTATTGTCTGTATCATTTGTCTGAATGCAGCCTGAAAAACAGTCTGAATTTTTAACTACCAAAAACCTATCACTGTGTAATGTTGCATTTATCACTTCATCTGATTCTTGGTAGGAAAAAAAAAAAAAAAAATATTGATGTCATAGGGTTTATAGGGTTCAAATTCAAAACAGGAAAGTACTGTAACCAGGCTTCAGCTTTCTGATGGCAAATGCTGCTGGAATACTCTGCTAATCTGTTACTCTCACTCTAATCTAAATGGTACTTTCCATGAACACAGACAACAGTGAAATTCACTGCATACAAATATTAATGGAGAATGAGAAAGATGTATGGCCACAATAAACTCATTATCAGTTCAAAGGCATATGCACAGGAACACTTTTTTGTACATCTAGCACTCCTACTAGATTTTTAGTTACCTGAGTCACTGTAGCTAATATCTGCATGAGGGGTACTGCTGCTTATTTGTAAATAGGTAACTTTGGAGCTTTCATAGTAGCTTGCATGGCCAGAAATCCCGACATTTCCTATAACTGCAATACAAAAATCCGTGGCATTACAGGGGACATCTCCGTGTTTAAACTCAGATATACTGCATGAGATTTTTAAAATGCAGACTATACATTTATCATTCCGTAATTACATTTCACTTGCCAGGACTTCATGTTGTGGTTTTCTTAATTACACCAATTAATACAGTCTGGTCTAAATGGTTTTTAGGAATTCTTTACCTCCTGGAGACACTGGCAGGGAGTTTTCCGAAATGCATGCGGCAGCAAAGAAAACTCAATCGGTTTAATCCTAGCTTTGCCAACACTCCCCTCTGTGACTATGGAAAAAATACAGCCTCTTCCTCCTTCCTCCCGTAGCTTCAGTTTCCGTGAAATGATCTCAAAATAGTCTAATAGACCTCCTGTGAGGAGATCTTAAATTCATTAAACTATTTTAAGGAATAGAAGTTCTGACTATTAATAATTTAGCCTTATTGCTGATCCATTTAAATACAGACACTGCAAAATCGTTTCACATGCCTATTAACTACCACCTCTCAAGCTAATAGTAGTCCATTATTTGTGACACGTCTCCAGTCTGGGCTTACTAGTTGCTCCTGTTGTATGAATTAAGGAGTCTTCCATCATCTCTAAGGTAAGGAGTAATACTGCATGGCTTTAGAGGGTTCTTCTGGAGCACTTATTCTAAATGTTCCTGCTTAGCATTTATTATTGGCTTACAGCAATTTTCCTCAGGCCAAGTACTATCATCACTGCTTTCACACAGCCTGGCCTTTCCTCCAAATCAATCTTCCACGGGAGGATGGTCCAGACAGGATTTCCTCTTTGTCAGGTGACAGAAAACCACAGAAAATATTTTGATAGCATGATTAATAGAGCAATAAAGCCCTATGGAAATTTTAAATTGTAATTTGCAGGATTTTTTGCAGAAGGAGTTGGCCAACCTATCTGAACAGTCTCTAATAAGTGATTTGTTTTTCCCAGGCAAAGCTCACATCATCCCTGCTTTTTTGTGGTGGTACATACCATATTTCTGAGGTGTCAATGACATGCTCTTTCCAACCTTTACTTGGTCATCGTTTGGGACTCAGGCTTGGGGGTTTTGTTTTCTTTTATTCTGTTGTTTGTTTTTAAGATGATTGGTAATACATGACAGTACTTTGCTCCCTTTGGAGCTAGAGGACAGACTTCTAAATTGAAAAATTTTCATAGGTGTCCTTTTTGGAAGAGGGAAGAGAAACAATGATGGTTTGGTCAAGATTCAAATGACCAATGACAGGCTAAGCATTTGTTTCATTAATGGTTTGCCTAAGTGTACCTGCACTGGCACATTATAGCTAGGACAAAGGCAATAATAAAAGCAAGAATTAAAAACAAAACCAAACCAAAAAAGGGAGGGCAGATGTGACAGCTGTCTACAATTACATGAGAGACTGTCATTAAGTAATAGGCTGATTAATCACATTACCAATGAAGGACAGAATAGGAAAAAATGGCCTTAACAATGTTTAAAAATCATTGCAGAAATAGTGGAGATTAAAAAGGAGAGACATGCAAGTGAAGACTTTTGAAAAGTTCATTCCAGGTCACTCACATATGTAACTCATTTCAAAAATCATCAAATTATTAAAATCAGCTATACCCTAAGTATTTATTATGTAGGACTTCCTAAGTACATTTAAGAAGTATGAGACTCTTTTTTGATTTTAAATCTGATCATAAAAACTATGATCACTCAAGAGAAAGCACACAAAAATGGTTTAAGGGCACTGAGACATAAATTCCTGGTTTATAATGTCACTTACACACTTACCTAGGGTAATGCATCTTGTTCTGATCGCTTTGATACCAGCAATTTGCAAATAAACCAGAGGGTTTGTTCACTGATGAACAATAACATTGAATAGAGGTCAGCATGAACAGTTTTACAAGGCAAGACTGCTTGAGCTAAAATATATCTTCTGAGTAAATACAAGAGAAAAGTAATGCATTTTAACATTGAACTATAATATTGAAGGGTAAAAAGCAAAAACCAAAGTGGGAGATGAATTAATTAGTGTGGTGCCCAGAGGTAGAGGAGGAGGGATAATGAAGAGTAGTGGGATTAAATTAGGAAAAGCAAAATTTAGGCTGAGTATAAAGAAAAAAAACCTTACTAATAATGAGTTTTATTACTTCGGGAATTAATCTCTCAGGTGAAATGATGGAAACACCTGCCTAATATTTAGGGCTTCTAAATTTAGGCTGCGCAAAGGCATTAATGGATGATACAGAAGGTATGCACAAAGGCAGCTGCACTTTGGGGACTAAAACAGTGCTAGTGAGGACAGAAAGAGCGGATGCGGCCACATCCTGTCTCATCTCCATGACTGTGCTACAATTACCAGCATCCTCTTCTGGAGCTGCCCAAAACACAGCCTACGCCCACATGGGAGAAGCTCTGCTTCGAAGCACTGCCCGCATGCACGAGGGGACAGGCACACAGGTAGGTGACAACAGTGGCTGGCCCAAAGTAATCCCAAGCAACACATGGTAAGGAGACATCAGCACAACTGGACTTTCTTCCTGATTCCACCGCTGACTCTCTTTGCCATCCTTCTGGGCCTTCTATAGTCTGCCCTTACCTACTGCAAGCAAAACAGTTTGAAAGCAACTGGGAAAAAAATACAAATAGAGAAATGTAAGGTTTCATTGTTCTAATTCAAGTATTGTGCTACTTTAGAGATTTACTAGCCTGTGTCACAGTTTTCAGAGGCCAGACTTGGTGCTCTAGCCACAGCTCATTTTTTTGCACTTTCTGGAGTAAATAGGGCAGTCCAGAGGCAGGACTACTACTGCTGCTTCATTTATTTCACAAAGGTAAAGCCAGCCAACTAACCCCACCATAAGAAAAAAACAAAAAACAAAAAACAAAGCATCCCTTTAAAAAGAGCTCCGAGATGAAAATGCCATAGTGCAGTTGGCAATCTGATTTCTTGTTGATAGCAGTTTTCCTGCTGTTGTAAGTGGAAACATCACCCAAAAGTGTTCTAACATTTTTCTGGGTTTTCCTCTGCCTATCTCACATAAAAGTCAAAATCAGCAAATGCTCCGCAGGCAATTCTGAAAGCACTGCAGGGACCACAAGTGGATAAGCAGTTTGTGCCTAATAACAGGCAGGTCATTCACCCAAGTGAAAAAAAAAAAAAAGAAGGGTTAAGCGCTGTAGCTTTATCAGGAAATTTGAGGCTTTAAACTGGAAGCAATTTGTTCAATGGCTATTTTGACCATAGAACTTCCTAATCTCAGTTCCCATAAAGTTTGGCTTGGAGCCAGCCAGAATGGTTAGTTTCAGCTGCACAGATATCTTCCACAGAGGAAATAAAAAGATTTCAAACCCCAGAGTAATTTCCTTTGGTTCTCGGCTCATTCAGAAAAAATGTCCTTTCGGTCAGTGATATCTCCAACTTAATTCCTGCAGCATGAATTAGGGAAAAAAAAAAAAAAAAAAAAAAAAGTCTTTGTGGGAAACTTTTCTCAAGGTTTGGAAGTGTGCCCTGGAAGCTCTTTGCCAGTTGGTGTAAAATACCTTTTTTCTCCCAGAAGCTTACAAAGCAAAAGGTCCTCTCCACTTCTGCATTAACTCTGAACTCTTGAGCTTTCCAGAAGTTCTTATTCATCTTGCAGACCTATTTAATAATTAAACAATGTAATCATGCTCATACACATAAGAGTGTGCAGAAATGTGCACCAGAATAATCCAGCACTAAATGTACTTGAATCACAGGGAGTGATCCAAATGGAGCTTCAGGAATAGTAGTGCAAGTAGAACAAGTAAAAGCATTTATCAAAAGGAGCAACGCGTTGCTTTCCTGAAAGTACCACAGGTTTTGAGGCATGTAAGCAAAATATATTACACACCTGTGTCTCACTTTTCAGAGCAGTTGAAAATATTTGAAGCTTTAGCCCCAAATCTGAAAAGTCATCTAAAGGATCCAAATAAGATGTTTAGAACAAGCATGCAATGCTAGGCATGCAATGTCCTCTTCAGGTAACTCCTTGAGGTTACCATTTTAAATATGTAGTCACAGTTTCACTGAAATAACAGAGATACCATTTTTGACAGGCAGCTTAGCTGTAATGATCAAATTAATTCTAAGCTCACCAGACCAGGGAACAACTACCTTCACATCACCACAAAAGAGAAACAAAGCTTTTCAAATACATGCTCAAGCCTCTGATATTTCTAACAGATATAAACAAACAGATATAAAACAAAATACTGAGGGGTATCACTCAATACAAATGGCAGCATTTGTGATTCCTATAATAGTGAGCTTACACATCCTTTGCCCTAAAATGATCTTTGAAGCACAAGGTTGCACCAGAGCTGACACATGGTTTATGAAGAAGACTGATTTTAGTGAAGCTCAAGGCCTTCTGCAGGACTGTGTTTCAGTATCCATGTGATGCTAAAAGTACACATCCTAGGGTGGCCCTTTCTACATTCAGAAAATTTGGAAGGCAGAGTAAAGGACACATACAAAATGGAAACATTAATGATTAGAACCCTACTGTCAACTTCAAATGTCCATGGTGATCTTGTGATAAGTAATATGCTCTTTCTAGGAAAGCTTATAATTTTAGTTATAATTTATGGATTGCAACTTGTATAACTTACATCTAAATGCTCAAACTAGTAAATTCTTGCATTATAAGGTTGCAGGGTATTATATGAGCTGAACTGGTATGTCAGCGTCTAATAAAGCAGGAAAATATATTTATACACTTATTATATATCTATGTGTATACATATATATCACAAGCTCCTTGATAAGAGTGCTCTGGCACAGGGCAGCTGAGGTCTTAAAATTAAAGGCTGCCTTCAACTTAATGCAGAGTTTTTCTTAGAATGCCTTGAACAGCACAGACTAGAGCTGCAATCACCATTATAGACTTCTACTAGAGAGATGAGCTGTAATATTAGGTCTTATTTCTGTTCTCTGAAGGAACGTCAGGAGCTATCTAATTTATAAAATAAGTAAATAAAGGACACTTCTCTACATACCAATCCAAATGTACAAAGCTTCCTCTATATAAATCCTTATTTACTAGGATAAACTAGAAATGCAGCACATAACATTGATGCAGCATATAAAATGAAGGGCATATAGGTTTTCTGAAAAGCTAGTGTTTCTAAGATTAAAGTGGACAAAAATTGGAATTATAGCAGTACTCATTTTCCTTTTTTTTTTTTTTTTTCCTTTCTTTTTTTAAAATTTATATGTCAATTCAAACCAAATGTAGACTGGAAAGCTTCTCCTCTTTTACATTCTACTTCTCTTCTCCCTTCCAGGCATGCCAAAGCTAGGAGCAGAATGTCAGTAAATACTGTCTAAACTGAAATGAAAATTCTGTTTTCACTTAGTCCTGTGGGCAACATGTGCTTCCACTCTTCCCTAAACCACAGTGGGAACATGGGGCTTTAAAATCATAATCTGAAAATCCCATTTTCTTATAAGCCTTATTATTATTAAATGATTGAGTGATAGTCTTGACTTCTAGTTAAAATAATAGGGGAGCATATCAGTCCTATCCTCACTCCCAGAACACAGTAAGCTCACCTTGCTGGGCTTTCAAAGGTTAACTTGGCAAAACCCATTTTGGAATTATTTTATTTTCTTTACTGTGCAATCCTACAGGCAGTTCCTAGGCCTCACACTGGTAAATACACATATAATTATTTGCAAGCAGTTGAACCAAAGCAGCCACACTTTGTTCCTCTGTCTCCTGCTCTCTGGACACACGGACCTGTGCATCTCAGCATGGCCACTCAGTCTGATTAAGAGCAAGAGAAAAGTTGACCCCCTCTCCAGCCTGCAAGCCAGCATCTGCATCAGGAGGCATCCTTCAAGGACAGGCTTGTTTAAAAGGGCAGCAGAGCACACTGGAGAATGCTCCAGCCCCAAAAGTCCCTGTACACTAGAGCCCAGCTCCCACATCAGCTGCAATGACCCCCAAGAAGAGCATCCCTAAAGAGATTATGTCTCCCTGCTCCCTCTCCAGTGCTCCTCGTGGAAGTACATCTATTTGGATTACTGTAGCTATTGAATGAAATGATGCACTAAAAAGCTACATCTGACTATATTTGCCTGCCTCTGAACTCACAACATTGGGAGAACTCTACAACACAAGTGCATGGGTTTGGACAAGAACCTGGTCATCAATGCCCCACGCCACTCTCAAGTAGCCTAATGCCACAACTTCTGTCTTGAAAACCGAGCTTGCTCCACCTCCTGTAGCAAAAATCTTGCTGCTCTGGTTAAACAGGTTACCTGGATGGAAAGCAACTGAAGGAACAACCCCACCAATACTGAGGGAGAAGAAAATAAGGTGGGAAGGATCAGATTTACTATGATAACTTTAACTTCTATGTCTTCCTATGGGAGAACTGCATGCCTGAGTATGCTGTGCTGGCAACTTATGGTCCTCAGCAGGAGACTCCAGCTTTTGAGAGTAGGACAGCAAAATGGGAGGGACTGGATGAGAGAGAAATTCAGCAGCTGAATCTTCAGGGATATCAGTTCCGAACAATCGAGCCAAATCCTGCTAAGGGAAAGGCTCACAGAGGATATTTCAGCAGTGTCATACAGCAGGCCTGAGTCTATTAGGGCAGCTGCCAGCTCAAGGCAGCATTCAGGTGGTAAAGTAGGATGTGAGCCAGCACTATATCTTCCCCACTGAGAGCTGCTGATTTTGCATCTTCAGGCATTGCAAGTGTCACTCTAGAACTTGGAGCTAACCGGAAGGAGCAGGTTGGACTGGTGGCAATCTCTCTCATCAGATAGATGGGGGAGTTGGTAACCCTGGAGAAAATCAGAGGGTGGTCAACAGATCTATCCCTCTTGCAACCAAAACAACAGGTTAGAGAACTTAAGTGAACATACTGGGATGGAAAGTAACCACAAAGTCGCATAAATATGGTGCCAACAACACAACTGAAATAGCAGTAGTTCCCTAAATGTTCCAAGCTTAAGAAATAAGATGGGTGAACTGGGAAACAGTACAGTAGGAAAAAACTCATGTGTTAGAAAGCCTGTGAAAGTGAAGCAATGAGCAGACCATTGTAACACTAAGATATACCATGCATGGCACACACAGCACACAGTGTAGGTCATGCTGGTGATGGAGAAATGATCAGCTTAATAAGCATGGAAGAAAGTAACACAGAGTCTTCAAGAACTGAAATCCTAGCCCTAAACATGAAGCATGAGAATTCTGCATTACTGGAAAGTTACCTCCTGACCACCCCCCTAGGATGCTAACACCAACCACCACAGGCAGTGGAAGATGCAAAAAAGGAGTAAGGCCAGAAAGTGAGAGGAGTGTTCATAGGGGACTTCAATTATCCCTACACTGATTGGCCAAAATAGGATATAATGCAAAGGTCACAAATTTAGGTGCTATTTCAGAAAGCAGATGCTTAGGAAGTCCAAAAGAATAGAGGCAACTCTTAATTTGAAATGACCACAGAGGAGCTTAGGGACAAACTGACAAAAGTGAACACTAACAAATTGCAGCAACAGGTGGTATTCACACCCCCTGTTTGAAAAGAGCTCCAGGATGAAATAGCTGGCTACATATGCTAATAAGCAGTGGGCTGAAAAGATCCCAGGTGAGATCCAGGTAGCTACGGGTCTGTAAACCTCATGTCAAATTACCAGAAATTACAGAGAGTAAAATCAATGAAAATACAATAAGTGGAAAGAGTTAACCTGGCTTTTGTAGGTTTGCCTCACAGACCTCTTGGAGTTCTCTGAAAAGGTCAACAAGCCTTTGGATAAGGGTGGTCTGGCTAATATAGTCTGCATGGATCTCTGAAAGGGATTTGACAAGGTCCCCACACAAAAGATTTCTTAGGAAACTAAGCAGCCATGGCTTAAGAAGGAAAGTTCTTGGATAAACAATTGGTTAAAAGATAAAAACAGAGGGTAGAGGGCAAAGCCCTCCTTACAACAGGGGAACAGCACCAATGGAATTCCACGTGGAGTTTTGCTAGGATCTGTTCTGCACAACCTGATACTAAATGATGAGAAAAGGCTAATCAGTGAGATGATAAGATTATTTAGGAGAAAAAACAGGGGGAGACAGATGTGAAGACCTACGGAAGGACCTTATGAAACTAAGCAACGGGGTAAGAAAGCAGCAGAAGAAATTAAATGTAAATAAATGTAGTGATGTACATGGGAGAAAACAATTCCAGTTTTTCACTATAAAATGTTGCCCTTTGAACTGTCCACAGACATGCCAGGTCCATAATACTCAAAATGGCAAACTGAATTCTAAGAATAATTACAGGAGGAGAAAAAGCAAGGCAAAGACCACAGTGCAGAAATATCTACATGTATTTCCCTGGTAGCCCCTCCTTCTGTTTAACTTTTGAACCAACTGACCCTATTTAAATAAATTTGACAGAGGCAGGAATTTCAAATACTTTAGGTTCCAAAAACTCAGTCTCATTATAGACACTAGAAAAAAAAACAAAACTGGCACTGATTAATCCCAGCAGCCTCAGAAGGACTTGTTGCATAGCATACACCCTTCTCCTTTAAGTATAACTATTTTAACACTTCTAAAGTAGCAGCCCAAGAAAGTAGAGCATGGCAAGCAGTAGCCATGCAATTGTTTCTGATGTAAGAATTCACATTTACTCAACTTATATATGTATGTATCTGCAAAACTCAATGCATACTTAATGTCTGCTCCATTACTTTCTTATTTCCTAACCGGCTATACTAACAATAAAATCTGGTTTTATTAAAAACAACTGCTAAGATAATAAGCAACAAATAAGCAAAAATTAAACATTAAAATATTGATGTTTCCTGAGTTTGAGGGCTTTTTTAAAAGATACATTCCATCAATTATGTGGAATTTACCCTGTAATTTACTGTGATCTGAAGTGACTGACAAGATACCTCAGGCAAGCTGGGTCACTCAGACTTTTCCTTGCTGTTACACAATTAAAGGTTGACCACAAAAGCCTTTACTTTCTGCAGAATGACATGCTTGGTTGGTTAAATATGTAGGCAATTAACATAGAGATAACATGCATTTAAATGGAGGTCCCACTGACCCCCATCTCCTGGCTCCAACATTTACTCTGAGAGCAAAAATATTCAATTAATAAAAAGCCATGAAGGGCAACAAGCCCATTTTAATTCATTTAAAAATAAATGGTGTTTACTGCTCCATATTTAATAAGTTAATAAACAACAACACTACAAGTAATACCTCAAGCAACAAGGGCATGCAGCTGAAAGATCCTTATAGAGATCATAAAAAAAAATAAATTAAACTTCTGATTTTCTCTTTGTTTAGAATAAACCAGCATTTTCTAAGAGCTACAAAGAAAACAAGGACTGTTGTCTTAAACATTTGAGCCCCATCTTTCTTGTCTCTGTCCATGTCCCAACTCAAACTGTTATGTTACTGCTTGCTGCAGTAGTTTCAATTCCCACACCTCAAGCATTCTTTACTGTTTCCACTCACCCCTCCAATACCTGTATCTCCCTCCCAAATTCCTTTTTGGGGAAAACCAGAACAAATTCCATCTCCACCACAAATGAGGAAACGGTGAGTTTCATTGGTTACTTTAGGTCAAGTAATATAAAACCCATGCCACATTTCCTTCTGTGGGAACAAAGATTCTCTAGCTGCCCATTTTCTGAAAATTTCAAACTTGATTGTACTTCAAAGTCCCAGTCTTCTGGCATATTTGCTTGAATCTGGACAATATGCTGTGAATTTCTACATGAATTAAAAATTGAAAGCTTGGAGACCCCACAATTATAAACCAAACTAAGAGATGGGTTTTTTACAAGAAAGGAAAATTGATCCATTTGTAATTTTTTTAATCAAACTTGTAATTTGGGGGTCCAGAGAAACCACATATCACACCACTGCCATCTAATGGAAGAAAACATCAGCCGATCATTGGTCCTGGGAAAGACCCAGTCAGACAAAAAAAACCAAGTAGGAGAGTTGTTTCTACCACCCCTAACATGGCCTCCTCCTTTACTCACATATAAATTTAGCTCTCCTCAAAACATTCTGGGTTGAAAAAAAACCTCACTAAATGTTATCCAAATGTATGACTGTTCTCAGGAGAGCTGCAAAACTGGCTTGGGGTTTTCTTTTTCGGAAAATTCAGTATTTAAAAAACAAATGTTACTTTATTCAATTCAAAGTCATAAGATTACTCACAGTACCTAACATCAACTGTAGACGTTGGTCTTTTTCAAAGCCCTGGGATGAAAACTCCACAGGACAAGATTAACTAATTTTTGTACAGTACAACTGTTTTAGGTTCCATTGATTAGCACCTAGAGCTGTATGGCTACCATAACCTAAATAGATGGAGTAACAGTAATGTCCACCAGTTCCTTTCTCAGAACTGGTGAGGGAGGCTTTTTTGTTCTGTGCTGAGAGAGCTACATCTTTATTACAAAGAGTTATGATTTCTCATCTGTCTTGCACATATATTTCTATTGGAGCAATCCTAGGCCACCTCTAGACAGGCAACCCTTAAATACCCAGGAAGTTACACTGTATAAAAATGATGGCACAGCCAATTAGTGTTTTACTTTCACAGTATATTATCTACCAAGAAAGAGAACATTTACTTAAATCACTTGGGTAAGATAGTTCTGCTCTTCTAAACAAAAGCCAGAGGCAAGCACAGAGGAAAATCCAAACAGGGACTTCTCTGATTGCTGGCATTTTGCAAAAGTGAAGTCGCACTGTAACTACCAGATCTGATTAAGAATGGTTCCTGTTGAGTACCTATGTTTAAGAAGAGTTTCTTGATTTGATTTATTATCAAATTGTCACTATATCAAGTAAGCATTACTTTTGCATATGCTGTATACTCAGACTGCACGTAACAGAGTCAGCTATAGCAAAACCAAGGAGCAATGCACTGTCCTCCTCTGCCTTTGCCTGGGGATTTCCACAGGTCAGCTGTTGAACTGAAGGTCTTGAGATTTCTAAGAAAACAGCTTCTCAGCAGAGTTACCACTGCTTTTGGGAGAGATCCCCTACCTCCAAGCAACCAGAGGCCAAACAGATTTAACAAAACATGAGCTGTTCATGGCACCAGAAAAAAAAGTTTAAGGTAAGTAATTCTGCAAGACAATTAAAAAAGCTAATGCACTGCAAGTCAGCTTTCAACAAAGTTGATTACGAGCTGCTGTTCAAAGTGAAAAAAAAAACAAACAAACATCCCTTCTGCTCACTTCTGTGATATGAAATAGATATTTTCAAGTCTGCTGAGACCACTAAGAGCCTACTAATGTTACTCAGTCCCAAAATGCTCTTCAAACACATGCCAGGCTATTGGCAAAGTTCTATACAGACCAGTGAATCAAAACATTAATCACTATGTGTAAATGGAAATTTTTTTTTTTTTTTTCCTGTCTCTGGCAGGAAACAAAATTAAACCAATTATTTGCCAGTGATACGGGCCTGCAAATTTTGGAAGCAGTAAATTAAGAATAATCACAGATAGGTACGTCACAGAATACTTGAACATCTTGGGTGTCCTTACAGAAAGTATTTGCAAGACCATGAGTTCATTTATGAAATGATAACAACCCAGGAAATATTTTCCTTAATTGCAAAGAAGCCATTTAAGATAGTGTCTGGGGAACTAATTAGAAAGGAGTTTCCTCTGTAGAGGACCTGGCTTTAAACTCAATGAGCAATTTTTAGAAGACTTGCTTGAGACAGAGCACTATTTAGAGGCAGTCAAGAATGTTTGCTGAGGTGCAGCAGCATCTTGCAGACATGTAGCCAGGTTTGTATCCGAGTCCTCATCACAGCAGTGCAGCAGCCAATACCACATGCTCCAGATATGGTGACTTGCTCAGCACAATTCATCAAACTTTTTCCTATTTTGCTACACTAGATGTGGAGAGCACTCAAAAACATGCAAATTGGAGAATCTCCACCTCCAAACTAAAGCAAGATTTTGTGAAACACTGGCACATTTGCCAAGACAGACGCAATGCCAGCTGGCCACTTTCCTGGCGAAAGAGTGCCAGGAAAATAGTTCACCCAATGGCTTTACATACTGCTATTGAGTGCCATTATGTTCCATTGCTTCATTCTGTTACCTAAAAATCTGAAAACATATCACCTGTAAGCTCAAGGCCATAGCTACATATACACATGCACTTTTTTCCCTCCATCTAGTACCTGCTAACTTCTTGAAATAGTCAAATTTATAAAGCATCATAATTCATGAGCCTGCAGATCAAACAAATTCTCATTTGATAAGATGGGTGTGAACTTGCAAGACTTCACTGGTGAGTGAACAACCTTACAGTTTTTAATTGGTAATTCTTTTCATTTTATTTTGATGTGTGCCTGCCTTTGAGGTGTTTAGATGTCTCTCTCAGATATTTTTCATATAGATTTGGCACCTAGCCTCATGTTGTTACAAAGTAGTATCACTTTTTAATTTAAACAGAAATTAAAATTACTTTACTAATACAGGAGAAAAACTAAAGTTTAAAAAAACTGAAAAAAACCCAAAAAAACAAAGCCATCACACATTTACAAATTTTAAACAATGAACCTCATCATGTTTCAGTAGAGCTCACTATTCAAAGACTTAGCACAGCTAATTCAGGAGATGGGATTTTATCAGCTGGCTTGCTAACCAAAATTGGCAAAACCCAGCATAGTTTTCACTCTCTGTTCAAGAGACTCAGGACCAGAAAAGTTGGGGCTGCTACAGGTCAGTAGTGAGAGAGAGTAGCAAAACCATAAGTTAAAAATTGCTAAGCATCTACCCACACTCAGCATCTATCCCACCTTCATAAATGCCTCCTTGTCAGAAGACCTGCCAAATTAAAATATTCTGCATCACTACACTTTTAATAACTTCTGAATTATTTTGTCTTTCATTACATAAAACTTTGGAATGGATAAAAAAAAGAAAAATAAATCAAAATGCAAACAAACAAAACTAATGCACAAAAAAATGCACCACATCTATTATCTATCTTGGCATTGAAAATAGGGTTGATTTCTTTTTTACACAAGTATAGAGTTTCAAAATTAAATAAGTCTGTTTTACAAATTATTTACTTTCTACAAGATCCATTTCCCCTTGAAGCACGCTGTGCACGCCCTCCTAGTGTGAACAGTTTACAGTCTGTGATCAGGCACAGACCTACTTGGCTGGATTTTTTTCACTCTCAAAATGGCAATTCTGAGAATCATAAATAACACAACACTGTTATTGCAATTTGAGCTTATTCCCAATAAATAAAATTTATTAACTAAATAGCTTTCTATGCAGCTTAGCTCATTCTTTACTAGCTTATTATTTTACACAGACTTCCTTCATGTTGCTAGTCACAACCAAATTGTGCCATCTCAAGTATAACAGGAAAAGGAATTAATAAATATAAAGAGAAAATGTGTAATCTCATAGGCACACAAATAACCTTTAGTCTTCAGAGAATATGTGCAAAAAAAATGACTTTCTAAAATTTAAAGTTAAGAAGGTGTTTTTTCTAACATACACACCTAATACATGCTTACAGGCTTTGTTTATCCAAATACCAGAGCAGAAGTCTCCTGCTCATTGAGCTCCAATACATTAAGGTACTTAAGGATGCTGGGGAACTTAAGCAGATGAGTATCACCACTGACACAAGGCAGGACAGACTCCTTTTGGGAGTTATGAAGCAGCACTTTATCATGCCATTCCAATTATCTCCAACACTTATAGTAAGCCTCCAGTTATCCCATTTTTGTTACACAAATAAACTCTCAATTTATAAAATAGGTCATGGTAAATTTTAAGTCCAGTCTAAAAACAGCAAGGCAACTGGAGAAACAAAATTGTATGTGATTTATGGTGGGTTAACACAGATGACCTCATGGCATTTTTTTACCATAAACCCACCGCAATCCTAATGACTGCATATCTGCATCCCCAGTTTTCGTATTTTAAAAATTAATAGATCATTGCCAACATTTCTCAACAAGAAAAATGTCACAATGAAATATTAAAATTATAAATAGAGTCTCTGTAGTTCCCCTCATCATGTTAGGCACATTTCCCTCCTAAGAAAAACACTGGTATTCAACAAATCAAGTCACGCATGGTTTGAAAAAATATACATAAAATGAAGGATATGCAGTTGAAGTGTTTGTCTCCTACACATTACTGTGATTCATAGGTTTTATTTATTAAAAAAAAATAAAATCCCACAGGTGGGATTTTGGACTTTTACTCATTCTTCCATGCTCATCTTCTAGGGTCCTAGTGAAATGCTCAAAATCATGAGCTCCTGATTAAACCAGAAAGTAAATCTGCATGCACGCAATTAAAGTGTCTGCAAGGGCAGATGCAGATGACAGTAATTCATACTCTAAGAAATGGGCTTGTGTATTTGGCAGATTAACTGTTCTGTATTCCATTGCTATGAGGTATGGAAACTGTACTGTGAAACAACCATTACTCATTCCCTCGGCTCTAAGCACGTAGGTCTATCAAAGGCAAGCCAGGCTGGAGAGGGTGGGGGGAGAGGGCTGGAAAGAGAAGAGTCTACACATTTCAGATTAACGCTTCCCTTGAATGGTTTCCTTTATTTCATTCCCCCTATTTTTTAAATTAGCAAATACAGTAGGCCCAGAAGGAAAATGTGCAAGGGGGAGAGGGAAGGGAGAGGGAAAAAGCCAAAGCAGCCAATACTCTGACTTGTTCATTAGGGTTTTTGTGCTTGAACATCTGAATAAATCATGTGTCTGTTTTTCATTATTCTCCATATGTGATCGTTCCCTGCTTTGTTCAGTGATTTCTGGCCATTTTGTCATGACTGTGCTTATTTTGTTTTATATATTGCTGTACTACAAGTCCTCTGCCTGACTTAGCAGTTATGCCACCAACAAAGAGCAATCTGAAAACGAGAAGTTACATCAAAAGGTTTCCTTAGTGAACTCCCTTGCAGCATATATGATTACTTTAGACCCAACTGCTTAATTCATACCAGGGAGAAATCCTCAGATAACATTCTTCCTTAGCACAACAGGAATCCAGTGGGAGTCTTTTTTAGAAGTCCGAGGGATAGTGGGGAATGTCTTAAAGTCCACTGGAGCGTTCTCCTTGGTTTTCCAAGAGGAAACCTAACACTCCTCACTAAGAAGCAGCCTATTTTAACAGAGCCACATGCAGATCCATGGAATATCTGAAATAATTTCTTTGCTATATTAACTATTTTCCACTTTTGGCTCTACTCTGTATCTTTGTCAACATGCAAATTACACTGAAATAGATTTTGAAATCTCCAGTGACATGAGAACAAACTATCATCTCCTTGAAAGCAGTCCACCCTATCACACTGTATAAACATCACAGGATGATGTGTTCATTTAACAGGGTATCTCATACTTTGCAGAAGGTGAGTGAGATCCAGATGACTAGGAAGGAGCAATGGAAATGCCTATAGGTTTTTTGCTTTGGTTTAGTTTTGTGGGGGTTTTTTTTCGTTGGTTTTTTTTTTTTTTTTTTTTTAAAAAAAAAGGAAGGGATGCAGCTCCCAGTGAATTAGAGACACTTTAATACAGTTTCAGCTTCTAGAAATTCCTTGAAGCAGTCATAGAAATCTATTCACAGAACCTCACAGGTAGCAAGTGATTAGTATCATATAGCACGGACTTAGCAAGAACAAATAGTGTTTCATCATATGTCCACCTAGAAGTATGTAATTAGACTTATAGATAGGTAAATACTATATATTTTAGTTAAACCTTGGTGGTCTCTCATAACTTGAGCAGATGGGAGAAATACAGTCTAAATAAAACGGCTGCAGTGTAGGTGCTGAGCTGATCAGCAGATCCGTTTAACAAAAATAGAATTTCTCAATGGCTCACTCTTGCACTGCCTGACATACTGAGAACGTTTCTTTGAAAGTCTTCCCCAGGTTTGTTATTATTCAGTCTTTTCCAAATTATCTTGTCCAGTGGATTACAGAAATCATTTATTAACTGTGAAGAGGATACTACAGAGGTAAGTGCTGCAAGCACTCTGGAGACTTATGATTTGAGAATAATCTTAGCAAGTTAAGGAGCACCTGGAAAAAAAAATAGGCTAAAATTCAATACAGACAAATGAAAAGTACTAGCCTTAGGAGGGAATAATCAACAACATAGAGCAGAGCACACAATAAGGAAAACCTCACCGGCAGCAGCGCTAGAGAAAAGAATAAGAGAATGAGGACTGCAGAGAATCTCTTAGCATAAATCAGCACTGCTGTTCTCATGCAAGTCCCTGTGCCACAGAAATATATCTATATTTTAAATATACATAGTTATTTACATTGATATATCAACAAAGAGGAGAGTTACATGACTACAGAGAAAACAAATGAAATAACCTTTCAATACTATTGAAAATTTAAGCTGTCTGGCTTTCTGTGCCTAGCTCTAAGGTTGTCAAGTAAGACATGAGCTAATTAGAGAAACCAGCAAAGTAAAACATAATCAGAAACTGAAATCAAATTGCCTTTAAGGAAAATGTGAAAGGATTAAGATTTAGTCTAAAGAAAAGATATGACAGATGTATAGCAGTCTTCAAATGTATGTTTGCTGCAAAGAGAAAAGGAATAAACTGTTCTGTGTTTCCACTGTGGATTAAAAAAAAACAAAAAAACAACCAAACAAAAAAACAAAAAGAAAAAAGAAGCAATAGTCTTAAATTGCATCAAGGGAGATTTGGCTTTGACATTAGGAAACATTTCATTATAGTGAGGAGAGGGAGTACTATCACAAGTTGCCTGAGGAGCTCGAGGAGACCACTGCTGGAGGCCTCTGAGCAAAGGATACTCTCAGAGGTGGGTTAGAGATGGTCTTGCCCAGAGGCAGAGGAATAGACCAGCTGACCTCTTCCACTTCTGATTCCTCTTCTTGTTTGTTTCTTCCCACCCCACACCCTACCCCTTTCCCTCCCCCCCTTTTTTTTTTGGTAACCTTACTGAAGAGGAAGGAAACTGCACCCAGCATTTGCACGCAGCAAAATGTCTACTCTTTTTATGCCACTAAACATACTGTTAATAAATCCAATTATGTTTATGATCTTTTAATGGCACCACTTATGTCTTAAAGATCCATCTTCAAAAATACAAATAAATGTCTCTGCCCTACAGTGTAATACAACAATGTGAAAGCAAACTTTCACAAAAATCCAACTTACTGTTACACGGCCCCTACAATAATCCCAAAGCTTATTATAACATAAAGAAGACCAAACCCAGATGTTTTTCTTTCTTCAAATTCTACCATTCACATTCTTTACAATGTTTTTGGTTCACATCTTGTATTCTGAGAACAGGCCTATTCCTTTCCTTGTTTACCGCTGGCAGTGGGAAAGGAAAGAAATTCTGATCACGTGCCACCACATTTGTGGAATGCTTACAAGTCATATGCATTTAAAAACAAAACAAAAAGCTAAGAATTATAATTGAGCATGCTTTCTCCAGGTTCTCTCCACCAACCTTTAAGCACCCCATCAAAGCACCTACACTGACAATAATGGTCTCACACAACCAAGATCAGTGGAGGCAAATAACGGATTTCATCTCTTTAGTCAACATACAGCCCAGTTCAAATCCCATCAAATTTCATCTGTTTGATTTCTGTTGCCACTTCAGGTGTACAAATTTCATTTTAAAAAAAGATGAAAAAAGGATGAAGTTGACACGTGAGAGAACACATGCACGTATGGCAGTGGGAAGGGGGACAAGGAGCTACCCCAAAGGAAGGTCTTAGCTGAAGTGTAAGACAGTGAAGATCAATCCCAGAGTAACCCCCACCTACCTGATCACAAATTTCCTATTTCTCATCCCTCCTCACATCAGCACCTCAAGCTCCTCCAGCTATTCTATGCCTAAGCCCCAACTCCTTCCTACCCCAGACCCCTGTCCCCAAGCACCCCTACCCCAAAGCCCTTCCTATCCCACCACTGCATTCTTCCTCCATGTTAAAGCAGCTCAGAGCCCATTTGATCCACGCAGCCCCTTTGTAGGTCCATCATGCTACAAGGCTTCTCTCACTTTACAACTCCCAACACTGCCTCCAGGTCTTGGACCTTCCAGTCACACAGTACCCCACAGCAGGCTCAGCCATCTCCTGCCAGCACTCATCTCTGTTCCCCCAACCACCCTGCCAGGGCTTTCTGCTCTTGGGCTAGCCTGCCCTCCAACAGCCTCTATTCCTTCATAATACCATTTTAAAAAAAACAAAAAACAAACCCAATCCCAAACCAGGTCTTGTTCTTAGTGTGAGATTCAAAGAAATGCTGAACGGTATTATCAGAATCCTGCCATAACAGCGTTCCAAGGAAAGAAAGTGCATGTTCAGGCAAAAGTAAATGCATGAAAGTACCACTTTTGACTATGTCCCATGACCAGACGGGATAGTGGAGTGTTCTAAGAGTAGACTTTTAGTCTTAACTTTTCTTTCAACTTACTTTTTTCTTGAGCACCTAAAGCAATGCTGTTGCTGGCAACAGAATGTTGTTGGCAGACAACAGATAAAGGCACACACTTCTACAGACTTTAGGAATATCTCTTTCAGAGATGGCAGCATTTTGTCCCATCTCATAATTTGTTTTTTCTTTTTACTAACTCATCCAAAAATGTTGTCCAGAATATGGTTTTTATCAGAAAAAAATATAGCTATAAACATACACAAAACATAGTATATTTCAGTGAAATATATATGAAATATATTCACAAAAAATAAGAAGACCATAAAACTGGAAGGAGAAGCATTTTTACATCTTGGTATTGTAACTTATGAATCTATATGTGTTAAGGAGCATTTTCTTGTTCTAGCCGCATAGTCCAAAGCTTCACAAAAATAGAAAAATTAAGCCAGGTTTTGCTTAGGAAACTTTTCCCAAAGGTTTCTCATTTTTATATAGGAAATCTATTTGCATCACTGATGATATCGTTCAATCAGACAGCACTATGTGGTTAGAAGGTAATTTACTTTTCTGCTCAAAGCAATTTGATACTTGTTCTGATTTGTGATTTTCATTTTGTTTGTTAATGAAAAAAATTAATGAGCAATGTTACTGGAAACACAACTCAAAGCTTTGGCATTATTAAATATGTTTGTAATATACTGTACATTATGTTGATTGCACAGTTGGAGCCAAAGACTTGGCAGTCAAGCCACAAGTCAATCATTCAAACAGAAAGTGAACTCACGGGGTGGATGTTCTGCACGTACCTTTGCACTGATTTGTGTTTTTGTCAAGAATTGCCTTTGTAGATACAATTTTCCCATACCTATGGAGAAAACAAACAATAGAAATACATGTTATCATATCTCATTAACAAACATAGTTATCTTTGCACATGTTATTTATATTATATTCTAGGAAGAGATCTAGTGTTCTTGAAAAATGTTTGTCTCATACTCCTGGAGAGGTTCCTTCTGCCACTGCAATTCAGTAAACACCTTTAGAGTTCAAATGAAAAGCACTGGACATTTGCTACACTCTGTCCATCTCTGGTCACTGTGAGCGAGATTCATAGAAATGCATAATTTCAGCATAAATGCTGATTATAGTAAGGATTTTAGGGTATCAACATTAGTAGATGTTTCTTTGGTTAAATTAGTTAGGTTTGCTTAAAATTGTGGGGTTTTTTCATTCTTAGCTGCCAAACAAGGTTTGTTTTAATACAGATAGAGTAGATACCCTCCATGCCTGTGGGTAGGAGAGGGTGACCCAATGGATCAATCCCAGTGCTCCTGCCCATGGAGCTCAGCATAAAATGGCTCCTCGAGTAGCTCCCTCCTGGCCTCTCTTGCTGGAGTCTGTTGTTTGTATTTGTTACCTCTGCTTCAGGTGCTCCTGAATCCTGTTTTCTCACTGGAGAACATTGTTCACCAGGACAGGTCACCTTCCCCTGCCTTCTTGAGTAGGATCAGCTTGGCTGCTCCAAAGTTTTTATGAACTGTCACTTGGACCCTGGACTTGGGCACTCCCACCTGGTCCTGAGTCCAGTTTAATAATTTTCTGGTTGGGAAGTAATTATCAGCTGAGGAGTGTGGGTTCCCCATTTACATATTTTTTTTTCTTCAAACCTTAAAGTCTCTCTCCCTTATTCCCTTTTTCATCTTCTCCTGGGCCAGTACTGAGAGGATAACAGAGAATATTTGTCACCCAGTTATCAGCTAAAACCATGAAACATTTGGAAGCCTTTTCCATGGAACACAACTTTTACAATCAATGAAGGATGTAATACTATAAAAGATTATAATAAGATTGTATCTTCTAATGACAAAGCTAAACACATGGAAAAATAACCAACATTTCATCAATTATAAACCACTGAAATGTATGCCAGACCATATTTTATTTGGTTTGGTTTTTTATTTGGTTAATCCCTATTAACTACAATATAAATTTGGTGCTAGTGAATTCTACTTCAGAAACCAGATTGTGGAAGACCTGCAATTCCTTTCTCTGCCTTAGGAGGAAACCCATATCTCCTCCTATTCAGAAAGGGACTGTAAGGGCAGCTAGGGCACTGTACCACATATTCAAGACCACACTCTTCTCTATCATCTCTGTCATACCAGTCTGCAAACATACCCAGTAAACCAGGAGAGAGAAAAAAAAAAACAAAACAGGAAGATCACTCATAGAAGAAAAGAGACCTTTGGATTTCAGCCTAGTACTGAAAACAGCAAATGCTTCAATCTCTTATGAAGAAGGAGCAGCACCAATGGGAAAGACCTAAAGATACTCTTTGGAACAATCAAAGAAGATGTGAGGCAATTTTGTGCCTTACAGAAAGTTCTTAGTTGAAGTGTCCACACAGCGAGTGATATATAATCACTCAGTATAACCTAAAGGCCACTGTCTCTCCATCTCTCTTTATTTGTGACTGATGGAAAGTGAGACTTTCCATTTCACTGTTTATCCTTTCCCTAACAACCCACAAAAGCATTTGTTTCCATTTTACTTTCATTTTTGGGAGAAAAAAACTAAACAAAACGAAACAAAAAACCATGCATTGCTTTGTTTTATTTCAGACTGGAACTAGTCAGGAGGAGAGCAAACTGACCCTAAGGCATTAACAATTTGTGCAATCTAAGTTGAACACAAATTTACCCATCTCTTAGGGACCAAAAAATTGTACAAGCCTTCCTCCCCTCCACACACACCTCTTTTTTTTGCTGGCACTGTAGAAAGGCAGGATTTTGTGCCCTGAGAGCAGACATAAACCATTCTACAGGCCACCACAATGGGTAGTTGTGGATCTATTTTGCCCTAGATGGCTCCACTCCAGACACACACATAACAGATTTCATGTTAACCCTGAGAGCACATGCTGTTCTAATCTCAGGTATTTCTAGATTTGGGGCCTTTACACTCATGTATGTTCCACTTAATTTTACAGTTCTTTATGGTAATACCTGAAGTTGACTTTGGCCTCAAAGACATTAGAGCACATATCTTAAGAAGGCAAAGGCAAATTCTCTGCCAGTGTGATTTACGGCTGCTCAGCGAGCCAACTTACCCAGCAGGAAACTTGGCCAGTTCAGTACATCTTCATTTATTTAATTTACATAGATTTAAAATTAAATACATGCAGAAAAACATGCCTAGCTTGTACAGTTAAGAGCCTCTAAAAGATACATGGAAAAAGGATACAGCAAAAATCAGCAGCTAACCCACAACAACCTCAAATAAAACACAACCCCTGCCCAAGCTGCCAACAACAGAAACACCCAGCTTCCATTTCAGTCCAACCACTCCTAATGAATTGATATGTTGTTTCATCAAAGTCAGGTGAGAGCTACAAGTTAACAATTCCTTGCCAGCAGAGACAGGGCATTTGTGATTCCACTGATTTTATTACAGATTTCTCAGTGTTATTTGCTACATGCTGTGATGCTGCGAAAACTTAGTTACACTAGAGATTTTACAGAAGTACTTCAGCTCAGAAGAGGTTTCCTCCCACATGTAAAGTTATCTGTGCACCTTCCCATTTGCAAAAACAGACATCAGAGAGGTAAGAGGCACCACAATAACAAACACTGCTATAGGCAATTAGCCATATGCAGGCGATTTAATCTACAGCAATAAACCGTGAGCTCTACCACAAGAAAGTAACTGGAATTAATTTGGACACTGTTTTCCTAAATATTTCAAGCAATTATTTTACAGTAATCAGAACATCAGTTCTGATGAAGAATGTTAGTTTGCGTGCTGCATGAAATCAGGAAGGTATTTTGTTCCTACAAATGTAGTCATATTTTTTTCCTGCATGTGTGGAGAGTAGTATTAAGTTATGCCTCTTCTCCAAAGTTGTTTAGCTTTCTGCTTGTGTGAACTTAAATGGATTTGATTTACCCAGAGGCACCAAAAATGTATTCTTCAGTAGGAACACCCACAGAAATAAGGATAAAATGAATTACAAGCTGGCCTCTAGCTTTCTTATATTTAAATAGAAACTAGTATAAAATTCAACAGTCTGCACACCTCTGTTCTACAAGCTGGTGATATCATCAGTGAAAAAACCACAAGGTATAGTTTGCTTTTTGTGAGAAAACATGAGCACTGGTTTCCTCCTGAGTTATGGTGCATGGAGGCATTCTTTCAAAAAAGTTGAATCAAAAATTCTGGTCAGAAAAAAGATAATTGTAGAACTGAGCTTATCTCAATACCTTATTACCAACCCTTCAACCAATGCCCGCATCATTAAGGATAACCTTATTGGATCACAGTGTCCAAGGGAAAAGACGTAATGAATCTATTAGATGGCTACTTCAAGAATGTGTCTGCTGAAAATCAGAACTGAAATAATTACTCAAGAGATTTCCAGACATACACAATGTATATGTATGCTCTTTTTCAATACACTCTTCCTGAAGCATTACCTGAACGCATTAAAACATAAATATTTTTTTTCATATTTTTTATATATATATATATATATAATCCTTCATATTCCATTATGCTATGTTTTTTCAAGTAATAATTTTCATTTAAAACCAGGCAATCAGATATTTGAAAAAACTTCCATGTCAGAAGCCACTATCCAGACTAGAACTTCATCTCATTAAAGAAGGACCCGTGCAGCAAGGTGGTGACTTGTTGTCTTGTTTCTCATAATGCATAAGGACTGCCAAGAAAATTATACAGTGTAAAGATTACAGAAGGTGGTGCTTCCTCGGAAGTCAAAGTTACTTATGGAACTCATACTTATGGCCCATGCTGATGCCTCACAGAGCACAACTTTACAAAAACCTATCAGATGGATGGAAAATCAATCACAAATTCAAAGCAAAGACACATTTGTGGCCCTGAAGGTCATATCCTGTCAGAAACTGGGAGAGGATATCAGAGTAGTTTCATCACATGCTTTCCCTGTTTTAACATCATGTACCTCAATAGATGCCGAAACAAATTCTTGTCTGACCCAGCCCAGTCATTCTTACATTCCAAGAGAACATGAATTCAGAGGTGGAAATACCTTCCTACAAACATAAACATTTTTACTGTCTCTTGTATATATTATTTGAGGGGAAAATTGTTCAAGTAATCTGATATCCACTATTAAAATTATGAAGGTCACTTAAAACACTTCACTTATAAACAGCTGTAATGGACACCGTGCCACACAGAGGGGAGGATTAAAGTAAGTTCCCATGGTTCTGTGCAAAATCTCCCTGTTGAGTCCTGGCCACAGAGCTAGTTAAAAAGATCTCTCCCAAGATCCCAATCACATTATGCCCAGTGTTTTCTGACTACTCAGC
This sequence comes from Heliangelus exortis, assembly GCF_036169615.1. Classification (NCBI taxonomy): domain Eukaryota; kingdom Metazoa; phylum Chordata; class Aves; order Apodiformes; family Trochilidae; genus Heliangelus; species Heliangelus exortis. Next base: position 32,210,252 of record NC_092423.1, read on the forward strand.
AGACTTGGGAAAGATGCAACAAGTGGAGAATAAACCCTTAATGTACATCAAAGCTGAAGTATCAATAGATCCTTTCAAAAGCTTGAAGGCAGGCAGTCGATCAGCATTTACACTGCAGACAAAGCTCATCCCAGTCATTCCCAGGAAGTTATTTGGTAACTGCTATTAAAATAGAGAGAGAGCCTGAAGAAAGCACTTGAGCTGCAAGCGATACCACTTTTCCCACTGCCCACACCAATCCCAAACTGACCAGAATTAAGCACACAAAGGAGTCAAGTCATTTTTCCCTCTGCCTGTGGGAAGCCAGAGGTACAGAGGAAGGCAAGTGGGTGAACAGGGTTAGGAAGGAAGTGAGATTCAGCTGTGGATAAGCTCTGTGTAGAGGAACCAAGCACCACCCACTCAACTGCTGGCAAGTAATACATCAAGGTGGGAAGCCTGCTGAGGAACAGCCCCCAACAAGAGACACTGGGTCAAAGAAGGAATTTCTTGGGAGAGAATCTGGTCACAGTAACTCAAACTTTTCAGCTTTTCCACAGAATTACAGAAAAAAAAAAAAAAAAAAAAAAAAAAAAAGCCCCTGGGATAGGCACATCTTATTCTGTCTTTCAAGCCAGCCTCCAGGATGGATGCTGCAAGTCCTGTAATGCAGAACAGTCAGACTGGACAGGCTGAGTGAGACTCACCACTCACCCAACCTAACCTGGCCTAAATACACAGACCTAACCTACAAAGTAGTACGTGTACAAACGTAGAAAACACAGGTTTTGCCCAATTCCAGTTACTGTTTGGTTGGTTTAAATAAATGTAAAACTTGAGATTTCAACCCTAGCAACTGGCGTACAGAATTCCCCTTAGTTAAACCAATGGTGTTACCATGTAATTTCCAAGTTGAAAGCTCAGTAATTATACCCCCAGCATTAGGGTTCACTCAAGGCCTCACTCATTGCTTAGAGCACAATTCACCCAACTGAAAACATCCTGCATTTCTGGGCATTTAGGTAATATGTGCTTTTATCTCAAGAACTTCTGTACTGGGATGAATTTGACCAGCAGTAATTGGATTTAGATAAGCAACTCTAAGGCTCTTTCATTCTTGTGAATTAATACATAAATAGCATAACTGAGTTTATTTTGTTTAAAACAGACTCTGTTAGGAAAATCATGGATTTCAGAAGTAAGAAAAAAAAGCCCACGTTAAAAAGGTCTAAAGTACGGAAGAAACTGCTGCTGGATTCTTGGAGAGATGTTACTCCTATAATACAGTGCTACACAAACTTCAGACATCCAAATACACACAAATGGGAAACTCACTCAGAAAACATAACTATAGGCGTGAGTCTATAAACACTACTCTTATTGCCTGAGCCAAATAAGATCCAAGATCATATCATTCCCTTGAATAACAACTCTGTGCTAGGAAGAAGGAACTTAAAAATCTATTTTTTATAATGGATCACGCCATTTCCTTTACAGTGCATTTACAGACAATATTCAGAAATCCTGCTTTCCAGAAGAAGACGCAAGCACCATTTAGCTCAAATCATGGGGCTCTAACACACAGCCTAGAGCAGCTGTGTTAGCTACTTTGATGCTCTTTTATTAAAGACTGAAAAACTCAGTAGTTTAAGTGAAGTTTTTTTCTTGTAAAATTTCAACAACCTAGGGCAGAGAATGCCATAAATAAACCTCTTAAAATGTATGTAGAAACACCTAAACTCAAAAAATTCCTCAGCTCTTAAAATGTTAACTTTCCTTTCCATCATCCTTAAAAATGTTCTGCTATCAAAGCACAGAAAGGCATCTTGCCTTCATCTTCACTAAAGGCATTCAAGTTACAAATGTACTTACAAGACAACACTGGTATTCACCACAAAAAAGAGAATTGCATTTCCTATTCATGCCAATCTGCATTCATGTCAAAAATTATACGCACATTCAACTCTGGAAAAATAATCCCATACAAAAGTGTACAGGCTCTGGAAACTTATTGTAATTTTTTGTCAGTACTTGTGAAAGTAATCCAGGTAAAACAGACATTAAACAAAATCTAAAAAACTACTAAACTTCTGGAAATAGAAAGAACTTGAACTTTCAGACCTGTAAGAAATAAATCACTTTAGGAGTTCAATCATGTTTTTTCCTGTAGCCTTGTTCCTTTCCTTGCCAAAATTTAAATAAATAAATAATAAATTTTTTTGGTCAGCATATAAATGATATGTGGCTTGATCCAGCACTTGAAGAAATCAAGGGCAGGTTTTTTTCTTACCTTCAATAGGTACAAGCTCAAATCCTTTTCACCGTGCTTATAAAAGGCTATAGATTTGACACACTCCTGGTACCCAAGACAGAATAAAATGTCACTTAGTTGAAAAGGAACTCCCTGTAAAAGCCTGATATTTTACAGTGTTTTCCTTCCCCAGTTTCTTTCAAGTAAGACATTTGGTTCTTAGTTGAATTTTTTATTCTAAACACTGTTTATTTTGAATTAGTATCACATATTCATATCATATGTGTTCATTTGAATGCTGAAGCTATTTAAGACTATTTAAAACATGAATACATTATTACATTAAAATTCTGATGTTTATATTTTTGCTTTGATAGAAAGCTATGTTTTCCCCTCACAGTTCTTCCATGACAAATAACCAGTGTTAATAAATAATTAGCAAAATATTCTAGTTGCTAAATTAAGTATGGAAAACTAAATCCATGCATAAATTAATAACTGTGATTTCATGCAGAACACTTCAGTCCTTCTTCTGGGCCATCATTAAATCTTCAACTACTAATTATTCCATATTTGCAAGACTTCAGATGTTTTAAAAAAAATAAAATGCAACTTTTGTTTGCAGAAACTCAGCAGTGCTGCTAGATTTTCTGTATAAAGATAGCATGCATTGTTTGGAAGACAACCTAGGGATCATAAATCCTTCACAAAATGAGATGTGGTTTACAGTAGTCTATCACAAATGATAATGCCAGGCATACCCTAATTTTCACAGAAAGGGTTTGGGGAGAAATAACAAAACATCCAAACCAGAATCTTTTCTACTGTAAAAACATTGCTCATCAGCGCTGGAAGAAAAAAAATAAGCAGTTCTTTCTTCAGCAAGATCTTCAGCAAAACTTCAGATTCAGCAACTCAATTATCTCAGATATCCTGGAAATAACCTCCTCAACATACCATTCCTGCATGAAGAATTTATTTACTTTGTATGTTCTTGCATGCTGTGCTGTCTTGTATCCGATTTCTCATTCACAGTCTTGCTTACATATGGAGGATTCATTGTTAAATTCCAGTTGGTATGAACAAGCATGCCAGCATACCATGATATTAATCTCTGAAGTATTCAATCATTTAACAATAGCCTCATTATGCAAGGGATCTCTGAGCATTCAATTTGGGCAGGTTTTCTGACATTTCACTAAAAAAATTTACTCTCAAAAGAATTCTCTGACTGCAACATATTGTAAAATATATATATATACACACATATATATGTCTCAATCAAATGGTACCTCTCTAATAATAGCCAAGGAAAGTAAAGGAACTAAAAAGAAAAGGAATTAAAGAAAAAGGCAAGAACTCCAGCTACCACCAGGGATCATGAACTCAAACTGATAATCTAAAGCTAAAGCCTTTTATAGAGTTCACACAGAGGCCATTTGAATCAAATGTGTGAGTGTGACTTACTGAGTTCACAGAGCTCCAATTTCATTATTAACAAATTAGAAAAATCCAGGTACTTGGGATGCTTTCTGGAAGCAACTTTGTTTTGAGAGGAATGTTTTTTTAGGATCTTTACATTGCAAAATATATATTTCAGGAACTACATCACAGAATCGCTTCTTTTCAATATATTTATTTGAATCCTTTGATTTCTAGAGCTGGAGTGTCATAGTTGTATCCATCTTCCAAAGGCCAAACTTTTGTCAAAGTGGTGCAGAGGACCCCATTTTTCTCTGCCTGAAATTTCTCAGAAGAAACAAGAGCATGGATTTGGATTTTTATAATTACATGGACAGAAGCGCATAATTCTTCCTCAGGACTGAGACATAATACCTCTGCTTTTGAGTTCCTTTAGATTTTATTTAAATCCACCAAGTATATTTTTGAAAGCAAAGATTTTTTTTTTTTTCCATTTATGTGTACAACTCTGTAATATAAAGATAGCCTCAGTTGAGGGTGTGGAAATGGATTTAATAAGCTTTTTGTCCACAATATTTTTAAGAACTCATGCACATGTACAATTTCAAGCATGTAAAACACCCAGTTTAAGTCCCAACAGGACAATACACATTTTTCAAGGTTAAAGCATGTTTGTAGGCTCCTCAACAAATGTACTTGTTTGGTGTGGAAAGTCCTCCCTACAGCCCTGATGCAGTGAAAATCTTACACTGGACACGTCCAGTCAGCGAGTCCTTTGCTCTCCTTAGTTCAAGGCCCATTAATGCTGCAGGCGTCAGTTTTAAGAGGACAAATCTATTCCTGCTGGTAACTCACCAAAACTCTTAAGCTAGGGTCCCAAAGAAAGTATTCTCCAAAACCTTCTCTGAAGTGATAGCTCTGCCAACAACAAAATTAAAACTAGATGAAGCTGCCCAGCATTGAATCTAGATACGTAATTTATGAATTGTGTGTTATTTTTTTTTAAGTTTGTCAAAATGTTTTTTAAACTTGCAAGGAAATATGGCATTAAGTGAAGAGCCACCTCTTACAAAAAACAAACAAACAACAAAAAAACCCAAACAAAACGTTTACTGCTTTAAAAATTTTTTTTTAGAGCACTTCCCTATTTTGAAAATTTATATTTTATATATTCTAAATTTATAATTATAACATGACATGGACAGAATTGAATGTATTAGCCTTACTGGTGTCAGCCTGGTAAGTATCTTGGGAGAGGTAGGGCTCATAAAAGTTGTGCTTTGGATAAGACTCCTGGTTTGCAGAAATGTGGAACCTCACTTCTGGGTCCAAGGAGCTGCCCCAGGTTACACCAATGCAACTGCAGATTTATTATTTTTGGTCTTTGAGCATTGAAGTTTCACTTTAAGACAATATCAGGAGGCAGGGTATATGGCATAATTAGCACATCTTGTAGCTCCCTGCTCACTCATCAGTCAGCACTTCTGGAAACCAATGAGCCTAAGACAAACAAAATCTGAGTCAACCAAAAACTCCTGACTCAGGCTTTGTGCCAGCTGCTCTCACTGGATATCTTGGCCATAAGTCTCCCACAGAAGAAAAGCCAACATTGGCAATTTCTGTGCTCTGCTGTGGTTCAGCTTACACCCCAGAAACAGCCAATGTGGACCAGGATTCGTTAGATAAGCCACAGGATTCACTAAATAAATACACTCTTTATATACATAAGGTCTTCTGTTCTTAACAGGACACTTGGCTGGTCCTGACAGGCAAACACCTGAATGGAGATCTATGAAAAAAAAATGTGCTACATAGCATCACCCTTTGTGAAATATACATGGGCAGAACTGGAGGAAGGAGAAAGAATTTAAATATTTCATATTTCTGCTGAGAAATTTTACTTCAGGAACCAAAGACTCACTAAGAAAACCAGTGAAGAGTACATCTTGATATCTGATCAGTAACTTGGGACTTGGAAACAAATGAGCCTCAGTTGCTTGGGAGCCCTCAAGGAAAGACATTCTGTACATTACCAGCTTCAGGTGCCTTCAAATAAACTAATAAATAAGATACAATACTCAAACCACATAAAAATATATATAGAAAAACTGAGACCTTATTTTGAGTATAGGGCATCCTTAGAGAGAGAGAAAACTAAGATTTACTTGAATAAACCCACAATTCTTCCTATAAATGGCCAAAGAGTATAATACTGATAATTCCTGTTGCTCTCTAAGACACACACAAAAAAGTTACCATATTAACTTTTGGTATTAAAAGGAATTAAGAAATAAATCCATTTGAGATATCCTTTTATTTTGTTTATATATTTCAAGTCTTTATGATAGATTCAGATTGTATTTTCAATGCCTCCCTTTATAGCCATGAAGAAGAGAAATCCACAGTGAAAAAAGCCAAAAAAACAGAAAGCTGAAAGCCAAGATTCCCATCTTATCACATCCCTTGGGATCTAAGGGATTTGTTAAGAAACAAATATTGTGAACCTTGCAATAAACTTCTGAGGGTTGGCAACACCAAGGGCAACATCTTCCTCAAATACTTGTGAACATCCTCAGCTAGAGAAAAAACACTGACTTGCAGTTGCATGCTTTAGGTCCCAGAAAACAATCTTGTGAAAAAAAAAAAAAATAAATAAAATAATAGCAGTGAATGTTCTATTCCCTGCTTCATAGAAAGAGCTGGATAAATCTTTAAGATTTATGAAAACCCCAGTGCTGACACCCCTCACTTTACTATTGCAATCCCACATGCAGATATCACATTTATCCTATATGAAGAAACTGTATGCCAGTAGCCAAAATATAATCTGCCAAATGTGCTGACTTTAAAAATTAATAACACAATTTACAATGATCACCTGTAGTAGCAAGCTGACTGCTTTTTGTACATCCCATCAGAAGCAGTGAAAGCACAAAACCAATGTAAAAAGGACAGAGTCTTCACAGAGTCAAAGACACATTCTACATGAGAGAGAGCTATAGTCTGCAAGTATTTACAGCTATGAACAACCAAATTCATACTCTGGACAGTCCTGCCTATGCCCAGTGGCCAACTCTTACATACCAAGCACTTGCAGTATCAGACTATTTACACATTCCTGAAACATCTTATTCATCAACAGTATTTGCACCCTTTCCTCCCAGTTACTCATACCATGGGAGTTTCCAACCCTTTCCTTTCTGCTGTTTAAGAAATTAAGATCTCAAAACACCAACATCTTGAATAACAAGCCAAAAAAAAAAAAAAAATTAAAAAAAAAAAAAAAAAATCTGCTACAGCTATTCATTTTCCATATGCCTCTGCCCTTTGCTTTGTTTAGGCTTGCTCCAGAGAGCACTGTGATCAAGAGAAAGACCTGTGGGTTTGCCCTGTTCTAAAATTTCTGAGAGCCATTAAATATTACTTGACATGCAGCATGCCGTTTTGTAAGACAATTTCCTATGGTCAGACTTCAGTTTCTTTCTGATTCTCACATTCTCAGGACAACGGCTCCTTTGTTCAAACTTCCATGTTTATGGGAATGTTACCTTATCTTTGGTTTAGCCTTTAATATTGAACAGACTCAGAAAAGAATCATCCTCTTGTTTGAGATTTAAAGATTTATGTCTGCTTACATTTTTAAGATACATAAACATACAAACATACTTACAAAGACTAAGCAAATTTACTCTTATTAGAGCTTTATCTCAATGATGATATTTAACACTGGTTGTAGTTTAGTTCCCTTATCTCTCCCATGAAATAGTTGAGGTTTTTTTTCAAAATCTATTATGAGAATAAAATGACAGCATCCTAGGGAAAACAAGCTTTCCCCAGCCTGTCTGCAAGGGAGCAGTGAGGTTGGAGCACCAAGGTTTAAGCAGCAGGAAATGAGCAGTGGGCAGCCAACCATTTCAGTGAGGTGGAGGACTTAAATAGCCACTAAGCCACCCGTAGTTGACAGACCCTCATTTCCACAACCACACTCTCTTATTTAGGGAAGAGATGCAAACATGTAAGAGTGGAGCAGTGCAGAAGAAAAAAGCATCACCATTTATCTAAACTCCAATCTTCTCCCCAACCTCCTTATGTTCCCCACCCAAGAGATTCTCCAGTAGGCCATTCTCTCTCCTATCTCTAAGATCAGCGTGTTCAAGACCCATTCAGTTTTGACAGAGAAAAAACCAATCCACCTTGAAAACAAAGCCTTTTGAATCTTCAGTCACTTTTGAAGCCTTTGTACTTTTTAATCCCTGCTCTGCTAATTTTGTCTCCCATTCCATCCCTCCCCTTCAGTGGAAATTTTCTCCTCTTTACAAGTCTGGCTCTGCAGAAAATTGATTTCCCCTAGGAGAGAATAAGCCTGCTGTTCTATGCATGGTCCTTAATGACCATCCTGTTAACCTCAGAAGACAGACACTATGGTACCCCACCCCACCCCCATCTCCTTAGCACAGAAAGCTCACAGGGGGAAAATCAGAACAACCCCAGAACTTAACTGCAACCAAGAGTTCATCATCTCCAGAAAATAGCATACAAAATTTCCAAATGAGCTATTATGAGAGTAAATTAATTCTTGCTGGTTTCTGTCACTCTCCCACTTTTTAGATCTCCCCCAGATAATGGCCATCATGTAGTCCCCTCTCTCCCAGAGCAACAAGGGAATGAACTCTAAATCAGATGTGACTTGAGCTCAGGTTGATTTTACTTGGACATCAGTATCAGGGCAGAATGCATTTCAGCACAGCTTGCAACACCTTCCTAAAGATGTGAGAAAAAAAAAATCTATGTGCTGCACATTTTGCTGTTTTAGCTGCCTAACAAGCAATGTACCTGTTGGTTTCACCATCTCTGAGAGATGTGCAATCTCATCTTTGATTGTAGTGAAGTCCCATCCTTAGAGTGACAGACAATTCTCCCCTTAGTTCTTGGTGGCAGTGATGCCAACAGGTTAAAAAATCAATTGTACTCACAAAACAGCTTAAGCCTTCTCTATAAATATCTTGTGGAGAGACCATAAATTGGGTCCCTGCCTCCTTCCTGACATGGTGTCCTTGCAAGAACTTCCCGTTGTCCCTGCAGGTACAGGGAAATACAATGAAGGACTGGAAGCCACAAGGAAAAAGATGGGGTAGTCAACATCTTCAATTTACAATTAAGGATTTATGTGATGAAGGTAATCTTGATTACTGAGTTGCATTACTAGTTTCAGCAGGATCAAAAATGAGAAAGAATACCCTAAGATGGGTAGAGAGCTATTTTTTTGTTTAGCAGAACTCAGTTCAGTTCCAGTGATTTTATCTCAAATAAATAGGAAAAGTGTCTATAGAACAAAAGATAAGTTAAAAACAAACAAAAAACTTTTTAGCAAATGCTGAACAGGAAAAAAAACAACCCTAAAAATTAGCTATGAAATTGAGAGAGGGGCTTAGCTACTGAACTGCAACTTGGTCTGAAAAAAGTCACCACAAACTAATGCCTGATGCAGCACTTCAGAAACGCTGGGGCAAGTAAAATGCTCAAACCAAGAAATTTATATTTACAGCTCACATTGTCAAGCTATGCTCCGGATATTGTGCCAGGATTTCTTTATATAATTCTCACTAATGCTGGCTGATGTTAGCTAAGGAAATCCTCTACAGACAAACAGAACAATCTCCCCCTCTGTAGGTTCCATAAAATCACACATTCTATGGAAATTTCCAAGTACCTCAGCACAATATGGGTGAGTTAAGGATAAAGTTTCAAGCCTGAACTCCATAATTTCCTGTCTTTTGCTAGTCTACACAGCTCTTTAATGTTATGTTAATATAATTTGTGATTGAATTACCCGCCGCTCTTGATGCCAGCATTAGTGGATTTCTATGTAATAGGAGAGCATGCTTTACTGTACATACTGTTACTAAATACCATTAAGCAGACCAGCTGCAGACCTCCTGATAGCAGGACTGGAGGGCTACCTTGTTAGGAGGTGATGAGCACTTTACTGCTGGCACATAGCCTGTATCCTGTGAGCCCTCAGCATGTCGAACTCGCCTCGATGTCCCCACCAGACAGCTTGCTGCAGCAGGTCCCCTGGCTGAAAAAAAGTGCCCAGCCCCAGGAATCTGCTGAGAGTGCTGAGATCTCTCTCACAGGCTCAAGATCCCAAGTCCTGTACAGTGCTGCCGTGACTTGGCAGTCTGAAAAGATAGAGATGTATTCACTTGGCGACATTTTCACTCCAGGTGCAGCAGAGGGCTGCTAAATTCTCCACTGAGACAGTGTCTCTCACACTGGTGACAGCTACTAACTAGTAGCACAGGCCCTTAAAAATCCATCACAGAAGTCTTTGCAGAGAAATTAAAATGCCACGTGTACATGAGTTGTAACAATTCTAGGGCAGTCTCCAAAGGGAAACGTAACACAAGCTTCCACATCAACACATTTGCATGGCTAACCAGCACCTACCTAAGCAAATGATGAACCTGACTACTGTGCAGAAATATTCCTCTTTGAAGGAGGACTGTATTAGGGAAGAAAGTGAGGAGGGGAGAAGAAAGGGGGGAAGGGAGCAGCCAGAATGGAAAAAAGAATGAGGCAGGACAAGGAACTTAAGTCTGTTCCACATAGTTGGCTCACTGATCACTAAACTGTACTGAGAGATAACATTTTCCAAGGAGTTGAAATGTACGCTAGTAACTCTTCTTCCACTCTGACCGACCTCTTCCTCACAGAAAAATGCCACTCATGCTTGCTGGCAGAGCTAGACTTACCCAGCACCAGTGGGAGATTCAGCTGCTAGCACTCACCTAACAGCAGCCCCGTGTCCCCAACATACAATGGGAACAGCATGGCAGAGACACAGCAGGGACAAGTAAGGTGGTCTTGTGATTAAGAGGAATTCTTGTTTCTTTGCATCTAAAATTTAGTAAGGACCAAGAAACAAACACAAGAACCTAATAAGGACTAACAACTGCAAATCCATTCTACAACAAAACCAGGTTTTCCTCAGTAGTTGCTGAAAATAGAGATAAAAGAACTAGAAGTCCTAAAAGTGCTGATAGTATTTAATAGTTGTGCCACCAAAGCCTGTCTCTGACATCCATAAGACCACTCATGCCTTCAGTCCAATTCTTATGTTAGGCAATGAGGGAAAACCATAGCATGAATGTACTGCCCTGGCTTTGATTTAAACCCTGCTGATGATGTGGTCATATACCATTTCATTCCATTATAGCCACGGGTTTTCCTTTCCATCTTAAAAGAACTGCTTTGTGGTCATTTTATTCTGACAGTCAAGTAACCACCCTAAGTATGAATCCAGCTTCTTTATCTGGTTGTTTCTACATGTGTTATAGGAATTTATTTGCTAAGCAGCTCATAAGTCACTTATTAAACTTGATATCAAAATAGTTGTGCTAAACTATTGTGGAGTAATTAAAAACTTTGCAGCCATATTCCATTTAATTTAAGAACTTGAATTGATGTTGATTTAAGTAAAGCAGAAAGTACGAGAAATATTAAAGAGGAGAGAAATTAAGTCCTACAAACCTGAGTTAGGTACGGCCTAGATGCAAATTCCTTACATTTTAAAATAAAGCTTCAAAGGTGCTACAGTTTTCTCATTCTATGGGCTTCTGTTACTCAAAGCTGAGGATGGACAGTCACTTATTTAGAATTAAAAGTAATCGAAACCTCAGAGGTGGAGAGAGAAACTTCTACTTCTGACATAGTGCCAGAACCAGTATATTGTGATCTCCACAGAGAGTATGTTGCACCTCCTTCTGCTACTGCTGGGACACCATGGCAGCTTTTGAATAGTGTTTCTCCAGCTGTGTTAGACTAGAGATGTTCCAGTGATACATTTCATTTACTTAAGGACATGTATACACACAGATATGGCTATATAACTATGTGTAATTTTAAAAATCTCCATAAATGTGAAAGGGGAGTAATTTCTAATACCATATACTTAGTTCTAAAAAAAATTTAAATGACCGCCGTTGTTCTTGACAAAATCATCCAAATGCTGAAGAAAACTGTCTTGTATCAGAGACTTAAACAGCTCCATTTTGATTATTAAAGAAAAAAAGCCTTAAAAGTTACCCAATTATAGTGTGCACATAGATCTGGGAGGAGGAGAGAAGGACAAGGAGAGCATCTGACAGTTTCTTAATCTGATTACACCAAGAAACAATAGGTAAAAATCACCACCAGAAAATTGATTTGAAAATGAGTCACAAATTCTGACTAAGAACTGCAGTTAACAGCCAACAGTGATATGAAAGCAAACAGCAAACCTATCTTCAGATCCAGAGTGGGGGCTTTTCTTGAACATATTCTTCAAATAAAAATAAATTGCTGTATTTGGTAAAGAAGAAAATGAGGGAAATTTAAGGACACAAATTGACCAGAAAATAATAGCAGAGCCTATGCTGGTCTTTTCTGGATCTTAAATTCTATGAATCTGTGAATTGTTTTATCCCTTTTAATTACTAGTTCCCTACTATAAAGAAGCTAAAAAGTTAATGTTCTTCTTGAATCAGTGAATTACAAAAAATAATTGAAGTTTCATAATTGGATTATAAACCCAGGAGTATATAGAAATGCTGAACTGGGAATCTGAAGTAAGGAAAGCATGCCTGGTTTCTTTTTTTTTTTTTTTTGTATGTGATCACCAGGCAGTAATAGCCATAAATGCTGCACTTATTACCTGTATTACACTGAAAGAATAACATGGATGTGATCCTGCAATAACTGCTATTTGAACAGACTGCTGTGCTTCCATGAAGCTTATATGTGGCTGGGTGTCTATTTGCAGAGAGTTCATTTCAGAACAGGACCTACATTTTCACATTGCTGTTACCTTCATGATTTTATTTGGGGTTGTCCCCAGACCTGCAGCTAAGTACTTTCTAAGAGAAACAAAATCCAATGCTCTCCACTTCCCCTAGAGCTCATGATGTGGGACACAGAAAATACATGCCTGAAGAAAGAGGAAACCTTTTGAGATCTCTGTCAGATCAATGACTTTTAAATATTAGGCTAAAAACATTCCATCTTTCCTGTCTCTGTTTTTTAACAAGGCAGGCATGACATCTCTGATGTAGCTGCAGAAATTCTGAGAAATTCCTTCTCTATCAAACATCTTTTTAAAAAAAATCAAGACTTTTCACTTTTAAACGCGAATCTAGCAGCAACATTTGTCACACAAATAATTCCAGGAAGTTACCAAATACTTGGAATGAAGGACATTGCATTCTGCATAGCACAGAGCTCTTGTCGATGCTTGTTTGGAACAGTATGGGAAAATCTAGCAGCTGAACACAATGACATTTTTGTTTTCATGCTGATAATATTCAATAGCTTTGCCATCAAAGTTGGCTTGCCACTTCCCCTTCTATAGAAATTGCAGGCATGCTCTAAGGTTCTTGCCATTAGCTGGAAGCAGAGCCCAGGTTATTCCTGTTAGGGGGGAGGGAGGGAGGTAGTGGTGGTGGTTATTAAGCAGAGATGGTATTGTTTCCTTCCAGCAAAGCTTTAGGACAATGTATTTCTCAAATGGATCAGAACTTTATCTGCGTCATACCTGCTAGAGAAAGGTTACAGAAACCTTTCTGCTACACAAATGTCAGAACATGAACAGCATGTCTCCATCCTCTCCCAAAAGTCAGTGGCTCCTATGGAGTATAAACCACATCCCAATCACAGAACTTCCTACTTCCCTTGTTCACTCTCTGTGCATGCAATGCAGCCAGCAGTTCTGCTCTCCCACTGCCCTCATCAATTCTCAAATGACAACAGCTCAGAAAGACCCACTGAAGTTGACATCACAGAATTTAGGAGCACGAGCACAAAAAATGCAGATAGATCGAAAAGAAGTGGATAGGCTTCAAAACAGAAGAAGCAAACGTAACCAGAACTTTCATTGGCACTAGGCTCATTTAGAAAACCCACTTAAAGCACAGCAGTGAAGGAAACTTTGTCAACCCTTCAGCCCATCAACTGGCTTCCTTGCTGAAAAGAAGAAACTGAGCATTAGAGTCTTACAGAAGGCCTTGAAGGGCAGGAAAATTCAGGCTTTCAAGAGTCCCATGGTCATGAAGACCCTTCCACAGAGCAATACCCACATTACAAAAATCAGCCATTTCTCTGACAGACATGCACGGTGCAGAGCCTGTCTGTCCTTTGGACAGTCTTTGGCTCTGAGCATTTTCAGACTCTTAAATGCTTACATCAATATGGGGATGATAGTCTCACGGATGGATGGTGATGCCATGGTTGACTGGATGCACAGAAAATACGCAGGAGAAGAGGAGAAAGAAAACAAGGAAAGACTGGAAATGCACACAGAACAGGTCAGAAGCAGCTTATCAACTGTGTTTGCCCTCTTTTTATCTCAGCACCCTTCTGCACAGTAAGCAAAACAAGTGGCTGATATGGTCATGCCCTTCACACCACTACACAACAAACTAAGTATTTCTGTGATGAACCCTCTGTTTTGTTGTGTTGGGGGTTTGTTGTTTGGTTTGGTTTGGTTTTCCCAAAGGACTTTAATTAAAATTCATCAGAAAAAAAATGTTTTCAGCAGCAGTGCCTGAGAACACTGTCTCCTCCCCTATCTTCTATTAAATCAGGTTCATTCAACATGAAAGGAGACGAGAAGGTCTCACTGACACTCTGTCACACTCGAGTGAAAAGACGGGCACATTCAAAACAGAGAAGAATGCAGGTGTTCATTTATTACTTTCCACTGATGATTTTTCTGCCTTTCTTCCTAACAATGGGAACGCTCACATCCCAGATGGAGCTCTCTGTAGCACTGTGGGCATTTGCTGACCTAGAGTTTTGTTTTCTCTGATGAAAGAGGCTAGGTAAGAAGAGGATCATTTCGTTGCCTACTGGGACAACATTAATGTTTGTTTTTAACAATAGAAGACATTTGGAAATTATTTTAATGGGGAATCAATATGCAAATAATTTTTTACTAGGTAAAGGAGAAAAACACCTGTGCATATCCATGCCCATTTTTCTGCAATGCTAAGACGTAAAATTTATATAACTGAGTGAAAAACTTTGAATCAACTTGTTTCAGAAACCAAGCTATCATTCATAGTAAATGCAAGTTATTGGTCTTGTACCATTTCTGATCCAGAGCAACTCTGCAACCTTTCTAACAGCATTATTAGGCACTAGCACTGTGAATGTCTTCAGTGCAAGAACTAACAAATCATGTCCACCCCACTAGATTCCTCTGCTTTTATGTCTACTTTACACATCCTTAACTTCGACATTTGCTTCATTATTTAAGTCATTTCGACTGAAAAGTATTAACTTGAAATTAATTTATTTTCACTTTCCCAACCTTCTCAAGTTCCTTGTACCATAGACTTTTCCTTAAAATTTTTAAGAAGAATACACATTTCTCCAAGCTAATCCGTCAGGGTGTTTTTCTCTGGCCTGAACATACACACTAAACACATGAGAAGAACAAACTCATGTGGTCCCTTCACTGCTTTGAATCAGCATATTTCATCCAGCAGGACATACCCTTGCTGTGCTTGGCCCAGCATTACACCCTTCTTGGGACTTTGTTTTCCCATTTTTACTAGGAATAACAAAGAAAACTGGGGGGGGAGGGGAAGGGCTGGGAGGGGTTTTGCTATTCCCACAAAGAGTGATCTTTTCTGCAGATTTCAGAGCCATTCACAGTTATCATATTACAATGATACAACAAACCAAAATACCCACTAAAATTTAAGGAGGAACTACTCCATATGATGCCGCATGGTTCCTAATCCCACTAAATCTAATCCCACTGAAAAAGTGCTCTCACCTTCATGCCCTTTCAGTCTCCACTGTATAACAGTGCCAGCTGATATTAATTACAGGAGAGATTATATGGTTCTGTTTTAATGAATACTGAAGCCACAGTGCACCTTGCTTTACCAAACACAAGGTAACAGAATGCAGTAAATTCCTTTACAATTCCAAAGATTATTTTTTAAAACCACTGCCACAAAACCAGGCTAACACTCTACTGCTATGGAAAATTCAGAAAGTTTGGGGTTTGTCTTCACCAGGGCCAGGTTAAGAATACCAGTGTAGATTGAGAACAACTTGGGTCTGACTTCATTGTAGAATAAAGCATTTACTCCAGAGATTCTTTTAGTCTTTTTGGTTTTGAGCTGATGATAGGAATTTTACTTTAGTTAACATTTATTTTATTTAAAGTTCATGGTAACTATTTTTAATTAACATTTCAAAGAAGGAAAAGAAAATAAAAGAAGGGAACTTACTCTCTCCACACCTTCATTTCATCAGTTCTCATATAATATGGACTTCAAAATAAAAAAAAATAAAAAAAAGGAAAATAAAAATAGACAGGAAGGTCAAACTCTTATTGCCTTAACAGACGGCAGAAGCAGCCATCATGAACTTGCTATGAAGCTCAGTCTAACTGAAAATGTTTTTCTTGTTGCAGCTAATAACCAGTGACCCTGTCCTGAAAGGCACCTTGAACCCATCTGAAACCTTGATGAACTCAGTAGTTTTCTGTGCGGGCAAAAGGAATGCACATGGTTAATTTTAAAAACAGCCTAGGAGTTAAGTAAGGTGTGCATTTTCAATTAATAACCTCAGTTTCATTATCCTTGGGGCTATCCCTTGAGTAGAATCCAAACAATGGCAGACTGAATATTTACTCAGATCTTCCATGGGATAAAACCAAGGACATTCAGAATGTAATGAGAGACTAAAATCTCACACTTGATGCCTTGTCACGGAGACAACCAGGATACCTTCAGAAAAAAAAGAAAAAAAATTTCAAACAAACAAACCACCCCCCAAACAAACCTGAAACTTTGAGTAATCAGCACAAAATATGGACCAAGAAACTATTTAGAGATAGAAACTAATGACAATCAGTATCTGGGAGATTCTCTCATATCTTATTTGATATAAAATATATTATATATATATACACACACACATATATATAAAAATATAGAGAGACTCTATTTATATATAAATAGTTTATACATTTTATATATTTTTACAGTTTATATATTTTTACAGTTGTTGTTTTAATTAAGTACCTTAATTTTACTCTAGACAACAAGGAAGTCAAAACTGGAAGGATGATGAGACAATTAATGCAAATCAGAACAAAGCAAATGGAAACAGATTACTTCAAGTTCACTATATATGCAAGCGGAAAGGATTAATTAAAAAAAAAAAAACAACCAACCAACCAAACAAACCAACCCCACAAAAGCAAACAAAGCAAAGAAAAACCGAACAAATAAGTGTAAACTATCAGACGCCAGAAGTTTGAAGTAGCTTTCTTTCACACTACAGAATGGGCATGAAAAATTCATGACTTAATCAAGATGGACAGGGATTATCTTTTGAATACATGTCAATGTCTTAATTATGCAATGAAAAAGGTATTTTTGAGTCAAATGTCTGGGGGCTTAAGCCAAGGTTTTTTTTCAAAATTACAAAATATTTCTTCCTCTCCCCCAATATCTCTTTTCCCAAATTCACCTTCTTTTCTCCAAAAGTTATTTTACATTTTTAAAACATTTTGGGCCTAAGTCTTCTTCCATGCAAACATGTAAGAGAAGACAGAAAGATCATAACCTTGAGAAAAAGACAGCGAGTTTTTGAAATGAAAAATATTTCAAAGTAATAAAGCTTAAATGTTTAATTTGTGAGGGAGATTTCCTTCCATCTATCTCCACTAGGATGCAGTCAGCAAGAATGGGATGTGTCTGCTATACTAACAGAAAAGTAAGCCATATGTGTATGTTTTTAAGATAATTTTTTTATTTCTATGTATATAATACCCTGCATGAAAATTTGACTGACAGATTATTAATATTTCAAATACAATAATTTAATTTTGCATGTACAATGACAAACCATTCACATTTTGTTCTGTCTGCAATCTCTACTTTTACATCTTGAGGTTGAATATCTTTCCCTTTGATGAAAAACATATTTTGACTCTGAAGATACACAAATACTGGTGTGAATTACTGCACCAGGAGAGACTGAAAACTTCAGATAAATAAATGCTAAAGATTTGATATTTACTAATACTTTCATGTATTATTTAGAATTCAGAATTTTAAACTAATAAGTTCTGGTGATCAGTATAATCACAGATGTATTAAAGCCTGTTTTTTTAAAAGCCTCAAGGAAGGTTAAAAGAAGCCGAGGTCCATGTTTGTAAATTCCTTTACTCAGTGGTTATGAAAATCCAGAAGAAGTTACATACATAAAAGGAAAACAGATTCTTGCTTGCTAAACAATCCTGTTCACTCTTTTTTGATGTAACCTATGACACAGTTATTGTATAAAGTCCCAACAGATTCAGGGCAACCTAAGAGCTGCCTGCTGCAAAAGAGAATTTGATGCAACTTTTTGGACACGTGTTAAACCAAATACTGAGGATCAGAACCACACAAAAAGAAAATCTCTCAGTAGTGATTTTTTTTATTATTATTTACTCAGCTACTGCACCCCCTATGATGACTTGTTTTCCTTTAGCTATATGAACAGTTTGACAGATTACTGTGACAAGGTTACTCTTAAATTGAGAAAAGGTTTGATAGTGTCAGAACATTTGTCAGAAACATCTGACATCACGTGTAATGGACTTTGCACTCCCAACTCCAATGGTCCTCCACTCTGCTCTTTCCTGTTTAGTGTGCAACACACACCACCCAAAACCACACAGAAATACAGAAAAGCAGGCACAAGTCACCAAAAGAAAGCCCAATACTTTATCAAACAATTCTGATTAAAGGGTTTCTCTTCCATAACCTAACTGGCAAAATGCAATTAAATTAAAAATGTGAGAAATGTTTAGAGGGTGGCCTCCTTGCTGGAATAAACCTAGAAATGGAATAGGCTATGATAAAGGTACATAAGAATTTCCAGCATTTCCTGCATTTCTGAGAGCAACATATTGGGGTTTTAGAGCATTATTCCTCCGACCTGCCAAATGTCAGACATTACTAGTGATAGTTGTACTGCTGTCAGCCTTATCACATGCCAGAGCAGAGGAAATGGGTTCAGAAAGGCTCATTTTAGGCAGTGGCAGCTAGCCTAGAAGAACCAGTGTCCTGAGCATACTCTAGCTTTGCTAAATACCTTCCTAAATGCAGCCCTCCAAAGATCCTGTACTGCAAAATAATAATATGGTGTATAGGCTGGAATTTTGAGACTCAGGTTTTCACCTCACATCTTATAGAAAATTATGCTGATACAGGAATGCAGGAAGCCTAAGAGCTAGCATCTGCTGTTTTATGAATAACTGTCCACATGAAGTCTTTAATGCATGTTGAGGCCCCAGACATATAAGCTAAGAGAGAGCTCTACACAAGACAACTTTTCCTGATGAGACAAATGTACATCTTGCTCATACACACTGCATTTGGGAAGGCAGGGAAGGGGGGGGAAGGGGGGGGAAGAGTGAGGGGATTTGGACTTTTATACTCTCCTACTACATAACCATCTGCAAAGGTAAAGAAAATGACTTGCAATGCACTACTTTAAAAAAAACCTACACGCTGCCCTGAGAAATGCATGTTATTTTCAGATGTTTGTTTGCCTGTAACACTTCTTCCTTTTGATTTGATAAATCCTCTCAACAGTTGGGAAAAATTGAGATAGAACAACTGTTTTCCCCTCACTTCCATTCAGACAAAGGGTAGAAAATCAGCAAAATGAATGTCAGCACTTTTTTTTTAAAGAGCATCTGTTCACACAGGAACTCCGTGATAGCAAAACAAAGCCCCTCTAATCATGGACAAGATTAAGTTTAGTGGAGTGCATTAAAAATTTTGTCATAGTGCCGAAAGGAAGCTCTCAGATACCTGACATGCACACTGACAAGGGGGAGGGACACACTCTCTGAACTTCATGATTCTGGTAGTGCAGCTCATACCACTACTGCAGCATTAAGTACCAAAGCTGAGAGGCTCCTCTAGGAATAGTCTGTACATTCCTGAGCAGCTGTGAAAGCATTTGTCTGAACTTGGAAAGGGTGAGACTTCCAGATGATGTATAGCAAAATAGCTTTTCGAACGTCAGCCGACTACAGTCAATTTATACCTACTGAGGCTCTGGCCCTTGTACTGGGATTATCTGTGACTGTCACAAGTGGGAAGTGTCAATGAATGTAGTTTGCACAGATGTCAGACAGGTACACTCACAATTCAGCTTCTATGAAATATGAAAAATCACCAGCAAGCCATACTCCTGTGAGCAGGAAGCCAGTTCTACCTGCAGCAGCTTTAACTGGAGAAAGTCACAGGGAAGAATGTCAAACTCACATAATATTGTTCATAAGTTCAGATACCACTTCAGTGAGACTGCTAGTTCCAGTCCCAGCCAGCCACATTCACATAAAGCATACCAAGGGGAAGTTTTCTGTCATTTTCAGTCAAAATCAGGGAAGGCTGAATGACATAAAATTGTAACATCCCCCTAATTTTTATTCCTTTTGCAAGCTTCAAAACAACAGCCACTGGGATTCATGTCGGTAGAACAGACCCAGACTGTTCCTTACTTGATCAAATTTCATTTCTTGATCCCTATTTGAAAGGCTGATTTGTGACGAAAAATATCAGAGGAGCTGCTGTCTTTTGGAACAGATTATTTAATGGCAAAAGCACTCAAGTTCTGCATCATAACAAGGGTAGATTTTGACTTTTCAAATCTCTTCATGTTCTTATTTCAACACAAAAATATGTGTTATCCTAAATTCCACCCAGCCCATCTCTGGCTGGAATTTCAAACTGGATTATTCCCCTTCTATACATCATCAACAATAATCAAGACTTTGGAAATCCAATCAGGTTCTCATTTCTACTTATATGAACCACTACAGTCGAGTGAGGAGGGGTAACAAATAGGGTGCACCATTTTAGGAAACATTTCTTTTGATGATGCATGAGGACCAAAGAGCTCTTTTCTACCACCTCTCCAGTTTCAACAGGAACAAGGCACAATACAACTGGTATTTATCAGCACAATCTGCTGACATGATTCTCAAGGAAAACAGAGAAGTAAAAGGTGCTACTTTCTACACCATCATTTTTCAGCGAAACTGGAGTTAATCAGATGTTAATTAGATGGCTACAAGGCCAACTTCAGTGGGTTTCACAGTTCTCAATCTTTTAGCCCAGCAATGTGTGACACACCAACAGATATGATAAATGAGGGAGGTGGGAACACCCGTGTTTTGT
Organism: Heliangelus exortis; assembly: GCF_036169615.1. Taxonomy (NCBI): domain Eukaryota; kingdom Metazoa; phylum Chordata; class Aves; order Apodiformes; family Trochilidae; genus Heliangelus; species Heliangelus exortis. Next base: position 32,231,147 of record NC_092423.1, read on the forward strand.
CATGATTCGCAGATCATTGTAACTAAAAAAACATGCAAATTTTCTTGCCATGCAAATTCTTCTTTTGATGTAAGAAAGAAACAAAATTAAACAAAAGTCAATGTGAAGATCCTCACCCCTCTAACCCCCAGAACACACTGCCAGGTTTTAAACAGGCATTTTTTAGCTGTTCAAACCAAAGGAATAAGGGTTAACTTTCAAGTGCAAGAGGCTTCTGAGGTCTTTTTTGTGGACATACATGAGTGTAAACTGAAAGGCCAGCCTTGACATTTCCCTAAGTGAGGACACGGGGTATTTTAAGCACACTTACGGCTGGCACAGCTTGATAAGGTCCTGGTCAGTGGTGCCGGGTGGAAGGCCTCGAATGTACAGGTTGGTTTTACTCAACTGCTCTCCACTGCTGTTGTTGCTGCTGTTGTTGCTGCTGTTTGTGCTGGGGCTGGGAGGAGCCATGGGGTGGGGAGCTGGTGCATAGGACTGCTGGAAAACAAAACAAAACAAAAAAACTGTTAACTGGAAAACAGAAGCACTCTGCACCCATGTGCTTTACCCAGGAAACTCCAGAGCCATGCACTGAAGACATTCCAGTCCTGCCCCCCCTGCCTGCTACCACAGCACGAGCACCCACCCCAAGCCAGCAATGCCTTTCAGAGCACAAGATGTGGCTGAGATTTTGGGTTTAGCCACGGCTATGAAGAGCATTCTTTTACATTATTTTTTAAAGCTGGACTTAAAATAGCTAGACTATGAGCCTATTTTATCTTGATCACAAAATAAAGCTCTGAAATGACAGACACCCTGGAGTAACTGGTACTAAAGAAAGAAGTAAAACACAATCTGCTTTAAGAATACTCTGAGACACAAGTAAGAATATCTAGCCAAAGGTACAGAAGCTGTTGCCAGAAGCTTAGTTAGTCTTTTCTAAACACGAGGTTCATCCAATACATGTACAGTCAGGTGGCAGAGAGTTGGCTAACTTGAGAGGGTGGGGGGGAAAATCCAAAGCAGTCTGAAAAGACTGTCATTCCAGACAACTTTCATAGTAAAGAAACCGGGTTTGGAAAACATAATCAGACTGGAACCTCCCTCTCTCAAAACCTTACCCACTTCAGAACAACCACAAACCATGCACAACAACTGAGAAATATTACTTTAAAAGGGAGGCATCCTCATAGGGAAAACAACACTATTCCCAAACTCCCTGGAAAACACATGGTATGAAAGTAGATGTACACACATGCTGTAAAAAATTACCTAAGCACCTCCAGTCTCAGGTATCAGGGAATTTAGGGTACTGCAACCATCCCTGGCTCTCTGACCGTCAGTGTATTTACAGCACAAAGTGCTTGCCAGAATAGAAGAGTGCTCAGAAGGAAGAGGGAGACCATCTTCTGTCACTGTTGTGACCTGTGCAGAAAAGCTGAGATCTAAAGGAGAAGTTGGGGATGCAGGGGGATACCATGAGCTGAAGCTCCAGATGGGCAGCCTGGGGAACTAGAGTCAGTGCTCTGGAAATGTAACCACCTATTGAGAGGAAGGAAATCCTGCTTCAGAAGCTGATCAGCTTATGCTGCTAGCAGCACATGTAGTTGCAGCAAGCAGGTAAATGTTGGGCCAATGCAAAGTTAACCATGATGGACTAACAAAAGCAAAAGACACACAAATTTCAGTACTGTAGCAATGACACATCACTGTCTTCTAATACACTTGTTCTGTATTTAGAACCCAGCAGATAAAATATTTAGTCTGTGAGTAATTGTGATTACACTAATCAACTGGCCCTTTTATTTCAGTGGCCATATTGTAGTGCTTGTAAATTATACTAAAGTCTTCATAGATATTTTTTAATTAGTAGCACTAAACTCTTTGAAACAAGTCCCTTTGCTTAGAAGAAAGAAAATAACGAAAGCATCACTGGTAGATGAAGCTCAGAGGCTTTGACGAAATACCTAAAGCACAAGGCTTACAGCAGCGATGCCTTTCTGCTGCCTTCTCCTTCCTTCTTCCCAGTTTCTGACATTTAAGCCAGGATAATGGGAAAACACCATCAAGTGACAAGACATCAGAGTTCCTCTGATATCTAGCCAGGTTGCAATGTGACTCAAGTAGAACACATTAAAAGGAAAAATCAGCATAATAGACAATGCAGCCACCATGCTAGAAAGTAGTAACATTTGCTCTCATCTACAGTCAAAGACAAAGGGCAATGAGCTTACTCTGGTATCTGTGCAGATATTTTTGCTGACAACCAAAAGCACTTAATGCACATGGATCATATTTCTCTGCACACACATTTTATCACTGGGTAATCCCCACCCGAGCTTCAATGTCATTCCCAGAAACAGAGAGCTGAAGCAGCAGCCCCAAGTACCAGCACATGGAAACCACCTCAGCTGAGCCCCCAGTGCTTTGGGCATGTCCTGGAAATCAGCTCCACACCACAGCCATGGCATGGCTGGGTAAAACTGCAGACAATGCTAACTTCCAACAAATACACAGACCTACTCATATTAAAACATCCTGGCTGAAAGCATATTTAAACCTCTGGGCACTCCAAGGCCATGGTAGTGATAGATGTAACATCTAGTACATGTTTGGCTTCAGTATACCAAGAACTCAGGAAATATGCTGTGGTAATCTTGCACATTTTGAGCATTGGTAATGTAAATTTAAAGAAAGAAAAAAATTAAGAAAAGGTACAGGTAAGATTCTTACTGCTTTACCCACACCTCCAAGTTTACCATACGTGGCATGCAAATGATGTAAGGCAAGGACAGAATTTTTTGTAAGCCAATATTTTGTAAGCCAAGTGTTATGTACTTTAATTTATTAATTATAAATGTCTTAGCAGGGGATAATGAGTAAATGGCCTATTCTCACACCAACCTAATAAGCACAGAAAAAAAAAAAAGTGGAAATATACCTTTGAAATACAAAGAACAATCTTCATTCTATTATAAGATCTTTATCATCACACAGGAAAGCACTGGGGGCCTAATTCTAATTTAAGCTTATGACATTTTATCCCTCTCAGCTAGCTGAAAGTAAGGGACCTAGAAGTAAACATGGATTACATTTATACTGATTTTAAGGCCACAGCTTCAAAAAAAAGTAAGTCCTCTGTGTACCCAGAGTGTTTGACCATGGGATAGGTAGTCTCTCAAGCAAGAGCTACACAGAGAATAGGCACACATAGATGCCCAGGTTCACAGCAACATCCACAGAGATGCTTTAAGGGTGGGTAGAGAGACAGCAGTACTCCACTTTAGAGGATGCTGATCTCAGACCAGCAAGCACTTGTACACTTCAAACCCTCTTCACTAATAAAACTCAGCCACTGTAGCCCCCAGTAATTTCCACGCATATCCAATACCTCAGAATACCATACACAGAAAGACTGCAAAATTGCCTCTCCTGGGGCTGATGACATCTTCTGGCCAGTTGCCAGACTAGAAGCTTCAGGTCAGAAGAAAGCTTTGAATTCTTATTTCCTGAGCTGATGAGTGTATGACTGATGGCAGAAGTATGCATTTTGCCTCCAAATGAGCAAAGGGTCTGGTTCGTTAATGTCCACATAATAACTGGAGTGAAAGAAATGAATGGCAACCTGAGGATGAGCCCAGATACAGACCACTTGCTATAGGATCCCAGATGATGCTGAAGGGAGGCATTACCAGGGCCTTCATCTGATACCCTCTGTGGCTGTGGGCAAAGCACTTAACTCCTATGCCATGAGAGCCACGAGGACCACCACTGGCTTGAAATACCCTGATACCAGCTGCAGAAATCTGGGAACAACGTTTTCCCAACACAGCCAAGGAAAAAAAACTATTGGATAAAATCTACATATTTTATCTCAAGAGGGAAGTGGAATTCAGAGCTGGCTTTGCTGTTAATTTTTCAAATAACCAATGCAACCAACTCATTTTTCACTTCTCATGCTTCATTATTCTATGGAGAGTGTGGGGGGAATGAACTGGCTTGTAGATCACACCAAGCAGCTTATTAATTTAGCATGGCTGGCTAATAGGATTTGTTTTCATCTTTGAAAAATGAATGAAATTTCTCCTTTTTCATTATTTAAAAATGAGAAATTAATGTGCTTAATTCTTATCCAGTCTCAGGAACACACCCTTGTACTTAAACCCTACTGTTGAGCTCTTTGAAACAAATTGTCCCATGCAAGTGGGCACAGCTAAGCATGAATAATGAGATATCTTGGTCTTTCTTACTCAATAACCCAGAAATGCTGAACCAGAAGCCTCTTGGTTACTAAATGAATAACACCCCTCCTTCCAACATCCAGCATCCTTACACAAGAATGGTATTTATCTTTCCATGGCAACACTGTAATCTCACGTAGTTTTTCACTTGTTGTAAGTTTAGACTAAAGCATTTTTCTTCCGAAGCAAAACACTACTTAGAAAGACAATTTTCAAATATTTTTCACATACAATTCTTTTTGGATGGGAATCACATGCCCCAGGTGCCAAGTCGTAGAGTCTGCTTTATTAGCAGCAGCTGGCTCCTTGGCAGGCTTCTGAGGCAGTCGGGCTTGTGGTTTTGGAGTGGTCTCAGAGCTGAGGATGCAGCTGGACAGCTATGTTAATGGACTAGCCAATTTGTTTGTATTCACCTTTGGCTATCCCAGATTTGTACTCTTTTATCTACTTGAAAGTAAGGTCTTGGAAAAATTCCCCATTAACACTGATACGTTGACTTTTTCCTATCATAGCACATATTTTATATTAAAAAAGATGAATACAACACACAGTACTGCATTAAAACATGCATTATCTAGGCAATTGTGAACATATACTATCTGTTTCACTCTGAACAGAGTGTTTTCCAGCTGCTAGATTCATCTCACTTAAAACCCAATTGCTACACAATTCCCTTAGCTCCTTATTGAATGGATAAAATAAGTCAAAGTAAATACAAATAAATTGTGCAAATATCAGTTTACAGCTCACACTGGCAAAACACTGCTCTCTTTACACCCTACTGTAACAAAGGAGTAATTTTTGAGAGTTGGAGGGTTCTTACTGGCAATTATAGTAATGATGAAAGGATGCCACCAACTTATCAGCTTGTTGATGGGATTGTGGAGCTGACTAAGTAGCTGCTCCTCAGTAGCAAATCTCATACAAGTAAAAGACAACCATCACAGCTGAAGAGAAAAAAGAGAGGTAAGGCAAATACAATGAAAAGAATTAGATAAAAGCAACAGCAACTCTTCTGCCTTTGGCTGGCTTCCTCAAGGAGGAGCAGCACCATAGCCAGGTGGAACAGAAAAGCGAATTGACCTGTGAAACTGCAACACAGAAACCCAGAAACCTCGTGTATTTTAAAGGGGCTGCAGTCAAGGGGGTTGGTCCTCATTTCCTTCCTGAGTAGGGCATTCACTGGTGTTGCAGAATCCAGACATGATAATTGCCAATGAAGGCCTGGAAGACAGAACTCCTCTTGGACACTTCCTTACATAGTCAGATATTTTTCCAAATATCTAACAGAAAACAAGCAGATGTGTAGTGCACATATTTTCTAGCCTCTCCACACAGTGACATATCTTTCTGTACTGCTTCTGCAGAAGCAGCAACCCACCACTTGGCAACATTTTCTGTTCATAAAGGAAGGGCATGTGAAAATATAAGAACTCAGAAGACGCAGACAGACAATAAGCTTCAAAATCTGCTCCATCACTGTCCTTTCAACTGAGAAAACCAGAACACACCTCAAGAGGATTTTGATTTCACTGAATCTCTTCCAAGGACCTTAAAAGTGATTTGCTGGATACAAGAAGATTGGTGAGTCAGAGCTGCTGGGTTACACTCTCTGTACTGCCACTGCACCTCTGTGCTACCCTAAGCAAGTCATTTGGATTCCTTATGTCTCAGTTTACCAATCTGTAATCTTCCTTGCCTCTTCAAGGCTTGTATAATGCTCTGTGATTACTGGATGAAAGATGCTTTTGAGGATTGCAATATTATTTAAAGATGGGGGAAATATTAAGATTTAACTTAACAACAGAAGTTATTCCTCATTCTTTTGCAGATAAAAATGATTTCTGCATATAATGACTTGCTATCCTGTATCTAAACTGAATAAATGAAGTAATTTTAAAGCTAAATTAGATGTCAATCCAATTAGTTTTCTCATTAAAAATATTTTTATTTTATTTAAAAACTGTGTTATTCAATCACAGTGCTATCTTGCTCATGCTTCTTATAGACACTGAACTTTTTTTTTCATTCTATTCAAAATATCTTTAATCCATAGAAAAAGGCATCATTGTGTTTTGCTTAGCCTCTCTTTTCACACAACGAAAAAAATCACTTGTGAAAAATGACAATTACAAAAGAAAAAAAATATCTAGTCCTCCAACAGGCACAGTAGTCATTCAACAGTCAGATTAAAATTGGGATTTGATGGGTCAATAAGATACTCTGAGATCTTTGTTTCACACACAAAGACGTGGAAATTAGTAGGCTAAATACTCCTGGGGCTTACAATTCCCTTGAACCTGGCACAAAGCACAAGAGCTCCATAAAGCATAAGCTCAGGAACACTTTGGCTCAAATATTCTCTGATGTAATATATATCTCTTCCAAATCATGACTACCCATTTTTTAGCATTTCATAAGCACCTACAGGAATACAATACATAGGAAGCAAAACATCCATCAGAAGATGAAGAAGTCCTTTATTGGACCACACCTGCAAAGCAGGTCTCATATTATAGTTTTTTGCATTACAACCAATCAAACAAACAAAAAAAAAAATCCAAAACCAAGAACAATTCACTCTTCCTAGTGATCTTTAAGAATATGGAGAGTTTAGCAATCATTAGGCAGTGAGACATACACTGCAAGCCTGAAACTCTTCTCACTGATCAAAGTATCTTCTATTTCCACTAAGACACATTGAAATAGGACAATCCATATATCACTCCATATATCCATATATCACTTCCCACCATTACCAGGGGGAAATTTCAAAAACAGACTGGTCAGGTGGAAAGTGTTTTGTTTTGAAGTATGATGAAGTCTAAATAATGAAGTCAATTTGAGCACATATCATTAGGAGAGACTGATGGTCACCATGCCTGAGGATAAACACATCAAGAAAAAACAATCCAAGAAAAGGGCACAGCATGTTAGTGAAGAGCTTTGTTTGCAGATTGTGAATCCTCTGGCCTTCACTGCCCCCTGGGTTTTGGTCACTAAATAGATATAAGTATCTGAGCCACAGACTTCAGCACTTTACCCTCTCCTGCCTACGTGTTGCTATGCTGAAGATAAAACTACTCATCCCTCATAACTCATTTTCTGTTTATCCATGGACAGCCTATTGCTCTGGGCTAAACCGTGGTAGTTGGATTTAGGGCTTCTTCCTCTCAGACAGGAGGGTACAATTTAGTCCTTAGCACTAAAAAGCCAAAGACTAGGATTAAGAGCTGTGTCACCAAATAAATATTTTCCAGAGCAGAAAATAACCTTCACAGCCTTGTCTCCTCCTGTTTATTTCATGGCAGGAGGCTCCCATGACAGACCATTCCTGTGGCATTATTTATTTCTCAGCAAGGGAGAAGAATTCTTTCTATAGATCAAGTATTTTGGCACTTTTGCAAACTCGCAAACAATAACCTGTATTATTTGACATAAATTAGTGTTATTGCTTCATTATCAAATCCATTCATATTTCATTGATGTCCTGAGACTAAATGTGAAAATAATCTAGATCTTAAGAATACTAAATCTGGGCAATCTGGATGATAAAACATTTTAAAATGCCCCAATAAGAATATTTCAGAGCACAGATCAAAATATGACAGCAGTTACTGCTTGTCATTCAAGAACTTTGTGGTAAAGAAATGGGGGGAAAATAATAAATTTAATCATTATTTATTATGTTTACATTCTTTGGGTTACAAAAATGAGTTGTCAGTCCATTTGAAGGTTAAAATTAAAAATGCAGATTGAAAGGCGTTAAACTCAACTTTCAAAATATTTGTGAAAACAAACACATTTTTTAGTTCTGAGAAATGAAATTTCCTCTCTGGGTATTTGTTTACATGTGGAAGAGTAAAAGCATCTTGGAAATTAGATGTTGGAGGCACATGTTTCATTGCATTGCTTTTCTGCACAGTCCACACATACCACAGTATCAACACTCCTGCAAGAACCTGAGTATTAATAAAAGCCCACTACATAAAACTGAACGTAATGCACAGAAAAAAAACCCAAAACATAATTATAATCTCTTTCCTCTGCACTTGAGAATTTGGTGAGCAGAGATCAGAAGCAGATGTGTTTCCATTTTGCAGAATGGAAGTCCAACCAAAAATATTTTTCAAATTCCAACCGAAGGTTCCTCAGTTTGTCTTTTTTTTTTTAATGGAAGAATGAACTGGGAAATCTGCCATTGTTGACACAAGCACTATTGGGATGGAAAAACTAAGGGTGGCAGAACTCCCCAGGAATGGTCCCATCATCTCTTCATGTTACCACAACAACCTTTTTAGATGTGTACAGGGAACTTCATCCCCTTCCACCCAGTGCTATATAAATATGAGCTGAGCTGTGCTTCCCCTCCTGTGGCCAAAGGAATCTACAGAACACAGGGTTCAGGAAAGGTCTGTCCCAAAGATAACAGCGTGACACCATCAGGACAGAATTTTGGGCATTCCACAATAGCCAGAGTTCATGTTTCCTTTGGGGCTCCTTGGGCTCCAGCAAGGCATTGCTCCCAGGCCAGGGGCCAGAGGATGCCCACAGAACATATGAGGCATCACGAACCTCACCACATTTTGGCTTCAAGTGCAAACTTCTCTAACAAGTTCATTACAGCAAATTCCCTCTAAAAAATGGCCCATATGAGTCATTAGTTGATACCTAATTCCTGGCCTAGGAAAGAACCAATCTCACAAGACTGATGTCCAATGCCATTTAAAGAACAGCTAGAAAGCCCTTTCACAGTAAACCAATGCAGCTGAGACAAGGATCTGATGGTAGTGGATGGGATTTAGGTGACAGTCTATGGGATTAGCTGGCCAAGATGGTGCTGGGCACCTTGTATCAGCCCTGAATCCCACACCACAAAAGGTTGAGGGAGGCAGGGAAGCCAGGGTGGCCATGCATGGGGCTCACTGCAGGCAGCATGCTGTGGGAGACAGCTGGGTTTGAAACCCATGCTAGGAACCTTCAGTGAATCTGGATATGCATAACACTGCCCTACTGGTTAAATACAAAAAAGATCCATCATTCCGTGACTAAGTTCTTACATTATAACACAGTATTATGCAGCAAACCCTTTCCCTTCTAATTCCCACTTCTTTCTTCAATGTTTCCGCCATCTCTAGGTTTTTGCACTTCTCAAAGAAAAAAAAAATCTCCCTTCTCACACAAAAATAAATTTACTATATTGCAAGTTCTCAGTATCTTCCTATTTCTTTAACAACAAATTGTGATTCTGTTTTTGTCCCAAGTTTTAAAAGTCATTTGACCCTGTGCTCAGAAATGTTGACAGAACTAAAATATCCATAGAAAACTCAATTGCAGTTTAATAAAAGTAACCTACTTTTTTTTTTTCCTTAGGATCTACTTAGAACAGCTCATAAACAGTGTAGAAATGTTCTTACATCATAGCAGCTTCCTTTTCTTAGTTCTCTAAAACCATCATTATTTTCTACTAAACACTGTGAGATGATGAGCCAAGTACCTTGCCAAAATAGACGGATTCACCTGAAGACATTTCTTTTAAACCATTTTGGGCCTTGTGCCATGCACTTGTGCATAACAATATGAAGAACATGAACTTGTATGCACAGAGCTCCAAGCTGAAGAGCCTTGCAAAGTGGGGACTCAGCTGCCTCATTACACAGCTACCTAAAATCCAAGAGAACACTAATTGGGATAATGAGGTAGCCCAATCGCAAGCAATAGGAATTCAGAGTAATAGGACACGTGTTAAAAATTCCTGAAACAAATTTAAAAGTTTTTTTTAAAAAAACCACAAACCAAACAACCAAACAAAAAACCCCCAACCTACTGTAACACATTCATCTGCATTTTATTCAAATTATATATTTCTTGATAAACAAGAGCTTAAATTTCCTTCTGCACTGCAAAATTGCTGCCAGTCTCTTCTGTTAGCTTTCTGGCTTTTTGACCTTTTAATATTCTTCATTCACGCATGATTTATTAAGTCTGCAATTTTTGCTCTGGAAAGAATATGTATTTGAAGTCATTTCAAATGTTAAATCAGGATAAGTAAAATAAGAAATAAAGTCTCCTTAATATGTTTCCTTTATAAATGTTGTACCAAGCTTTAGAACAGAAGGTTGAAGAATGTTAGCATGTAACAATAAGGTTTATATTTCAAATCAGATACATACAAATATTCCAAAAGTCTTAATACTATTTAATATCACTGTCACAGACTCATATGCACAAAAATGTTGAGCACAAGAAAGGAATTCAAGCTTAAAATGAAAAATAATTTACATTAAAAAAGAATGGGGATGAGTGTAATACTTCTAACAAAACAATAATGAGATTGTAATAGTAACACACCCTGTTACCAGCTGGAGCAAAAACTGGTTAGGAGTACCAGGGCAATAAGGCTGTCTAGGAGCATGCTGGCAGCAAAATGCCAAGAATGCCAGCAAAAAGACCAAGGAATACATTTGCCAACTGCTGAACAGAGATGGAGACTAATGAAACAATCCATGGAAGAAATGGAGGTATTCTGTACTTGCTTTGCCTCAATTTCAAGCGGCAGGGTCTGCTGCCAGGCCTCTCGTGTCACTCTGCCTGGTAGTAGGGCCTGGGGTAGAGGTGCTGCCCCAGAAGGGGAACATTAAGTTAGAAACTACTCCAGGAAGCCAGTTACAAGTTACTCAACAAGAACTGCAAGGCAGATGGCTGATGTCACTGAGAGGCTGCTATGTCTTGTCCTTGAATGGCTGTGGCAACTGAAGGCATGAGGACACTCTTGATGACGGGGGAAAAAAGCCATAGCCTTCTTTCAGTCCAGCTGAGGAAGGCATCCGCTGGAGTGATGACAAGGAGCGTAAAAAGTTGTCTAGAAAGTTGGGCTTGAAGCAAAATTATCTAAATGGCCGCAAGGCACAAGCAGAAGGTTGATACTGTGGCTGGCTAAGTGGTACCATCACCAACAAGATGGACAATATGAGAGACTACACCCTTCCTGAGAGTGCAGATAACAAAGCTGGGGAGAGTGGCTGACTGACTGGAGACAAAGGCCACCACAAAATATTAGTATCAGTATGTCCAATGCAATAAGAAAGAGCTACTCATCACAAGCTCCTTCACCTCAAGCATTATGTATGTTAAAATCCTCCAAGTTTACTTACAGAACAAATGTCTACTAAGTGATTTCTGCAGCTGCAAATATATCCTATAATCAAATTCAACGGCACACAAAGGATTTACTAAAACTGAGATGTCTGAACTTTATTCCTTTGCAATGCTTTGACCTCAGGTTTAGTTCATTTGCTAAAGTCATTATTAAACAACAGTGTTCCACACAGATTTTAGCAGCAGTAGTATTTACATTAATGTAATATCCTTGGGTTAAAGGAATTAGAAATGCTGAAAATCCTATTCCTCAGCTTCTTTGAAGCTGACTACAGCTGACTAAGCTGACTACACTATCTACAGTGTAGTCTAAGGAAACAGTGTCTAAGAAAAAACAGTCTGGTTTCAAGTCATTCTTGTTCTGAACTGTTTCAAATGAAATAAACTGGCAGGTCTTTAAAGATCTCTGAGACTCAAAGTTACACAACTAATGGCACTGCCAGCCTTTATCAGATAATCTGGTTCAAATTCAAACCTGGTAAGATTATAAATTAAAGGCACACATAATTGTAACAAAAACATTTTTACCTGCTTTTTTCCCCTCTTCTTAAAATTGGGGAAGGCAACCTGAGTCCCCCCATCTTGTCACAACTTTACATGGGCAGTGTTCTCAGAGAATCCAGACTCAGATATGTCCCACATGACAGATCTGAAGTGGTAACTTCAACTTGAAGTTTCTCTTTTTTTGTAGTTTGGCCAAATAAAAACTGAAAAACAACTTCTTCAGTGATCTTAAATCTAGAAAAGTATACTGAAAGTTATCAGCAGATAGACTGCAGGTCTCTGAGGTGTGCCTGAGGACAGCTTCAGGACTCAATCCTACTTACAACATAAGGAACAATATTTATCACTACATACCTCTGCAAAGGACCCAAATTCAGACCACACAGGCTCATGATGTCCAACATTTCCCAACTTCTGAATCTTTTACTGCATAACCTAACTTCCTTTAATGTAATTAACAGAGGCTGAGATCAGAAGCTGACAGTTACTTTTAGGTAAGAAACACCACATTTGGAAAAACAAAAGGCCAGCTAGAAGAAAGCTCTATATCTGGCAGTTGCTAATAGCAGGTGTTTTGGGAAATGGCATACAAAATGCAAATGGAAAGCAATTATTCCCAAAACACTTTTAACTTTGAGACTTCTCAACCAGAAGCTGCCTATGGACCACCAATTTAACATGTCCCATTTTTTTTTAAACCCCTCACCCATTCCTGTTTTGCAAGGAAGATTTTGCAGTGATTTGGTTTTTTCCAACTTCTACCATTCAGAACATCTTATGTGAACTTCTGTTACACTGTATCTGATGTCTTAAATGGATAATCCTCAAAAACATGAGGAGGTGGCAGCCACCCAGTCAGGGGGATTGCTATCACATCTTTTTGCAAGTAAATAGAAACATTGTTGACATGGTGATGCATGTGCCAAAATACAGTCAGATTATTAGAAGCTCTACTTGGTTTTAGCACATTTTGAAAAACAAACATGTAAAGTATTTCTTCTTAGGGAATTCCTCTTAAAAGGAGTATGAGGAAAAGGGAATCCTAAATGAAAAATATATACTCTCTTAACTCTACTGGTGTTAAATATCTGTGTTATCCTCATATGCCTAGTTTTTTTTTTTTTTTCCAATGGCTTACCACTACATTTCTTTTCTTGAACCCCCGGGTTATGCAGTACCTTCAGAGCAAAAAGTCTTTCCATGAAGGAAATAACCTGTTACCCTGCTATTATATATTTTACTGAGGTCCATTTATCATTACAATTCCCTCATCCTACCATCCCCAACAGAAAAAAACTGCTGCAGAGAAGAAAATACATACAGCAATATGGTTCCCCTGGTAGAGACCCTGTCATACCTTTTGCTGCCATACAAAGCTGGGCTCTCCCTGCCCCCGTCCCTGGCTCCCAACACCCAAGACCTCACCCCACTGACAACACATCTGGAAAAGCCTCTGTAGCAACAGACCTCTGACAATCCATTGGTCTGGCAAGAATGACCACAATGGAAAAGTTCCTTTGTGGGCTGTATACTGGGGGTTTCTGAGCCACAAGTGGCCTCCTGGCATCCTCCCCTGTTTCTCCTCTTCCCCCCTTCTTTTAGCAGCAACTGCATAAAGATGCCTCAGAGCATGTGGATGGACAAGAGTTGTTTGGTCTCTGATGGTAAAATAGGCAAGTACAGGTGAGGGTGAATATGAAGAGGAATTCCTGTAATTAGTAACATAGCTCTGAAGAGCATAGCGATGGCTATGAACGTAAACGTACACATTAATTGCATCTCTTGACCTCCATATCGTACACTTATTCAGCAAAGAAACAATTTTTTCTTTTTTTCTCTAATGTTTTTTCACAGCCTTCGGCAGTTCTTCTGCAGAAAGCTAACAAGCACATAAACAAAAGGCAGGAGAAAAAGGCTTTGGAATATTCCCCATCTTAATGTCATCGAGTCCACTATACACGCAGTCCAGGCTATACACGCAGTATAGCCTGGTTCTCCTTAAAGCACTACCCTCCAGAGGTGTTAACTGCCAGATTTCTGCAGTGACAGTCTGCAAGGCTAAAATTAGCAAGCAACACCTTCCCTTGCACCTCATCACATGATAGGAAACAAACATAAATAGGGAAATACAATATGTTTCTAAAGGTGGAGTCTGAATACTTATCTCCATAACAGTTTAGAATTAAAGGACACTTATACAAGCAGCTTCTCATAATTTGTAATTTGTTACTAGCATTATAATTTGCTTTCTGCATAGCTAATAAGATCACAACCTCTAAATATATTCCTTTACAATCAAATCTGGCCTGAATCACATAATTTCATGTCTATGCTACAGACAAAATGTTTTATTAGGTGCCACTATGTTGCCAGAGGTCTATTTATTCTAACACCCTTCCACATAGACAACTCAAACCTTTCTGTGGATCCATCTCATTGATAACCCATACTTTACATTTCACCTAGGAGTATCACAAACTCTTTCAAAGGCCATATAACTCCTGATTGCAGGCTGGATGGCAGGACTTAAAAGATAAAACCTTGGGTCACATTTCTCTTCCCTCCACACGCCTCCTAAACAGTGCCATGCAGTCCTTAACAGCCACGCAAAGCAGCCATGGCCCTTCTTTTTCAAAACCTTAGCAGAAGACACCCATAAAACCAGGTGTATTTAAGTCAATTTGCTAATTCAAACACAAGGAAGGGCAAAATTAAATCTGCTGAAATTGCATCACAGTCTGCATACAAAAAAGAAAGAGTAGTCGAGTTACCTATTCATTTAGGACCTTTATTTCTCCTGCTATGTGCAACAAGAATAGTCTTGGGCATATAAACAAAAACCCAGGCATATGTCCCAGAGCTGCATATTATGCCACAGCATACAACAAGGAGCATGTATAGCAAAGACGAACCCACTTACACAGTGCTCTGACAACCTGCTTCTAACCCTATCACCACCTTGCTGGGTCAGGTCTAGCTCAGCTCAACTATCTCATCTACTCTTTTTGCTGCAGCCTGTGGCTGAGGAAAAGGGTTAACTCCTCCCTGAAGAAAGGCTCCAGCTTAGCCACCAGCTTCCAAGTCAGTGCCCTGGATGTACCAAGGCAATTTCAGCAGTCCTCCTGAGGTAGGGAGAGTCAGAGATTTTTCTCCGAATCCCCGGGGATCTGACTGCTTCTATTTTAGCATCCCTAATTACAAACATGGCTATTTTTGGTCCTAAAATGTTCTGAGCTTTTTTTAAATAAGCCACCGCATTTTACTTGAATGCGCCCTGGCAGAAGGCAACTCCACAGGCTAGCAGCCTGCTTGGTAATACACTGAAATAGTGTTTATCAGCTACTCACTTGAATACAATACTATCTCTGACAGTCTAAAATTGACTCTTAAAGACTTTTTTTTTTTTCTTTCCTTTTTCTTTTTTTTTTTTTTTTTTTTTTTTCCTTTAAAAAAATAAAGACTTCTGGATTAGCAGTTCTCACTCCAACATCCCAAATTTGTCAACTGACCTTGAAGCTTAATAAGAACCATTTATGCCAACAAAGGGGAATTAAAAACAAACACACATAAAACCCCTTCCCCTGCCACAAAGGCTATAGAGCAAACAAGGCCATCACCATTTGATTCCTTTCAAGCCATTCATTGAACTACTGGCAACAAAAATTAGGCCCAGCTTCATTACAAACAGAACAATAAAGAAAAGGGAAATAGAAAATTAAGGAAGACATGCTCATAGACAATAGACGGGCTTAACTTTTTTTATTAATTTTTTTGTCAACAACCCAGGCACCAGGGTTTTCTTCACTGTGCTGAAAAGTTACTAACAAAAGTACTAACAAAATTATGTGGCTGTTTCTGATTAATTTCATGACTTTGAATTTCAAGCAGTTCAAGAAATATTTCACTATTTATCAGAGCATTTTTAAAATACATACAAATTCATTAATGAAATCAGGAGAGGCCAAACCCCTTTCATCTTCATAAGCAGTAACTGATCTTGCTCAAACAAACATCCAAAATTAGCTGACTTTCATTCCCTGTGATCCTATAATTCCTATTTACAGATTTTTAAAATGAGCTCAGATTCCTTGAAAAACAAAAGCAAAAAAAAAAAAACAAACACCTCCAAAACCCCACAAAACTGCACCACCAGTAAAAAACTCTTAACAGATCCTCCAAACTAATCCCATAATATCTGCCTTCCTCTGCCAAGGCCTTCAGTGTCCTAGCTGCATTTATCAGCTACAGCATGGCCTCAGTTAGGAGTTGCAAACAAAATCAGCTCTGACCCCAACCCCCACGCACCTTACGAGACAGACACCCCTCTCTTGAGGTTATGGGCACAAGGGTCCTGTCATGCTTTTGTTGTCACCAAGGAGGGACAATGCTAAAACACAAGGACCAACGCCCTTCCTCAAGGCAGTCAAGGTTGGTAACAAGGGGTGATCCTGTCCCTGATGCACAGAAGTGTCCCCTCAAGATGGAGATGCAGACCACCAGGATCTCAGGGCAGAATCAGTCAGCTGAAGCTCTCTGCCTTGCAGCAGCACCTGACCCTTTTTCACATCCATCACTTTGAGCTGGAGCCGAGACACTTAGAAATTAATATGGGCAGTGGGGTAGGCACTTTGTATCAATTAATAAATTTTACAATAAATAATACCAGTCCTGTGACAAGGCTGAAAAGCGGTTACCAAAATGCCTCTTAAATCAGTGTCAACTTGCCAGATTTTGAATTTAAAGAAGTTAAGGATATGAAAGGAGACCCTTTCTTCAGGGAAGGTAAAGTTGGCAGGATAGGAGGTCTCTTGACACCTGGTACTGATATTAACCCTTGTGAGCAAACGTGAGGTACAGGGATAATTACACTTTCTGAAGATGGTGAAATTGCTTATGGCACCGAGTTAATTTTCTTTATTTTCTAAGCTCCTTGTAGTGATCCACTGATGGCTGGTCTCCCTCTCTAAGCTGACAGTTTACCCAAGTAACTGACACTGCTGTTGTTATCAGTAAAATAGCTTCCATTCAAGCTGCCATTGTTTAACAGCCACGGTCTCAGTATATAGAAAGAAAAGCCTTTAAATCTCATTTCAAAGACATCTCTTGGCCTAGGAAATATTTAACAGCAGATGTAGCTATGCAACGCGAGGGTTAAGCTAGTTAGTGACTATTGCACTTAGCCAGTCTATGAAATGGCAAGAACATCTTTGCATTTATCAAGGGAACAGATTTAGTAAGGAACTGTACACAGCAAGAAATAAGTGAGAAATACAGGGAAAATTTGTATTATTGTGGCATCTGCTAGAGCTATTTTAAAGTGGTGTCCCCCTGTGCTGCTCCACTGATGGGCTTTTAAATTAAAATCCATTTCTCAGACATTCTTAAATAGGCCACAAAAACTTTGCAAATCTAAGAGTTTTCTTTCTGATACCATAATTTTCTCCATCCATTTAAAAAACTGTTACAGCTTACGCTTTGCACCAGCCTTTGTGCTCTAGACCTGCTGTGAGAAATGCTCTGCACTTCCCTGTGCCAAAGATACTCCCTGTGGCATGTCTTAGGAAGAGTTTGCACTATGCACTCCTCTAACTGTAGTATTAAAAGCAAAATTTTTGTAAGAACAAAGCAGGTTTCTTATTTCCAGCTGCTCTGTGTATCCAGCATCCAATATTCTTAAATGCATATGCAAACCCTGGTTCATCTTTTGGTTTGCCTCTGGACAGGTACCTCTTGCACAAACACTTGTGTGCCTTGTACATGTATGTCTATACTTTTGTATACCTTGACTTTTTTTTAAAAGTCACATGAAACAGAGTCTACTTCTCTTCAAAGCAACCTGTTCAACTCAAAGTTTTATTATGATTTGTCTCCCATTACGATGTAGCAGTCTGACCAGACAAACAGAGAAATGCATATTAAAAAAATGGCTTCCAACAATATTGCAAGCCCCTTGACAAACCTGACCTGTTCACTATAAAAATCAAAGTGGTGTGAAAATACACTCAACTGTGAGAGCAAAGGTTGTGTAAATCTAGCCATGACAAACTTATAGGAAAACAATCTCTTACCATATTTTTTTTCAGTTGAATCTACATGCTACAACAAGGTCTATATTATCTCAAGAGAAAAATAAACAAACAAATAAATAAATACATCTTGAGACCATAAGACTGAAGACTAAAATGGCACGTCTGAAATTGAAACTCTTATGCCAATCTAAAAGCCTCCTTATTGTGTGATGGGTTTTGGAACACCAAAAGCAGAATATATCATGATTTGAGTAAGTTGCATTTTGCAATAGACAGGACAGCTGTTGAACTGCTGATTTCTATTTCTGGAAAGATAAAGTTTATTCTGATCCTGGCTCTAACAAATCATTAACTCTTAATGATATCATTCTCCACCCAGTAGTATCAAAAGGGCTTTTCTTCTTCCACAACACGATGTTACAGAGGAATCCCACCCTCTTAGCTACATAAGCATTCCTGTGAAAACCAAATTGTTTTTTGGTGAAAAAAAATATTTATATCTGTATCATCAAAATTATCATTGGCTTAGGTAGGGAAAAAATTACTTACACACTGATGAATTAAAGTGTCAAACTAGAGAAGAGAGCACCTGCTATGGAGGCAGCTATAATCATCTCAGGCATCTGAACACCACTGGCCATTGAAGTTATAGCAGCGAATTTGCCAGATCTTGTGTGTGCAGGTCTCTTACTTCAGGAAAGAATCAAGAGTTTGCAAGGCCTCTCAATACAGACCCCACACACTTTGAAAGTCTCTAGTTTTGATGGCATATGCCTAGTTTTCTTGTTCTAATTCAATGAAAATCTGAACTATTTTGCTGCCACTGTCTCATATTACAAAACACTGTAACATCACTAACTGTAGCACTCCCAGGCTAACAACCACTTCTATACCATCCCTCCTGGTGTGCTCTGCTAGTTAAGTGTTTTAATGGCAATCTCAGAGATTTCACAAAGAGAGCAAAAATCACTCAAATTACCACTCTGCAGCCTTACCTCCATGCAGCAGAAAAAGCAAGTAAGTGGCTTCCCTCAAAGGAGGGACAATAAGTGCTGTTGCCATCATGGGAACTTTTCCCCTGGGAATGCCAAGTGGAGGAGAGACTTGAACCTGCTCCCAAACCTGTGTGCAGGAGTTGTGCTCCTCTGACTCTGCAGGGGAAACTCTCAGCCTCAGGCCCCACATTGAAATCCTCTCAGTGAAAGCCTTTTATGGGTTCATTCTTTGGTATTTTGTTAGGTTATCACACAACTTTTGGTCCACTCACAGAGAACGTATCAAACACAGCTGATCCCCAGCAAGTCTTTTTAAAATACCCACCTCATGCCTGTCACCACCAGATCACACAGGAAAATTTGGAGAAGGACAATAAAGCTGTTCTTCTTTTAGGACAACAAATAGCTACTGTTCTTTTTTGGTGGTGGTGGTGGGTTTTTTGTTGTTGTTGTGGGGGTTTTTTTCCCCCCAAAAGTAATATGCACAATTGAGCATTTCTGGAAAAGCAACTTAAAAAAAAAAAAAAAAAAAAAAAAGGCAAAACATTTTTCCCTGTTAATTCTCAGTCTGTCTATGCTTTTCTGGGGAGATATCCGAGTCAAGGAACGATAAAAATACAAAGAAAATATGCAGCAAGAATACAGCAAGAAGAAAAGCGTACAACAGTTTCCTTTAATTTGGGAACACTACAGGCTAGAAGAAACTCAGCTGCCTGGGTATCTCAAGGACAGATTCCCACGTGAGACTCCAGCCCGCCTGTGTCACAGACACTGACAGATGGGTTTCCCCAGCCTTGAACAACCTAATGGAGCTTTTAGCCAATTTGCATACTGGCTGTCGTTGGGTAAAATAGGTATGTGTCAAGGACATTAAGCAGGCCAAGACAAAAGTGTAATAGCCTTGTATGCAATATCACTTCTTACAGCTTGGTATTTTTTTCTCCCCAGGAGTGGAAGAAAAAAAAAAAAAAAAAAAAAAAAAGAGAAAGAAAGAAGCAGCCTTGTAGTTTTGAAGCACCAAGTTTCTGCTCCTGGGAATGAACTGAAGCAACAAGGCAGATTTCTTGCAAAATGGAAGAACAAAAACACTGCCCAGATAATTGCTAGCTAGATTTTTTTTTTTTTTAAAGCAAAACACGGTTGGAGTCTCCCAATGCATGCCTACATTAGTGATCTACTTCAGTCCCAGTTCTACAAAGAGAAGAATGTGGAGGTGATTCCTGTGTCTGAATGGAGTCCAAAATAACAGCACTAGAGCCCCATGCAGGTAGAAGAGCCCAGCTGCTGCCACTCCATACAAGAGCCAAGCCTAAGGCTAAGCCTTCTCAGGCCTGAGTCCAGATTTTCTTTCATACCTCCTAGCACCTCACACATGGCTGCATCTTAACAAATTAGCAGGAAGAACAAAAAAATTCAAATTGGACTTGCAACAAAAATTTACAGCCTCATGTGAAATATAAGGTCAAGCCCTGAGGGCAGTTGAATTACCTGCTGAGTTGTTGCAGCTCTTACTCACTCCAGAGAAAAAAAAAAAAAACAAACCAAACCACATACCACATATTTGCCCAGCAATCACCACAACCTCCCTGGCTAGACTCTGCTCTCAGTCACGTTAGAATAACTCAGCTACCAGGCAATAAGGTGTGATTGAAAAGTGGGGCTAAACTGACACTTTACAGAAAACAACCCTTCCAAATCATTTGAAATTTGGTTGCTGTGCCTTCTTCTCCAGTGTTCCTTTCAGTTTGCCTGCAATGTACATCGCAGGGTCCTCCATTACCCTGTTGTTTAAACTAATTTTTTTAATATTTACAAGAGATAAGATTAAAAATTAAGCACGCAAACAGAGGCTTCCCTGAGGAAAGCGTCAGCTTTGGCAACCAAACTCTTCACACAGGACTATAAAACATACACTGGAAAGGGTCAATTAGTATCTTTGACAACAGCAAAAACCATGGCAAAAGGGCTCAGAACTTACATGAATGAATACACTCACATGTGATGCTACTGCACACAGGAGATCCTTGGCAAAAAAGGGTGTGCAGATGTGTCATCTGTTTATGACCCCCATGTTCATGTTGAGTAAACACCCATGTGATGACAGACAGTGGACCAAAAAGGTCTGTCCTGCTTTGGAGCACAGCTACCTGGCTGCTATTTCTGACTTTGTCACTAGTTTGCTGGGTGGTTTTGATCAAGTTGTGGCTAAGGGCTTCCCTTTATGAGAACAATAATTTGATTTTTAGGAGCTTTCGTGATCTTTGGATAGAAAAAGTTCCATAAACGGACATTATTATTGTCACTAATACTGTTCTACTGCATCCATGTTTATTCAACCACCAGACCCAAAAGTAGTACATGAAAGACCTACCTAAAAGCTATCTGAAACTCTAGTCCAAAGACAGAAGTCAACATTTTAAGTGTTAAAACACTGCAGGATTTTCAGATGAGGATCTTCTGTCATCATCGTATCTCAGGCCCAGTTCTGAAGTCTGTATAATTAAGGGAGGTGGAGAGGGATAAAGCCTAGAGGGCTTTTTTGCTTGGGTTATGTGTATACTCATATTTGTTTACGGTTACAAAAAAAGTTACGAGATTAAGTGTAAATTATTTCAGCCTTTGGCACCATTCAATTATACATGCTAATTTTAGCTGGAGTAGATTGTACTTGAAATAACAGGATTGTACGTGAGCAAAGCCTTCTATGGTGAAATACTGCTGATAAACCTTGCTTGCCCAGAGGAACCCTTTCTCCCAGATGATTTTAATCTGCTGGACTTTTATAGCGAAAAGAGGATTCACACTCAGTGTGACAAATAGGCAATTCAATCTAAAATTCCTCATTCAGTTCAGTTACATGGAAGTATACATGTATCTACTCGATAGCTAATGATTTTTTTAAAATACTCTTTTCACATGGCTTGATTTTAAGGCTTTATGTCAGAAATGTATCATCCACTCAGGGTTTAAGTCACCAAATTTCTGCTAATTGGTTAAAATTTTTTTGCTGCTTGTTCAAAGTGAGCTGAAGTAGCTTAAGGTTCCATTTTAGTGAGGTAGACAGCTCCTCAGAGAGTTTGAAAAGTTATGCAGAACATTTAAAAAAACAAAAAATAAACAAACAAAAACAACCCACAAACATTTTATTTTATTTTATATGTAGCAAAGTTATGCAGACCAACAGAATCAAATATCTAAAAATCTGAAACTTATGCAGAAATCTACCTTCTTAATGCAAACATCAGAATAACTCAGCAGTATTAGCATTATTTTAGAAAGTGACACTTTAAAAAGGGAAATTTCCTATTTCTTGTCTATCTGCCCTGGAACTAGAAAAATAAACAATAAAATCAGAACAAAAATATTTGGGGACAGACTGGTGTTTTTCAGTTTTGCTTCTGTTTTGGTATTTTCTTTTGTTTTTTCAGGGGTGAATTTTATTTGTTTGTTGACTCAGTTCCATTTACCTGATAAAACAGATGCCAAACAGATAATTTTTGAATAGCAAGGAGGCTGTAAAAGTGGGAAAATCATTAACAACACTTCCTTCTCTGAAGGAGGTTTAACATTTTTATATACACAGCAGCAGTCTAAAACACCAACCTCCTGTAGATCCTGGGTTCACACCTCAACACAGCAAGACAGGTTCAAGATTTACAGCTTAGTGACAAGTCTGCCAATTCATCACCACTAAACCATCTCAAGTCCTCTTTGGAAGTGGCACAGGTCAAAAGAGGAAACCACCAGCTGCTGAAGAGATCCCTTTCCAAATAAATTCATTCCACAAGTAGTCAGCCTGGCACTAGCACATGCACCCACACACAGACAGACTCTCTCCATCACTACCTGCACCTACAGCTGGGGCATACTAATCTTGACTTTTCCACTTACCTTCCTAAGTGCAATTTCTCAAAACTTGTACTGAACTGTAAGATGAGTTAACACAGTCAAGAACAGAAAAAAGCTCCAAGCTACATAGTTTTCCCTAAAGACAAAAGTGGCTTTCCTGTCTACTGTCTTACAGTATGTCTGGGCCCAAAAGTTGACACAAAATTTACTTCTATCAGTCTTGAAAGGAAACTATGAAATAAATTAAACAGCTTGTGGAAACATCCAAACAGGGCTTCCTGTGGCACTAATATGATGCTAGCAAAGTAAACCACAGCAATGTAATATAATTTGATCAAGAAATGCTAACCCACATCTATGAACCTATGGTATGTCTACCTGCATTAAATTTTATCAAATGCACTCAAAGTTCAGTTTAAGAGTGACTTATTTTACCTTAGTTTAAACCTATACCATAATTAATTTAAACCAAACTGCTATAAAGACAAGTGAATGTTGACTTAGGCTTATGCATACAGTCTTTTGCATCAGTTTAACTATATCAGTTGAAATCACATCATTAGTCAGAGTGGTGTCATTCTGCATATGCTTAGCCCTTGCAGTATCAGACACTTAAGTTCCATTGAAATGCAAAGTCAGTCCTGTGCTTAATTCCCTCAAATTCCATAGGAAATCCTAGCCTAAACTGTGAGCGGGAAGCAATCGTGCCAAAACCCCTCAGAGATGATCTGGGCTGCTCACATCTCTTTCAGAGCACTTGCTCCTTTCTTACAGCCCCCCATTTAACAAAATACTTAAACCATACACCAAAATTTTTTGAAGAAGAGCAGTAGGGTTACTTGTGTGTTTATGGATAAGTTATGCTTAAATTCTCTGCTGGAACCTCAAATTATTATTTTTGTATGCCTCTGCACTGGTTTTAATACTCCTGCTCCTCAGAATCTACCATCTAAAAGCATCATGACAAGCTGAGGATAGATGGGTTGGGGACCAGCCTGTCAGGGCAATCTTCCCATCTGGTGCCCACTGAGAAATACGATGGGGAGGGCAAAAGTGCTGCAGGGTTCATCTCCCTCAAACAAATTCACACCAGGAGCTACCAGAGACAAAGCAAAACCAACTGAGTAGCCTGACCAAAAAAGCACTTCTATTTTCTCCGCTCCATCACTGCAGTTACTCCAAGAAGGCTCTAAAAAAGGATCTGATGGCTGTTAGCCTAAAGCTTTGTATATCTCACTGATGTTATTTCAGAAACAGTTTTCAGAAGAGTGATTTAGTGAGATTCACTGTTTGCAAGCTGCATACTTGGTCTAAAGAACACTTAGAAAGACTTCTACAGCACCAATGTTCAGGCTGCAGCACTCTGTTTACCCTGCTTTCCAGACCACCCATCTTGCCTACTTCCTCACAGTATTGATTACTTCTTACTCTTCCAAAAAATCAGCTAATATGAATGTTCTGATTAAAAAAATCAAGGAAAAGAATAACGTTTTAAAAAGCCCAGCTTAAACTGAAAGAGTTCCCATCCTGTCATCCTCTATCTAGGAGAGCAACGAGGAGCACTGGGATATAAAAAGACAAGTTCTCTAACTGGCAGCTCTCCACCAGCCTTTACAATTAACAAGCTAGCTCATTGTCTGGGTTGTTATCTAAATTACAGTCTAGGCATTTTCTGCTAACATATTTTCTGACTTTTTAAACACTATGCTGTACAGTACCTAGGACAAAGGAGTCTTTCTCTAATTCTATTTAATTCTCTATTTTCCTGTTTTAAAAATTAACTACTGTAACCATAGCCTTAAGCAAAGAAAGGGAGAAGGGGGGACAGAAAAAAGAGAATGTACTTACAGCAAGGAGGGAAAAGAGCTCAAGTTCAGGTACTGGGTTAGGCAATAAACACTCACTACTTCTAAAAAGAATTGAAATTAAATTAGACAAGATTCAGATCCTTAGGTTTCATTAAAATTGAAGATTCACATGCTTCCATTTTTTGTCCAATCACTTTTGCTTTATCAGCACTCATCAGCATCATGGCAGCTGACAGAGGGAACAGGATCAGTCCTTCCTTATGAAGTTCCTGAATGTTGGAGTATATCTTCACTATTTCCATTTTTATTTTTTACATTTCTTATATGAAGCCCCATTAGGAAAAAAACATGAAAAAAAAGAGAGATCACATAGTAGGGAATCAAAGAAAATAACCACAACGTCATTACAATAACATATTACATCATATCTATTTTACGTATAGTAAATGAAGGATAAAATACGCAAAGTTTGGGAGAAGCATAGTGCTTATTTCACTGAAACACAGAAATACACCTTTGGATCAGTCCCCAACAGCAAGCACTTCTGCTTAGTTAATTTATTTGCTTTTATTTCTTGAAAACCTCAAGCCATACTTTGTATGTGTGAACGGGTATGCTTTTCAGCAGTTATTTTCTTTTATTTCAGATATTGGAATCACTTATAAAAAATTTTAAACACAAATATACAGACCCCAGAGTCACAGAATGGTTTGGAAGGGACCTTAAAAATCACCTAGTTTTAACCCCCTTGCATGGGCATGGACACCTCCCACTACACCAGGTTGCTCAGAACCCCGTCCAACCTGGCCTCGAATGTTTCCAGGGATGGGGAATCCACAACTTCCCACCACAACAGGGTAACCTGTTCTGCCTCACCACACTCACAGAAAATAATTTCTTCCTAATCTAAATTTACTCTTTTCTAGTTTGAAATATTTCTCCTTCGTCCGATTATCTCTACACACCACTGTAAAAAGTCCTTTCCCAGCTTTCCTGTAGGTTCCCTTGAGGTACTAGAAGGATGCTATTAAGGCCTCTTCTCCTGAACAACCCCAGCTTGTGCTGAAACAGCCCCAACTCTCTCATCCTGTCATCACAGGAGAGATGCTGTGACCATCTTCATGGCCCTCCTCTGGATTCACCCCAGGAGCTCACATGATACTCTTCCGGCCATGAGAAAAAGGGAATAGGTGCAAATAGCACCTGCTTCATCTGTTGTCTCTTTATTTTGCATTTGTGCAGTCACCAATGTTTCATTTCCAAGTTAAAAAACATTGCTTACTTCCATTCTTGAAACCAGACATGCATCAAAGCTTTTTTCACCACGTACGCTGTCAATAGTAGTACTCCTATTGAGGGAGGGGATTCTCTCCCTCTCCTCTGCTCTTATGTGACCCCACCTGGAACACTGTGTCCAGTTCTGGAGTCCCCAACATAAGAAGGACATAGAGCTCCTGGAATGTGTCCAGACGAGAGCCACAGAAATGATCAGAGTGCTGGAGCACCTCCCCTGTGAAGACAGGATGAGGAAGCTGGGGTTGTTCAGCCTGGAGAAGAGGAGGCTCAGAGGTAACCTTATAGTGCTTTTCCAGTATCTGAAGATGGCCTAAGGAAAGCTGGAGTAGGGCTTTTTAAACAGGTGTGTAGCAAGAGGATAAGGGGAAACGGTTTAAAATGTGAAGAGGGGAGATTTAGGTTAGACATTAGGAAAAAATTGTTCCCTGTGAGGGTGCTGAGATGCTGGAACAGATTGCCCTGGAAAGTTGTGGCTAATCTCTCCCTGGCAGGGTTCAAGTCCAGGTTCTTAGAGGCCTTGAGCAACCTGGTCTAGTGGATGGCATCCCTGCCTAGTTGGAACTAGATGATCTTTTAGGTCCTTTCCAGCCCAAACCATTTTATGATTATATGATTCTACCTCCATGACTGAAGGCAAACTGGAAACAAAGAGCTCGCCTTAACTTTTCATGGTGAATTTATAAGACAGCCCATCAATAAATCTATTCTTTAAAAATAACAGCAATAATTACAAACCACTGAACAACTGTAAACAAGATTCCCATGGTATCTTTTAAGTTTGGCTTTCAGCATAGAGTTTTTTTTACCAGTGCCCCTTGTCAAATCTGGTTGTCATTCTTTAAACTGGAGAGAAACAGAAGTAAAGCTTTCTTTGGCCTAGAAATATTATAGATATGGGAAGCTTCTCAAAATTTACTTCATCCTTTTACTTAATGGTTTTCCTGACACACTAAATCATTACACTATGGGCAAACATGTTAACTTCTGAAAACCTCATTTAGAAGATTCCTACCAGCTTGCTGGTGTTCGCCAAGGAACTTGTTTTCCCTTAAAACATAAATTTCTTTCAATTGTACAGCTTCATTCAGGTGATGCAATATACCACTAAAGAACAGTGATTTGGTTTTGCCAAGTTCTGTACATTTTGCTTAGGATTTATTGCTGAGCTGTGATAACAGTTTTCCCCCTAAAGATGCAGACACACTTAATTTAACAAGATTCTTTTAACATCAGCTTTTCCTTATGCAAAAGCTGTGGTTTCAGACTACATTTTGAGACATCAGTAATTTAAGGCATGAAGTTAAGTCAAAGCCTCTAACTACTGTAGGCATTCTGGGTTTTCTTATTATTTTAGAGAATTCTTTTAGTCTCACTTTTCCCAACCATCATTTCTTCCTAAGACCCATCACCATCCCCTTGGTTACAATTCCCCACATCCAGACAGCAGAGATGCCTCACAGCAAACCCTGAGTACCAGAAGCAGGGTGACACCACTGAGGTATAAATTGCAGCAACTTTTAGTCTGCTCCATCTGGCACCTGGAACCAAACCAGTCCTCTGATGGAAAGCTGTCATGATGTCAAGCTAATTCTGAGCCATCCTTTCAGCTTAACATCAGCAAAAGCACAGGTCCACTTCAGGAATCAATAACTTAAAAAGCCATTCACTCTGATTTGTAATCCAAACAAGGATGTGGGAGACAAAGAACTGAAGAACTGAGCCCAGACTAATTTCTTCGGATTTTATATTTCCAGCAATTTCCCTTAGCCATGCATTTAACAATTAGTCTAAAAAATATCTACATTTTAGAGGTTAAGCATATATAAGTTGCAAACAGAATGCAGCATATTCTAACACAGAGTTTTGAGCATGAAGCATTAATATTTATTCAAAGTGTAATGCTTTTATGAGAGAAAATAATAACAGTAATAACTCTTAGTTGAAACATTTTTAAAAGTTCATCTTCTCTGAGGAAAACAGTAAAATGCAGTGTGACAGATAAAAATCCAGCACATGCCATGTCCACACTCACATATAAAAATATATTTTCAATATTACAATTCAAAGACCAGCAATAAAAAAAAAAAAAAAAAACACCCTTTCATATCTTTAGGATGCCAAATAATCATTTAATCCATGTTTCAGTATTGACCTAAAAAGACATGACTTGCCTTGCCTTTGCTGAGAAGTTTTCATATACAAACAAACTGAGGATAACTCAGTTAGGAAGGAAGTTAAGGAAGTTAGTGGGATTGTCAGCTCCCTCACAAAAAAAAAAAAAACAAAAAACAAAAAACAAAAAACAAAAAAACCTGAAGAGCCAGCTAGATGCAGCTGGCTCAGAACTCAGGATAAAAAATTGAAGGTGACAGAAAGAGCATAATGGTTTTACTCTTCTGCAGCCATTATGGTATTGAGCAATGTATTGCAAAGAGCTATCACAGTAGAATGCTGCAAGACAACCTCCTTGCTGAATAAAGGTCATACAAGGACTCGACTGAATAATCTAAACTGTATGGCTAAGTCTGCATCTTGCAAGTTATTTTTTTATAACATCTTTCTACCACAAGTTTTGGGCTCTTCACACACTGACAGAAATGCCATGGTGGTGAATGCTATCTTCCAATTCCAAACATCACCAAAATCTAAATTATTTGTTTGATATCTACCAAAACCAACCAAACAAACCCAGACAGAAGCCCTCTATTCTGTCCCATTTATGTGCCACTGCCAAGTACTCAGCACCCATCACTACTCTGGGACCCAACAAGGTTTACTTGGTCTGAAGAGGCTTTTCAGTTTCCCCTCTCTTCCATTCTATTTCCATTATACTATGTCACAGCTTATATAGGAATATACCACATACATTATATAGATACAGACATGTAGATTTCTGCCTATGCAATGTATACAGAGTAGATATATATACGGTAGAGAACACACATCAGCAAAAGTGCTCTTCGTGTTAAAAACAGACTGAAATCTGTACTGCCTTCCATATTTTGTATTTTCAGAGAAGGAAAGCAAAGAAGAGGATGGAAGTTCTCCTTCTAGTTACTCAGACCACAGAGCCAATGTAATTCCACTGGCTTCATTATATTACTTTTCCCCGGAAACAGTAATACTCCAAAAAAATTAAATTAAATAATACTTTTTAAAAGATAAATAAATCAAGCAGTTCTTTAATTTCATTTCAATACTATCTCGCTCTTCCAACAGCCTCTCAGATGTGCAGGAAAGAGCTTAGTGATGTGCCTTTATTAAAGGGAAATGCTGAGGTGTATCTGTGTGTCGCTCCCATCCCCCAGAAGTTTGCTCAGCCACGGCTTACAGAACACACATCTGCCAGCGAAAAAGTCCTCACCCGTGCCTCCTTTTATCACAGAAGCTGCAACAAAAACAGCACTTAAAGGACATAATCATCTCTACTCACACTACCTCCCGAACTGCAAACACAGTTTCAAAACCGCATGCCACGGAGTTCAGGCGTGTTATCTAATCCTTTGGGAACTCTATCCCACTACAAACACGGGGAGCAGCAATGCCAGCCCTCTGCTTCCCCTCACTCCCTTTCCGCAAGCGCACACCACTCCCCCGCCGCCCGGCACGCAAACTCCGAGCGCAGCTTTCAGTGCCAAAACGACTGAGGACCCTCACCTGGGAAGCCCCCTCTGCCTCTCACCCTCCCTGAGAGTTAAAAGCAAGTGTATAATCTATACTGCTGTCTAGAGACCAAAGAGTTATATCCCCTCCTCCCTTCCCTGCACCCTTGAAGTACTACAGCTGGAAAAAATACTAAAAGGAGTGCTTTTTAAATACGGTATTTAAGGTTGCTTTCCTTGCTCTCACTGGTGGCCTGTTTTAAAGGAGCAGTTACCTGAGCGAGTGTTGCAAGGCTCTCCCAACACTTCCTCTGTTAGCACAGCAGTCAAAGAACCCGGGTGACTTTGCAGCTGCCTCACAGGGTAGAACTGCGACAGACCAAGCTTTTACAGCCAGACTTGTCATAACGAGGACACAGCCTTTCCTTCTTTCTCGTCCCTTTTTTTTTTTTTTTTTTTTTTTTTTTTTTTTTTAAATCTTCAATTACTTGGAACAAGGTAATAGGAGCTAACAGGCATTGTTACCCTTTTAATTTATCTTTTTTTTTTTTTTTTTTTTTTTCTGTGTTGAAGATCCCTGACAACACATGTGAGCACAAGCTTCACTCCAAGCAGCCTTGGGAGCAGTGAGAAGTGTTTGATTTGATATCAGTTTCAGAGCTCAGAGCAGCTGGGATGGGAGCAGCCCTTCAGAAATATCTGCTTCCAGTCACCACTACGGAGCCAGAATCCCACTCGCAGAACAGATCCAGCCACTTGACACAGTGATGCTATCAAAAACTGCAACGGGACGCAACTATTCCAGAATTTAAAACAACACTGGTTGTTAGGTGAATAATTCTGGGCAAGATCAGAATACAAATGAAAGGTGCGTACTACCTGCCCCAACTCCTGCCAGGTCAAACTGCACCTACCAAACTCTTATTTTGGGAGATCTTACCAATACGAAAAGCTGTTGCTTTTTACAAAAAGCTGGAGACCAGCATTTTTCCTCCCCCCACACTTTCCTAGTATCTAGCTTACGTTTGGCAGTTGGGTCACTGAAGACGATATCATATTTTCTAAAAGCTGTCCCCACACTCTACATCTCACTCAAAGTGCTAAACCAGAGAGCACTTAAGCCATAACCTGCACTGATTTTTAAAATTTGCCCATAGACAAAGAGGAATCCTCCTCTACAGATCAATTTACAAGACAGTCATGGCAGTAAGGTCACATATACAGAGGAACAACCTTCTGCCACGCTGTTACCCTGCTAGGGCCTGACGCAGATCTTCCAGGGAAATGAGCTTTGTCTTTTGGAACATGCAGTATCCAGCTTATGGTTATCTGAGACCCAGAAACAATTTCAAAATCAGACGCAGAAGATGAATATGCTCAAAGGTCTACTACTTACTACCTTTATTTATTACACAACACTCAAAGAAAAATAATTAATGTAACTTTGTTACAAGACTACCCTACTGTAGGTAATGTTCATTTGCACTCAGGCCAAACACTGCACTGATCAGCTTCAGTCAACAGCTCCTTGCATCACAGATCACATATTCAGCAAGCAGAACTTCAATATAAAATCACTTTTTTCTCAGATACTTCGATGTTCACTATAAACTTTACAAGATCCGAGACACAAGTGAACATCTATCTATACAGGAACAGAAAAATAGCAGAAGATACTTGTTTCATTGACCAAAATTATATATCTTAAGAGAATTCTTACAGTGTCCCCAGGTTAAGCTTGCTCCAATACAGGGTAATTTTTACAGGATTAGCATACATTGATCTAGCAAAGGATTATGAACTTTTTTGCTTGCTTCAGGCCAAACATGGCTTCCAGACACAACTGGAAGCCACACACTAGGTTAGACTTTAGTCATCCCCATATGGAGGTGCAAGTCATGTTGCAGGAGGCCCCATCCAGCATGCAAATCAAGTCCTAGCAGGCCAGATGCTGTGCACATGACTACCAGCCTTCTAGGAGAATGTGATGAGCATACTTGTATATGTCCTCAGATTGCCCCTGAAAATCTCTTTTTTTTTCCCTGTAAAACAGAGTAACACTGCATTTCAAATAGCTTACAGGTGCAGTTTGAGTCCATTTGACATGACTTATGAGTAGGCTGACCTACAGCAAGGAAAGGCAGTGCCAGCTCACAGGGAGAAGGAACTACCCTGCAAGTCCCCACTTTGGAGATTTGTTGGGAGTCATGCATGCATTGTGCAGCCAACATGGACTCACATGATCAGTCAACCACATCATGGCATTCAACTTAGCATGGAATGACCATAACAATGAAGAATAAAGACACCGGTCCAAAGGTTCTGCTGCATTAATTACCTTGAGAGACACATCACCATTGATTTGCATGGAAGACATGGAGATATCTAGTAATTAAAGTAATTAAAATCTAGTACTAAGATACTTAAACTGGAAGCCAAAGAAATGTAAAAGGAAAGAGTTGCCACCAAAAGAATCCTATGTCAGGGAGATTTGGAGCATGAGGCAAACTGAGCAAGGAAGAATTGAATAAACCTCTACTGGCCTTCAATATGAGGCACTCAAGATTAGGAATGCAAAGGTGCTAATCTGCCATGCAAGTGTTTGGAAATGCCTTTTGGTTGTATACTTTCTGTGTAGAGCAAAAAGTTTAGGCAGCATAGTGTTTAAAAATGAAGCACAGACTTCTTTAAAACTTTTCTGACACAGGGTATGAGTGAAAGCCTTACAAATCACAGTTGCCTCAGAACTAACAAAAGACCTTAGAGAAAGCTAACTCACATTTTGTAAGAGTCTGAAGACATTGTATACGTGTTTATCATGCTAGCATCTAGCAGCTGACACTGTAGTGCAAAAGTATCGTGAATCTGTACCATTCATAAGTGTTTCTGCTGTACAGCTGAGGACTTAATAGACAGAGCATCAGATCTCAGAAAAGATTTTTCCGCTTCCTAATTAGCTGTCAAGTGACACAGCACTCCTGATTGTCTGCAACAGCATTTTGGGAAACAGCTCCTCGGGACATTAGGTCACATAACCCTTGGAAAGTTAAACACACAGTTACCACCACTAAATGGAGCTGCTTTGGTTTTCACCAGAACTACTTACACCCTTCTTGTACATCAGCTACCTTGATTTACTTCACATCTCACTCCCTGTGGGTTCATCACCCCCACTCCGAGTGCAAATAATGTTCATTTTTGAACTCTTAATCCATATTGCACAATGCATTTGTTCAACTTGTCCAACAGTTCTCCACCATCACTTTGCAGTTACTTTATGTTCCACTGAATTCCCTAAAATTTTAAAGCTTGCCAGCAACACATCAAAAATTTTTTATCAGCACATACTTCAAATGCTAGGCAGAACATCTAAGAACCTACCAGATGCATAGAATACAAGACATTAAATTTTGCATCCCTGGAGAAAAAAAAGCATAAATACTTTAAGCCGTCTTGCTGCCTTCCTCTCCTCCAGACATCAGCTGAATATATATATATATTTTATTTTTTTTTAATTTTTTATTGTTGCTTTACTGATATCTAAACTATTGTTATAGATTGATGTTTCAACTTTCTTAAAAAAAGAATTAAGCCAGTTCTGCTTGCATTTGTGCCAAGTTTATGGACTAAAGTTTCCAAACTAGCCAGATGCATCAATAAATAAGTTGCTGAGAAATAATCCTCCATCTAGAAGCTTTCTTTATTAGACAAGTAAAGGAACACCTCAAACTGGTTTCCCTTGTTGGGATCTTGTTGACTGCAGCTCAGATGCTCACCACTAGTTAGTTGAGCAGCATCATGAACCCTTTTAGCTGATCAGCCCCTCACATTTCATGATGATTTATTCTTCTGGATGAGTTTTGATTACAGCTCAGCAAACGTTAGACAAAAAAAAAAAAATAATTAACCATAAGTGCATTCATTACAGGCAGGCACCCATAAACTGCAATATGAACATCAACTATGCTTCCCTAAGTGACAAGGAGTCCCTCAAGGCTCAATTACTTGCTACTTTTTGCTCCATTTCAGATGCTAGCAGTACCACTCTTTCTAAATGGGTAATAACTACTGATAACCATTTACAAGCAGCAATTAAGAGTTTTGAACTGATACCAATGACTTCTCTCAAAACTGGGACTAAGCTTTACTTATTTTTCCTAACTTCATAGATAATTATCTCAGTGTGTTCCATTTCCCACATAATTTTACTTCAGTAAATCACTATTATTCACAACATAGACACAGTTAGACGTTTACTGAAAATGCCTAGCCTCTAACAAGGACCTTGCCTGAGGCTGAGTGAGGAATACTGATAAATCAGATACATTTTTCTCCATGGACTAGATCCAGAAATGGTGATTAAGGATGAATGAGACTGTGTTGGTTCAGAATACCTTCTTATATCTTAGTGCAACACACAAACCGGGACAAATTAACTCTCCCCCCATCTTTTCTAAAAACAAGCCCTACCACTTGTCAGTAATTGAGTTTAGTCTACTAAACATACTTGTAGCAGATACTGGAAGAAATCAGTATCACATACTGATCTATCATGTAGTAATTAACTGTCTATTGCACATTCATTTAACCCTAAGCTCACCTGTTAAGCTGCACAAACCCTGTCAGGCAGGAAAAAACAAACAATAAAGCAAACCAAAAACCAAACATGACTTGTTCCAGAAATCTCAGAAATTGCTTAGCCAAACCAGAGCTTGAAAACACACTCTGCATGTTGACAATATATCCACATGTCCAACAGCTTGCAAAAAGAGAAAGTTCCAGAAAACTTGCAGCAGAGGCATTTGAACTGATCACACCAGGGAAACTGTCACATCCTACCACAGGCTGGGGGAGCAGAAGCAGAAAATCTCTTGGTACCACGGGCCAATCATCCTCATCAATAAAATAGAGTGGGTTATTTCTAAGTGTTCATCAGTTCCTTATAAAATATTTCATTCATATTTTTCTTTTTTATTATGTTGGTTTTGGGGTGGTTTTTTTTGCTTCACTTTTACACCAAACAGTAAGGCACTTTGCACTCTGCTTTATGCATTTATTGATGAGTGCTTGACTCTCATCATTTCCTTTAACAAATGCCATCCATATACATTTCTATGGATTTATAAGGAAGGTAATGGGTAAGTACTGCAGAGCATTTTGAAGGCAGTGCAAATTTTGCCTGTATTAACAGTGAAAGATGTACCCTGCTTACATTTCCTTTATTTAGGATTCATTCTAGAAGCATACACTTCAAACATTTTCAGCTCATTTTCTTTTTTTAAACCCTTTTATATCACCTGCATCTCTCTTCCCCAAGGTTACACAGCTTGTAGCCAAGCATACATATGGAAGTAGAAAAGAAAAGTCCTTTTACAGTTGTAACCCTGAAACATAAGTCAAAAAACAGAACCAAGAAAAAAGTTAAATTATCTATTATTTTAATGTTTCGTTCAGATTTTTCTGTGTAAAATAATATAGTCCATTTGAAAAAAAACCAAACAAACATCAAAAAAAACCCAAACCCAAACCCAAACCAAGCCCCACCACATAAAAACCACACAAAAAAAAAAAATCCCAAACAATATAAAACAATAGGATGGTTAGGCACAGTGCTTGTGCTTGGCAGAGTTTTTTTGTTGTTGCTTTTTGTTTGTTAGTTTGTTGGTTTTGTCTGTGGTACTTTTGCACTCTAGTCAGAAAGGGAGAAAGAGAAATAAGAGAGAGAATACTTTCCATCTGTCTTCAGAGACACATGGAGATGTGCTTAGCTGGGCTAAAGAAGCAGAAGAAAACTGATACCTGGTTTACAGCACAAACTTTAAAATGCATACTGCTTTAAAATCAAGTCTTTAACCACAGAACCTGTAGTATTCAACATAAAAATTGCAGATACAGCCAACAAGACAGTCGTTATTGCCATGATCTCTGATGCTGAAGTCATGCAGTCACCAATTTGAAAACAATGAAAATTAAAACTCTTAAGCAGTAGCAGTCAGACTCCTCAAGAATGTTGATACCTCTCTGCCACAGAGTGCCAGCAGCTCCTGACAGCCACGTTCAGACATGCAAGGTAAAATGTTTCAATCTGTTCATCCCTCTGGTCTGCAGTGCAAGGTATGACTTCAAACAGCCCTCAGTAAACAGTCTTCTCATCACTCCAGCCTGGGCTGAATTTTAATCAAGGTCCTTTAAATGCCATTGAACAAATCCATATACTATGGATCGCTTCTTGTGTGCCTCTGGCCAACAACTATTTGGAGGGTCATTTATTATTTTTAGAAAACCAGAACAAGCCAAAGTAATGGGAAAAATTACAGCACATCTTGAAGCAGGGTGCAGTCTTTTCTGGTCATTTTGTATTGCATGTGAAAGAAGCTTTTAAGTATTCCTTTAACATGACATAATAGATGCATCCTTCAGCCACACAAGAGGAGGAGCTAGGTTTTTCTCATTATTAAGCAGCAGGTAATTTTTCAGGCCATTCACATGTTTAACTTGGATTCTAAAATTCACATGTTGTGCACTAAAGGCAGCCAAAGGACAGAAATATGGGAAGAGCTCTCAACCGTAAGAGTAGCAATGAAGAGTCCACAATTCAAATGGGATTCTGTACGATGGAAAAACTAAGCCTGCTTGTAAACCATTTCTTTCCATATCCATCCCAGGGAAGGTTAAGCTCTGCCTAGCAATTATCAGCCCAGGGGTATGACCCAAGTAGACCTACAGACTCAGTAAAAACTCACTAGAAAATGTGCATGATGGGCGGAGGGTTGGGTGGAGGAAATTGTGGTGATCACTTGACTGCTCTGTTCTACAAAGAACTATATTAGGGAGGTGATAAGCCAGCAGGATGCTGACTGCTGCAGTTCCTTCTATCTCCTGTAGATAAGTCAATTAATCAAACTTTGCCTGCTACCTGTCAAAAGCCTGTCTCCATTCTCTTGTTGAAATACCAAAAGAATACAGGGGCTCTTCCTCTGCCTGCAGGTTGTCTCTTACTTAAAGAGAGGTTCCAGTTATTTGAGCAAAACATTATTTCATGCTGTTAAACAGCTTTACAAAACTCTCCTCTTCTCTGTCTTCCTTGCAAACAGAGCAGCTGACAGGCAGGGAGAGAAAACTTTCACCTGAAGAGAAAAAGGGGACTTGGAACATAATCTGAGTGCAGCCCCCAAAGCCAGTGTAGTGTTTCTGACACATTCTTCCTGTAAACTGCTGCCCACAGGTTTGGACAAAGCATCAGTGCGGGCCACTTTGTGGCTTTTCTAATTAGTTGTGGAACACCATTTTGAAGCCCAGCCATGCTGGGCTGACACTCATTTTGTGGCTTCAGTGTATAGCTTCACAGAAGAATGTTCCCTTTGGGCTTTGGATTCCTTGCAGACAGAAGTCGAGGTCATCTTTAGAGCCCTTCCCCTGACTTCCACCCCTGACTCCAACACAGCAGCCAAGGCAGCATGCAGGCACAGCAAAGGAGCACAAATGTGAAAACCTGCATGCCCTAAGGCCTTAATACTTTTCCGGCACATAGGGTGGAAAGGAGACAACAAAAGTGACCCACAATCTCAGTTTCCCCTTACTATATGGGATAGTGCCAACAGGACATTGCATTATGACATCCAAAAAATCCCCAAGGGAACTGCATGCAAAACAGACACGAATTCTATGAAAATAAGCAATACAAACAATATGCAATATTCATTCCTTCTGCACCCTGGCCCAGGTTAATGGAGGTTGAAAGTATGTCAACATCCCTTGATTTTACAACTGCTAGACTAGAAATTCAGACTGGAAGGGCAGCCTCAGAATTAGTAATCCTTGTATTCCTGCAGGCTCAGATGGAGCCAATCAATGGAAATTTTTCAAGCAATGCATGTCTGGGACATGCATATTTTCAAGACTCTCCCTGTCTCTCCACGTCAGTAGACCATGACTCAATCAAAACAGCAGTACAAAATGGGATTCTGTTTTTGCTCCTGCCATTACAATGATGTGTTCACATCCATTCTGGGTAACTACTGTGTATATTCTTTCTTGAAGGGCTCAAGAAGCATTCTTCGAGAAATAGGCCGAGTCCTCTTCCCAGGATGGAAGAAGGAGGAAGTGTGTTCCCCTCAACTTAAAACGCCTGAGGATCTGGACTTGTTCACATCTGGAATGTTAAAAAAAAACACAAACAAACAAACAAAACCCAACAACAACAACAAAAAAAACCCAAAAAACCCACAAGGTTATGCCTGATGCTTGTTTGTTCAATTGCTGATGGTGCAATTAGTCCATGTGCAAGTGGCTTCTGCTGTTCTTGGGAGGTATCCTAAAAGAAGGATGCTTCCCAAAGACTGTGGGAAAGAGTAATTGATGGAGTTACACTGAGGTTGGTTTTCATCCAGATTTGAGGAAGACATGAAAATGACTACACCCATATATCCTAAAAATCTGATGTCAGGCAAAATAAATAAAGGCCATTATTGCTATCACTCACCCAGGCCAGAAGGAGCCCAGGTTTCTGGGAAAACAGTCACCAGACAATGATTTGAGAATCTACCCAAACTGATGGAAACTCTTGTTAGCACTTGTTCCATCTACCTCAGGATTTTGCTCTGTGATGTGTGGTTCCTTAGTACTTTTATAGTAGATATTTCTTTCATGCTGTTGCCTGATGAAATGCTAAAAATGACCAATTATTGAATTAAGCAGTTCCCAGAATATTCTTGTTTTGGATTAGTTTCTCAATTAGGTTCAGACTAAGCATTTTTAGGTCTATTTTTATTTGTATTGAAATAGATGTTGCTCAGGTTTTTTAGCTGTTTGAGCAGCAGCTGTTGCCACAGACTCCTTTGCAGCACCAAGAGCAGGAGTTGGACTCAATGTTATTATTTGAATTTTTTTTTTTTCCTTTTTTTTCCCTCCAAAACTCTCCTTCACATAGATTTTTTTCCTAACACTTCCTGCAGTTTGTATGAGAGATAATCAAAATGTTCGTAAGTTCCCCATCCTAAGCATAATGACAGGCCACAATTGCACTACAAAAATATCATTCTGGCTGTGGTTGAAGCCAATAGGACACATTTGATTTCAGTTATCCCTTCCTGATTTTCATTTGCCAGACTTTTTGGCTAAATTACTTTATTTGGCAATCACAGTCTTAAGCATCAACTAAGGAATAAATTTCTAACCAGAGGATTCAGCATCCTCCATAACTATAACCTTCAGACATTTTTTTTAAAAACACACAAGCTAGAAATTCTGATTTTTCCATTCCCCAGCTTTTAGGCAGTGTCCTTCAACTAACAATGATTTATTTTGTGAACTGAATTTTCTCATTCAGACAAAACCAAAGAACTTTGGAAATGGAAGAAATTGCAACTTTTATCTAAATACAAATACCTTTTTCCCTCTAGTGAAGTCAAAATAACATTAGGGAAATTTATGAGGGAATACTCTGCATCAAATAGTCAACGTGTATATTGGAAGATAAAGACTGTAGTATCTTTACACCTCTTCTGCTTTTTTTCCTCATGTATTTGTCTTCCCTCATATATATTGTGCTCCTCCCTTTCCCTCACACACATGGCATGCATTAATAATTCAGAATGGCTGAAGATCATTTTTTTTCAGGTCAAATAGCTAATTATAGTGGATCAGTTTTTGACCGAACATGAAGTACATTTTTTTGTTCTTCCCACTTCATAAACTGGCTGATAAATACCTTGAAACATCTAAGCCAATGCACTCATCAAAATGAAGCAGTTTAACACGAGCAAGATGTTTTTGAAAAATCGATACTAAAAGGAGAAGTTAGCCTTTCATCCAGAGTTGACTGCAGATTCATGGAGGCACTGGTCTCAGATTTCTCCATGAAAGTACTGTTTCCATTGGCTCCATGACTTTTGGATTCTGGGAGTTTCTAAGCAGTGTTTCTCCAGTTGTAAAATCGTGTGATTTCTATCTGTCATCCTCATTACGAAATGTAATGCAGAGTCCATTTTACAATATAATATTGACTAAATTATTAATAGAAAGTGATGAAAAGAACCAATCCAAAATAGCAACGTGCACTTCGTTATTAGCTATGTAGCTTCCAGCATTATATAGTCTATTCCCTTTAATTAGATTTTAGCTGTTGCAGAGCTAGGAGTCACAAAAGGAAAAGAACCTTTCAAAGCATTAACATCGCAAGCTCTGCAACGGGTTTCAGGAGCCAGCACAGCCCAGTGACTTATTATGCATGTAAAACTTTGGAGAAGATCACCCATCAGTTCCAAAGTCTCATGTCTTTAGCCCTTGAGTTGAAAATAAGAACATGGCATATAAGGAATTTTCACCTGAAGTTTAAAATGCCTGTATACATAGAAGTTTAATTTATTATTCTAATGACTTTCACAGCTTGAGATTCTCACTGGGAGACATGCCTGTATGCATTTAATAAGGCTGCAGAGATTGGGACTATTCCTGAAGGACTTTCTGAATCATTTCCAAAGCATCTTTTTACAGCTAGCAAAGTATAAATTATGTAAAAAGGCATTTAGACAGATACCATCAAATCTATTTGACTGTTAACCCCTCTTCGTTAGATTAATCTATAAAACTGGAAAGAACCCACTTTTAGCATTCCAAGACCGTGCTCACATATCTAGATGTGAAGATGTAATCATTCAAATAGCTGGGGCAGGGAGGTGGGAGGAGGGAGAGCCTTCATGCTCTTCTTCTTTACTCTCGAGACTTAAATAGCACATTCATGACAAATCTTCTGCCCTCTTACTGTGATATAGGTAAATCACAAACATAATTAATGATTCTAGCATTAGATTTTTGGAACTCTAGTAAAGAGATCTGACTAAGTTACCGTCTAAATGGATGTTTATAACTGCTCTCCTTACTGAGGAAATCCTAGTTCTTTAGGGAGGCAAGAACTGAGAAGAAACATTCCCACGATTCACCTAAATCATCTAGTAGCAGAAAATGTAGAGAATGAGGGGCAGAAAACAGATTTCCAATTAAGCCACATAAGATTTTTTTCCACACAATCTCTCCACAGATAACAAAAGATCGGGGCTGGTGCAACAACTGCCCACTTCTTTCCAAAAAGGGCACTTAACTGCCTCCTCAGAATACATGTATCATGGCAGTTAATATTAACCAAGGGCCTCCCAGAGAGGGCAGGAGGGTGAAATTCTCTAGATTGGTTACCAGGGGCTAACTCTGAGTCAAAAATTACTCTTCTCCACACGAGGAAGTTATAAACAACGCACCACGTGTTTCTGCCATTTGAGGCCAAAATACTCCCAGGAACTGCACATCTCCAGTTTCAGTGCCCTTGAAGCCAGACAAGATCATTCAGCCTCAAACACGAACTGCAGCTTGCCTGTAATCCGGACTCAGATCTGCACACT
Organism: Heliangelus exortis; assembly: GCF_036169615.1. Classification (NCBI taxonomy): domain Eukaryota; kingdom Metazoa; phylum Chordata; class Aves; order Apodiformes; family Trochilidae; genus Heliangelus; species Heliangelus exortis. The sequence goes on from NC_092423.1 coordinate 32,272,004, forward strand.
CTCTACTTCAACCATCTCTTATTATGGGTAACCTTGATTTGCTTTTTAGCTGGGTAAACAGACAAGCTGGCTAAAGCATTTCTCACACCACAGCAGAAGACCAGATAATACATACATCAAAAGTGCTCTCTTCCCCTTCACTGCATGACTTCTGTTTGGTGATACATGCCCAGACATAGAGATCATGTTAAACCACTTGACAAGAACATTCACTATTCCCACCCCCCCCTCAAAACTGACTGCGAGATTCTAGTTACAAAGACATTTTGTCAGTTCACTGCTGTAAGTGGCCACTTCTCATACACGCCAGCTAAGCAGAAACAACCTGAGACTTATGAATACTTATCAGATTGTGTGAAAGTCACAGGCATCACACTGCTGTCTCACTCTCAATAGCAGGGGACTTGTGGGTGTCATTTGGGAATGAAAGGATGCTGTCATTACTCCAAGAGGAGAAAGAGAGCCAAATGAGACTCCTTGTGAAAACAGCCGAATGATAGAACATTTTGATTAGAATAGATGACACCAAGAAATTGTCTGCTGGCAACCACACATTTTCCCATTACAACAACAAGATACGATAAAAGAGAATTTCTCTTCCAGCTCCTATTCTCCTGGGAGGTTTCTGAAACCTCAGGTTTCATGAGACAACAGCCTCTAGAGAGGAAGAAAGAGAAGAAAGTATTTGCAGCAAATATTTTTCCGGGGAACAAATTTCCTTACTTGTATATACATGCACTTCCCTTCCTACAATGAATCTTGTTCCTTTATAGGGTAAAATCTGGCATTTCAAAGAAAACGGGCTATCACGAACACTACAGTACAAACATGCTGCCTGGCCTGAGAGTCCACTGATGTCACAAATGAGTTCAAGAGGAGCAGGAGATGGCCATATGGTAAGTGTGCATGAGCTGCTGGTACCCCACAGCACTGAAAACTGGAGCGAAGTCATGCTCAGAGATCTCTGCGAGCACTGCAGGGTCTGCACCTCGGTGACTGCCCCACCACAGGGCAGAAGGAGGGGGCACCTCTGCTCAGCTGCTCGCCTCTGCCTCCAGCTCTTCTCTCTCTCCCCACTCCTATTTTACAGATATCCTTTCTATTCACATTTTTAAAAGACGCATTGCTAGCACACACATACATTTTGGAGGGTGGTGGGATTTAGCATGAAAAAATATCTCAAGCCCTTCCCCTTCACCAGATCCTTTCCGTCACGGACCAGACGTTCCACCCTGGAACAAAGCTCTTTCCAGACTCCTCAAATGAACAGCAGGATTCCAGAGGCATTCTGCTGTGTGCTCCATGAAGTCCCAGAGCCTCTTGAATACTTTAATATTTAATTATAAAAAACAGAACCATTCTAGGAGATTGAAAGCATGTCGGTTTGGGAGTGGGAAAACCAAAACCTGGTGTCCACAACTGACTTGGAAAGCACCTGTAAAGTTCACTGTGATCATCCTCTCCATGGGTGATCACCCCAAAAAAGGTGTTAATGACTATGCTGAGGAAAGTCTTCCTCTCTTCTCAACTGAAAATTCACCACACACCTCAGGAATGTTTATATACAGAGTTTTGTTGAAATTGGTTGGTACTTGACTGAGAAAAGCTTCCGTTTGGAAGAAGAGATATTCTCTAACTTCCTGCCCAGCTTTGCTTGCAACTCTTCCAAGTGGTCAGTCACACTGCAAGTTAGTTTTAATGCCCCCTGAGAGCCCCAGTAAGCCTGAAAACTGAACTGACCTTGGATTAGGTTGAGTCACAGTTTGTGGAAAGCTAATCATGTACCTGCGAGTCCAAATAAAAATAAGCACATAACGATTTCAGCTAGATGGGGGAAGAGGGAGGAAATCAATACTAAATACTCTGGAAAATGTATTTTATATTTTGAAATACAAACAGACCCTATTCATGGTTCAAACTCAAATAATAACTTCAGTAAATGAAAGGTTTCAGCTGCTATATTAACTGATATGTTTAATGTATAAAATGTTAAGGTTTTTCGCCTCATTTTTCACTGAACTTTGACAGTTCACTTGAAGCTGACATTGCTTAAGTATTAAAAACCCAAACTCAGAAGTGAGCAACACACACGTTCCAAGCAGAAAAGGTGTTGTGGTTTTTTCTGTTGTTGTTGTTTGGTTTGGTTTGGGTTTTTTTAATGTATATCTAAGCATCCTTACATTAAAGGACAAACAATCATTAACTAAGACGGAAAGCTTTAGATACATTTGATGCAATGCTAATCAACTTTTCAGCCCATTTTTCAAATCATTGATGGATCTGAATGCCCTGTATACATCTAACTCCACAGGTAATGAGGCTTGCTCCTTGGCCAGCCCTCCAGGTCTCATCTGGGTCACTTCCTACATGGCTTGTGGTGGATGTCCTCAAATGGTGGTAAGCACTCAAGTACAGATGAGCTTCTGAAAAGTTGGTGGGCAATTATGACAATCCTACACAGCTGCTGTTTCCTGGACTTCAACTGCTCAAGTTTCTGAAAGATAACTTCCAATGAGTAAGTGCCCAGGATGCCATGATTTCAGTGTTCCAGGAGGCCCCTAACCCAAGTACCTCATCTAAAAGGAAAAGTGTTGAGTTGTCAGGTCAGAGCACCAGTGCTCCTTGGGAAGTCACTCAGGGGGGAACTGTAGCCTTCCCCGTAGTGCCACAATCAGTCTTAAATCCAGGTTCTGCAACGGAGCTGAAACTGTGGCATTTTTCACATTTTAGTCCGAGATGCCAGGCTCCATGTCAGCACCTTTCTGCCACACCCAAATCATATGGTAGCATGAATTCCTTCCAGCTAACCTGGGGGAGATGCCCTAAAGATGCCTGAACTGAGAACAGTTTTAAGGCTACTGCAAGTACCACATCAGTCCCAAGCATTTACCCTTTGGAAGACTACAATGCTCTCACATCACCGCTCATACATGGGCTAAAATCCACTTATCCAGCCTCCAAACATGCTAAAAAGCCTTTACTGGAGCTCTTCACACAGGTAACCCTGACAGCAAACATGCAATGGCTCTGCATGAGAGAAGACAGAGTATGCTGTTTCATAGAGCACAAACATTAATACCAAGAAACACTGAATATGAAGAAATTACAGTCATCCTACAGTTGTAACTGAACACATGGAGGCACTTGCTTTGACACCAAGGTCTTTCCAAGCAAAGTTCACCTCTGGCAAGCGCACTCATATCTGAAACCTAATGCTATTATTAGGAAACAGCTATTTATGTCTTTGAGAATGCCCAAACAATTGTGATTAAATCAGACTCCATAAAGCTTCATCTAAAAAATTCACTGCTTGTAATCTAGAGGTTTGTCTTTTATATTTTAATTAACTCTCCACAAAATGTGCTAAATTCTAACTAGACACATCATTTTTTGTGCCATTTTTGCACCCTCTTTGCAACACACTTTATTACCAAATACCACAAATCAAGTCTATTGTAGAGCATATGTGGAATGAAAACCTTAGTTTTCAGATATCAGACATTCAAGTAAAATAAAGGTGGCAGACCTCCTGATGATAGACATACAACACCAAACAAAGCAAACAAAACAAAAAAAAAAGCATGAAAAAACAAAAAGAAGACAAAGAAAATTTTTTGATGTTTAAACGTTACTTTCATTATGAAAAAGGCTGCATCAAATAGTAAAAAATTCCTGCAGCTCAAACTATATTACACTAATGTGGCTCCACAGAAAAGCATGTTGCTACACTGTAAAAATTAACTTTCATTTTCTGGAGACACAAAGTGTCTAGTGTTTTGTCTAGCTACATGGACCATGAACAATGTAGCAATTTCAGAGCATTCCCTTCACACATAAAAAAAAAACCCTGCATACTGTTAATATATCCTGACTAGATTAAAAGTCTTGCAAATGATTTTGCCTGAAATGCCCTAGTATGAGATCTCCTTTAGGGAAATATCTTCAGCACCAATTAGTTTAATTGACAAGGAAGCTGAGAGAATAGCAGCGAAGAGACAGACTGAGCAGACCGGGAAAGGTTCTGTTCCCACATTTACTCTGATATCCTAGAGCCTATATGCTGTAAGTATTTGTAGCCTTCCTCCCCTTAACTATTTATGTTACTACCACTTTGTGGATATGTTGAAACTTTAAATCATGGGAGACCAGTAGAGTAAAACTTAATAGGTTATCAGCTCCATGCCTCATACACTTTTTTTTTTTTTTTTTTTTTTTTTTTTTTTTTTTTAAAGTCTCCACTTTCATTACTTGCTGTCCCCAAATTGCTTTGAGTATGTTTCTGGACAATTTTAGCACACCACGACTGTTTTTCTCCACCCTCCAGGAAGGAAACAAAGAGAGCACATTTAACCTACACAGTGCGATTAAAACTGAAATCTTCTGCTTTCCCTTCCTCACTCCTCCCAGTGTGCCCTCCAGAAGTAATTGGAGCCCACCATCCTCTCAAATCAGTGACATTTAAGCATTTAAGGGCCCCTGTGCAAGGGGGGAAGAGGAAAAAAAGTTGTTTCAACCTTGGGAATCATGTGGAATCCACATAATTTACTATTTCCTGTGATTCATCAAACTTCCTTCTTCCCAAGAGTAATTGGTCACCACTTATTTATATACCACAGAGAGGCTTAACTCCAAAGGTCAGTCCAAGATTAAAAAAAGCAGATCATTTGTTCAAGAAATCTGGGTGGTTTGGAGCTGTTTTTTGGTTTTTGGTTTTTTTGGGTTTTGTTTTTTTGCTTTTTGTTGTTGTTGTTGTTGCTTTGGGGGCTTTTATTTTTCTCTTAAATGTGTAAAAGAAAAACTAACACATTTGAAGCAGGAATTTAGCCTGTCAGAAAACACACGGGTTACTATCTGTAAGGTAGTATTGCACAATAGAACTAGGATGCAAAGAAAACTGCTGGCATACATGGTATCTCCATTTCAGGCAGGACTAGGAAGACTGGGAATGTGCAAGCCAGCATCACACATTCCCTTTGGCAATTTATTCATACATTTTAAAAGAAAAGGATGTTACACATATGGACCAGTCATGCCTTGACACCCCTGCAGATGGGACAAGTGCTGGCATCTTGAATACTTTTTCAGGAAGAGCGTGTGTTTGGTTCTGTATTTACAAAGCAAAACATTTGGTTCCTCTACAATAAAACCATTTTATCTTTACCACAATAAGAAGTAAGGAAAAGCAATTATGAAGCCGGAATCTCAGAGGAGAGAAATAAAAATTACAAGCTGGTCCTCACACTCCAAATCTCAAAAAAAAACCCTGTCATTCTAACATTAAACATCTACTCTAAATATACACATATTTTTAATATAAAGCCACTAAGATAATACAGAATTGCACACTTCTCTAACTAAGCTCCTTCCCAGTTTTAATTTTCTCTCCACACCTTATAGCTCTCTAAACCCTGCCTTAGGTGCAAAGGTGCAAAACAACATAACAATAAATGCTTGACTAGGTTAATGCCACATTAACTGCAAAACCTACATTGTGTGAACAAGTAATACTGCACATATTCAAGTTTTTAGGAATTAAATGCTGAGATATAAAACCTCCAATAAAAAGGAAAGCTTGCAAATATAAGCTTAAATGAACATATATTAAATATGTAACATCCATGAGAATACAGCATGTGACATAGTTAACATTAACAGGGGGACAGACTGATTCACCCTGTTTAAGAACTAGAAAATACAGCCCAGCTCTTTAGGATATAATTAAAGCCTATCAAAAGTATTTGATTATTATAACAGGAAAATAAAAGAAACTAGTAGAAATTAAGCCAATTGTTGTAGAACAACCATGTATTTTCTAACTCTCCTACAGATTCCAAAGATCTCCTTTATGGAGACCAAAGGAATTCCAAACATCCTTGCAGGGCACTTTGCCCCAGGCATTAACTGAAATTCCCACCATGATCCAGACAAGGAGAAAAAGAAACAGATTTTTTTTTTATATATATGTGTGTTTGCACATACAAAAATACATACATACTCATCAAACAACATGTAGATAGTTGCATTTCAGATAAAGGAAATAAATGGTATACAAATAATATTTATTGCGTTAATTATTTAAAATATGATTCTTTGTGACAAAATGGCACATACAAAAGTCCCTAGAGGGTCAGGAACGATATCACACATAATTGCTTTTGTTCATACATTTAGGGAGGATTTTGTTTCATTTATTTACCTTCATTTTTTGTTAGAAAATATTTGATCTCTGAAAAAATATGCTTTGGAGACAAAGCCTTCCCTTCATCAGCTAAAACACTTCTTCGGGTTGTTGTTTTTTTTTTTTTTCTTTTAATATTCCCGTGTACCTGCCTAACACTGGTCAGATGTATGGTCAAGATCATAGCCATTTTTTCAAATTAGTTCAAAGTACTTCTTCTACTCCAAATTAATCATTTAAATTATGCTGTCAACAGCTGCATCAGGGCTTCAAATCAAATCTGTTTCGTTAATGAGATCCTGTTGCCATACATTTTTTTTACCCAATACCCTTTAAAATAGCTAAACTACATGTTAGGAGATTCTATTATAGGCAAGTCCTCGTACAGACAGTTGCTTTAAATAATTTAAAGAACACACTCTCAATTTCCATATGCCCATGGAAAATATAAAAGATCTCTTGGAAGTCCTGTCTCAGGAAGACAGATATTTTTGTCTTTCATTTGAATTCTCATAAAAGTAACGGGAAATATAATTTTAAAGGAAAGTATAGCAAAGAAGGAACAACAAAAAAATAAAATAAAAAAATCAACTGGCTGTGAGAATTTACTCCTTTCCTTTTTCCCCTCTATGATGAGCTGTGTTCCTTCCTGTTTTTGCAATTGTTTTCATGAAACCTTTATAAACTGGCAGAATTTGAACACAAAAAAAAAAAAAAAAATACATACAGGTAAGGTCAGGATTTTGCTCAGCTTTTTTTCCTCCCATCCCTGGTGTTTCTTTAAACCTTACAAAAGAGCCAGTAGAAGAGGCTGTCAGATAAAATTCACAGAACAAAAGAATGCAAATTGCCACCTATTACCTCTCAGGCACATTTCAAATAACCAAAAGAAGCCTAGATAAATGATAAGATTCCAGTCAATAGCTCATTTCTACTATAACCACACAGTCCTGAAAAAGGAAATGCACTGTCGTTAAGCCAGTAGTGATTACTGGGCAAGAAAAATATAGTCACCTTTTAACCATAGTATAACAACTTTTACAGAACAAAACCATGTTTTTAGACTCCCAGACAGGCTGCTCTCTGTGTCTTCTCAGAAATATTTCTCAAAACCCTAACCTTTCGAACAAAACAGTACCTGAAAGTTGCATACCTCGCATTTTCTTTCCCACTTCAGCTTCCATATATCCCCATCTGTTCTTCTATGCAACTAAATAATTATCCTTTTAAGAAAAGTAGTAGCTTTTGTAAAGTCACACACTTAAATCTGCCACTGAAGCAAGGTGCTTCCAAACACTTGGTGTTGGCCTAACCCCTGCACTTTTGAAAATACCACCCTCGGGCAACTAAATCCTTGGCCTAATTTTCAAAATTGCTGAAGATGCAGCAGTTTCTAATCATTGCACAGGAACTACTGGGGTGTTAGCAGTTTGAAAAACAGGCCACTTAATTTCAGTCCCTTAGGACCAGAGTTTGGGATGCCTAATTTTACACAGCCATTTTCAAACAAAACAGCCGGAGTCAGACTTTTTGTCTGAAGTTTGGCCAAGTCCTTGGAATGAGAGGTGAAAAAAGCAAAAGCATTTGAATCTGGAGATAAAATGGGCAGAGGAGGGCTGGGCAGTAAAAAGAGGGAGGTCTACAAAAATTGCGAAGGCAGCAGAGGAAGTGAATGCAGAACTGCTACTCCCCAAATCCTGTCATGCAACAAACCGTCAGAGAAGAGTTGAAACTAGCAAATAATCAGCTTAAACAGAAAGAGGAGAGAACTTCACACTACAGTGGCAAACTGCTGGAATTCCCTGCCCCCAGGGGCTGGGGTGGGATGAGCAGGTTGTAAAAGGGATAAGATACTAAGGTACTAAAAAAGCAATGGTTAGAGACCTCTCCTCTGTCATTCCAAGATCCAACAGCTGTGAATGCTGGGGCAATACATGAGCTGGCCAGGGTCAGTTTTTAGTCATCAAATATAAAACCAAAATGACTGGCATATCACTAGGAAAGGCTACAATATCAGAGTTGGGTGGTATGGTTTTATTTACTGAAGTAGTCCCTTGGAAGCTTTTTATCTGTGAGCATGGCAGCTACAAAGAAGCACAGAAAGGAAGTAGAACTCACCATCACAAATTAACTTTTTGGAAAAGCAATATTTGTATCCATCCTGCAGGAAGACATAAAACAGGACTAGAGCCCTCTTGGTTAGACTTTATTCTGGATCAGAAGAAAAGTGTGTTATAAAAATGCTGCTTCCCAAATGCCTCAACTATTTTCCCGGTCTCTGCTCCTTAGCAGAGCATTCCACAAGGTAATTCCTGCTAATCATCTATCAATAACAACTATTACAGCATGACAGGATTCCTGCTGGAACTAAGAGCAAGGCTGCAAGGGAGCAGGTGAGGCTGGAGGTTGCAGAACCACTGGGACAGAACAAGGCACTTGCAAGTGCACAGCAAGCTCCACCTCACTTGGAGCTTAAAAAGCAGTTTCCAGTTGCTGTTGTACAGTATTTTGTTCTGTCTTACAGCTACTTAAGAATTAAAAATAACATGCAGAGGAGAGGACAACCTGCCATATAGAAAGCAGTTCTTTTGCTAAAACGCCAAGCATACGGGGTCCACAAAGCAACAGGTGGCTCCTTTTTTATTCACCAAATTTCAGAGGATTTATTTAACAGTAATAGCTGATGCTTGACAATGCTGTTATGTAAAATCAGCTGGCACCTGAATGGCAACGAGCAACTAAAAGGGAGAGAGCAATTATACATGAGGTCAAACTCTAGGGATTTCCAGAACTTTTACGTAGATCTGCAGTGTCTATTTTCATTCATAGAGTAAGCAGTGAAAGCCATCAAGACTAGATTTAAGTCCTTCAAATATCCCACAGGAAGGCATTTTGTAATGCATTGAATCTATTTAGCATTTTGAGAACATCAGTATCATCAGCCAGCTAAATAATGAAGTCAAAGCATTACCCATGCAAAGTAACATGCAGGCAAAGTCTGCCTCCTCCAAGTCTAGGTTGTATTGGAACATATTTTCTCCCTAAACATCCCTGGTGTAATGCAACAGATTTATAAGAGGTATTCTTCGAAGTTTGTTATTAAACAACATTCTTTTATGAATTATGCTATGTTGTGCTTTATGGCAAGGTTCTAAGGTAAAATTTTAATTTAAAAGCATACAGTAAAATGGTCCAGGCTTTATTTTGGCAACTTCATCTGCAAGGAATTCACCCCTTCTCCAGTTTCACAATATCTTTTATAAGTGTTTGTAGACTGAAGTTGTGGCTGGAAACTATTGAAGAAATACAACTCAAGAATCTATCTAAAGTTTACAAACATTGCTAAAGCGTTTTTAAGAAAAATATTAAAGTCATTTGAATTTCCCCATAAGATTGTTAGATTTTGAGTTTGGGTTTTTTTCAGTGATAGAAAATAACTTTTCCTTTAAAGTTAGAGGCAAAAGTTAAAAGGTAATCAAGCAGTTCAAGGTAAATGTATTTCACTCTGCTGACCCCTTCAAAGAAAGCAACTTACTTTTTTTTTTTTTTTTTTTTTTTTTTTTTTATGTCATCCAACCACTTTTCCCACCATGGACTGCTATTGTATCTTTCTTTTATGGAATGTAAACTCAAGCAACAGTCTATATATGCCCCCTGTCCCCATCTTGCCTTCCCTTACTGCTAAGTTTCTCATTGGCTTCTATTCCCTTCTTTTCCCCTGCAGTAACTGCCAGGTTTGGTTTTTTGTCTTAAATGTTCTTCACATACAAATAGTGAAGTTAGACACCTATTATGAGAAATTGGAAGACTTTTGTGCCATTTCAAATTTCAGCATCTCATGTTCAAGTAACACTGATCACATATTTTTCTTTCATATTTATTGTTTTGGATGAACTATATTATTTTTATTAAAGATGGTGGAAGAATACAAAAAAAGCACAAAGAGCAAACAGCATTGCTGAGAGCACAACACAGGCTAGCACAGCAAAACCAATAAATACAAGATTGAAAAAGGGAATTAAATGTATGCATCATTAAACAGTTTATTCAATGCAAGATGGTTTCAATAAATCAGGATTTTTAACAAAAAAAAAAAAAAAATTCTCTTTGATGATCATATAAATCATGTTCATGTAATTCAATTTCCCATAAATTACTCTTTGTTTATTTAGGAAGAATTAAATATTTGCCCGAGAGAAAACTGGTATTTCAGAAATTAGCAGTAATTCTAAAAAATACATTTCTAGTTAAAATTTAGGTTTCAGCAAGGCAATGTAACATAACAAAGACCCATAAAATTATATAAAGGTGGTTTTTTTTTCCCCACTTGAAAAGTACCAGGAACAGAGGGCAAGTTGAAAAATTTTCAAGTAAAGAAATTAAAATAGAGCAAATTTCATTAGAACTGCACTTTCTTTCTATCTCAGAAATCTTCCTCCGAGTCTCTCTGAATGCCACAATCTTTATGTAAATAAGAAAAAAGAAAAAAAAGTACAAAAAGTGCCCATGTACTTCCACCTGGAAACAGCCTTTAACTAAGAATAGGACTTGAGAAACCGGATCAAAAAACCTCAGCACTCCATTGGAAAAAAAATTCAGCAATTGGTGTCAACCCAGATGAGGTTTGTCCTGTCCTCAACTATAGATTCCTGAATTTGATGCTTCCTATCACATCCACACATAGCCAGGCACAAGTGTATATGTAATTGCTTAATTAAATGAGTTACACTTACTAGCTTTTAACAAAGCAATTATTGATGTCTTTCCAGTGCAAAATTCTACTGTTATAGATTACTTCAGGCACACTTAACTTCTTCCATAAACTCCCTTGTTCTTCACTCCTCCTATTTCCAATACCACTGGTCACTTTCTTCTTCTTATAGTTATTTTTCTCCTCAGAGAATTTAGTACTGTGGAACTTGCCAGATCAGTTCCATGTAAGTCTCAAATTTAAAAAAAAAAAAAAAAAAAAAAAAGATAGCCAGGTTATTCAGAGTCAACTTATATACAATACAATCCACAGGGAGTAAATTTACAGAGCTTGTAGAATCCAGGTTAGTCAAACTGAGCACTTTCTAGATTTCCCAATGAGCAGGAGCTACCACAGTTCAGCACTGCTGGGAAGAGTCATTTGAATTATTGGGTGAAAATTATACTAAGTTTCATTAGCACTATTAGTCAATTACAAACAGTGAGAATAAGCATGGGCCCTGTGGACATACCTTAATTTTCAGCAATATGAAACAAAAAAGTTACTTATATGGATTTAATACATACATTTATATGCAGTGAGCGACTCACTCACTCAATAGAGACAGACTTATTGTTATTCCTGTCTCTATTATTTTCTAGAGAATATTTTGATAATTTAGTTGACAAACTGTGATATAAAGAAAAGAAGTATTATTACATAGGGTAACTTTAGTTTTTAAAGAAAGAAGAAAGAGCAGTAAATCACTTCCTGCAGTTCAGGAGGTCTGATTAAAACAAATATTTACCTCCTCCTTATAGTCATGCACGAACTGAAGACTTCCTTACAAGTAAATTATGCAAAATATGTTATTCTGTATGTTTGCCTGGCTCATTCACTGACATTTTAGGCTGACTCAAACACAGGGCTACATGGTGAGGCAAGGTATGATAATCCACAAAGTTCAAGCAGTCTTTTTGCTCTATGTCAGTAAGCCAAGTTTAAGGTACAGAGGTGAATGGCAAACCATACTTGCAAACCTTTTTTTTTCCCTACACTGAACCTGACTTATTTCTAAGGAGCACTCAGTAATCATGACACCCCATTACTCTAGTCCTAGTCTTCACCCTAATGAAAAGGGTTTTTTTCCTGCCCACTATCACAAAAAAAAAAAAGGATTTTCATTGCATCTCATCATGTAAGCTCCTCTTTGCAATGCAGACCTCCCTGTATCCCAGAGTCTAGAAGCATCAGGGGGAAATTGCAGGCCAGCATAGGCATGTGTCATACGTTATTTATAAAGACCAGATGAGGAAACAGAAATCACATTCACATCAGTGATGCTGCAGTTAAGCTACCAAATCTGGTCCAGGAGTTCTCTCCCACTTTCCTGCCATTTTTTTCCTCCAGTTATTCCCACAGGATTGTTAAAGCTGCACATTCCTGAAAGTGAAGTGCATGCAAGGGTAAGATGATCGCTTCAAATCCTTAAAGATGACCATAAGCCATAGTTTAAAAATGCAGATAACATTTTTTTCAACTTTCCCAACATTTCAATACATTTCCCAGAGGAATTTTTATAGAAATCCTTTTCTCAGAGTAGATCAAGAGGCAGACAAATCACAAGGGAAGAGTAAGCTCCTACAGAAACTGTACTTCTGTACGGACAGGTGAAGACAGGACCATCACATAAGCCCACCTGAGCTTCTGTGCCCCAGCTACAACCACCGAGGTGAAACAACCCCTTTTGCCCCTTTTCTCCCAGGGCCATGAATGGAGACATAAATCAGGACTACAGCCCAGATGGGCTATGCAGAAAGGGATCTTTAATCTCCACCCATGTCTGTAGCATAATAAAGTGAGCACACAACTCAGGTGCATCCAAAATGAATGGCTTCTGATGAAAGCACGTTTCTCAAAGCATGTAATCCTGGATAATTTTGTTTTCTACCTTATGAAAGTCCTAAATTTTTGGTGCCTCTGTTCGCATCCTTGGACACAACATAACAGTCCATCAGAACCTGGAGAGCACTGAGGACTCACACCATGATAACTCATAATGAATTGGTATTCCCCAGTAGCACCTGATATCTAGTTAGAACAAATGGTTTGAGATGTCCTATATAAGAAGTATTACTGCTATCACTTGTCTCCCCTGTGCCAGACAAAACACTGAACTGTATTTTTCCTTGTTTACATGAGAACAAGGAAATTAGCTTTCTAGCAGTACTATCAAGGGAATACACAAAGGTTGCCCTAGAAGACAGACTTTGAGTTTGTCACCATAAAGATACAGGACAGTAAGCTATGAAAACACCTTTGAAGCACTAAGTGTTGCTAAAGGGCATCCTGAACATTAAATATATTATTGTACCTATTCAACTATTATTCTATCTACAAAATTTTATATATATATTGGCACACAAGTACACAAATGCTTACATCTTTTTATATAGTTGCTATAGATACTAACAACATTTCATAAATACTTCAAATCTCTACACATAGCAAAATGTTACATAGATATTTTTTTTTTCACATTTTCTGTAGGAACATATTTTCAGTATAATACCCATGTACATTTAACAGGATGAAAATTATTCTGTTAACATTTTAGATACTGGTTTTCAATAGAGCTCACTTACTTGTGTAGCTCTTCTCTGATTGCCTAGCCTTCTCTTTAAAGAATACTATGCCAGACATCATATGGAGAAACAGAGATTATCTACATGAACTGGTGTTTGTGTGTTTTTTTGATTCCTTGTTTTTGTGGTGGTGGTGGTGTTTTGTTGTTTGCTTTTTTTCAACTGTTTAACCAATACATGAAGGCACAGGAAACACTGTATTTTACTTGTGCTATCCAACAGGAATACTTTGTAGTTAACTGCACTTGTGTTTTCTCAGGCAGCTCAAACACTGCAAAGTCAGAATCCTCACAAAGTGGGAAAATATTATCTTTGCAAATTAGAAGACAGAAATAAAGATGAAGTGACTTCCTCAAGGCCATTGGCAGACAGGAGAACAGCAAGCTGGAGAGACACTCTTTCAACCATTTGATCTTTCATCTCTCTAGAAGCAGGCCTCCTCAGCTGAAACAGGTCTATTTTGAGGACAGTTAGAAAAATAGCTTCAGAGGAGTTTTTTATTTGGCTTGCTGAGTTAGGTAGAATGTGTAAGTAATGGCGAGACTCATTAACTCCTGTGCTTTTCACCACAGCTTTCAAAGCAATCATGGAATTAGCTGGAAATTATTCTCTGGCCCATCCATGTTTTCTCTTGAACGATTCTCATGATAGAAGAGCCAAGATCTGTGACCTTAACTTGGCTCCAATAATGCAGAGAGCAGCCTCTCCTCTGGTGAACTGAGCCTTGAACAATTTCATTAAAAGGAATCATTGTGACAGATGAAATCGATGCTCTCATAACACAATAATACAAATCATTAATAGAGGTCCTAATTTAAAGCAAGCAAGAATGTAAATTTTGCCCTCTCACAAAACAGCACATGTTGGCTTTTCAGAGGCATAGACACATCTGCAGTGTTGATTGCCTAAGTTCAACATTCATCCCTTCCAACAACACCAAAAATAACTGGTGCCTGTTCCACTTTGCAACATGCACCTGTTCAGACCTAAGTGCACAGTCAGAAGTAGGGGGTCCACCTGGTAAATGAGAGAGATGGGTGTATGGAAATCAACACATTTGGTATCAAATAACACTTCCTTCTGTGAAGCAATCCATGCACAAAGATTCCAAGCAGTGGTCAATCTAATAGCAAGAACCTTATTTTATTATTTCACATGAAGGATTACACAGTCACGCAGCCTGACAGCTTTCCATGTGAAGAATTTCTCCAAAACAAATGCCAGCATCTTATTAAGTTACCAATACATTGCTAGCTATAGTGACTTAATGCCACCAGACCAAAATATTTTCAGATTATTTTCAAACAGCAGTGCCAGAAAGATTGCAAATCACACATTCACTTTTTAATGAAAGGTGCAATTACTGAGCATTTATTTAATTAGAATAAAACATCAATAGGCTCATCTAGCATCTCTCCAATATGTCAGCAACTTTTTGAAAAGTTGGTAGCAAATATTAGTTTTTGATTTATACAGTTATGCCACAACATTACATTTGCTTGGCTGATATTAAATGACTGAATGACAAACAGCACGGTTTTGTCAATTCTAAGGCAAAGATAACTCAGCTGTGGTTCTTGCACAGAAGACAAATCAAAGACTAATTTAAAATCAGTATCATTTCCTTTAAAGTAACAACAATGGAGAAGATTATCATATGCAATTACCATGGAGGAACACATCTGTTTTTCTGACCTAGCTGTCACTGTTTTGACTGCATCCTAATGCATCCAAATTTACAAATAGATAGTGGATGTCTTCTGAAATAAGATTTTAAAAAAAAATAAAGCTCACAAGAAGACAACATGAGAATACCTTTGCTGGTAAACATCACATGCAATACATCAATTCTACTTTGCCAGTCTAGTAGTCTAGTTTCACTATAAGTGGTTTCTTATGCTGCATACCTCAGAAACTCCCTTCCAGCTGGTGACACAGTTGCAAGCCAGACACAAGGTCTAATAATAAATTTCCCTCTGGCTCCACAGTCTTTTACTATCCCAAGTATACATGTAGTCAAAAGACTTTAGATATAAAAGTTCCCATCAAGATCTGCTAATCAAGGAGCAATGCAATAACTCCAGTTCCCTTGGACCAACTGCTTTATGGCTAAGAACTGTAGAAACCACCTGCAGCTTCTTCCCTAGAGACTATGAAATGATGAGAGGGATAATGTAATGTAAACAGAGGGAAAGAATGACACATCTGGAGCCTTCGAAAATTTATCCAAACAAAATTTACCCCCAGCCCATTGGTGGGCCTGTATATGTCACTCAAGTACTTGGTGTGTAAGCTTGCCATGTAATGCTGCAGCAGCTGAGATGTACAGATACTCATGAGAATGACCACGGCCAGTTTGGCCAAAGAGAGCTTGCAGTGTGCTTGATTAACATCCATCTCCAATAAAGCCCTTGTGCCAAATACCAATGACTGAGATGTCCCATGAAGACAAACAAAGCAATTTCTGTGCCTTTACCCTGTAGTACCAGCTGCAGATGCTGCTTGCCACAGACCACATGCTTCAGAACAAGGTTGTTAAGATATTCTTTTGAAATAAAGCCTTAATGCCTGGAGCAGCCACCTAACTACAAATTTATAATTGCAATAATCTTTGTTCCAACAAGCTCAATGCTTGTACATTACAAGTTGACACCCAAGCAAGAAAACAAGAGAGACTTGTCCTTCTAATTCAATATTGAGCAGCAGCCTACCAGGTAGGAATATATATCTGTTACAGGAAAATTTAAATATTTAACATCCTGTGTGATAAATGCCTAATATTTACTCAAGCTTATAATGAATGCTTGTCTAGGAAGAGGATATGAAATTGCACTACAACTATGTCATTACTTAATTAAATTTCCCTTTTTAAAAAATTCTAATTTGCCAGCCAGCTTGCTAATGATTTCATGACCATGCTACATAAATATTATTTCCCTGATTTGCTTTTGATGTATTCAAGCAGATGTTAAAAGGGCATAAGGTTTGCAAACAGCCTCTCTGCTCTCACTTATAGAAACCCATGACAAAAAATCCACCACAGAGGGCTCAGAAAAAAAGAGGAGATGGTTAGAGACATTTAGAAGGCATCCTGCACAGGTCAAGGCTTTGAAATAAAGCATAGCAGAACATCTCAACCCTTTCTGATTATTTCCTGCTCCTCACAGGTCATCTGTACATGTTCAAGATACATTCAGAGAGGAACATCTTTGAAAACAAAGAACTGCAAGAGACAAAAAGAACAGTTGGAATCTCAGGACCAAATTTCCTGAATTTTGAGTTCAGATTCAGGATTCTGCCACACTGATTGCAGGATCTTCCTCTGTTCCATGTGCCACTTTCAATGGG
This sequence comes from Heliangelus exortis, assembly GCF_036169615.1. Lineage (NCBI taxonomy): Eukaryota > Metazoa > Chordata > Aves > Apodiformes > Trochilidae > Heliangelus > Heliangelus exortis. The sequence continues at coordinate 32,288,865 of NC_092423.1, forward strand.
GCTTAGATGTACACCCTACACTTTTATGAAGCACTCGCCTACAACAGTAATGGGGCTTAGGAACACACGTGTTCCTGGGCACATTTGCCAATTAAAAGCAGAAATCAAGTTTTGAACAGATTTAAGGTATTCTGTGCTATATCTTTGAGCATGTGTGTGGTAACACTGACCCCAGCTGCCATAGGAAGCAGGTGCCAGGTCTCCATGTACTTGCACAGGAATTAAAAACTCTTCAGTCCCATCAGCCTCAGCCAAGTACCAGACATCCTTCTGCCTAAGCACACAACAAAACTTCTTCTGACTCACACTGGCAGGTCAGCTGTGTGCCAGAGTTACATTATGGCTGGAGTTACATTTTCAGATGGAACCTATGTAATGGGCTGAAAGAGGAAGAAAGCCTCCAAAGCCAAATGTAGCAAAACTACATTTGTATGTGGTTTCAGTTTACAGCAATACTAAAATCCAGGGCAACTATTCGCTTGGTTTGTTCCCAGTACTTAAAGACTCTTTTCTCTCCCCAGAGTAATAGCTCAGTATTTCTTACCTTCAAAAAGAGCATGGTTCCCTCGCCTCATTGCAGGTGAAGTTAATATGAGGAATCAAAGTACAGCCCTGCCTATCTTTCTTCAGGTAGCAATTTTGTTACATCAACCTAATACACACCTGTCTCTGAGAAAACAGCTTTGTGTCACAGGCCATCTTGTAACCACCAGATGACAACTTTTCAACACTGCCAATCTGAACTGCATTCAGGTAATGACAACATTGACAATTCTTCTGATTTTCTCATATTTGATGTTTTATTTAAACCCCCAGCTCCTCTAAACAAATGATCATCTAGGAATGTCAGCTTTCACTTGTTAAAGCATACTTTCAGCCCTCAACACTCTACATAAAAGCTTGGGAACAGAAATCAAATGTACCTTGATGTCTCAAAAAAATCAAAGCAAAATGAAAGAACCCAATGTGTACTTTACATTTCATCATTTTAGGAGGATCAGACTCCTTTCTACTAAGATTAGGATATTTTTCTAAGAACAATGTGACTAACTAGAAAGTTTACTTCTAATTTAAATGAAAAGTTTGCTGATAATAAGACATGTTCAAAAGGCAAAGGTGTTCAAGGCAAGCTTGAACAAAAAGTAGTTTGAGCTTTTTTCTTATGCTTTTTTTTCCCTCCGCCTCTTGAAGACTGCTCATTAATCCCAAGAGATGGAAGACTTCGTATTCAGGTTTAGCATTTATGAGGTGCCAGCAAGCTTCAGCATAAAGTTGATCTGTTAGGAGCTTGTACTTGATGCTGTGCAGAGACCTAGAGGAGTGTGGGGAGTGTGGATGCTAATTCATTGGAAGCAGTATCCTTGAATATTAACAAAATGTTCAAACCAAGAAAATACTTGGAGTTATCACAGAAGGACAGGAGGATACTCCATTACTTGGCTGAAAGGTTTACAAGGAGTTAACTTCCAATAGGCTTGCACTCTTTCCTTATGTTTCACTCAAAACGCTAAAGAATGAACTTACAATGCCAAGTTTCAACTTTGCAAACACCATGCTCCAAGCATTCTGCATTTTTAAAAATGGCCTAATAATATGCATTCACACACAAACCAGTGCTAAAATGGCAAATTCCTTAGAACAATGAAAGACTAAACAAATCCTTAATTTTTAGGGCTATGCAGTGCTATTTAAGGATATTCCTGTATTACTACAGAATTTCAAGCTGAACTCTCACACTCACATGTGGCAACAGCCTAACTAGTCCTACTTGGCATGGCATCTTGTAATCCCTTTGCAGTCAGTCCAAGGCCTGAGATGAAGCAATGCAAAGCTATCACCCACCTCCACCCCATTTGTAGTGGAGTATGACATGCTAAGACTCAATAAGGGTTAGAAGGCTCTCAGCCTCCTGGCAGAAACAGGAGACTTGTAAGGAGAACTTTCAGCTGGGCTGGGTGTGGAGAGAAAAATCAGTTCACTGATCATTTGTGTGGCTGAACAGCATCATTGCTCACATGCCAACAGCTCATGTCCAGACACCACTTGATGCTGGGACACAAGCAACCAACACACACACACACACACGCAGACACGCGCAGACACAGACACACAGACACACAGACACACACACAGACACACACACACACACACACACACACACACAGACAGACACACAGACACACACACAGACAGACACACACACACACACACAGACACACACACACACACAGACACACAGACACACACACACACACACAGACACACACACACACACACAGACACACACACACACAGACACACACACACACAGACACACACACACACAGACACACACACACACAGACACACACACACACAGACACACACACACACAGACACACACACACACAGACACACACACACACACACACACACACACACACAGACACACACACACACAGACACACACACACACAGACACACACACACACAGACACACACACAGACACACACACAGACACACACACAGACACACACACAGACACACACACAGACACACACACAGACACACACACAGACACACACACAGACACACACACAGACACACACACAGACACACACACAGACACACACACAGACACACACACAGACACACACACACAGACACAAACACACAGACACAAACACACAGACTTAGCTTCAGTCTTTGGTGACAGACCATACAGGAAGGAAAAATCACCAAGGACAATGAGTTTCACTTCAGCATTTAGTATCTTCATCATCAAGGGATTTTATTAAGAATAGCAGCTCAAAGAACACAACGGTTTGCCAGAAAAGACAGAAATCACCACAAGCAGAAATTTCAAGTCAGGCCTATTAGTCAGGGAGACTTTGGGCTTTTTTTCCTCCTCTCCTTTCCCCTGGTGCAGGCCCAATAACATACCTAAACGCTAAGGAATTTCATAAAAGAAGACACAGTATGTAAATGAAAAATCAAAATTGATGGGACATATGTTAAATGTGTAAAAGGAGCAATCATAGGAAGGTAACAAGTATTATGGCTCTTCCTGCTCTCAATCAATAGGTTCTAAAAGAAAAAAAAAAAAAAAGGCTGTAGGTTTCTGCAGCTTATGTATTATCCACAACTGTGAAAATTAAATTCAAATTTGGAGGACATAAGCTCCTAACTTTCCAGTGAATCACTATACGTACGTTTTCTATTACTGCTCCACAACAAATCTAAACTATTTCAGAATTAGTTTAAGAATTCTGATTTTGTGCCGTCTAATTGTACACGCCAATGCTTCAAGAAGTCAAGAAGGAAAAACCAACGTGCCATACTGAATTAATTTCTCATTCAGCTTTTATAATCCTGTAAACAAATAATGTTATTTGCACACTTATCCCCATGCTAACTTGAAACTTTTCCCCCCAGTTGACTGCGTCAGAGAACATAACGTTCTTCTCCAATAAAACAGCTTTTATAATGAGGCTATAGGAACAGAGTTCTCTGTTCTCATGTTGTCACATGGTTTAAAAAACACAAAAAATTTAATAAAAAAAAAAAAAAGAACCAATCAGAAAGCATACAAATTGTTTGCTATTTAGAAGCAGAAATTATGACATTTTTCTCTTCTAGGGCTATTAATATTTCAGTAAACTGTACTGTAGACCCATCATGAGTAAGATGTTTGCAACACCGATTACACAAATTCACAAGTTACAAGAGACCACAGAAGTCTTCATTTATCCATGGTCAAACCTCATTATAACTTCAGTTATGTGATATATAACTGAAACCACATGTGTCCGAAACACTTCCAAACAGCATCAACCTGTGTTTTAAGGCAGCCCTCACAAAATACCCTCAAAGATCTGCACGACATCTCCACTCATGGTTAGAAATAAAATCTCACATGAGTGAAAAGTTAAAGAAAGAGCTCTCCCCTTTATTTTAAGGGAAGTCTTTTCTCACTGTTGTACAGATACAAAAGGAATAATTGAAGCTGGTAAGAGAGGAAGTGTTGCTGCAGGCAAAAGTACCCATTCACCCTCTGATTCTCAGGGAGTTACCCCCATTCACTCCAAACAGACTCTTTTCTAATTATTGTTTGAAGGGGGCTAGAGGGGAAGAAGATGTACAGTCACCTTAAAAGCTTTTGATAATTTTTTCCTTAAGTTTTATTAAAAACACATGGATATTTCTACCTCCCAGCAGCCAACCTGAAGTCAGTTCTCAAATACTAGCTCTATTCTCTCTTCAGTTCCCCCTTATTAGGACAGCAGAACAGTTCCTACAGGAGAATTAAAGCCATATGCTGACAACTGGGCCATGCACTGATGCATTTCTTAAGTCCTAAGCATACAGATCTGAGACATCCATGGTATCTCTGGGCAGCTGTATCTAATACACCTGTTGCACAAGGCATTACTTATGACCAGGTACTGCCCAGTGTGAGGAATGTCACAGTGAGGCACATTTGATTTTGAAAATCTAAATTGAAGCCTGGGTAAGAATCACAGTTAAAGACAATGTATTACATAAAGAGTAATATTTTTAGAATTGAGAAAAAAAAAATTATTGAACCATTTTAAAACCATGTGCACAATGACAAAGTCATCTTTCACTTGCTTGAAAAAAGGATACATTAACAAAAAGAGACAAAAAACCAACCTGGTATGAACAGGGTCAAATTCCTTCATTTCAGACCATGATTTCTCTATTACCAAGGGAACACATGAAGGAAAATCAAGGCACTGATAAGGAAAGAACTTCCAAAAGTTTAAAATGAACCTAAGTACTAATGTGTTTGGTAATCCTGCCCTTTGACCTGACAAGCTTAGTCATGCCTAATATGGAGCTGGGAGCTCTGGCAGAGAAAAGTTTCAAGGATGCGGCAGTGATGGAGAGAAATAATTCCTGCCTTTTACAGGCACATGGGCTCCTGGTTTGAGGCAGGGAGCCTGGAATCCACACTGCCTTCCACTCTCAGAAAAGGTGTCAACAGCTTCACTCTGGGTACCACTGCTGATGCTCTTCCCTCCCCTGCCCTCTCTAATAATGAGAAGCAGACAATGACCCCCCTGGTGAGAGAGTTTGCCAGAAGGTATCGCTGAACAATTTCTTCACTCAAATGCCCTGAATCCTACACCAAGTGAGTAGGAATGGGAGAAACCTGATTCTACAGCAATGCCTTCATATAGTCTACAAAAGTGAGCAGAGATTTATGGGTCTGATCCAAATCCCTTTGAAAGCAGTGCAAAGATTGCAGCAGGGTAAGCAGGAATTCTGTTCCTGCTGTGGAAACGCACAGAAGATACGTAATCCTCTGTTAAATACTTTTCTACTACAAGGAAATATTAGGAAATAAAAACTTGGCCCTGAAACATGAGACACAATATATATTACTGGACTTTTGGATTTCACAAGAATTGATTGAAAGATTCTTTAAAAGGGATTGGTTGAAATAACATCCAAGTTTACCTTTGAAAAATCAATAAGTTCATCTTTTTTTCCAGTAAAAAGAATAACCCCTTTTCTAAATTACAAGGGTTCGGGGTTTGGTTTTGTTTTATAATCTACCAGGACATTCATTATATCAAATTATCACTACAGTAAGAAAACTCTAGATCAAATTATACTAGTAGGTGGTTAAGAATTATCGTAATTGCAGTTACTAGACATCGAGTAACCCTATTTGATTAGTTCGTACAAATACACTCTAAAATCCTACTCTCTTACTTTATTAATTGTATTTTTATCTTTAAAATATGCTTAGAAAAAAATATCATAAAATCCCTTCTTAGCTGGCTTTCACTACAGTGTCCATCTACTATGTGAATTGGATGGGCCAGAGTCCAAACAGAATTTGCAGCATGGTAAGTTCAAGTTCCATGCACACTTGCCTTGCTTCTCACACTCTTGGGGATTATCCCTCCTTTCTCAAAAACCATTTTTGGTGGTTTTGTTGGTTTTTTTTTTTCCTAGCAGTACAGACAAATCCAAGCCAAAACCCTGCTCCCTGCACAAGCTCAAAATAAGATGCCTTTGCTCCCAAAAGTTTACTAGAACATTAAGAATTCAAAACAAATGGATGAAACAGCATCCTCTTGTTTAAATCAACCTTCAGTAACAGACTGATACAGGAATCTAATGATTTTTTTTCCTTACACACATTTCTTGTTTGTAAAGCTGCATTATTCATATATCCTATGTTCAGAACCACTTACTTAGCAATTATTTAGGGCCAAGAAGGACAAAAGACATAAAAAAGTATTTCTTAAATTAAATTGCCTATTAAAAAATTCTTAATTTAATAGTTTATTGAAGTACTTAAAGTTATTTTAATGAACACTGGATTTTGCTGGCAGCTATCTACATTACAATACCTAGCTTTTAAGGCAACTATCACTCTATTCCTTTACTTTTATAAATGTGTAAAAGGTAACACCGCACTAAGATCAATGCAACTAAACTGAGTTCTTATTGTGAAATGTCATTCTTCTTTATTATCTTTATTCTGATACTGCTTGCATATCACACTCCAGCTGCATAACTATTTATTGCAGGTTTTCTTCCTAAAAGCTGAATAAGAAAACATTGTTTTCCTCATAAATCCACTTTTTTTTTATTCACTTTGCTCTGCAGTATGAAGAAACAGTTACAAAAGCAAAGATTTCACAAGCAAGACATACAAATTTCCATTACTATATTTTTGTTTACTAACAGATGAAGATGTATGTAAAAAATGAAAATATTAACATTTGTTCCTGGTTCCATTCTTAGGAAAGAAGGCCAGATTTTTCTGGGGCTACTTGTGTGGTATCCCACTCCACAAGCAGTTCTATGGAAATTGCTGGGTTTCTATGTTTGTCTCAAATGCAACTTACCACCCAAAAAGAGCACAGAGGCCCTTAGCAAATGGTTGGGGATTTGTAACCACTACATCTTTACTCAAAAAGGAATCAAGATTTTCCAAACTGCTGCATTGGTTCATCAGAGCAGTATACAACTGCTGCCCAAACATCTCAGCTCTGTGTTTCAATGCTGCTTCCAGTGCCAGCATCACCTCCAGCAACATCAAAATGGTGAACCCTTGCCCCTAACTCTTTGCAATACCTGGACTGTAAAGCATCCTCTAAGAAAGAAGGTATTTGGTTTAGAGGACAGCAAATTTCTTCTTTGCTTTTGAAAGAGTTGTAGCCCTTGAAGGAAGGGATGCACAGCTACATATTTTAGGAGGTTTTAATATTCATTCTGTCTTTTGCTGGTATTGAAATCAGACAGCCAATTTCCACTGAGACTGAAATGACAGTTGCATACCACACTCTTTTTGGGTTCCCAGAGGGAAAAGGAAGTAAACAATCAAGCCACCCACAACCTGGCCTTGTATTTTTCATAAGGATCACTGGCAATGGGTGAGGGGAAAGAAGAGAACAGTGTTCAGGAGATGGCTAGTGGGAAATGAAGCCTCTCTTCTCCTGCACAAGACATTAGTAAACAAAATGCCAGGTTAGTGATGACACATTTTTTTTACCAGGCCCACAAACATATTGCCTTTTGAAGCCCAAGTTTCTACTGTTGTGATAACTCTTAACCAATGTAAGGAGATTCAATCATGGTGAGGACTGCAACTCATAATCTTCCTCATGCTATTGAGCTGTGCTTGTTTATATAGTATCTTTACCCAAAAGACAGAATAGAAAAATTAAGATCAGTTAGGGCTAAGGTGAAATTGGAATACTATCCTATCATGGCAAGAGGCAGTTATGCTAATGTGCTACACTACTTACCCAACAGCATCAAACTCCCAGAGGAAAACTACAGTTCACACCTGGTACACCCTTTGCACCATGCAAGACAACTGCTGTTTAGACTGCAGCCCCTCAAAATGTAACTAAACTTTTAAATACTGGTTTGAGCATGTTTTTCTCAAGCACAAATAGTTCACTGAATACTTATCACTGTAATACTGAGCAGCAAAACTAGAGATTTCAAATAAACATGTTTATTGGAAACTAATGCAGTATTATATTATTAGAACCCCAGAGAGAAACACAGTCTTGCCTAAAAATCACTTCTACATCTAAGAAAACCTACAAATCTGTACTAGCGTATAGCCTTGCACAAACATTGAGAAAATAAAATGGCAAACAGGAAATTTGATACCTTATTTATAACTATATCTTTGTAAGAAAGAGGTTAAAGGCAACATCATAGACTGTAGCCATAACGACAGCTTTCCTCTCTACAAATGGATGACCTGACAAGCACTGCATGAGTGTACATGCAAATGAGAAAACCTTTCAATCTTGTATCAAATTAGAATTAGAGGATGCTAATTACTTGTTTACAAAACATTTACAGAGGATACTCTATCATCTCAGTAGTTATCTACATACAGAAATACAGAACAATTTTCAAGTACAAGCTAGAGAAAAACTCATAAGCAATTTAAAAAATTCTTCTAAACATATTCTGAGCATATTGAATGTAGAGGATGCATTCTCAGTAATAATGACCAAGTTATTTTCTGACTCTCTCCTACCTGACCTGTTTAGCAAAGTTGTACCTGTGGAGCATCTTGTTCAAAAAGAGGATTTTAAAGTAAATCAGAGACATTTTTTTTCCTATCACTCATGATGCTAGGCATCAAAGATTCTTTGTGAAGAGATTTTTCACTTTTTCCTCCAAAATGCATTCCTTAAGACTATAAATATCCAGAACGATACAAGTTGTATATGGTTTTCTCTCAATAAACTTCAATGCACAGAGAAGACTTTTAAACACACATCCACGGAACTGGTAGCAGAGGGGTGTATCTTAAGCACAATGGGTGAATTTCTTTACCACTAACCTTAAGGCCATTTGGCCTGTATTGTTCCAAGCAAAGAGACTGCTCTGCCTTGAGAACCTAAAAGTTCTGCAAGACTGTATTTTGAAGTTTGACAGAAAAAAAAAAAAACCAAAAAAAACAAACCCCAAGCACCTTCTTAATTTTTTTTTAAATTGTAAAACGGTTGAGAACACTACTACTTTGACCTCAGACTGTAATGTAATATTAGGTTTCAAAAACTAACTGATTAGAAACAGGGCCTTCTGAACATGTCTATCTTGATGGAAAAAGCAGAAGCAAAATAATATTCATTTTTGCGGGTATTTGATCTGGACAGTAACATAAAGTAGACTGAAGTATTAAAGTCATATTCAATTACTCTGTAGGACTAAGGAAGAACAGACCTTTCTTGCTTGGGGAGCCTTCTCCATAAAAACACAAGCCTTCCTGGAGGAATTCATTCAATGTGTACTTTAAACAATGCATATTGTCCAAGCCATTACTGTCTGCCTACTTTTCTGTGTCTCTGAGAATAATAATGATTGTGTTCAATTATCCATTTCAGCTCGTCTGGTCCTGAATTTCGTTGCAGCAGACGAGCTCTGCAAGCTCAACATACCACTTCCAGCAATGTCTTACCCAGACAGGAACTTCACATCAAAGCCAGCACCAATAGCATTACACTGTTCTTCAGAGTGTGAAAAAAAAGTAGATGAAGAGATACAGCCCAGTTTTGTAATTCTTGCTCTGAACAGAGAGGCCACAGGGTACATTACTGGTCTTTCAAGGTGAAAAGAGGACAACTACAAAACTGGTTTAGAGTTGGGGGTGGAATAAATACATTTTAAAAAGGTAGATTTAAGTGTCAAGTCTAAATTCTGCTGTTTTCCCTCTATTAGGTGATTTTGAGAGATACAATAAACTTTGTATCATTCAGGACAAGTTTAGTCAGTGAATCAGCATCAGTTTGAGTAAATTAGCTGCTGGCAGAAAAAGCATTACTCTGAGACCACAGTGAATCACTGAGTTCAAGTGGATGGACATTTTGCCATCATAGCCACAGTATCTTCTAATGTGAAATGGAGAAGGGACAACAGGAATTAATGGATACCTTTTTTGATTCACAGAAGATGTTTCGTGCAAGAACTTCCCCAAAGACTTCAAAAAATGATGTGTTGCTTTGATTTTTTGTCAACAGTTTTTTTTCTTCATAGCAATTTTCACCTTCAGTTAACATTCATCTGAGCTGAAACTTGTTCTTGACAGCCTTTATCCCTCTGCGTCCCTGGTTATCACAAATACAGGATAATCCAGGACCCATATTACTACATATTTTCCCTCAGCTCTGACTTTGGACAGAGCTAAGATCTGGGATGGGAAAAAGACCATGAAGAAGTAAAAGTGAATATTCTTCTACTTAAGAACTATATTACCTTGATCTGGAAAAAACACTTGAAAGTAGAAAACCAAAGGTAGAAAACAAAGCTGAAATTCATATTCATATTCAAAGTAAAGAGAGATTATGAAGATGCACTTCTTTTTAGAACTTGCCTAGATACGTGTCAGAGCACCAGTCAGCTTGTTCCTTAGTCATTAGAAAGAGTTAGAAAGAGTCCAACCTCAGGTAGCTGAAAAAAACAGCTTCATTCACTTGCATGCAAGTCCACAGCTAACAGCAAGGGAGCATATTTTTAATGTCTGATTCTTGCTCGTTTTCAGTGCACAGTCTTGCTGGACCAAAAATTCATTATGATAAATATTACAGGTAGCCAGTGCCTCCAAAAATAATGGTCAGTAAGCAAAAGCAGGGAAAAAAAGGGCTCAACTCCATACAAGACATTCCACACCACCTTCATTTCTTTCCATGGAAAACAGAATTTAAAGCCACTTTCTCCCTAAGAGTAACCCGGGGTTTTCCCCAAAGCTCTCAAGTATAGCACTTCACAGACCAATAACCTCATACTACATGCAGAACCTTCCAACCTCCACACCAGATAAGGGCAGTGCAGAGGAGGGCAAGGACACTTGCTTTTCTCTTTGACATATCTTAGTTCTCTTTCCTAGAGGTTGATAATAGCAAAAGGTGCCACAAACTTCAAGAAGAATTAAGATAACAATCTACTTGTGAGACAAAAGCTGTCCTGTGGTATAACCAAGAATGAGAAAGTTACAGTACTGCTAGTCCAAAACTTAAATTCCTCTAATATTAATTCAAAATCATGAGGGCTTTTGATAACAGCTCAGCACAGAGCATCGTGGTTACTGCTGTCTAAAGTTTGCCCTTACCTTAACTAATCAGGCTGAAGCATCATTTTAAGCAGCTGACCTCAACATGGCTCACAGAATACTAAATATTCACCAACACTGAGATTATGATAGTATATTTGATTAACAAAAAAACTTCCCTTCAACCAATATCCTGGGTTTTTTCTTCTCCCCAGTATGCAATGGTGTCATAGCGTTAGCCATGTAAATATAAATGCATGCAAACACTGTGTAACAACAGCAGCACTAATAAAGAAGATACCTGGGAAAAAAAGAAGTCACTGATGGTAGGGAAGGTCCCAAGCACTAGAATAGCTAATATACAACTAAATTGATTCTCTGCCTTATTTTTGTTGGGGGAGAAATAAAAATAAAAAAATTTTAAAAGCTGGATTCATTTTTCACTGGATCACTATTATGCTCCTCTGGAAATTGTCTGCAGTGACTTTCATTTCACGAAATAATATAAATCTAGTATTAGAGCTGAACTCAGGAGTCAAACGCACTTTAAAACCACAAATTTAATTGGGTTCTGGGATCAAAAAGGTATATCCGGATTGCATTTGCCATTCTTTCAGCCTCCAATTGTCCCTTCTAAATCAGAATTGCTAATAGAAACTTTTACAAGTCTATTACAGTGAAAAGTCTCACATACAGATAATGGGCTGGATTGTGTCTGACTCTGGGAAGGTGTGCAAAGGGGAAAAAGATCACAAAGAGCCTGCAACACAAAATATCTTTTCTGCCAGGCCAGACAGGATTCACAGCCTTCCAATTTGTGGAGTATAGGCCCGTGGCAGCCTCTCAAAGGCACTTGAGGAGGGTTATGGCTTGTTACTCCCGTAGCAATCACCTTGCCTTGCACAAGGCAAAAAGACCAGCAGGCTGCACCTTCTCATGAGAGGCAATAATGGGCAGACTTTTACTGAACAACCAAAAGTATTCCTTCTGCTAAGTCATAATGGTCTCCCAATCTTTCAAACTATAGTTATCTCACCCCTGCTTTTAAGAACCCTGAAAATTCTTATCTTTGACTTTTGGCCAAGCGAGGGATGCTCATACTCGTTTTGAAGAGAAAGCAGATTGAAACTCAGTACTTATTATGTGCTGCTCCTGGAGAATGGCGCTCCACAGCTCTGATTGCACCCTACAGAGCTCAAAACCACATCCCTTTCTGTGCCAAGAAGATGATAAGCTAAGCCTAGCTGTTCTCTGAGAGGATGCTAGAATGTTGGAATTGGACTTGCAGTAGCTGGCTGACAACAGTTTTAGAAGAAACACATGTCACAATGACAGTAGCAAGTTTAAGCTCTGGGTCATATTAAGCACACTCTATAGTGCTGATAAAATAATAATGCCAAACTGTAGCTAGAAGGCCAATATTTGATGTAATAAATGTTTTTTCTCTATTATACAATAGGCACTTAACCAAGACAAAGAAGATATTTTTTATAATTTTTTTCCCCCTTTTTTTTCTGAGGGAGTAAAAGTTATCAGAATCTGTCACCAGTCTTTCGAAAAATACCAGGAAGTCAAATCATCAGGGGAGTTTGTTAGTGTTTGTTTGGGGAGTTTTCTATTTGCAGTTCAAATTATCTTCTAATACACTAAAATTTAATTTAAGATTCATATTATTTTTTATACAAATATAGTTCTATAGTTCAGTTCTATCTGAAGTTAGATAAAATCTCTCGACAAAAAAAAATATGAAGGATAGAAATTAACAACAAGAGGAAAAAAAAAAAAATATTTTCCCACAAAGGTGTCCTACCATCAAGAAATAAGTCAGAGTTGCAGTTTTTTCACCGATCTTAGCAAAAGAGTGGGAAAGAGTTCAATTTACATTGCTTGGGAATAGTACCTCAACATTTTTCTTTTCTGTTAACATGTACTGATAAATATGAGTCCAGAACAAATCCATCAGCTGCAGGGAGTGCCTGTACTTTCAACATCCTTCACCAGCAAAGAATGCTTTCCATTCTGCTCAAGAAGTGCACCCCTCTATAAACATACGAATCAAAGCCCTCTATTCTTTAACAAAACAAGTCTCAAATTAAAGCATTAAATCTTTCCTTAATCAAAGGAGCAGCAGAGGTTGAACATCTGAGCAGAATCATTTTACTATTCAGATTTATCATTATTATTACTGGAAGAGCAAGTAGTGACATAAAATGGACTGAGAGCTCCTTTGAGCAAAGCACTGTGCAGAGCATAAGGGGACATGACAGCATTATGGGAAGCCAGTGAGTTAGTACACCCTGAGATGCTACCCCATCTTACCTGATACATGTGTGCTCCTAACCTATTACTATTTCAAAGTTAGTGTAAAACATTTTCATGGCAGTGCTTCAGGATAGTTAATTTAACTCACTTTAACTCATATCTACAATGAAATTAAAGCATTCACAATCAGCAACTGAATTTCAGCTGAGAGGCTGAACTTCCAGCAGCACAGAGCTAAGTCCTTGAAATAAGCTGCCTCACTTATGCCTGTGCAAACAGGGCCTAAGAAAGTCCTCAGCTAAGAGCTGACAACTGGAACAGCAACACAGATAAGGGGTGTGTGCCAGCAGAATGGAAGAGCTGAGTCAAACAGATGAAATAACTTGCACCAAATTGAACAACATACTAACAGCAGAGTGCAGAAAGTAACAGATTACCCTCCTAACTAACTACTTTGTCAAGGTAGCTATCAAAGATACAAGTTTGTCTCAGCATATCTTTGCAAACAACTTCTGTGACCAATATACACCAAACACTCCTATAAGGGCAGAATTCCCAGATGGGTTTATCAGAACAGCTGTCTACACGAGGCTGTTGTGCCCATAGTTACAATACTTGCTGGACTCTGCTATTTCTAACATTATTCTTCCTTCAAGTCACAAAAAATGGCTATACTGGATCAGAGGAGAAGTCCATCTAGTCCCAAACCCCATCTTCAACAGTAACACAAAGCAGATGCCAAGAGAATAGCACAGGAACAAAGGAAACAAAGATACTACCCTTGAGCACGCTCCCATCGTTCAACAGCTCCAGGCTTTGGCACTTCACAGAGAGTCCTTTGGAGGCAATTCCTAAGTATTTAGCATCCTCAGTGGATCTCTGTGCAATGCAATTATCCATTCTCATTTTGAACCTAGTTAACTTTTAGCATCCCAATACACTGTGGCAAACCATGTGTTTGTTTTGGTTTATTTTTTTCTCAAAAGATGCTCAAATGCCCACGCATTAAGATTCAAAGTCTGGTGCTCAACCCATGCACCATAAGCCAAGCTGACCCACCTTTATGGGTCCAAACAATCTTAAGGTTTTACCTCTATTCACTAAGACAAAAATTGCCTTTATCCAAAGTCCTCATATTCCCCTAACTTTCTATTATCCTGTCCTCCTCTTCCTCTTCAGCCAGTACCATCAAGAACGATGTCAATATAGGCCACACGAGTGAAACTGGCAGTGGAGAAAATAATCTTTGCAAAAATAATATTGCCCAGGGTATGAAGCAAACCACCCATCTCTACACCTGTTGTTTCTCTGCATCAAGCCTCAAAAGTGTATGAGCAAAAAGCATCACCCTCACAATACACAGAGATGAGTAATTGCATTTTATCTGCATAAGTCAGGTAGAGATAAATTCATTCCACTTTCAGAGTGAAACTGTCAATGTCACTTTTGGTAACCATGTGGTATTGCCATGACAGCACTGATGGTAACACGCAACTGCTATCACAGCTACCAGTTTGTCTCACCATAACTTTGCAAACTTCTGCAACCATTACCCATCAAACATTTCTACAAGGGCAAGATTCCCAGATTGGCTTATCAGAACAGCTGTCTACACTAAGATGTCATGCCTATGCTTACAAGAATGTGCCATGGCTAATCTGGAGCTGGGTGGGATTAACTCCCTACAGCTGCTGGTACTGAGATTTCTGGCTCTATTTAATTTGGCAAAGAACGGCACAGGAAGCTGAAAGACTCAATCACTACAGTGAAGCTTCTGACATTTTTGTCCCTGGACCCCAGAGAACCCAAACATAACTCCCGCCAGAAATCAGTAAACTATTCAGTTTACACAAACAGGCATGTAAACTCAGGTTGTAGTCTTGTTACCGATTTAAGCTGCTCAAAGGGCAAATTTCCTCTGACAGTGAAATAGTGAAATCCTGTCCTCACGACCTCCTTTGGCTGGGTGTTCCCATTCTTTCTAGGGTTCCTTCACTAGTGCGGCTTTGGCTGGTGCTGATCTGGCTCAGGGAGCCCAAGGACAAAGAAAAAACAAAACAAAACAAAAAAACCCAAAAACAAACAAATAAACCCAACCAAACAAAAACAAAACAAAACCCACACAACGTCCTTGCTTTCAGCCAGATCTGCTCCTTATCCTGATTCATCTGGTACCCACACAAAAGCACGCACCTGCACCAGAGGAGCAGCTGCCAACAAGGACAGAATTACCTCTAGCACTAGGACTGCACTAAATAACCATGAGACAGCAGCGTGGTAGGACTCAGCTTCCCTTCTATACAGTGGTGAGTATCAGTGGTGCTCAGTGGTGTTGCAGCAGAGGGAGGGAACAGGTCTGTTTATCTGCAGCACTGCATAGATCACAGTCCTGCCATGACTCTGGACAGCCACTTCTTAAGATTATTTAAGTATCTATAAACATTGCCCATTCAAGATTGAACAAATTATTTGGTCTGACAGTGCAAATTTACTAATTACTTCACCAGCCTTTGCATAGTTTATATAAGCCATTAAGCCTGCCTCAGCTTTTTTTTAATAGAGAACATACTTCAGCAACGACATGCTGTTCAGATCCAGGCCTAATTTCACAACTTCACAACCTGACATCTTCATCTCTGCTGGGCTGAAAAAAGAACTACTTGGCACCCCCTTCCTCTCAGCCTCTGGAGAAACACAATGCAAATCTAGGACAGAAAGCACCCTATTCTCCACAAGACATGATCTTTTCATATGAACATCAAATCAGATTATCAGGGAGGGACGAGAGACTTGCACTGACCATGCCTGTTCTGTTTGGGAAGCTTAGGTTGCTGGAAATGCTTACCTGGTGTGTTTCTGCAGCCAATTAGTGGTAAAAAGCACCTCCTGCAGAGCCCGTCAAAGCCACCCTACCCCTCACAGGGCTGCTGCAGAGATCTGAAGCTCTGCCTTCCTCCTAGAGGGAGGTAGGGATTCCCCACACCACACAACACAGTGAAAGATCAAATCCAGGAATCAGACTCAGATATCTGACTCACGAGATCACTAAGTCTGGCAGAAATGTCGATTTTAATCAAAATCGAATAAAAAGTCAGCCAGTGAACCTTCAGAGACCTGCCACAAGCAAAAAATGTACAGCTTCACTTTAAAAGATGACAACAACAACAAAAATTCCATAGCCACATCTGTACTAAAATATGTTTGACATTGGCCATGTTAACAGTCCCAGTTGACTTGTTCCCACTGGCACATGCCTGCAAATCGTATCCCCTTATACAGTAACACCAAAGAGGAATTACCCAAAGAGAGGTGACATGACTACACCAACCTTCCCCCCGTGGGTTTTTCCCAGTGAAAGAAAGCTTCTATTTGCAGCTAGTGCTCAACAGTATTTTCTGCACTAGAGTCTTCAAGGAAAAAAAAAAATAAAAATCAACCAACCAAACAAAAACTGTGCATCTCTGTAATCAGGACCAACTACACCTGCTCAGTCCTGCAGAGAGGATTCTTGCTCTTTTTCTACTGATACAGTCATTACTATCACCAGAATTTGCAATCTAATGTCCACACCAACAAGAGATCAAGTCTATAGACTTGTATATTCTCAAACATTTAGTGCCTCTACTATGCCTCCATTTACAGCTTTGATTTCTTAGGCAACTTCCTCACCAGGAAGCTTAACAAAGGAGTGACAGATACACAGCCAGAAATGTTTCCCACACTCCCCCTTTAAACCATCCATACATTATGTCTTCTATTAATTAACAACTTTTTAGAACCAAAATCAGGGGCAATCTGCAAGTTACTGCAATTGTCACTGTTGAAGAAGTTTTTTAGGAGTAACCAGATCTTTAAGAGTCTTTAGATGACAAAGAAAGAGCAACAATGGCCACAATTTAGAACATATTTTTTTAGACCTGCCAAGCAGCTTTTTTTATTTCCTCCTTTTTTCCGCCCTTTTCATCTAAAGCATCCTTATGCACATAAAATTATTTACCAGCTCCCTTGCAGCCAATGGATTGCACTAAGAAAAAATAACTAGGAAGTATAAAAAGAACCACAGGAAGATGTAGTAGCAATGCAGACTCACCTTCAAAACTGGTCTTTCCATTTGAGTTAACAAGTTTTGTCCTTGTTATAGAAACAGGGACAATCATGTTCTCCAATATTTAAGGAAGGTGGCTGAAAATCATTAGCAACACCTGCATCTGCAAATCATTTTGTAATGCTCTGAATGAAAGATGATAATAAATTGCACTGACATTTATGGAACATTTGCAATTTCATCATTCAAGAGAACACAGGGATTCTGGAGGAGAAGCACGATAGAAAATCTTACATGATAGGAAATAATATGGGTAGTTTGCATTTATATAGCTCCCACCACCTATGAATATTAACAACAACAAAAAAAAAAAATAAAAAAGAAAAAAGAAAAAAGAAAAAAAGACACCAACTGTCTCTGAACATCTTTCACAACATTCTATAGGCCTCTTACTGATCTCAGATCAAAAAAGAAAGACACAAAATTGATATTTTTGCTTCAGTTCATACAGCAGGATAAAAGGCAGATAAAGAAACCAGTAAGGAATTCCTTGCTCTGCCTACCCATGGCTTCTTAAATGCTGAAGTGCCAATATCAGAAAGAAATTCTCTAAAACATAATGAAACAGCACAGAAATATTTATCAACGTTGCAATCTGGGATAGAGTTTAGCCTTTTAGGAATATACTCTGAACTGAGAGATGAAATAAGTTGCATAGCTCATATGTAATTTATTCCTAAAGCAAATTCTACTGTAACTTAATTAACATTTAAATCTAATTTTTCTTACATCCAATAATAAAAGGAAAACTCCATTCTATTTCCTAATGAACTATAGAAAAGTTCCCTTTGTTTCGGTTCTCTAAGAATGGAAGTGTTACTATTTTATGTCTTGACTTTTAGCTTTGACCTTATTTGTTGCAGGAATTTCAGAGAGTACAAGCGAGCATAAATTGAAAAAAACTTCCTAAAACCATTTGAACTTAATTGTTTTCAGCACAGCAGTTTGTATTTCAGCATTATCATGTTGTCTAGCACCCTTCTAATTCTACCCAAGAGTCAGAACATGGTTAGCTGGGGAGCAAAGAAGCCAGGTGGCTTATAAATAATTACCACTTTTTACAGTACTTCTCTACATGCATTTCTTCAAGCAAGCATTCTAAATTTAATGGGATTCCAAATACTCTGAACATAAAGAGAAGTATTTACATGGAGCAGCATTGTCTGACTTGGTTGATTTACTGCTGCTAGAAAGAACTCATTAGCTGTCAGGCCAGTTGTTGAAAAGACCATCACGCCAATGCACAAAGTTGACATAATGAAAATAAAAGAAAGAATCTGGGCCAAATTCAGAGGCAATCTGTAAGGTAATGTAATTTATACCCACTTATGCTCACTCACATTCCCTTAGAACTTGTTCTACCCAATTTATTGATGCATGAGGGACCCTAAATTGATGTAATTTATATGCCAACGAGTCAGAAATGCTGTAAGGCCCCTAAGTCGAGGGCACTTCAAGTCATGCTTTCCTACAGATTGTTCTCTTTGTCTCTGTCCTGAGTCCTTCCTTATTTCACCATTTCAGCCTTTGATTTATGCCACTGAGAATCCCCAAGATACGATGGGCCAAGTGAGAGGCAGGGTGTGGGTAAGTGAAATGCCTCTAAGAAAACCTAAGCTGATGTAACACAGAGACTAGGGAAGCCAGGTGTCTCTCTCATATACATCTACTCTCCTCATCACTTAAATTCAGTTTGAGATTTGGCTCTATGTGTCCTCCACTACCAGTAGGATTTGGAGCTGTTACTCAAATTATAAAATCAGTCACAACTCACAGATCCTCATTTTAGGGCCAGAAGGAACACTATGATGATAGAGTTTAACCTTCTCCATAACAGAAAGCATCAAGTATCACCTATTATTAAGCCCTGGACTAAACACAGCAACTTAAGGATAAATGAGGAAGACACCCAATGTTGATTTAAAGAGTTCAAGTAACAGGGGAATCAGCTGCATCCCTCAGCAACCTTGTTCCAGCATTAACTTACTATCACCTTTCAAAATATTCTTGAATTTTACTGGCTTCAACCTTCAACCACTGGCTGTTTCATTGTTCTGTTAGGCTGGATAAATTTATTTCTCTTTTTTTTACAGAGACTATATCTGACTGCCTCTCAGCCTTCAGGTCAGTGTCTCACATTTGCTAGATCCAAAAATCAAGAGGATACAAACATTGTAATCAACATAGTTTTAGAATGAGTTGAGCTTGTACCAAAAAAATATTTATATACCCTATCCTGATAAAAGCCTTTTCATTTGGAAGAGGAAACAAGACAGCTGGAATCTGGTGACCACAGCTTCCTTCAGTTTTTGAGCACTCCAGGATACTATCAGTCAAAGTGTTTACTCTCTCTGCTGGGCAATCTGGACATACTGGAAGGAAGAGAAAAAAAGTCAGGATTGCAAGCAGCTTGATTGCTAAGCCACTGCTCTACAGTTCCTTCAAAAAGTCTCTGACTGACAGCTATTCTATTCCACTCTAAGTGAACGCTCCATCACACACAAAAACGTTCCATGTGTCCTGAAAATTCAGACTTTGTCACTATCTGCTAATATACAAGAGGTTTATGGTCAGCAGTAACTCTGGTAGCAGTGATATACAGCCATTATTCCTGGTTTCCTGTTGAGCTACAAAATACTGCATAATAAAATAATCCTCACACCTCAAGGGAAACCTCATTTCAAATTCCATTACAACTTGAGGAGTTGCAGGAACACCTGAGAAACACACAAAAGAATGCTCTGGAGCAGCATCCTGGTCTTCTACCAACCAGTAAATGAGATTATCCAGGACAGGATGTTTTCATGTGGTTTGCATTCTTGTTTTTAAGCCCTACAAGAAGATTCGTCAGACAAGACAATATGCTACTGTTGTTGGCAGGCTAATCAGTTCTGCACAGGGGTGTTTGATACTGCCTGTCCCAGACAGAGACAAGTTAAAGGTTTAAACTCGGTATGAATGAAAGAGCTGAAGCATAGACTAGCTCAATTTCTCTTTAGTCATATATAGTCATAAATCTAACTCCTGGGTAGAATCTACCTGGCTTTCAGCAAAGTTAACCTTTCTCCATTATCTGTGCCAGGATTAGCTGCTATTCTTGTGAGACGCCTTGTCCCCAGGAGAGGCACATCCTTCTCCCAGGAGCATCAAACAGAGCCATGAGGTAGAACACAGCTGCAGTGAACCACAGAGTGGCCAGTGTCAAACATCAGTTCAGTGCTTCCTACCAGTTGATGCCTTTCATCCCGTGGCCTCCTTCACCTCCAGACTTGGCCTCTGTCTGCATTTACACCTTCCCAGAATAAAATGCTTGCTTCCCCCACCCACTTGGTAACCATCATTCAGCTACTTTGTCTATGACTCATCCACTTCAAAACCCTGCTGACTCACAGGCCTCAAAAAAGAAACTTGCTCAAAGAACATACTGAGACATGGCTACGCCATCTACGCCAGCTAGGAATTCATCCAAGTTGACCTGGTCTCTTTTCTAGAGAAAAGCAAGAAAGTTACACTTCATTTGTGAATCGTTATCGTTTTAAAACCTAATTAGCTCACAGTTATTTATAACCAAAGTAGACTTCCATGGCCTGATTTCCAAAAATATTTCGCACCCAGTAGCTCCCACCAAATCTAATGGATACTCCATAATAAGAAAAAAAAAAAAAAAAAAAAAAAAGAAAAAAAAAAAAAGATAAGACTACAAAATTAGCTTTTGAAACAAGAAATAAAGGCAGACTTCTTGAGCCTTTGAAGAGTCTGTGAAGTTAAAGCAAAAGCTGAAAAAAAAAAATAAATAAAAGGGAAAAAGGAAAAGCATACTGCAAAAAAAGACACAGTTGACCTGAGCTGACCACACTACTACACCTCCATATATTCTGTTCAGAAAGCAATGTCTTTACAGGGGAGAGACAACAGGTCATCAACAAAAATGAAAGAACCAAACAAATTTTTCTCTTTCTTTCTCACTATAAAATTATTAGCACATTGGATGAGGTACCTAGAGAGGAAGCAAAACCTCTTTTGCCAGAGATTGAGGGATTCAGCAGCTTCCTCCGCCACGCCTCGCATCATGAGGTAGGAATCCCTCATGCCTCATTGTAATACAAGGCACTGACTGAGCAGTGCCTTGTAGAGATATATTAAATGCACTTCATGTCACCTCTGAGGAAGGACGGACAGTCTGGATGACTTCTTGAGATCTCTTCTAAAACTGTATACCTTCTAAAAAAAAAACCTGTCAAGACTATCAAAGAAATAAAACTAACTTCTCACTGCTATATAATCTTTCCTGCCCCCACAGTTTCACCTGGGTTCTACCAGAATTCCTATGTCTCCACAAATTCTCCATTAAACGCAGTCTAGTTCAAATCCCTATCTCAATATTCAGTGGTTTGCCTCCAACTCTCTCTAGCTACCACAGGACCATTTCTCACTACAAAGTTACCAGAGACATCTATCTTAACTAGGAGACAATTGGGAGACACCCAAAAATGTTGGCATCAGGACAGGTCTACACCCTGCTCTAGTATCTGGAGCTCTCACGCACATGACATTAAAAAAAAAAAGAAAAAACAACAACGACATGACGACAGGACCAGTCATCTTCTGACTTAACCACAGGATTCAAAGCTACAAGTTGAATTTCTGAAAGTATTTCCTACTGTTCACATAAAAAGAAGGTACCCACGCATATAAACTAAGTATAAGCTAATCAAGGTGTTTCTCTGACAGACTGGAAAGAAAGAGAAAGCAATGGTGTTATTTTTATTTCCCTTTGAAATTATTTGGGAAGAGCTAAGTACCTTGTTTAAACAGACAGATTACATAGCTGGATAGGTAGATTAGCCACACAAGACTAATACTGAAATGGTTCAGAACTGAATACCCAAAACAGTTAGTAAATCCTCTCACTGTAATCTTGCTAGTTTTAAGACTTTATTCCTATCTACTAGTTTAAACATTTACTTTCACTTGAATAATTTTAAAAGATAAAAGAATTCATCTAACAGTTCTCATGAGCTGATACAGACCTGGC
Source organism: Heliangelus exortis (assembly GCF_036169615.1). Lineage (NCBI taxonomy): Eukaryota > Metazoa > Chordata > Aves > Apodiformes > Trochilidae > Heliangelus > Heliangelus exortis. Next base: position 32,311,309 of record NC_092423.1, read on the forward strand.
ATGTATTACCCGTAAAAATGTAAATATTATTTGAATGTTTTTCAAACAATCTAGGTAACATCAAACCACAAAAGAAAACCTCTAACATAGACATTTGATAACTTGTCCCTTATCTGTTTGATGTGACATTTAGGAAAACACATCTTTAAAGTCAGTACTGCGTTCTGACTTGAACGAGGGTGTTTCTTGTACCCCAGATCCTCAGTAAAATCATTAAAAAAAGAGGAAAAAAATCAGAAACTTTAACATAGTCTCCAAAAGAAATGCTTCAGAAAAACTACTTTACTATTATAACATAAAATTAAGTAAGACTAATACTTTATTTGGAAAATCCTACCCAACATATTTTCTTAACCCCCTAAAGAAAGATGTGTCAGAGATTGCAGAGTTCACAGGGGACATCAAAGCTGCTATCAATCTCTATATAGAAAGCATTCAAGATACTGCAATGATGGGCAGCAGTTTAAAACCCTAAGAGAGAGAAAAACAGACAAAATGCCCTCAGAAACAAGTTTCTTTCCAGGAAAACTTACTAACCCAAGGCTTAAATTGAAACAGTATTTTTTTTCTATGTAGTGAAAGTTTTTCATCTCTTAACCCTCTATTGTTTGTAATATGCTCACAAAATGAAATTTCTTTCCTGAAGGCCAACTTCTGCCAGTCTTCTTCCCATTGAATATTTCCTCATCACATGTGCATTGTGCAGTTTCAGCACAGTTGCTCATGAGGTGACATTCAGCTGCGAGCACGCCCAGATGGCAGGATAGGGCCCAAAGGGAGAGCACCACACAAGTTATCAGTCTCCCAACACAGGCAACCCATCTGTCAGTAAATCACTTCTACCAACAGCAATGGGAAGAAAATTAATACAATTAAAAAAAAAAAAAAAGCAGGCCCCCATTTTTTCTCTCTTGATGTCTGCTTTGGATATTCCCCCTGTTAACGCTGAGTAAGCGACACATACAGCAGCACTCAGCAGAAATGTGAAACACAGACCCAGAATTTCAAAATATGTGTCTAATTAAAAAAAGTCAATGGTCATCCACTGAGTGTTAAAAAGCCAAAACCTCAGTCTATAAATTCAAGAAATACTTGGGACTGCAACCCCCACTTAAATTAAGGGAGCCCAGGTGAGATTGGCAGACAGAACCCGAGCTTTTTAGAAGACTTCCCTCGGATTTTTATGTGTGACTTTTGAGCCTTTTATCTATCCCTGGGTTAGACATTCAAGCAATCCTGAGAGAGACAAGAATTGGTACATATACACATATTGAAAATTTAGAACTTCTTGAACTAACATACCTTTAGAAATAATAAATTCCTGCCACTTAATATGAGCGCTGGTAACAGACTAAAACAGTGAGTATTTTTCAAAATGTACATCTCAAAAAAGCCCCCTCCATTTAACTACTAGAGAAGCTTTATCATATTTCCTCTTGTCTAAGCAACTAAATACTTTATAACAGCCCTTGCATCCCAAACACTACAACATATTTCAAGTTAAGAAGATATAATGGAAGAAATTACATCCATCCCCAGTATTCTAAGTTGCCAAAGGGGAACGAGTAATAAAGTTACTTAAATCGTTAACATTATGCTGCTAACAATGTCAAGTTTTACCTGTAAGAGACACAGAAGTGTTTGCTTTTGGAAACACATTCTATCACTGCTGGGAAAAAAATAATAAATTCTTCCTTTGGTCGTTTTTTTTCCCTGTCAGCTTGTAACAGCTGAAAAAAAAAAAAAAAAAAAAAAAAAAAAAAATGATAACACTTAAGCCCAAAGGAGCTCCTAGTCTTTAAAAGTGCAAAGTACATAAGGTTCTAGTTGAAGTTCATAGGAGCTGCAGGTGACCAGCACTTCTGACTCTGAGGCCCAAAGCTACTGTACAAAGCACTGTCCCTTTGAAATTTCAGCCTAGCATTTATCAGCAGCCGACTTGCTGAAGTGCAAGACACACGCATCCCTTTCCCCCATAGTATTTACTTTTTCAAAAGGCTGAAGTTGTGAGAAACACGGCTCTCCTGCAACATTACAGCCCCGGTGAAATGGGAAGCAAGTATGAAAAAAATACCAATCTAATCCTCACCGAGCGCCAGCCCCTAGCCACTGCTACACCATGATATTTCTAGAGCTCTCATCTGCTGGGAATAGACTTGCTGTCTCACACTGACCTCAGCTGCTTTGCTCTTTTGTCCAGTTCCATTTCGTTCCCTATGAAGCCAGCCAGAAACATCAGCTAAGATTTTATTTTTGAAGTGCCAGCATACCAACCCAGAGAACCTCACCGCGGCTTCCTTCGCTTGACTGCCAACACCCAAAACCTGCCAGACAGCAACACACCAGACAACAGCCACCAGACAGCAAAGATGGAGAAATCAAAGCCCAGACAAAGCCCAGGAAAGCATAAAAGTATTTGTGAAGCGGAAGTGCGCAAGTGCAACCCTAAGTATTAGGAAAGAAAATGAAAAAAATTAGCAACGCGTGAACTGGGAAGGCAGAGTCACTCATTCCCCAGGTGATGGGGTAGCACCCAGTATATGGGTAAACAACAGGTACTGGTTACCATCCACCATCCAAGTCCTGGCACTGCTCTGCAATGGAACTTCCCACCAGGCACTTCACTTCTCTGCTTCTGTTCCTACTCACCTTTGAGAACCTGCCTTATTTACATTGCTCATAAACTCTTGCAGGCAGGGACTCTCTCTTACCCTGATTTTGTCTGCAGCTCAGCACAACTGAACTGCACAATCAGAGGCATTTTGCAAACTGTAAAACACCATCAGGAAAAAAAAAAAAAAAAAAAAAAAAAAAGAGGGGAAGTGTATGGCTGGCTTAGGAAAAACAATTGCAACATCTGTATTAAAAAAAATAAAACTGTGATGGTCAAATGGTAGAACAAGCAGTATGATAAACATTAGTTAAAAGAAAAATGAGGGGAAAAAAAAAACCAAAAGAAAACACCAAGGGGGAAAAAAAGCCCAAGCTGAGAGAAAACAGTAAAGAGGTAGACTTGCTAAAGCAGAAAAGATGGACAAATCATAGAATTAAGAATAAGGCTTCTGGCTCTCCCTCCATTCATTTCATCCTAATGGTGCCCACACCTTGTACTTCAGCTCTTTCAAGCTCTTTCCTTGTCACCTAAGAATTGGAACACCTCTTTGCCACTCAGGATGGCTAAAAAGAAGGCACAAACTTACCTGACAATCTCTCCTGAGAGCAAACGAGAATCAGGGAAAGAGAAGGAAGAAAATAAAATTCACGTGTCTCTACCCCAGAATAGCTGACTAGCAGAGAAGGAAAGTCACCCACTAAAGGTTAAGACATAATAAACAACTAATAATTTACTCCCTTGCTAAAAGGCCAGAAGAGATGAAGCATAAATGTAGTCTACTTCACTGGAGCATGGCAGTCATACTTCATTCCTCAACACACACTGTAAAATCACAATCTACATCTTTGTGGCCATTGGCACAGTTCCTTGTTCTGCTTTAAAAATGCTATATACAAGGGTAGATTATTGGTGTTTTCACATATTTAAAACAAACCTTTGGGATACAAGAAGCTGTCAGCATCAGGAATATCATCCATTTCTCTCCCATTTACACAAACTACCTTCGATTCAAATGAGTTATAATTTTTAAAAAGTAACTACTTGCAGCACAACAGTAAAGAAAGCACACTTGATCATGTTACAAGTCAAGATAAGAAGAATAAAAAAAGTAATGACAATAAAAAAAATCTAAAATAAGTCCTGGCAAGACACACAACATCAGGCATGAGAAAATCAAAGCCAGTTGCTCTGATAAATCTGTATCTATCAACGACTATTTAGGTAACACCTTCCCATAAATAACTTCTTTGCTATTCCCTTGATGATTAACGGGGTGCTGTAGATTAGAAAAAGTACCCTGGAGGATTTGGATGCAGACCAATCCTTACATGATGTCAATCAAATTGTGACAATCGTTTTAAATGCCCTCCCCATCATCACCTTACAGGAGGCTCCGCAGGCCTCAGCACAGAGGCTGTGAGGCTGTGCATGGGCACCTTGAAAGAGGTGTTTCTTTGGATCCTAGCACAGGTGTCCAGTAAGTTTTTAGTGTCTTCTGGAAAAATTTGGGCTGAGCACTGTTTGAGTATCTACAACAGTGCAGTCTGGGCCCTGATCTGCCCCTCACACCACTAGTCACATACCAAAAATGTCCATTTCCCCCCCACACACAGACACCAAGTGTCTAAGTAGGACTGCAAACAACCAGCTTCCCCAGCAACAGAGAATTCCTCTCCTCCAGAAAGTGTGTCCTTCTACTCTGCTCCATTTTTCCTCTTCCCCAATGGAAAGGCACAAGACCTGTGTGTTATAACATTGATTCAGTCAGTCTGGTTCAGGCATTTGCTTCAGGTAAGTGAATTTTTGAAGTGCTCTGTAATTCTGGATGCCTTATCTGGGAGTCATATTGGGTCTGGCTTCTAATGTTTTTGAAACTGCCATCTGTTAGAGTTGTGGTACTCAGCACTTCTGGATAACCAGAGATTAACATACCACCTTCTGCAAATGTTTTCCCTTTATTATCCCAGCCTTCCCTCCACTCTTTGACTACTCACATGCTGCATTTGCTCATAAAGCAGCAACAACATTCCCCACCCCCAGGTTCTGCCTGAAAAGAGGTGTGAATGCCACACAAGCCTATCCCCAAACTCTCAATAATCTGATACAGGCTTCTGGAGCCAGAAGCCATTATTTGCATGCAGCCATCACACAAGCAAATAAGGTGTGTAAGGCACTTCTCAGAATGGGCTCTGAAGATAAGCTAATGTTTATACAGCCCACTGAAAACTGAAATGATTGCTACATGCTAAGTATTACCACCACCAGGGATCCATTCAAATAAAAACAAGACAGAAAGTGAAGGAAACAAAAACTTATTTCTTCTGTCCTGCACAATTACTGCCTGACTTATGCATGCTAAGAAAACCCCAATAACCCCTCTAACACAGTAAATTAATGTTTATGCTCTTAAGTTTAGACAATCTTATGCTGAAAGCTTCTCAAGCTACAGGAAATTGCACATTGCGCAGGGACAACTGTATACAATTACAGTGATTTTGTAAAACGGCAGAGATATAAAGCAGAAACTGAGTGGCTGTCAAAGCTTCTAAATCACACAGATAACAAGTATGTTTTGGTGTGCCAGTAGTCTCCAGCTTCCTCATGGCTGCTTCTGGTGGTGGGAATTACAACCATAAACTCAAGATCCAAGATGACTCTGTGCATTACACACCTGTATTTGAGAGGCAATGACAGACAGGTGGCCTCAATGAGTACCACTACTGCCATCCTGGAATCACCATACATCAGCCAGATTTATTATTACCCCATCTTGCACCACCAGCCAGCACCCATAGTAAAAGTGACACTGAAAACGATACTTTCGCTGCAAGTAATTGGGTCAGCCCCCCGTGTTTCTTCAGGATGCGAAAGCACCAAAGGGCTACGAAGAGCAGAAAGCCAAAATCCAGCGAGTGCAATGCTCTCCATGGCAGAAAGCTCCCAGCTGCTTTGCTAAAGGCCACGGCAATATGTCTACTTTATGCTGGTTTTCACAAAGGGTTGGTTAACAGCACGTAGTGCAGCTCTACCTTGACACAGTAAACGTTGTCTTAATACAGCCTAGGTATAGCATTCAGCTGGCCAAGTCCCACTGCACGCTTTGTCAAACATCTGAAGGACTGCAGTGCCTCTGACTTTTTTCTGATGTCTTTCAGGTATAAAGGGAGTTTCTGTGAATGCAAAAACCAGGCAGGGACTTGCATAAGAGCAATCGGTCCTCTTCTTTACCTTAATCATTGTGCCGTTCACAGCTCTTTTCATCACCAGCGTGGCCTTCTGCTAAACTATTTCAGAAGTGCCATTTGAACACAAAACAAGTAGATATTGTGCCTTTCAGTTACATATGGTAGATTATCAGTTTGTGTGCAGCAACTAAGCAGAACATTGGCAGCTGTGTAGGCACGTCTCAGCTGATAGTAGAAAAAGTCTTGTCGGCAGTTCTGATCTTAAAGTAAATACACTGAAGAACTTAACTCTAATTAGGCTGAAAGGCAGAGAAGATTTTCTGGATTGAACACTGAATGCATGCTGCCGATAACACCGTCTTTGAAAAAAATATCTTGGTTTGGTTTGTCTTATAAAACTAACATTTTCAAGATAAATTATTCTGACTTACATGTGATATGCCCCTGCTGTTTGTGTATTTACAAAAATCTGAATTTTGTATTTTAAGCTGTGTCTTAGGCTTCATTAATATGAAATCACCTTCCTGCATCATAGGCATATTAGCCGAGATCCAAGTGACCTAATCCATTTTTAATATTTCATAGTTTGTTAAAAGCTGAAACTAGAGATCACTAGTACAGCTCTGACACCCCCTGTCATGATTCAAAAGATGTAGGGAAAAGGTCATGTACTTACTAACTGGCACTAAACCAAATTCATCACTATAAAATGAGAGAAATTAAGACTGCATTTCCCATTATCCTTCTCTCTTTCTAAGAGCATCCATCAACTTGCACGATACCAACAAGCAGAATTTATTTATATGCCTATGCCCCAATTAAAGGTCAGAGAGATGTGAGAAAGAGAAGAAATAAGGATTTCAGCCTTTGTCTATGCAAGAAGTTGTTCCTTCCCTTTAAAGCAAACTCAGCAGCAACAGCCTTTGAAGACCAAAAGGAGAAACAATTCCCGACCACATAAAGAAAGTAACAAGTCCCTTATATGGCTAAGGACTGCAATGCCATTTTTTTTTCCACAGACTGAAAAATTAGAACAAGAGGAGAAAATAGAGCAAACTTTAAACAGGCAGTTCTCAGAGCACCAGGGAATTCACACAGGCACATCATTCCAGCTTTAAGAACTGCAAAATACTTTCTTCTTTAAAGAGAAGGAGGACATTACACCAGGTGAGTCCCTGAAATCTAGATTTTAACTCTCCTGCTGTAACTATGGATACCTAGCTTTAAAAAAAAAAACCTTTTGAGAAGTAGCGGTACATCAGGCTCCCTTATCTCCTCCTCTGGTGAAACACCTCCACCTGAAGTCCCCTAATCTCCCAGGTCACCAATTCACCACCTCAAGGTTTTGCCAGCTCTGGTACCGCACATCCAAAACAAACCCGCTGCCCTCTCAACGGTATCTTCAATCTGCCTCTCACCCCCCCGCTAACACTGGGGTGAAGGTTACCAGCTTCTCACCCAGGAAGGCAACTAAATCGCATCACGTGGTGTTTCAAATAACCAGACAGTTTCCCACAAGCAAGTCAAACGATGGCTGATCCAGCCCTGCCACCTCCCACCAGCGCGGGGACGCTTGCGGAAAGGTCAGGCTCCCGCGCGGCGTCGATGCTGAACTTTGCATGGCTCAGCCTGGCTGGTCTCTAAATATAGCTGGGCAGAGGAAGGGCTGTGAAAGGGGGTGGGGAAGGGAGAGGGACAGAAGCCAAATGAGCAATCAGTTAAATAAAACAATATCAAGCGGGTCTAGCCGTAAGACTCTTCCACACTTCTCTGGCAGTCTCCATAGTGGAGTAAGAGGAGATATTCAAGAGCAGCTTCCACATTTAGTCTATTAATGCAAACTCACGGCATAGGAAGGAACCACTGCTTGATTTATACTTGGGGAAGGGGTATACAAATCTGTTCAGCAACTTTTCTTCTTGAATACATTTGAATCACACAGAAGTGACATCACTTCCTCTGCGTGACAGCCCATAAATCATCATCAACCACACGGTACCATCCCTAAAACAGTGTCATGGTCACACCAACAAGGAACAAAGTATCACTGAGTTTTACATTGTAAACATGAAATCTGATGCATCTTTGGGCTTCCATCGTGATATATATTAGTGAGGTGGTTTATTTCATTCATTTGCATCTGAATAAAGTCAACACAATTAACAGAGGAACCCTTACGGAAAATCTGTCCAAACAATTTTAATCTGCTTAAGTTTACCACAAATGAAACACTTAAAATGTAAATATTTACATTTTAAATAAAAGTTACCATACTTGACAGCAAAACTAACTTTACGACAAATAAGAAAAGAGGGAATTTATTCCCCCATGGTTGCAAGCAATCAAGCAAGCACAGAAACAAGCAAACAAACAAACAAACAAACAAACAAAAAAAAAAAAAAAAAATTTCTTATTTGACAATACCAGGTCTGAAAAATCTTTCCACTAATAAAAACTACCAGGAGAAGAGATTAGACTTTACTTTAAACCAACAAAATCAAAAAGATGGTATGGCTGAGGAATTCACTACGAGCCTCCAATCTGCAACTACAGATAGAAGAAGCAACCTTTGCTTCAGTTCTTCATTTAGAAACACTGTATCCTGAGAAAAGAAGCTGACTTGTTTCAAATTTCAAAGAAGCTACATAGTATTTTTATCTCAAGAATTATATAAATAAAAGCAAACCCAGGCTCTCTTCTCTACCTTTAACTTTTTTGTGGATTAACCACCCTTACTATGTCAAAGAAATTGCTAATCTTCATTATAGGCACTGGGCTCCATATGAGACCTCTCCCATGGCAATTACACTTCTACTAAGTATAAATCATGTCTCATCTGTGGCAAAGAAACAGACAAAGACGGAGCGTCTGGTTTTTGCTGCTCATTCTCTAAAATTATAAATCAGAATAAATAATGTTAAATAGAAATTACAGCCACAGAAAACCCAAAATGCTGTCAAATATCAGATGAGGTATGACCTCATCACTTGTGCAATGCAGAATCACTCTGATAGACAGTTCTTTTTTCTTTTGTAATCTGCATTTGTATTTCTTTTTAAAAACCTGCATATTGATCAGCTGTCCTGGTTTTGCCACAGAGAACAGTACGTGCCTTGTGGGCCTGATTCTGCCTTACTGAAGAAAAGTGAAGCTCTTTCATTGATTTTTCAAGGGAAGCAGAACGGATCCCTCTCATTAGAACTTCTTTTCAATAATAATGTTAATCAGCTGCTTAAAATATTGGTATGTCATTATGCACCAGTAGATACCATTCTCAGGATGGTACCCTGCACATCCAGAGTAGCTCTCTGTGTAAGTGTTTGCTTCTAAACTTCCTCCCCCCCTCACTCAACCTTACCCATAGGAGTAAAGAAGCTCTTGCTAAACATCACTACAGGAACACTCACAACATAGGCTGTGACAATATCTGACTAAATCACTGTTCTCTGTCTCCCTTCTCTGCCCATCTGCAGTCTTTGGTATGGAACAACTATATCATAAAAAGCTCTTATTCACACATGCTTTTGATATTACACTATTTAATCACATACAGCTGTAGCTGATGAGACTGTTACAAAACACAATTTTAATGCAGCACTGGAAACAAGTTCTGGAGACACATCAACCATTTTCCTCTACATAAAATTTCTAACATTAAAAGACTTTTCTTCAAGAAAAACAAAACAGAAAAAAAAATAATAAACACAGCCCACTTATTTTTCTCAAAAAAATCTGCTCCTCTTCCTGGACATTCTGGAATGGGCTTGTTTGCAAATGAACTCAAACTCCCTGCCTGGAGTATAGATAGTGATAAACCCACTTCCTCCACACACATACACACATTAAAAAATAATAATAAAAAAAATTTAAATCCTGCTTGCAATTATATGCAAAGGGAACACTATCCAGGCTACTTACTGCAAGACCTGAAATGAACTCAAGCATCCTGCTTGGAACACATCTTTTCTTATCTGGTTTTTAACTCACGGAAATTTAAGAACTGACAGTCTGATAATTTTTACCAACACACTCAAATTAAAGTAACAATATACTATCACAACTCAACTTTGAAAGACTCCCATGCATTAAAAACCAATCCAGCCCAGTTCTCAAGTATTGTACTTAACTTTTGAAGGTGCATTCAAACTGTCAAACTATTAAACAAACAGCATTTGCCACAGCAAGATCTATGTAGACTAATCTGACAAATGCTTGTAACTTGCATCTTTTGTTATAGAAGTAAAATATATTATTGCAAAATAAATTTCCCTGGCACACAGAAATACATAAATGTTCAAAAGAATAACAAAACTGAACTTTCCTTCCCCACAGTTATTTTTGTTGTTGGGGTTTTTTTTATTGTTTTGTTTTGGTTTTTGGTTTAATTTAAACAGACTTGCATTGAGACTACATGTGAAAGGAAGATTGACTAAGAAATTCAATATTTCACAATACATCATGGTATCCCTTATAGTAGCAAAAGTATTTTCATCCAGACATGTAAGGATAAATGGCAAACAGAAATGGAAAACAAACAGTTTCTTATAATTTGCATTTTTAAAGTAATTGTTTAATAATTTTTGTCTTTCTTATTGTTTAAAGCAACTTGTAAAATACTAGAGTTAGATACTAATATTACTGTCAAAATTAGAGCCAGGCTTAAATATTTTTAAACAGGAATTAAGCTAATTCATATTTCTTTTGGGCAGCTCTCGAAGGCATTTACAACACGCTGCTACATACTGAATCACAGAGGGGCTAAGAGAGAACCATCTTCATTCCTAGAAATGCATCTCTCTATTTGCAAGTGTTTGCCTTTACTTTGGCACAATCACATGGGCTCCAGCTAGACTTTTGAGCTCTGGCAGGAATCCAAGCTGCAGATGGTTGGAAATGCAGCCTGAAATCAGTGTGTGGTTGATGAATTACTCCTTACACCTGACCCCTGCTTCACACCAGGCACCAAACACAATCTGAACACTACCAGCCAGAGAAGCCCCGTCAGGCATCTCCGTATCTGGAACACTTTCTTCAAGGCCTTCTGCATGGCCAGATGGCCCAAAACTGGGGAATGCAGCAAACTCACTAAGCAAAAATGTGAGTGACAAAAGAGCATGGGATTGGTAGGTACAAGGTGAAGAGAAGCAAGAGCTTTGCACCAACTCCAAAAATACACTCTCTAAAAATAGGATGATGGAGCAAGGAGGGAGGCACACTTGTGGCATGCAACTGAAAGAGGTCCCCAATTCCTTCGTGTCAAGGGATGCCCTAAAAAATTGCAAGAAACATAACACACAAACACACACCCAAACGTGTACCCACTGAATTACTTCACTGTGCTTAAACTTTCTTGAGTACACCTGTTTGAATTTCCCAGTTGTTTTTTTCCTCAGCTGGGGCACAGATCTGTCACTTTGTGGACAGGCTCATTAAGCCACTCTTGCCTGCTGGCTAGTCTGCATGCTCTCCACATCCATAGAGACAGGATTTTATTCATGCAGGTGTTGGGAAATCACACTTCTTCCTTTTGCAAGTGTTCTCACATGTGCATCAGTCATACAGAGATGAAGAGGTATTGTAAGTACAGCAAACACTGCCTCTCCGTTCAGGGTAATTCAGCCTTCTGACAGGATAGCAGAGTCAACACCATAAGAGTTAAAACTACCAGACCCAAACCATGACTAATAGGTAGGAAATATCTTGAGAATGCATGAAAGCAAACCACATGGAAATAGCTGCCAAACCAGTGCATTTTTACCCAAAATGCAGGTACAGCTACTGTAAACCAGGTAATTTCCATCAGTAGGTAACTGTGGCACCTCCTCCTTGCTACACAGGTGATCCAGATTTTTTCAGCAGACCACAGAGAAAACGTACTCAAGTGCTAGGTCTAATTGTAAACTGCAGAGGGCAAAGATCAAACACAGCATCTATTAAAAGACCCTTACAAATACATTCATATAATTTGACTAATGTTTTCCCCCTTTTTTGTATCATTACATGATATTTTGTGCTGTTTAGTTCTGTTTTCCTCCCTGCAAAATGGCGAAGTGAAAAAAAATTGCATTGGCAAGCAAGAAACTAAGGAAAGAAATTCAGACCACGATGGTATCATCAATGAGACAATTCACAATGTACCCTTGTAAACCAGTTGCTTGAGTAGTTATGCCATCAGCAAGGATGCTTCTAAGGAAATTCATTTAATGTCTCAAAATAAAAATCTACTATACCTTCTCATCGGTTATATACAGATTAAACCTCCCCCATGCAATATTCTTTGCAGCAAGAACACAAGAATATTCTTCACTGAAAACAGTAAGAAAAATATGTTTATTATGAAATAAACTCCTAAGGCAACTGGACTCTGCTCTCAGGATCTGCCTAAAGAAGTTCCAATGCTGTACTTTCAAACTGCAGTTGCCAAACAGTGTCATGCCAAAATGAGAAAAATAAGGTTATGTCTTTCCTCAAACTCAGTGCTTGTCCTTAAGAGACATATTAAATTCCTTGCCATTGTCTCTTAAAAAAAACAAACAAAAACCAGAAAACCTCTCCCCCCAGCTCCCTTTTCTTTTTTCTTGGATAACAAAGGGTTTATCTAAACCTGCAATTAAAGTTTTTAGCTTCAGCGGTGGCATCTGATAATGAAGTAGAACAAGTAAATTGAATAATAAGAGTGCGTGCTTTATCTTCCACAAAAGGCCACGAAACACTGAAAACTTAAAGCGATCAGACAAACATATGGAATCCATCTTTTCTATTTATAATCCCATTACCCATATAGCTATTCATTTACACCATTTCTGCACAACAACGTGGTATCTATGCTAGAAGACACAAACACAGAGCAGAGCCCGAGGTCTTGTGCAGCTCCGTGCTCCCCCGCGAGAAGGACGTGATGTGCAGTACCGTGGTACTTCTCAAAGAAGAGCTGAGAAAACTTCACCAAACAATCAAAGCAAAAGCCACGCTGCACCCAAATGCTGTGGGGAACAAGAATTTCCAAACTTTCCCCGTTAAACATGCTGCCATTCTCGATTTCACAAGCTGTACACAAATACCATAAGAAAGCCTAGAAGTTCTTTCTTAATTACAAATGAATGCAAGCACACCCCCAGTGTGCATGACTATGAGCATAAAAACACATTCCTTCTACAGAGCTGATTTCTACTATGCTCGGTACAAAGAAGAGTTTTGAGAAAATAAAAAGCTGGAGTTCACAGGACGGCTGGAATTCTACAGAGGTTTATTAGTACGTGTTGCTCCAACAGGCATGATAAAAGATACAGCTTTCCACCACAAAGTTATTTGATTACCCGACTATTAGCTTTGGACATACAATGGATCTAACTGCTTTAAAATGTCCCAGAAGCTGATGGCTAGCTCTAAGGTAACAAAATCCAGATGCTGCCTGTCTGCACTACTCTGAACTCTTACGGTCTATAGAAGAGAAATACTTGTGTGCTTGTGTATATATACACATGTGTGCATATGTGTTTATTATTTAGGTTTTATGTATGCACTTAACTGTGGAGCAAGGAAAAAAAAATAAATTAATGCCATATAAAACACACCACCAATTTGCAATTTTACCTGTCCTTATGGTAACAGTGCATGCATGCAAAGACAGACGTATAGGACTTTTCAGAGGGTTGATAATTTTATATACTTGCTATAAAAGTGTGTTTAGTTTATTTTTTAAAGCATAAGGTTAAAAAAAGCTATGGTATGGAAAAGCTATTGTTACTATTTTAAGCTTAAATACAAGGTTAGTTTCCTCAAAAAGCTTATTTCACAAAGTTTAAGAAAATTAGCCAAAAATGAAAAAATAAATTAAAAAGAATGGCAAAATGTAAGCTACAAGAATAAAAGGCATGGAATGTCCAATATTTTTCCTCCAATATTCGAAGCTATTGTTCTTTCAAAAAAACCACCATCAATTGTTTCATGTCCTTGGCTTGCCAGGTTTTGAGGAATAGCATCAGTCTGCATCCCCCAATCCCCCAAACAGTTAAAGCTATGGGCAATATTGCAGTCAAGCCAGTGACAGGCTGCTACTGCAACAGCAACAATACACACTAAATGGCCACAAAGGTAAAACACAATTTGGATCGACCTTGAAAGGAATAAAAATTAAAAAAAAAAACAAAAATCAACACAATCATTAAAAATCATTCAAAAATACAAAATTAAAAAAGGCTAAATGTTATGTGAGAAAAAATTGGCATGGTACAGTGAAAGAAACAGCAGAGCAAAGACAGAAGAGGTAACCCTGCCATGAATTACAATGCTGTAATCATATTGAGTGGTTCTGGTGTCATTGCAACTCCAACCAGCCTGAATAGCAGTTTTGACAATTTGTTAATTTATATAATGCAGTACTCGGGCTATAAATGTTAACAGCAAAGTAATTTTATTAACAAGGAAATATAACTTATCCTTTCAGAACTGAAGCCAGATCAATGTGCTTCAAACCCAAAGTCTGGAGAAGTCAGCCTCCCCCGTGGCACTTCACCACACACAGACACAGACGTCAAATGTCCCATGTGTTAAATTTGCCACAGAAGTGCTACGTCTGTATGTGTATTCAGAGCCATACACGTGTGTGTGTGGACCCTGCCTATTTTTTTTCCCCCCTAAAGGACATTAGTTTATTGACTGCAACTGTTAACCTGTGGCTGTGATGTCACACTTCAGAAGAGTACTAAATTAATTTCATTTTTTCTTTTCTCTCTCTCTCGTTTTTGTTTTTTTTTAATACAGTGTCCTAACGGGGTCTGCTAAAGTTTAGGGATTTCTTTTGTTACTGTCCCTTGGCCACACAGGAAACCTTTTCAGAGAGCAGACTATTATACAATGGTATTAGAAAAATAAAGTGTTAATTAACTAAGTCATGGCCATGTAGCATCGACTTCGCTCAGCTTCTTCAGGAGATGGAGGCCTGCGTTCCAGTTTACTGGCATTTTAAAAAAAATTATTAAGAAAAGAAAGAAAGAGTCCCCCGTTTAGATACGCTCACCAAAAGTAGCCACCCTGTATTTCTAGACCTTTTAAATGCAACGGAGTACAGCCAAATCATCCTCAATAATTAATGAAATATTAAAAGCAGTGCAATGCACTGAAACAAACTCCACCAGCCTTACAGTCGCTTAGGTCCGAGCTCTACATCTCCTCCTCAGCTGATTAAAAGTTTGAGTTGCCACAGACAGCTTTTATTACAGCAAAATGCTTTCAAGCTCCGAATAAACTGTCGAGATCGCTGGAAAAGCCACCAACAGAGCGTCTCGTGCCTGATGCTGCCCAGAACAATCCTTATCCTGTGCCATAATAAACACACTACCTGCTCGGTGGTGGTACGATAGCGTTAACCGCACCGGTCTCCTCGAACAATAAAAGGAATTAGCCGACGCCAGCAGCCCTCCGGGGGGAAAAAAAATACTAAATAAATAAATTAATAAATAAAAGAAAGAAATGACGGCGAGGCAGTCTGTAATCTTCCTGCCTCTCTCACGCCTGCTTTCTGCCGACCAGCTAGGCTCTGACTAACACCGAACCCGAAGAAGCGAGGGAAAAATCGCCCAAGAGGCGAGCCCAGAGCTTTGCGACGCTCCGCTCTCCATCCCCCGCCAAGCGCCCGGCCCCGCCGGCCCCTACCTTGGTTTGGAGGTAGTGGGGGTAGTAGTAGGTGTACTGGGGGTACATTGGCTGCTGGTCCAGGCGTTTGCCCATGTAGCTGGAGTCCTTCTGGCTGGTGCAGGGAACTCGTTGGCAGGGTGTAGTGCCCCAGGGCCTTTCTTCCTCTCACGCCGCTATTCCTGACAGCGCGGGCGACGGAGGAGGCTGCCGAGACTTCCTCGCCGTCTACAGCGCGCTACTTCCAGCGCAGCCAAAAAAGCGCCCGCACGCACATATATGTGTGTGTGAGGAGGAGAAGAAGAGGGGGGAGGGAGTGGGATAGGGGGGAAAGAGAGAGAGGGGTGTGTGCCGGTGTGTGTGCGTGGGGTTGGGTGGGTGGGTGGGTAGAAGACCCCTGCCCGGCTGCCCGCGGCGGTGGAGCCCGCTTTCCCCCCGCTGGCAGCAGGGTGCCTCCGGCGGTGCCCGCTGCCCGGTTCGGGAGGGAAACGTCCTGCGAGAGGAACCGGGAAGACAGTGCAACTCCAAACCTCCGCAGAGCAGCTCGCTCGCTCGCTCTCTCTCTCGCTCTCTCTCTCTCTCCCTCTCTCTCTCGCTCGCTCTCTCTCTCGCTTGCTCGCTCCCTCTCCTCGTCCTCTCCTCGGCTCGCCCCGCTCACGAGCCCTCCCCTCTCACTCCCCACCCACCCCCTTTCCAACTGAAAAAAAAAAAAAAAAAAAAAAAAAAAAAAAAGGGAAAAAAAAGAAAAAAAAAAAAAGAAAAAAAAAAGGGGGGGGAGGGAAGGGAAGAGCCTTCCCCAGCCTAGTTGCCGCTGCCTCCCTCACGGAGTGACATGGTGCTTAGGGCTCGTCCTGTCTTTCATTCAAACCCCCTCCGCGCCGCGCCGCCGGTGGGCGGGACCTCGGCGCGCCGCTCCCCCGGGAGGCCGGCGCAGGCCCCGCGGCCGCCTCCGCGCCCCCGCCCGCCCCCTCCCTCCCTCCGCGCCCGCGGCTCCCCGCGGCCCTCGTCCCGCTCCCACCCGGTCCGGCCCGGCTGCCCACCGCCCCGGGGAAGGGCGGCCGTGGGACTCGGGAAACCGTAACGCCGCGGAGCGGTGGAGTGGGGAGGGGAGACAGAAGCCCCACGCCGCATTTTATAATTTATTTATTTATTTAGGGAACAGGCAGGGGAAGGTCACGGAGCCCGGTCGCCGAGCAGGGAAGTCGACGTCCTCCCTTCCCTTCCCCAAGGCACCCTCAGAAAACTACTCCGTACCGGCATCCGGCACTTCGTGGAGAAGCGACCCGGGGCCAGACATATTAAATACGTACTTTGTTCGACCGCTTATATAAGACTTGGTTTATTTAAAGTTGGAACAAAATGGAGGAAGAGGGTAAAGAGAAAACTCGCCCGGCCTGACTTACGGGTGCCTTCAGCCAGCTGTGTGAAAATAACACAGGGCCACAAAAGTTACCTACGGCTCCGTCTCCTCCCCCCCCAAGACGGCCATGCCTCCCTCCCCAGCCCCCCCGCTCCCAACCGCGGCACCAGCAGGGCCCGTGGCCTCCAGCCCGCAGCCAGGTGAGGGCCAGGTGTGGCACCGGAACCCCACACCTGCCGCAAATCCATGCCTGCCGGACCTGTGTCAGCACAGGGGTCCCAAATATTTATCCTTCGAAAAAACCTCGGAGGAAGAGTATGTCTTGCAACAGGACTATAAATCACCAGTAAGAAAGTGCGTGAATAACAAAACGTTTCCTCTTGTACACAAATCCCAGTGTTTCTTCTCTTGTTTTTCCAGTCACTTATTCCTTAACACGTCATCAGATTCATGGGCCTTTTTTACAGTGGCGCTGCCTATTTATAAATTCAGAGGGAAAAAATGAGGGGCAGCAGTTTCTTTTTGTTTTTATTTAAATCGTCGGTAGTATTGCAGCAGGATTGTCAGCTGCTGTATTATCAACCAAATTGCTTCAGAAAAAAAATTATAAAAAGAATTTCTTTAAAGGGACACTTCTCAAGGCTGGTGGAGCTAAAATTAGACTTGCCAGCTGTGTTTTGGTTTGTGGGCACGTGCTTGCCCATGACAGGAACATGGAAATATCACACTTTACTCTGGCAGTTTGCTGTTCTCATAAGCAGAAGGTTTTGCTATGGAATCCTAAAACTGCCCCATATCCAGCTAGTTCATGAGCAAAAGAAAGCAGCTGAAAGAAACGGGCAGTGTGGGAAGCCATACACATGCTCAAAATACTGCCTTTACGTCTGTGTATACTACACAGATACACCGTGCTTTCCTAACCAGGTGTAAATGACTAGTATTTTTTGGCATCTAGGTAGCAGTCCTGTGCCACATGGTAGGAACAAGGTGTCACTCTTACACAAGTATTTGCCACATGTTTCAGGAGAAAAACTTTTGCAAAACTACTGCTCTGCTCCCAGAGCACTACATAGGCATTACTCAAGTGCACTTGCCCATCTGAAAGAGCACTGTGGAGCGCTACAACTACCCCAGCTTCCAAACCTGCTTAAACAGATTCAAATGAAAGGCCAGTGTTGGGTAAACTATTGAGTCTTTTCAGTTCCTACTGAAGCACAAGTCGATCAGTGCTGTGTGTTGCCTCGTAAGCTCAGAGTAGAGGTGAATGGAGAAAAGAGGAATGGGAGAAGCCTGCGACACTCAGCTCCTGGCCCTACGCTGGGTTAATATTGCTGCTCAGTTTTAAATACGCCGCTCAGTTTTAAATACACATCGTGGCAGTGTTTGACACTCCAGTGATACTCTTGCTTACACTGACAATGTTCAGATCATTCTTTCAACTGCCAGAATTAAGTTCTTGTGCTTCTCTCCCCACCTTCTCACTTCTCCCTCAGGATATTAACACAGCTATTCTTGCTAAGTGATTTGCTTGTAGAAGTGGATGTGGCCACATTTGGGGGGAGAAAGAACCTATGTGTGCAGGATGAAATAAAAATGAAAGACTAAGGAAACAGAGAAACGCACATTCTGACCAAGATATCTATCTGAACATGCAGGGTTTGCTACGCCCATTATTTTAAGTCCAGGAAGGAACCATTGTGGCTATGTCACCAGACCACTGTGAATATTTCATATCATGCCATGAAATTTCAACACAAGATTTCTTCATCAGATGCATTGGCCAGTGGCACCAGCACTTCTTGCAACTTGGAAAAGGTCTGGAGTTGCAGGAGAAGCTGGATTGTTATCTGAGTGGGTAACAGCTCCACCTTCCTCCTGCTTTCTCCCAGAAAAAGTCTTAAATATGCAGATGGTTTGGTTTTGCCTTTTCATCTGTAATCCTGATGAGGTGCTGAGCAGTCTCTGCTGTTTGCTCCAATTGCACTGCACCTTGCATGATTGAGCCTTCAGAGATGCAAGTTAGTGTGGAGGCAGCAAAAATAAGCACTCAATATAAAATAGTGGGGGGCCAAGGGGAGAAGACGGGAGGCAATATAGCATAGCAAAAATGCAGATGAACAGCCACAAAGGCAGATTTAGATAGCACACAGCCTCTGAACAAATGCTAGCACTGGAAAATGTAAAATTTCCATTTGCAAAATACAGACATCAAAAAGATCATCTGTGACTTGGGAGCATGCTGTTTAAATAGAATCCCCTTCATTTTCTGGCCTGTGCATTTGAATAACCAAATCCACTTGCAAACTGAAATAGCAGTTTGCCTACCGAGTGTTAAGTATAAATGTTCCTCAAAAGAAAAGACAAGCTGTTCAATTCCAGAAAGCAACAGCAAGCAAACTTCACAACTTTTTTTCCCTCCTATCAAAGGCTCATTATCCAGCCCACACCAGACCCACTCACAGGAACCCAGCAAGCCAGCCGAGTCCCAACACACCTGAGAAGGTGCTGCTGTCACCTTTGTCGCCAGCCTGGGGGCAGATTCACAACACAGGTGAGCAATAAAGATCTCTTCAATTTAGAAATGAAATAGAATAAATAGGAACAAATCAACTGCAAAACAGACAGCCAAATGTGTTTGAAGGCAAGCGCCAAAGGATATTAACTCAGCAACAACCAAAGCTGTGGATAAGAAACCCAGCGTTAACTGACAGGAAAAAAATTATAAAAAAATAGAGAATGCTTCTCCTGGCAGCCCAAAGTACAGAAATTACATATGCTTGGATGTATTATTACCTTTCATAAAATGCATATATCTTCATTCACAAAAAAATGAATTAAACGAAAAAGCGGATGCCTAGTAGAAGAACGTAATTCAGTTGGCTCTTTTTTTAAAATACAGTTCTATATATACTCCTTTTAAAATTTTTTTAAGAAAAGTTTTTATGTATTCTATGGAAACCTTTTGAAGACACAGTTAGCAATATCAGGGATTAATTAAAATATTTTCTAGCTCTTTGCTCTTGAAAAGTAGCAATGCTTACTCTAGAACTATTAACTTTTGAAAAATTATGTCAAAATTGTCTAAATCAGGACGAGGCAAAAGGTGCTTTTTGGTTAGTTGAAATACATCTACTCCCACCTAAAGCAATATATTAGGTTAAATAAAAATAAAAATAAAAAAAGAATTATCATTGGCTTACATTTTTTACACTGTCTCTCTGCTTTTACTCCCTCTAGTTATGCATTAAAGCTTTTTCAAATGAGACCATAGTGATGCTTGACAGCTTGTTTACAATGGGTTACAAGAAGAATACTGATTTTATTTCTAGATCTGTCAAGCTCCTTCAGTCCAGGTACCTTAAAGCTATCAGAAACTTGCTATTTAATAGTTCATTTATCAAGCTGGTTTGCCTGAATTTCTAACAAGTGATATATCCATAAGTAAAGCATATGATAACCATGGAGGGAAAAAATCACAGAAATCACCAGAAGTTAGGAGTTGGAAGGGAACTTGAAAGATCATCTAGTCCAACATCCCTGCCAAAGCAGGGTCACCTCCAGCAGGTCAAAGAGGAACACATTGTTCAAACGGGTTTTGAATGTCTCCAGAGAAAGACTCCACAACCTCCCTGGGCAGCCTGTTCCATTGCTCTGTCACGCTCACAGTAAAAAGGTTTTTCCTTACATTTATGAAGAACATCCTATGCTAAAGCTTGTACCTTTACTCCTTGTCCTATCATTGGACATAACTGAGAAGAGCATGGCTCTGTCCTAGCACTTGGCCTTTACATATTTATAAATATTAATGAGGTCACCCTTCATTCTCCTCCAAGCTGAAAAGACCCAACTCCCTCTGACTTTCCTCATACAGGAGATGTTCCACTCCCTTCATCATCATCTTGGTCACTCTGCATTGGACTCTTCCAAGCAGTTCCCTGTCATTCTTGAACTGAGGGACCCAGAACCGGACACACTATTCCAGATGTGGCCCCACCAGGACAGAATAGAGGAGGAGGAGAAACTCTCTTGACCTACTAACCACCCCTCTTCTCATGCACCCCAGGATGCCATTGGCCTTCTTGGCTCATGGCCATCCTGTCATCCAACAGCACCCCCAGATCCCTTTTCCCTTCACTGCTCTCTAACAGCTCAGTCCCCAACTTACACTGGTACTTGGAGTTATTCTTTCCCAGATGCAAGACTTTACACTTGCCCTTGTTTTAATTAATTAAATTTCTCCCTCCCCAACTCTCTAGTATGTCTAGGTTCCCTCTGAATGGCAGCACAGCCTTCTGGGGTGCCAGCCACTCCTCTCAGATTTGTGTCATCACCAAACTTGCTGAGAAGACACATGAACAAAACACTTAGTTTAACAATGAGATCTTAACAACAAAAGTCCAGGATTAACAAAATCTCTCTGGGGTGAGGGACACCACCATTATCATCTCTGTTCACAAGAGACCAAACACCAGACATCTCCCCACACATGCATAGCTCCAACCTGCATGAAAAATGGGCCATGTTTGCCCTCCCCACTTCAGCACTAACTATCACAGCAACAAAGTTTATAATTAGGCAGAGCTGCAGATGGCTCAGAGTAAATCTGAATGAGTTAATGTATGAAGGTTTGGACAACAAAGGCTTGCCATCCATCCATCCATTCATCATTAAATTATCTCTCACTTGATCATCTTCTGTCTTAATACTATGTCTCAGGTATTTCCATAAAGGAAATTTTCATATAGCAGAAAAAAAAATTGGGGGAAAAATGAACAACAGTGAACATCCACAGGTACCAAATGGTGTTATCCATCTGATATAATCTCTTACCTGCAAAAGCAAATGAAAATAGCAGCCAGTTGTACAGACAACACTGAGTTATGTGTTAAAATCCTCTTTTTGCAGATGTTAATTTACCAAAGTAAATAATATTAAAATTCTTTTGTCCACAATCTTTTGCCTACACATCTCAGAATGCTTTGCAAGCGTTAATTCATTCTGTTAAGTGGAAGAGAAATAAGTAACCTGACCAGGCAATGGTGATGCCCCAGTTGCAGCAAAGGGTGGGTTCCTCCCCTCACAAACCCTCATTGTCTGGCAAAGGCTGAAGCAAATATGACTCAAAGGGAGAAGGACTGGTACTTCCTATTGGTTCTGGTGGAGGTTCATGAGGAGAACAGGCAGTGCAGTGGCAGAGAAATGCAATGTGAAGAAATGGGAGAGGAACATTGTCTGTAGTATATCACCACTGTACCCTTGAAGGGATTCCATGTCAGTAACTTAGGTCTTTCAGAAAACACCAGGATTTTGCACAGGTTAGAAGACATGTCTTTCAAAGATTGTATTTTCCATAGGAGCTTCACATCACAAATTAGTAAATAGCATGTGTGTTTCTGAGTCTAGGATCTTCAGATAAAAAGGGAAAACAAACCCCCAAACAGTGAGAGGACTAACCAAGGCTATTTCAGTCTCACAGCATATTAACCTAATACTACCAGCATTAAATGCAGTACAGTTTCAGAGGGGAAAATGTCCTGCTTCCCACCTTCTTCCCTCCAAAGTCCTGCTTCCTAGTCACTTTCCCCACCCTTCTGTTTACTTAAAATCAGATTGCAATCAGGGAACATGTAATTTCTTTCTTAAGGAAGTTTATTTCTGAAGGTAATGGGGAGACGTAAATATGCCGCCTGTTTACTGAGGCTCATAAACACGTAAGAACACAGGCAATTAATTGTCACTGAGAGAGCTCCAGCAAACACAGAAAATCCTAGCTTTTTAGGGCATGTTTGACTGAATGCTCACCCATCATGTACGGAATTACTTAGTGAGATATTAATTTTGTGCTCCAGCTGAGGGTAATCACAGAACAAACTGGCATTATTCAAGTTGCTCTATGAAATTACAGCGAGGGTAAGCTTAAGAACAAAGGCCAGCAGGAGTCGAGCCTCTCAACTTGAAAGGAATTATCTTTTCCTCTAATTGAAGTGAGGGCTGTTTTGTTTTGTTTTTTCTTTCCTTCCTCTAGCTAAATTTTCAACAACACTCCTTGGCAGAAGGTCTCCTTGCAATGGGGCAATCACAGTTAAAACCCGGGAGCAGAGGCTCATGTGCCTGGGAGAGTTTGTTGCTCTAATTGCACCAGCACCCTCAACAGCTAAAGTTGTACCCTTGTAATGCCTCGTGTGGGCATTCTTACCCAGGAGCAATTATGCTGGTTAAAACCCTATTTACCTAAACCCAAGAGGTCTGGGTCCTGTTTTCCTGCTGGTGCTGCCCCTGACTTTCACTGTGACCTCGGACAAACCACTTCTCCCTCTCCCTCCCTTCTGGCTCTTTCTCATGAGCTTGGACTGGAAGCTCTTTGTGGTGAGAGCAATCTCCATGCTTTTACAGTACCACAGGGGAACCTCAATTTTGTTAGGACACCAAAACAAAGCATCATCAGATTATCTGTAATAACGTATGTAAACAGTAAGTTCTTCCACCATCCAGACAGCTGCTCTTAGGGAACACACAGGCTGTGGCATTTTTCTGCATGGGAAAAAATTAACAATAGGCAAGAATAATGGGTCATTTCAGGCTAAATTCCATCACTATCGAATATAATACTTTCTGCTTTCTCCATATTTATCCTTCCCAGCGTGCCAAGACACATTTCTTCTTGTCTCTTTCCTATCTGGCAGGCTTATTTGCCCACTAAGTAACTCTTCATCTAATGCTGGCTGTAAAGGCCTCAAGGAGCCTTTGATAATGATTTCCATTTCATCTGCTAATAGACCCCCTTCTAAAAAGCAGTAGAATTAGGGAAAAACCTTAACAATTTAATCCAAAATTTCATTCGAAAGTGTTTCTAAAAATACTTTTTTATTATGACTACTGCAAATTTTAGTTTCGATGAAATCTCAAAGTATGACTTTTCAGTTTGGTTCAAATTTTGATTTTTCTAGTTTAATTTTTTCATAGAAATTCTTCCTTGACCCAACTGCAATAAAAATTTCTCTACTTGCTCTCTCTGAAAAAGGAAAAATCAAAGACTGAAAGCCTAATATTTTTTCAAAAATATCTTAAGCAAAACTTCTCTTATTCTCTGCACATGTAGGAAAATATTGTTTAGGAATTATGCAGAAGAAATACCAGTATTTAAATCAGTCTCTAGGGAAATGTGTTCATCAGTTGTTTGCTTTTAATTGAAATTCATAACTGAGAAAAACAATCTGCACTTTAGCTTGCTCCAGTAAGCCCTAAAGTAATTCAGAGTGTATTCAGACCAAAGTATTTTATAAATAAAGGAAAAATACGGGCTCTGAGAAACTGTAATCTTCAGCCACAAAAAATACTACTCCTCTCCTTCTTACCTAAACACAATCAGGAAGTGGAAAGCACACAAAAACACTTAATAGGACCTCTAGTGCTTTGTTATCAACATGTAAAGCTTCCCCGTGACATTACAAGAAAAATGACAAGTGTCCACTAAATATGGAATCAAAAGATTGTGCATAACAATTCCCAACCGAGAGGGAATTTCCGGCTCTCAAATTCTGTCTCGCCCAGATAGGGAGAAAATGCGTGGGAAATGGAGAAGGGCAGTACTGGGAGTTGGTAAAAAGTTCCCCGTGCAGGTATGCTGGAGACTTGAATCAATTCTCCATTTCTCAAATCAGTTCACTCTTTTTGAGGCATAATAGCACTTTTTGTAATGGACAGCCTCCATTTACCAGAGAACCAATGCGACCCGCCGTGCAAAATCAAACCTTATGTCACGCCAGGTTACTGTCCATCCTAACCAAAGAAAATGTATTGGACTGAATATATTTGGTTCAGGAAATCAGTATTTTGTCAGCTGCAGTATAGCTCATTGTCCATTAAACAATACCAAGCCCATTCTGAAGAAACACTGTAGAAATGTTTAACCTCCCGATCCTATATTTGACAACTTTCCAGAGCAAAAGGGAGGGTGATACCTGAAAACTAACAAAAGAAGAATTGGAACTGCCACTTTCCTGTACCAGAGAAATTCTTTGGGTAAGAGATTGCTTATTTCCTGCAAACAGACAAATGCTAATTATAGCTCAAGTCTTCCCTAATTTTTCTTTCTCTCTACCATTTTTTTTCTTCCTCCCTTCACCAAAGCATCTTTTCTTCAGTCGTTTTCATCAACTAACTTTTGCCTTCAAAAAAAATCTCATCATATCTCTTCATTCTTCTTCATTGAAAAGTTATCTGTTTTGAGAATAATTTGCCTGCCTTCTTTTATATATTCCAGCTGGAGTTTCTAATAAAGCACAGGGACTCAAGGCTACTGTATTTTTATTAGGAGATGGTGGAAACGTTATAATGATTTCTATTCACATTCAGCAAACGCACTTCCCTATTGTTCTACCCTATTCACCTCTCCCAACATCCTATTCCCAAATCATTTTTACTCTGTAATCCTTCATCCATTTTGTCTCCTTTACATTCTTGCCCCCACCTAACCCCTATCTTGCCAGCACAAGTACTTTCCTTTTCTTAACATTTTTTTTTTTTTTCTGTTGCCCTGGTTCCTCAGCCACAGCTACTACAGGGTATTTAGACTTCAAAATATTAATCGGGAGGACGGGGGGAAACAGATACCAGGGAATTTTTCTTTTTCACTTGGAAATCCATGGTGCCAGATGGGAGGACAAGGCACTTGCATGCCATAGACATCTAAAATTCATGTTAGCCGAGGTGCCTCAGAAGAGATGTGACAGTTAGGGAGTTTAAAACATAGTAGAAGGTGAGGATGTTAAATTCATTAACAGAGGAAGAACTGGGTTTCATAAACTGAGGACCCAATCCATCTCACCTCTTACTGTGTTCTTTTCAAAAAAGGGATTTAAAGAATATTCTGTAAAGAATACTCTGCTGGGTATAGATGTATAGTTTCCTTTCTCACAATTGCAAGTTGCACACCCCTGAAATCAACACACTTGTCTTTTCAGGATCCTACAGCAGCAAGATATATCAGCTTAAAAACATAAAAACAGTCTTTTCAAAAATTTATCACCTCACATACAACAGGGTAAGAATGACAAGGAGAAAACACTTAAAGCAAGCAGGAGTGAAATATTAATCTACTGATACAGTTTTCCAGCTGAAATACTTAACACAAAATCAGTCTGCAGATAATTTGTGGTTTGGCCATTTTGTACATTCCCACCAAGCTGTTTCTGCACTGTGAAGAGGTAGAAGGAGAAAAAAAACAACTCAATTTTGCTTAATTTTTGGAGTTGCATTTTAGCAATAGTTATTTCTTTGTGCTAGTCATCTTATTTGAATGTTTCATCAGAAAGGCCAGTAGCATTTTATTACTGTGGGGGTTTGAAATTTCCTATTATATCAGAGCTTCATTTGAGTTGAAGTGCTGTTTTTTCAGATCTTTGCCATTTCAGCTGAGTATTTCCATGCTGTAGATCACATCCTCCCCTTCAAATTCATAGTGAGAAATTTCCAGCAAACCATGTGTCCTTTTCCTGCTTCTCAGGAAAGATAGGAAGGATTTTTTTCTGTGTTGGAATAAAGTGGTGGCTGTGGTATACAGAAAATATTCAGGCTGGATAGTGGCTGGAAGGAGCTCAAATGCCTGCACACACAAAGAGGAGCTGTGTAGAGCAGTGCTCGTCTCACCTGAGCAGCACAGCTTGGAGGCATGGATTGCAGATATGGCAGGAGATGCTGGCATCTAACTCTGGTAGTCCTGTAGGGCATTGCATTATTTTTGCAGTTATAATACTGCTGTGATGTTGGGGTATTGCCCATCACTCATTGAGATGAAAAGCTGTAGAGCAGGGAGCACAAAAGGGTTATGCCTAGGCTATAGGAGGAAGAGGAGACAATGCATCAATGTTGTAAAAGGAGCCCAGGATGAGTGAGTGTTAGTCTAGAGTGGAGAAAAATCAAATTAGGAGCTGGAAATACCCATGCAAGATGGGACATAAGATTAAGAACTGAGTAAAAGTAAGAATGAAAAAGCAGCAGCAATGGCAAGCAGGTAGTTAAGAAGAGCAGAAATGATTTGGGAGGCTAGACAGGATAAGAGAGGAGCCAAAATGCTTGAAAATGGAAGTGGCAGAGATTTGTATGAGGAAATAAAAAGACAGCCCTTCCATTCTGGCCATAAACTGCAAATCCCTGATGCTGACCACTCCTCTGTTGTCGACAAAAATCATCTACGCCCAGCTGTAAAGTGAACCAGCCCCTTGTAACACTGGTCCACATAGACAATTAAAATCTAATGCTGCCAGACTCTCTCCATGTCTACGTGATAAATCGAAAGATTTCAACCTTGTTCACAATCCATTTGTCAATATGCCATGGCATGGCATTTTCAGGTTCTTTTTTTAAAAAAAAAAAAGCTAAAACCTTTTTCACACATAAATTAAATTAAAAGAACGAGGGGGAAAATTCCAAGTGATCCCACATTTAAGGTTAATGAGTAATGGGATAATTATAATGAATAATAAAAAGATAATGAGTGTTCACAGAGAAGCCCATTAGAACTGCATAGACAACCATTACTCTGTAATTTTATACCTTTTGAACACTTGACTTTGCAACCTTAATGCTTTTTTAACATTGCTTTTGCCTGTGTAATGATATATAACAATATCCAGACATCATCTGCAATCTTCATATTTCCTTGATCTCTTTTATACAAATTTTAGTACTGAGTATGAGAAGAAGCAAGTGATTGCCTCATTGAGCAGCAGCCAGGAGATAAAGAGGGATGCATTTGGTTGTTTCCTCTACGCACATTCATAATTCCTATCTCAACAGCAGGGACAATGTGACACGCTCTTGGGTTTGCTTTTTGTGCTTTAAAGCCTCTGCATTTATAACAGTTCTATCAAAATTCCTTGATTCTGCAGTTTGCTTCTCCCATTGGTCTAACAACCAAACCCACCTGGCACTGAGCCTATTACTTTAGTGATGTGTGCTGTCCTTCACTGCTGGACCCTTGCTGAGACATGGTATAAGGCACATTTTTTAATTGGGAAGTGGCACTGCACACTTACAGACTGTATTTCAAGTTTACTGCTAGGAAAAAAACAAGGGTGGCTCTTGCATTTCTCTGGGCATTACATATTTTAGCTGCAAATGTCAGCTCTAAGCAAGTTCTTAGCTTTTGTTTCCTAAGTATGGTAATATTAGTAAATGTCCCACAGGACTGTCCCAACTCCTAGTTACTCTAAGAGCTCTGGGTCGCCTTAAAGCCACTGCAAGTCCCTAAACATCTGCATCATTCAGACTGGAATTCTAATGTGTACTGTGCAACCAGCACTACACTACCTGCATGCTTATATGCAGGTGGTTCTCTTGGCAGCTGAGATTTCTATTTGCAATAAATGAAAAAAAGAGGCTGTTTGCTGCAGTAAAGAGCAGACAGTTTGGGTGACCAGCTCAGTGACTCAACTACCAGTGGAGCACATATTCCCATTTCCACCTGCATGACCCTGACGCAGCCACTACAGCCTGAGTGGAACAGGAGAGTTAACACCAAATAATATTAGATAAGAGCCAATCTCTACTCAGCACTCTTCAAACAGCAAGAGAAACATGTCTTAGGTGTAAAGTGAGAGATCAAGTAGAAGGAAGCAGTAGTGAAGAACAAAAGGGCAAATGAAAGATTCTCTCTGCATGCTTCTCTGAATTGGTCTTTTCTGTTATTACATTCTTGGCTACTAGAGAAAGGTGACAGAGATCCCATGCTCTCACTGTCACAGAAAGTCATTCACTTGTTCTTCAGCGTTACAAAGAGCAGTATATAAACCTTACAGTATTTATATTGCTAATGTTATGCAATAATTTAGTGGCCTCCTCCTTACATGCAGGAAGCACAGTAACACCTAATTCAAATAGTGCCTTGTAACAGCCCTAACCAGCAAGGCAGAAAAAAAAAAAAATCAGGTGATGTATGGGCTCTTAGTTGTATAACTCCTGTAAAGATGAATGAGAACAGGGACTCTAAATTCCAATCTGCTGCTTTGAACCGGACTGTCTCTGAACTGAAATGATGGACGGCTTTCTATATCCAAACACACACACCTAACCTGTGATCCAAGCAGGCTGGGAGGTGTCAGTGTGCCACTGAACACTTCTGTCCCACAGGAGTGTCTGGCAGCAGTTTGACTGGGTTCAGCAGAACTGCCTCTTGAACATCACAACCATTTCCTGAAGCAGCTATTAAAAACCCCTTCCAGCAGTGGACTTAGGAGGCTGCACACCCTGCCACTCGCTGTCTCCCCCAGGAGCCACAATGCCTGTGGCTCTGCTCCTTGTGTGGTTGTAGGATACCCTCGGTGCTCAGTCCCCAGATCTGGCCTCCTCCTCAGAGCTGGTGGTTGTTGCATGTCTGCCAGCATGAATACCAGTTCCTTTTGGCCAGCAGAGAGGTGTCATACTGAGCCTGGGATTTCTGGAATATGATACTAAGATTTCTACGTTAGCCTGGTGGAGCTTATATAAAGCAACTAAGGTGGAAATTTAGAACACAAAGTATATTAAAAGACAAGTTGCAAAGTAGACAGCTAAAATTTCTGGAGTATCAGAATTAAGGCTTCTTATTCCCCCCTAACTAGCCCCTTGAGCCTCTTCATCAGAATAAAATATGGAGAATGACACATAATTCTGATGTGAGGCACCCCTGCCTTGTTCTCAGTGTAGGATGGGCATTGCTAACCCAATGACAAAATATTTCAAATTTTATTTTCTCATCACTTTTTAAATACCATACCACGTTTACTGTACTGCATTCAAACTCTGCTCTGAAGACAGAATTATTAATGTTTGCACAGACTTTTCAGCAGGTGTTTTTCATTACAGTGACAGCAAGCTTTATAACACATGTAAATTTATCTTTCTAACTTCTGAGAAGACAGAGAACTGTTAATCTCCAGTTTGCAGGTAGGCAACCGAGGCACATATATAATTAACTAAAAATTTAGCATTAGATCTTGGTGCACATTTTGAGGAAAGGCCTTCATTTTCAGAACACTGTGCATCATGCAGCACCGTCCTACTCAAAACCCACCTATGCTTCCACTAGGAGAGATACTCTCATTGGTCCCAACTCCTATGTAAACTGGGAACTTCAAATAAGCCATACCTGCCATGGCTCCTCTACAACATCAAGACCTGCAGCTTTACACATGAAGATAACAGAGCAACAGATAGCAATGAGATCTTCCATTCCTCTGGAGTCAGGGTACTGAACTGCAGCACTGAGCCCCATGGATAGCAGCAGAGTCTCTGGCAGCAGAGACCTGCTGAGCCTTGGCAAGCAAATACTGCTCTGAGCCTCAGACCCATATGCTAATCTCAATCTTCTTGCTCAGTAAACTTAATCCTACTCTTACAGCAACTGAAAAAAGGTATTTTTAATGGGAAAGGATGGGAAACCTTAACAATAAGCAGTTCCATCAATCCTTTTCCATATATAAAATGAACGTTACTGAATTGTCAAATTATCAGAGAATGAAGCAGTAATTTCACAAAATACAGAGCTAAAATAGGCTCCAAAGGATTAACATCCACAGTAGATTATCCCCTCCATACTAAATTGGGTAATGGATTTCTCTGAATAGGATATTTCTTCATAGCAGAAGCATGAGATACTCTTCATAAAAAGATCTGTAATATATTACATTACATATAGCTTTTGTTTTCTTTTGCTGTTTGCTACAGTCATTTAGAAAGAGGGATCTTGCCTGGTGACACAGACACATATTCTTGTTGAGAGGTCTGAATGTAAAGGGGAGGAACACACAA
This sequence comes from Heliangelus exortis, assembly GCF_036169615.1. Taxonomy (NCBI): domain Eukaryota; kingdom Metazoa; phylum Chordata; class Aves; order Apodiformes; family Trochilidae; genus Heliangelus; species Heliangelus exortis. The sequence continues at coordinate 32,341,889 of NC_092423.1, forward strand.
GCCATGTGCAATCTTGTTCAGAAAGATAGAGCAGAGTCCTCTGCTTGAAGATTTCTGTTTGCTAATGGAATATACTGGGACTCAAGTAAGCAAAAATAGCATTGTGGTTAAGATATTGGACTAAACTTGGAAGTTATCTTCTGGTTCCTGGCTCTGCTGCAGACATCCTGTGTGTCCTTGGATAAACGCCTCTTGTGAGGCTAATTTCATTTATGTGCTCATGTACTTAGTAATGAGCCTCATAAACAGCCTATAAATATAATAACTTGAAATAATTTTTAAGGTGCAATGTCTCATATTCAGTAAGGGATTTCACATTCTCTTGGGAAATGGGCAAGTGTTTGCTAGGCTAAAGGCATGAGATGGATTTGGATCTATCTCTGTTTCAGTGGCATCTGTGTGCACATTTAAATTTGGCATGTGCAGAACATTAGGCTAAAAAAAATCTGCATTATTTGCACTATTCCTCATTTTCTTTCTCAGACTGGGATTTTTCCCAGTTGTAGGAAGTTAGACTGTAGGAAGCAAGGAGAAACACATATATAGATGATGATATCTTTGAAATATGCACTGGCTCTGCAACTCTGTTGTTCAGAATTCTTGGAAACATCCTGTAAAAATCTGCGTGCATGCACAACAGTTGTAATTATTCACACAGACCCTACTGTAAATCACAGACACATGTGTACATCTGGAAGTTACACATCTCAGCACACACAATGTATGTAGCTATAGAGCTCGCAAGTAAACTTCTACAGGAAGAGTAATCTCAGAGCAAATGCAAATCTGTGAAATCTGCTAGCTAGGGTAGTATTTCACTGTGGTGCAAGCTACTGCTTCAGAGGATTTGTTGGTGCTCTGGCAGCTTCTGCTACAGACATGAAGAAATCCCAAGTGAACAACTGCAGCTTGCAGCAAGTCTACATCAGGTGGACAAGTGTAATACCTGGGGACCTTGGGACTAACCAGATGTGTCCAGATTAGACCACCATACTACTCCCAGTTTTGTTTCTTGATCCTTATCCAAACTCTTTTGTATGAGAATTCTCTCCTCCAATATGTATCTTGATGCAGTGGTTGATTCACTTTGGCTTAGGCAAAGCAAAAAGTAATGGGAATAAGTAAATTATACAGGTACCTTTTGTAACTCTGTATCTATTGTCTGCACTTACCTACCTATGTCTAACAAAGATTTTGTAGAAATATGGCTACCCACCTTCCAAGGCAAACATCCCTTCCCTGGGATATGTCATTACATCTTTTTAGTTTTCACTTTGTGTATCCAGTTAACAAGCTATGCATCTGCAGTCATTTCTGTAAGGCTTATTTACAGGCAAAACAGTGTCTGTGTTTGAAAACCCACTCTATCGGGAATATATGTGCCATAGAGCAAGGAATTTTGTAATCTGAAAATGTAGCTGAAGATATTCTTGACGATAAGCTAGGAACTAGTGTTCATTATTAATTTGTCAAGTAACTGCTGTTCCTGTTTAATCTCTATAGCATTCCTTGCATCACATTACTGTTTTCAAATAAATAGAAATGCCAATACCTTAATGAATCAGTCTACAACTAAGTAGCCTAAGATTGTTAGAATACAAAAAAAAATATCAATTTCTAACATAAAAACAAAATTAAGGACATAAGCAAACGACACCTTATACCTCAAAATGAAAAGCATTCTGTTTAGACAAGATGGAATGGAGCTAGAGAACTTGTGACTGCAGTTTATACGAGCTGATAGTTCAAATGTGCCCATTTAGATAAATAAAAACAAGTAAATAACTACTGTGTTAGGCTATGGCTTTGTTGTGATTTTTTTGTTTGTTTGGTGGGTTTGTTTTGTTTTGATTTTTGATGTTTGTTTTTTGTTTGCTTTCTGGACAGAAGCCCTAGCATATTATAGTTACTTAGGTGAATTCAAGTTCATTTTAGGGCAAAGGTGTGTTTTTGGAGCTACCTCTGCTGTCTGCTGTCTGCTGTCTTGGAGTATTAACAGCCTTAGCAATCAGGAACAGAGCCTTACCAAGCACCACCCTTTTGTGAGGGAAAGGAGAGAAGACATGAAATGAAGAACCAGTGCCCTCTTTCCTTGCCTCTCAGGAATAGTCTGAGCTATTCGTTAAATGCCTCAGCCCTGGGATGTCTCAGTAACAGTAGGGCCTGTGGCAAAGCAAGAATCTTGACACTCCCAAGAACTTGTTAATTTTGGCAAGTAAGTAATGTCTGGGGAGCTGAAGTACAGAAAATGAGGATGTAATAATGTCACAATGCAATATTATAACATTATGAATAACATTCATAATGCTATCAAGATACCTTCCAAAAAAAACTACAGGAAAAAAAAAAAAAAAAAAAAAAGAAAGAAAAATGAAAGAAAAAAAAAAGAAAAAAAGAGAAAAAATTGGCTCATATTTTATTAAAGCTGAGAATGCAGTGACAGCTCAACAGTAAACTGTATGTAACAATTACTCAATAACAGGTTTTACAGCAAGCTTGGATAGTTTTTTGCTTGTTTGCTTTTGGCGTTCCCTTTTTTTTTTTTTTTTTTTTTTTTTATATAGTGTAATGACAAGGACATTGCTCATGTTCACTGAAATACCTCCAAATTCAAACAAGCTGTGATTAGTATCGCATTTAGCACTGTCTCACGCTGCCCCTATATTGCTGTTTTCTATTTTTCGGGGAAACACATTTAACATACATGCACAGAATCAGTCCAAAATGAGCCTTAAATAATCCTGTTCAGGGCAACAGAGAATAATGACTGTGTCTTCAATGAGGGACATAATTACAACAAGCTGTCAAAAGAAACTTTAAGAAGGTTTGGGGGCAGGGGGAATTAAAAGCTATTTACCTCTATCAAAGCAGAATGAATAAGGGTAATGAGTAATAACCCTGAGAAAATGACAACAAAGGGGAACATTCTCAGCACCATGAGTGGGAAATTAATCAAGTCCCTCTTTTGTTAACAGGTGTTACACAATAAATTCCCTGTGTTCCACCCTGAAAAAGTATCTGTGATTTCAGAAAGGAAAAAGTTCTAAGAAGGAATAAACAAGAAAAATGCTACCTTGTCTTTACAATGCATTCTTTGTAAATGTCTCGAAGCACCTTTCAGTTCAACATAGTAAAAGAAATAGTGATGTCCAATATCTTAGGACATTTTGATTTAGGATCACAGAGAAAATACAATATCCTACATTAACCAGTAGCCTGGCTAATGACTACGAGATACATGATCAGTAGATCTGTTTGGACAGCACCAAATCATTTTCAGGAAGCTTCATGTCACAGGCAACAAAGTGCTGGTGTCTCTACTGAAGATACTCAAACTTGGACGTCTTGATTACAGCTACAACACCTCGGCCCCCTAAACCAGGGAACACTTAGGATTTCCTGATTTTCAGTCTTCTGTTTACACAACTGCATTGTGCTGCTCTGACTTGAATTTCGTTGTGAAAGAGCATCCAACTGTGCCCCATTTTCCTGTCCACAAAAAAGTTAATGAAGCAACCTAAGTTACCCGCCCTCTTCTCCCTCTCAGACAGAAAGTCTCAGTGAAGTGTTGGGTGGATTAAACACATTAACATAGATGGATTAAATAAATTCACACCTTTAACACATTTTAAGGGCAAAAAAAAAGGGCTCTCTAAGCAATAAATATTGAAATAGTGAGTAGGATGCCTTTTCAAGGGGGATTTTCTATATTTCCTTTCTTTATATATTGATTACTCCTTAAAGCAGCAAACCAAAGAAAGATGTGACAGTTCTCAAAGATGGTTTGCACTGTTACACGTGCTCTTGATTTGACACTACAAATAAAAATGTTATTCAGTGTACGCTGATCATGTTCCCAAATCATTACTGAGGGCTACAATTTTAAGACTTTCTGTGCAAATTATCTTCTCTAATGTCCAGCCCAGCTTAGTCATATACTTAGGAAACAGGCATGAGCAAAGCACGTTACTGCTATTACTTGTAAAATTATTTGAGGACTTTAGGTACTTACTCATGTCAAGGACTGTAAAATATACATTGCACTTCTGCACCTTCAAACATCTCAAAATCAAAATCTAAAGCTATTTATTAAAATAAATCTAAAAAACCTGAAAAACAAGGGCCACTCCTAAGCAAACCCAAAGGTATTAAACATCCTGCATGAAAAAGTTAATGTGAACTCCCAAGAGATCTGTATGTTTTAATGAAAAGCTATGAAAAAGGCAGATGAAGGCATTGTATCAGATTATAAAAGTGTGAGCTTAAAGACAGCCCAGGAAACTGAAATTCAAGAAGGATACCTCAACAAGACCATTTTGCCCTTTATATCAAATTTACAAACTGTAGTAGCTTAAGGTTAAAAAAAAAACAACAAAAACCTCACAAAAACCAACAACCAAACAAAACCCAAAACCAACAGAACAAAAGAAGAACCACAAAACCAAAAATCCTAAACACCTTTTCTTCAATCACTTTTTCTATTTTGGCAGCTGCTGTAGTTGAGGTGAGGGATGTAGGTACTGAATGCCAGTAGGTAGTATAAATGAGTGGTGGCATTCGGAAAAGACCCTCTAGGAAGAAATGAACCATGTCGAGAAAACACGAGAACTGTTTTGCAGAATACAAGGCACAAAATTGCTTTTGAATTTTGCTTGTCTTTCAGAAGCCATTTGAAAATAACTAATGTCTTCTAGTAACCATAAATAACTGTTTGAAAAGGAAAACAGTCCTGTATAAGCGATCTCAATGTCTCAAATAGAAAGAGAGAGTTCTAAAAGACGTGAAGTCCAATTTACTCTAAAGCCAAGACCCTTTCTCCTCCATTTGCTTTGGAAAGTCTTCCCCAAAAAGATTTCGTAGCTTTTTTATTATGCAGTTTTGCTTCATGTAGAACGAATATAATTAAAAATAGTGGTACATAAATGTGAGAGCCATGGGCCTTGGACAAGTCTGTGAACTTATGCCAAGTTATTTTAGCTGTATATTTGACCCCTAAGTGAGATTTCACATGAACATATTAAAGCCCCATATCAGTTATTAACTTTTATTAACTTGCCTTGTTTAGAATAAGACAGGAAAGTTGATCCGGTCCCACTACTTTTTGAAGAACCAATATATGTCCTGAAGCACAGAAAAAGAAATCTCCTTTACTGAAATTGCATGCTTAAAATACATCCAAACTTCCCGTGTGTCATTGGCCATGCTAAGCAGGCAGGTCTAAGATTTCTAATCTAATCAACCTCAGAGTGATCATGAAACCAACAGCTGTGTCTGAGCAATTGGAAAAATAGATACAGAACAAAGGGGAAGACCCATCTCAACAGGGCTTTGCCCTCAAGTGCATAAAACCAGCTTCAGTGGAAAATATAAATATTTCATTCACTATTTTGTACTGCATTTCTCCTGTGATTTGTGATTCAACTACTTTCTTTCAAAGGTGCATTAATGTCTTCTTTTAACAGCATCCCTTCTAAACTTTTCCCCTTGCTTAATGGTCCTGAAGGGATTAAACCCTTAGCAGAAAAATGCATCTGTTGTACATAACATCACAGTATTAGACTATCATAATACCAACTCATTTATTTTCATTTTGTGGAAGTATACCTTCCCTTGAGAATGATGCTACAGGGCCTATTTCCTTCCTGATGCTTCCTTTCATGTATTGTATGATATTAAGGAGAAACACTTGTATTCAGACATCAGAAGCACAATGCCCACTTGCATTTTGAGGCCACATTATACCAGAAAAATAGCTAGGCTGACAAGGAAAAATGCTCCAGAAATCCAGTCTGTTTCAAACAAAAGCAATACATGATCATTGCACTTGTCACACTTCTGGACACTGACCAGACTGAACTGACCTGAATTTGCTTTTGGTTTAGGTGACTTCCTTGTGCCTAAATTAGAGAAAACTGAGCTTAACATTTTAGTGAGCTCATCTGTGATCTTAGTACTGGAACATATACCACAATAGTCAACATCAGCACAAGCAGTGGTGTCATTCACCTGGTGCTGTTGGGCAAGGCTTCATCTGCATGCAGTTTCAGCTATGGTTCTCCTTTGGTTTTGCATTTTAAGTATTGACAGCAAAGAGGGCTCATAGTCTTTATCATATACAAAATCAAGACCAGGTAACAAAAAGAGCCTTGGAATCCAGACATTTAAGGGACTATTGTTATCAGAATTGGTAGCTATACTTGGTTACTTTGGTAACTATGCTTTGGTAAATTTACCAAATTTTTATAGTTCACCTAAATGAAAAGATTTTACTTCAGCTGTCAACTAACTTCACTTTAAGCCTGCTAGGAGAGGTTGGGTGCATTTGATGCCAGAATCATAAGGTTTTACCATTTTCTAAGCAGATACATGATGGTTCAGTAAGATCTTCACAAAGCATCTGGATAAACCCTCTGGGCTAGACCTGTCTAGATTTTGAGCAATTGCACATCTTCAATCATTGGCATTGAATTTAGAGGATTTAAGCCCTTTCACACATACCTAAAAGCCTACCTGGCTTCCCAGCACATTTCCAATGAGTATATTAGTGGCAAAAAGTATTGCACAACTATTTAGAGATCAAAGAAGCTCTTAATGTTTTACTTGAAAGACCATAGGCAGAGTGAAAAACATTTCTTAAGATACTGTCATGGTCCATAACAGAGGTAAACTCTGCTGGAGCTACAGCTACTGCAGGGAACAGTAGGAGCCACTCTCAAACTCGGGTGCAGTTCTCTCTCTTCTCAGTGAGGTTAAAACCACAAGACTTTCTCTCATTGCTGTAATAAGCAGGACACAAAATAGTATTTCAAAAAGACTTACAAGAAGGCAATTGCTTTCATTCGCTGTATAGCACCTTTACATAACACCATTATATATACAGAGGTTGGCAGCCTTTAGGACAGAAATATGTGAAAGTAAAAATAATTTAATACCTTGCTGCTTTTCATGTGAAAATTATCAGTGTGGGGGGACAGGATAATAATTACCTCAAGAATTTAGGTGGATTTGAAATGCAACCATTCCCTATCTCCACAGCAACATGGAGTAGTTAATACACTGGACACTTCCTGCTAGGACTTGCTGGTAAAAAAATTTACCAGTACTTTATAGTGGTTCTGAAATACCAAACATTTCCAAACATGCCAGAACTTCATACTTCATTTTGGTTTTGTTAGCACACAGTGAAGAAACTATACATGATAAAATTGTAGTACCAACAGAGAGGGATTCTAGTGTTGTAGAGAAATTGCAAAGGTTGCCTGTTGAAGGTTATAAACATAATACAGCTGCTCTCCTGTTAGGGCAAGAGAGGAAGAAAAGCTTTAGGCTAAAATTTCCAGGGGTAGTTTTGAAGGAGACATTTGTTGAACTGAGTAGAGAAGGGCATTTAATTCTGCTACCTAACACAACAGTAATCAGGAAGAAATACAGAGCCAATGCCTAATGGTTCAAATGGAGATGCTGGCAAGGAACTGTTTTGGAAAGAGAGAGATGTTGAGTGATTTTGACTCAGTTTTGGTCAATGTTAAACCAAGAATCCAAAGTGCTAGAGAGTGATAATGTACGAAATTTTCCTGACTGTTTCATGCTTGCCTTTTTCCAGGATTCTGCACTCTTCTAGGTCTGATGTCTAAGGGCAGTCATCAGTCTTACCTTAAGAGAAATTGAAGATGTCTGGTAAATAACACAGAGAGAGAATGGAAAGGTGGGGGAGAGAGCCATTATTTCTCTCCCTCAGTCAGAAAGTAGATTACTCAGCCTGTGGAATGTTTGTAATGCGACAGACTCCCTGGAGTACATAAGTGTGTTAATCAACAGTTAGGATGTGTCTGAACGTATAACAACCTTCCCCTTTTAAGAATGCATATTATCCAAGGGGGCAGCTAATAAACATCAGCACAAAAATATATGGTTGCAAAATCCTAAAATGATGAATAGGGAAAAGTAACACCAACTTGGAATAACTACAGGCTTAGCCACTGAATGATGCTGAGAAAAGCACAGTTGCTGTTGACTGGAAATAGTGATGGGTTTAAGAGACACAAATTTCAGCTCAGACTCAGATTTGCCATTATTTTTGCAACCTTGCACAAATCAACTGTCTTATGTGATGACTGCCCTTGCTGTCCTTTTTCCTAGCTCAGGCAGTAGAATACTCTGCCTAACACACAGAACTTCTGAGGAAGAAACCTATGCTTATTATCCCTTTCTAACAACTTCCCTGTTTGCTGCAAAGCTTTTTCCATTAGCAAAAAAAAAGCAAATGCATTTGACTTCCATTTTACAGCAATGTATGGTTGCATAATCTTTCAGTCTGGTCAGTTTTCCCAGTTGTCTTTCATCTTCCCTACATAACATCTGTTTTTCAGAGACAACAGATTCTCTGCTGTTTTCTTAGGACAACACAGGGACATAGTCCCTGAGGAAGGCATTTTCTTGCTGTTCTGCCTTCTCTAAATTAGCAGTGACATTTTCTGAGATTCTTTCTAAACCTTCAGGGCTGGTATTTCTTTGTGAGGCATCTGACTAAGGTGTCAACTGCGTTTTTGGATTGGACAACCAAGACATACTGCTTTGTTGGTATTTGCATTATGGTAAACTATATAAAAACCAAGTGACAGTGTGAAAGGCAGAGCACACATACTGTATTAATGACAGCATCTGAAACATTTTCATGTTCATTTATCTCAGGATATGGAGAGGATACCTGATTCAGGGTGCTAACAGCTACTAGGTGACTGTTTTCCATACCACCAATGCATATCTGGCAAAAATGCACAACAGACTGTGCAATTTTGTGGTCAGTTTTACTTTACCCTCAGCTGATAGTTCTCATTTATTTCTTGACATCGTATACAATATAAAAGCTCTGAGACCAAGAGCTTTACTAGGAAATAAGAATTGACTTGTGTTGGTTCTTCCTCCATTATGGAAAAGTGTGCAATTAGAAATCCCCAAAAGAGACAAAATCTTTTATGTCTGGTATCTTGACACCTTTTAGAAAATCAACTGATTCTGAATTTCCTCTTCTTAAGCACTGAGGATCAGATTTGCTTATCAGTTTTGAAAATATAGATACATCTATCTGTCTGTCTGTTTAAAATTTCTTTTTCATCCATAGTGCTATTCACATGTTTAAGAAATCTGAGATGCATCCAAGACTGTATTGATTGTCAGATGTTGTCTGTGTGCATTAATCTCTACTTCTTTTTTCCAGAGTTTATTTCACTCATTGACAAGGTAATTGGACCATGGGGTAGGTATAATGCTACAACCATAACTGCTTTCACAGAAAGCTCTGTTCTGATTGCGTTTTAAGTTAACTTTTCCCCAAGTCTCCTTCATCAATAAGCGTTGACATCTGTGCAGCAATAGAGGGTTACCTAAATGATATAGAAAAAGAATATATTAAATTACCAGACACTTGCGATGTCTGTCCAGAGAGGCTATAAAAGCAATAAGCACTTGAGTCAGGTAAAAAGTTGGAATATGCATGCAGTATGGGAATATTGAGTCATAAGTACTCTGTTCTATTCAAATCCACAATAAACACCACCATGCACTCTGAATTTGAACTTCTCAAGCTGATCAAAACCCAACTTGTAGGCGAACTGAAAAGTTAGAAGAAGAAGGAAAAAAAAAAGGCTCCATCAGGCAGTAATATGTAGTTCATCTTTCAAGTGAGGACATAATGACTCTGCATGCATACCTTTCTGTAGGACAATGACTGCAGGTTTTGTGGAACGTAGGCAAAGATAAGACCCTGGAAGCTAGATTTGCTTTCTTACCCCTCAAGTTGGCACAAAACAACAGCTGTCCTAAGGACTACTCATGGGAAACAAAGCCTGTAAAATCTGGAAAATTTTCAAGGCACCATAGAAGATAAACTTGAAAAGCCTGAATTGGTATTGGGTCAGTCAAACCATCATCCCTTTCACTGCAGGCACAGTGTTAGCCCAATTTCCTTCTCCCTGAAAGTCAGGAATCTCCAGGCAGTTTGCCATGCTTCAATAAGAAGATCATTTCATTATACTGCTAGGGACAAATTCTAAACTCAGATGTTAATATAGAAGTACTCCATCAAAAGCAGAAGAGCTTCTTCAAATTATCATATAATAAGTACAAATACTATTTTTACCTGAATATAAGGAGACCGTGATTTTTATTTATTTTCATGCATACAGGTCTTTCTTAAGAGGGCAAGTATGACCTTGAATTCAAGGAGACCTCAACATGCTTATATGCTGTAAAAGAAAAATTTGGCCTTCCTACATCCTCCTCTGCTCTTCTTCATCAGATCCCTGCCTAATTCCCAACTCATGATCACTGCTCTCCAAACCTTCTCCCTCGCAACCCACTCAAGTGCTAAGTGAGATAGCAGGAGCTGGAGCTTGCACTGAAATCCTACCAGCCTAAATTACACAAGGGTAAGTTGGATGCTGAGCATCCAGATCTTGCTGAATTCCTGCTGTCTGTCTTGCACAGCAACAAGGAAAACCAGGCTAGCTGTTTGACAGTGACAGGCTTCTGCCTCATGCACAGATAAGACATTGCTCCAATATAAGGCCAGTGACATTGTAGAAAGAATCCCTTGAAAAAATGATTCTTTTAACAAACAGATTAATATGGCAGAATAGAGAACTTGTGTCCTTTTGATTCATGTTAAAAAACTTTAACTTCCATTTCCCTCTTTTTACCAACAGGTAAATCCCCATCTCCTCATTCCACAGTCTAAACCAACACATTCACAGAAACTTCATCAATTTCAAAAGTTATTTAGATTTTGTACTGGACCCAATGAACACATAAGTTCCATCTTTCTTCCATCTAGTTTTATAGTTAAAAAATAATTTTTTCTTAGAGGGACTCACTTCACATTCCTCAGCTTCTCCTGTTGTTCTTGTCCCTAAAAACTTCAATAAAGAATAGGTTCCTTAGATATGGTCATTTAAATTGACCAGCAAGAATAAGGCAGTTTTCATCTTTCCCCAAGAGGAAAAGAGTAATCAATTTTATTTTAGCACATATTTCACCCAAGCTGGATTTATTTAAAGTCAACATTCTTACTACTCTCTAAACAAATTCTTTATGAAAATGAATCATTGTTTGCCATACCTAAGGATCACAGCAGAGCTTTGAAGTGATTTAATAGCAGCCACTAGCTCAAAGAAATCATTTGCAAACCTCAAAAGCTATAGACATTAATTGTTTCTTTTAGCTGATTATATAGCTAAACTTATAGAAAGTAAATTTTAATTATTGCTAAAGAGCAATAAGAATGTAAATTCAAGCTGGGTCTCACAAAAAAACCCAAAACCAACACAAAAAAGCAACAAACACACTATAAATAATACCTTAAAAAAAAAAATTAAAAGCACTATCTACACTCTGTGCTAAAAATAAATCCTGCTACTACTGTTCTAGTGAAATATTTTTTAAAATCTTCTAAAGTATGATCCAAGGCCCTCAAATTCACTCCCAGTTGGCAAAGCTGGTTAGAGAGAGAGAGTAGATAAAACTCACAATTACCTATTTACCACAAGAAATCCTAAGTCTTGCTTGTGGAAAAGAGCAAAAAGGTTATCTGCTCTATGATAACATATCCCCTTCCCATTTTAATGATGGTCACACCACTGCAACCTATCCAAACTACATAATGTCCAATTCAGGCACCAGGTTTAAAGTCACCAAAATATTATTTCTTCCCAGCAAGCATAAATAAACTGTAAAACTGATTGCTAGATGCTAGAGGAGATCAAAGGAATGGAAAGGCTGAAAAATCTTAAGGCCATGAACAGTTACCAACCCCTGTGATTTACACGTAGCTGGGATAAGGATTTCATACACAGCCAAAGGCTGAAAATGATATTGGTAGAAAGATCACTACTGAGGTCCTATTAACAATCTGTTCTTTGACCTCTAGGCTGGCCAGAGCCTGCCTGGGTGCTCCTATATATGCACAGGCCTGGCCAAGAACTTCTCTCCACCACTTTCCGAGGCACCTGGATCCAGACACTATGGTTGAATTAACCTTGTCTCTGGTGATGCCACAGGATGTCCAAACGTACACTTGTTCCAAACTAGAAAAGAGCAAACTGATAGAGCAGTAAACAGTCAAGATTTTTGAACTGATGGAAGTATGGAATTTGTCAGCAGCCTGCTAGGAAGGGAAGATTGTTATCTGCTAAGGACTAAAATTCTGACCAGAATATAGGATTAAAGGGACTGCTTTGCAAAGGGATTTAGCCAAAATTTGGCCTATACAGAGTGACTATGGTCTATAATAAATATATACTTTATGTCTTATTTATTTTATATCAGAAATTTAAAATAAGAAATATTTCTTTTCCTTCACATACCTACCAGCATGGGCACATGGACATATTATGAATATTCACACTGAATTATTACATTACTCCAAAAAGAAGAAGATAACAAAAGTAAAGGAAAATGTTTACTTAATGTGACTGCTCCATACACATTGATAGCCTTCATGCTTTGACAACACAGTCCAGGGGCTCCAATGACCTAATTAAAATTGAAAGTAACTTTTTGGATTGTAAACAAATATTTGCTATATTTCGGTTTTATTCAGAAAAATATTATGAGAATAAGCAGCTTTTTTTCAAAAAGGCTATTAAATTATACAATTTGTATTTTTGTTAAATAAAAAAAATGCCTTCTCAGATTTCAAGCTATTTGTTACACTTGCTTTTGATGGTGGTTATACATACACCACCCAAGAGTTATTGATGACTAAATGAAACACTTCACTGGGAAAAGACAGAAATACTTGCAGTTCAAGTGTTTGTTCAGATGAGAGGTATCAAATCTGTTCACAGCAGCTTAAGTCGAACCTCAGAAGACACTCAAGTCCTTCTGCCACCTTAGCTATTCAATTCCTAACCCTCCAGCTCACGGGTAGCTTGACTTCAGCTCTGGTAGCAATAATGGGCTATTAAAGCCATTACTGCTTGGGTCTGTGTCTATTGTGCTTCAAACACTACAGGAAAGAGGAATCTCAATTCAGGCAAGTGAATCATTTCACTTCCAAAAAACCAGCAATCTATCATCCTAAGGAGACTCTCAATATCACGTGGAACAATTATGTATTCTCTCTCATTTTGTACCAGTAAGTCAGCTCCTACTTGCAATTTTCATCTTGGTCCTCATATGCCATGTATTAAGTTGTCAAAAATACATGTTTCCCTCAGGCTGTCCCCCACAGGACCTGCTTCCTAGTCTTTCCTCAGAATTGCTTCAATGCCTCCAAAAATGCTGGTAGTTAAAAACCCCCAACATTTCTGGATCAGAAAGTGCCTGAGGTGCAAACTGTAGGCAGCTGGGAGAGCAGCAGCATCCAGCACTATGAGTCTGCTCTGCTCCCATACCACATCTTAGTCATCTGTGTTGCCACTGGTGAAAAGAGGGAGCTGGGTTGAATAGACCTTTATTACAGACCTTTATTTTGTTTATTTCACATTCCCATGCCATGACCTGCCTGCAACCTTGTCTAACACCATCACATGGCTTCTTTCCACTTCTCCATCTTTATTCTGTTTGTTTACTCTTGCGCCAGCCCCTACCTTGTTTGTGACCAGCATGGTTTTTTTTTGTTTTTTTTTTCATTTCCCTTTTTTAGTTCAGAAGCAGCCTGACCAGGGACTTGCTGTGTGCACTGAGGCCTTGTGCTCTTCATTTATGAAAATGATAGAAACAGGAGCTACAGGGTGGTTTTTTCACCAGAGCATCAGGCTACCTTTTAGGTGATACGTTGAGATACAGTCACGACCTTCAATTTCTCAAGATATCTGGGGAGACCAGGCATAGTGAATAACAAGCAAACCCACCTCACTAGCAAATGAATTTCTCATGCCACTTCTCTGGCAGAAACTTCTATTTCTGTTTCTTCAATCTGGACCATCCTGTACAGATTACTCAAGACAAACCCTCACACCCTTAGTTCTGCCCTTTGGAGAACATCGTGAGAAAATGCCTCAAAATGGAAAGAAGAATTATGAATCATAAACTGGCAGAGCGTATTACTTCCATAAAAATGAAGAGTACAAAAACTGCTAAAGTACACATTTGAGGAGTTATTTTAAAAAACGGTTAAAATTTTTAGTCTGCCATGAAGTTACTAGCAAAGGTTACTTTGCTGAACTCTCCCACACCAAATAAACACTCTTCATTTTTAAAAAGTACCCTGTATTTAATGGATATTCAGGCAGATATCTTGCCCTTTTTCTTTAGGACGGTAAACCATTGTGAAAAACATTTAGCAATACCCTAAACTTCCTATGGCATAAGAACATGACTCATCATCAAATTCTCAGGGCCATTCCATTTATATGCTTATTTAGATTTGAAATTACAGTTGTTCTGGTGGTTGCTTTATGTAGTGCTCTCAGCTTGCTATTTATTTACAGCAAATATAGCTCGTATGGAAAACGCTTCTTATTCTGTACCCTAAAATTAATCCTGATAGATGACTAATGCTCATTATAAGCAGTTTAAAAACAAAACCAAACACCCCCCGAAGCCTTCCCAAGCACAGCACCTCCTGCTTATATGACTGATGGCAGGACGTCCACACGTGCAGGGAAAGGTGTCTCTTCAGCTGGAATGAACTGTCACATTAATGGAAAAAGGAAATCTTCCATTTAAAATTAAAGCTGATTTCTACATCATCTGAAACATTATGGATTGCATTTCTCATTACAAAGAAAAACAAAATCACTTGGGAAATTAGTTTTCCTTCTCACCTTCTTTGTGTTAAAAGCAGAATGTAAAATGAAATACAGGAATAATTGTCAATCTGTTGCCCTAGTGAAGGGAATTTACAAAACTGGACAAGTATTCTAAATTCATCCTATAAAAGGAAAGCAAAAAACTTTGCTCATTTTATGCAAGTATCACATAAAAATCTTTCTGTCCCACAGGTTACAGACTTGAAAACCACCCTTAAATATCCTTTTAAGATCTCACCACCAATGCTGAATCTAAATGTGTTTCAAATGTACTGAACTACCACTTTGAAGCGCATTACTTACGCAGGATTATTTTGATTTTCATCCAGTGCTACTAAAAATTCAACTCTCATCTTTGTGTACATTATGAACTTTATGATTTCTTAAAGGCACAATCTATTGCTTTTGGTTTGACTTTCAAGTAGTTTTTTCCCGTCATTTTTCAGTAAATGAAGAAAGCCCAAATACAACAACACGCCTTATGAGATTTGTCATCCTATTTTATTACAAGACAAGGAACTTGGTTTTTTTTTTTTTTTTTTTTTAAGATTAATGCATTGAATGGTTCTTTGCAGAGCATATACTATATAAGCATTCACCCTCATGTCACCTCTAATGTGTCCAACAGCACACACTTTTGGAACTAAAAACCAAAAAAACCCAATAAACCAACCATCCAAAACCAAAACCCTATGTAACTCCTCTAAATTATAGATCCAATTTGTGGAGGCTTCTGCAAGTCTATTGAAAAACTACTTGACTTGACCAGGTCAGATTTCGTTTGACTTTGTACTTTGACTTTCAAAGTGAGATATCAAACACTTAGGGGAAAAAATATTCCAAATGCTGCAGGAAGATCCACGTGGGAAGCCCACCTTCAGTCCTACTTCAGGCAATCATATCTATGCACATGGGTTTAATACTGTCTCAATAGATACTAGTTTCAAAACATCAAGATGGCAAGTATTGCCACATCATCCTGCTAGGGGGGGAAATGCTGCAGAAAAAAATGGGTGAGTAGTAACTTCTGGTACATTTAGAAAGGTGATAGGTAATAAGAAAAATGAGTACCAGCCTCAGTAATGCTCCTCATCCAATTTCACTGTGCATCAGTTCTCATAAGAAAAAAAGGAAGTGTTCCCCTATTGAAATACTGAGGATAATTGCCAATAATTGCAGTATGTTAGAGAATCCTTTTATTATTTAATCTGAAAATCATCATCAACCAAAATCTGGGGGAGCTTCACAAATCCTGACTATAGAACCTGGGCTCCTTGCACAGCCCACAATGGGTGCAAATGCAATTTGCAAAAAAAAAGAAAAAAAAAGGAGTGGTGAAAATGTATCTTTCACAACTATCAAAACAATTTCTTAAAATTTGCAAAAATAAATGTTACAGTAAGCAAAAAAAAAAAAAAAAAAACCACAAACAAAAAAAGCTCAGTAAAGTTGCTTTCAGGAGACAGAGCTGCATACTGAGAGAAGAGTAGAGGGATCAATTCCAGCTTTGTAGAGCTCTGCAAGTGGGTGGCTGTGTTAAATATACTTTATTCCAGCACTTCTAAGTATTCTGAACACTTCTAACAAAATATAGTTAGAAATATGAACTATCCACAACTGACAGAATAAATGTAAGCAACAGCAACCATACCAGCAATTATGTAAAATGTGTCTAGGGAATTTCCCTCTATCAACTGAGAAAACAACACTGAAGGAAACCATATGGGGATGGAACGTAACATGAAAATATTTTAGCTGTTGCATCAATAGGAAGAGGGTGAGGATTTTCCGTGGGAGCATTCTCATAGATGGTGTTTTCTAGAGACTATGGATGTGTCTCCTTTATCAACTGAAAGAGTACTGTTATTTTTATATTTATATTATTTAAGAGCAGATACAGAAATGAAAGTTGAATTTCTGAATTGTGCTCAGAAATATTTCAAACATTACTACAACAAGTTCTGGAAGTGATGCAGCAGACAATTATCAAGGCAGTTTGTTAAAATGAAGTGTGTTACTACTTCTCTCCTCACCCATCCTAGAAAGTTAGTTTATCATCTTGCAGTACTTGAGGAAAATTATTCCTGTGCTATATTATTTATATTTATATAAATGATATTTATAGATTTATTTAATAAAATACTAGCAAGATAAAGAACATTTTTCTCGATTTTTTATATGTTTAAATTGACCTATAATGAAACCAAAGCCTTTGTGGGATTTCATTTGATGAGATTTGGAGACATTTAAGGATCCATCAAAATATTCAATGGTGTAATGTCTACACTAATTAATCTCATGAAGGCTTAATATCTTTTTCTCCTTGTGTCCATTTGCTATTACTACTGCATAGCACTCTCCTCTCTGATGCATAAAATCCTACGGGAATAAAGTGACGAGCCAAAAATAGGTGCATTTTGAGGTGTACGCTCCCATTTATAGGTGCTGGTTTTTGAAATTTCCACGGTTTGCTAAGCACTTCATTTGGGTTGGCAGATCTGGTTGGTCATATGGTGACAATTCTCATTTTCTGCAGCATCTGAAATGTCCACTCATTGCATCACTGACAGCTAAAATTAGATATTTGGCAAAGCAGCCCTAGGAACTAAGGGCTTGATTAAGTTGCCTAATTATAGCTACCTAGTGCCATTTGAGATGTCCTAGAGTACCCCCGGCAACCACAGTGGCCTGGCAGGTATCACATAAAAAGCTACAGGAGACCTGTAGCCCTCCCAGGCAGGAGCTTTTGGCAAAGGAGGATAACTCCTATGACATTTCAAACAGCAGAGGGAACGTCTGTTTAGACTCATTTAGGAACTGAACACTATGAGTTTGCTACAAGAATATTGAAGAGATCAATTCTCCTGCCTTTGCTCATCCTTGCATCATACTCCCTCCATTCTCTGTGCTGCTCTGTGCCTGCTCTCATGCACACAACACAGGGAATAAGAAATATAAAAATAGGTCAGAGCAAGCCTTAAATTCGGAGAGGATGAGTGGGGGGGTTGGAGATAGTTTGGGGGGCTTGCATAGTTTCTCCGTATTCATCTCACCACTGTTCACTCAGAGGAAAAGAGAGCTGCTTTAAAAATTGTGCATGTTACTTCCTATTGTATGATGGGTTTTCCTTTGAGGTGGCCAAAACAGAATCCAGTCTTGCTTGATTTGTGAAATTTGACGTGATTACAGGCTGGAGTTGATAAGGTTTGTGATTAGGGAGTCTTGATGGCATCTCTGAAGTTTGTAATTCTTCATCCACCTCTCTTTCTTGACAAGATTGTATAAAAATGGAATAAAATATTGCTTTATTCTTCTTTTCCACATTAAGCAGAAAATGGCTTTCTTGAGAGTATGCATTTGCACTGGAGTCAAGAAAACAGACCCCTGCAGAGCATGAAATAACGCTGGGGAATATATTTTCCTTGACACACTAGGTATTTTTCATCTGTCTGAGGCAGCTCTCCACCATCCCCCTGCCCTTTTTTTTTCTTTTAACAAAGTTAAGCAGTACCTTATATCAACACTCATCCTTATATTCTCCTTAAAAGAAAATGAGCACCAACTGCACAGAGGAACAAATAGTGCTTATCTTAATAAAAACAATATGGTCACAAAAAAACCTAGCACTATTTGAAGAATGGTATAGAAAATCATAATACTCATAGAGTTTCCTGATGGCCAAAATTTCACATTTACTTGTGAAAGTGTAAAATATTTCCTATAAACCTGCTGAAATTACCTGAAATCTAATAGTTTGCTGCCTGAGGCAAGGCTAATAAACTTTCCCTGCTTCAGCCCAGCAATTCTATGCCCTGAATAAGCAATACTCAACAACTACCACAGCTAAAGAGTCTCCTGAATAACAAACCCCCTTCTGCAACAAAATAACTCTCATTGAGGCCAATATTTATTCTGACTGGCATATATTTCTGTTCAGATCAGCAAGTTGCTTTTTTCAAATCTAAGCTGATGTACAAGTGAATGATCTTATATTTTTATGTTAGGGAAACTGCTTCCAAACTCCTCTGCTTTCTGCATTAACTTGATCTGTTCAATAGATTATTTAAGATGATTATTAGTGATATGACCAAAGTTATTCTGTTCCCCATTGTTATTAAATAGTGCTAGAAATAGTATGCTCAAAGATGGCTTACACGGAACAAATGTTTGAAACAAGAACGTAGTTAGTGAACAACAGTACCCAATAAGGTACTTTCCAGTCAGAAACTGAGATAAAAAGCTTGCTTTTGAGCAAATGTCATTTAAGATGTTTTGGGAGCCAATGTAGACCATGACAAGAATCCCTGGTAGTGTGTGACTTCCACAGGGTGAGTTGTCACCAGATGGCACAATCTCATGGGTCTAAATTCTACCTTGCTCCTGACCGGCTAAAGAAGGATGCTTTCCCAAATTCAGAAAAAATAAGCCCACAGCAAGCATAGTGACTAAGGCATAGACTGCATCACCACAGCTAGGGGTGTCATGTTAGAGATGATTTGGTCTCATTTTAGTACCTAAAAATTTACATACCGTGGTTCAAGTTTCTTCTTAATCGTTAGTCAAGTTGTTATAGAAACAGCGTCCAAAAAAAGTTTTTAGCTTGATTGAGAAGCACATCTCTATTTTTTACTGCCTTAATATAAAACTTTAAAGAAACTTTGAATTTGGTTCAATATTGGTAAACTAAAATGTAAAAATATAAATATTTGATAGTCTATTTAATAAGTGTCCAACATTTAGCAGTCCCAAACGATTTAAAGTCATTCCAGATACAGCGGGTAAGATTTGAAAAATTTAAAAATACAGGTTATCCTCTTAGACAAGAATTTGAACAGACTTTAATGAATTACATTTGGATTAAAAGATCGTGTGTTCATTTGTTTAGGCCTTATGATTCAGCTACATAATGCTACAGAAGAGAAAAATACTTTAAGATGGAGAGAGATGGGAGAGTAGAGAGAAATTCATAAAGTTTATGAACTGCTCTCCCTTTTCTAGACTGTAAAAGAAACACACACTCTTCCTGTTGAAACCCTGTGGCACCCTGATGCGACTAGCATTTCAGTAGCATCTGGCAATGCCAGGTAGAATTTCTTGTAGGCTCAGATCTTTTGGCTTCTAAAATAGTAACAAATAACCTAAACCAACACTTTCCTGAATCACCGTACCAGGCTAAAGCAATCTGCACAGGGAGGCAGATTTTTCTGAGGGATTTTGTATGTGTGACACTAGAGACGTGGCTTGGCATCTGAATTACTAATACAGAACTGGTGAAAAGGTTCCTTCATGTGTTGTTTAAAAGTAAACACAAGGAGAATTTGACAATTTTAATCTTCTGTTTATCTGAGAAACTGGACACCTACTCCTTATACTTAGAGAAAGAGATTTCCTGTCAGCATTCATGAATTTCTTTCTTGACCCTGAGCAGCGAGAGAAGCAACCTGAGATATACTGCAAAGCCAAATGTTTAAAGTTTATATCAATATACACGTGGGACAAAGGTAATTTAGTCAGTGAAGGAAGAAACCCTTGCTACATTTAATAACACTCAAGTACATGGGAAAGTGCCCTTATGGTTGTTGTTTCTCCTTGCCTTTTTAACCCAGCTATTGAGAAGCCCTTTTTGTTCTCATGAAACACCTTAAACCCAGAGCCTTATTAAACTAGTAAAACACCATTAAACCTGGTGAGCAGACTGATCTCCAGCCACCTCAGTCTGCAATTAGATTTTGGGTGAGGATAGAGGAAATCAATGTTATGTTCACCCCATAATGAGAGCATAAACACTTCCACATTAAAAGATTATTTTCTTAAAATCCCCACAGGTAGGTACGGGATTCACTTCTCTTGTGAAACAAGAAAACATAGGAACAAAACCAGTGCAAATAACCCAAAGAAACTCTTCTGCTTCATGTGAAAAAGGTGCTTTCTCCCATTACCTAAAGAAAAGTCAGAAAGAGACAGAAAAAAACCAAAAAACCAGCCTATTAAAGCAACCTGGTCAGGGCAAAACTCAGTTAATTTGCCTCTTTTAAAATCATAGGAACCAGGCTTGTTTCAATGTACCAATGAAACTGATAATAAAGACTTAAGTACATGACAAAGAAGTCTATATTGGAGTCAAGCACATGTTTGGCTACTTTTGCTCATCAGACCATCCATGAACAAAACCAGGAATGACTTAGTTGAGGGCAATGGAACTTCATCACCTCTGGTCATCTGAGAGCCTGGTCATTTCTATTCTCTGCAAAGAGTAAGTGTACACTTTGGGTGTTATTTCAGAGAGAAAAGCAAAAGTGAAAAATCTGTGGGAGACATTTTGCACAGCAATGCAGAACATTATCTCTTTATATTCAAAGCTGCATCATAAAAAGTCTACTATATCAGCAAGGAGCCTCATATGCAGCTGCAGATCTGCTGACACCACAACCATCACTGGACATAAGCACCTTCTTGAAGAAATATTCCCTTCCTCACAAAACTCAAGCATTGTGCAAAGCATGAAGGAAGTTTCTCTCCAACTATGTAATGTGTGCAGGCTGAGCCTGAGGTTTCTCCTCCAGTAGTTCCCTGTTTTGACCTCAGCAACTCATCCCTTTGTGATTGCCAGCCCTATTTACGTCAGCTTTTGAATTACACTTGATTCACTTCAGTTTAAATCAGAATGAAGTGTTATCACTTTGGGTGTAGGGATTTCGATAGTTTTATTCCTCCAGACATGCGACTTTTAAAAATTAATAAGGTCAGTTTAAAAAGCATTCCTTATGGGACTGACATCTCTGTTGGGTCTGGGTTTTTGCTGTTTTTTGGGGAGTAGTAGGGTGTTAGGTTTATAAAGAGTAACCTAAAAATGGTGAGAAGAAAATTCCTTAAACCTTGGTACAGGTCATGAGCTAAGTTAGCTTTTGCTGAAAGAGATTATATTTCAGGTTTTTTGCTCCTTCTTTATATTTGACATGTTCTTTACAGACAGTTGCCCCAAAAACATGATTTAATTTGAGCTTTTCTGTGGGTTTATAATTTCTTTTTCAGAGAAAAAAAGTCTTTCCTCCCCTCCTCCCTCCCCCCCCCTTTTTTTTTCTTAAATAAGGAAAAATATTTTTAATCATGCAAGTTACTCTACTCAGAGAGACCCCCACCAATGCAAACATCCCTAATAATGTTAACAAGACTAGAACAAAGGGTTTGTTGACATGGAACATCTTTTAATAAATACCAAAATTAGATGTAGGCCTTCAAATAATTTCCTTTATTTTCAGTCAGTTAACAAGATTCCAATGCTGGTTGCCCTTTAAAAAGCAGTTATTCATGAAGACATAGCATAGCCTTCACAAAAGTGTTAACATGCTTGGCTTTCTTTTATTAACGTTGTGCAATTAATTTTTTTCTACTTCACTAACATTTCAAAAGAAACAAAGTGATTGTCATGTGGTATGCTCAGTCCTAGAACAGTAACACAGATGTTTATTCCCAGACTTTGAGCATTTTTTAGATCTACACTGCAGTCTGTATTTTCTCTCCAGGGAATTATATATTTTACCAAAAGCAGATATAATTCCATATTCAGTTTGCCTATTCTATGATACTTGACAGTACAAACAATGAATTGAATGCTTTGTCTTTTTTCTATTGCCCTTTTTACCTTTAATTAAATCCTCTGGTGCAAGAAAATGGGACAAAAAAGCCATGGCAGAGAATCACAAAATTACTCCATTTTGCATTTCAGAAAAATCAAAATGACCAAACATCTGCTTCAGACACCCTCTACTGGAAAGCATCAACTTTATCACTCTGCTCCTGAATTAACTGGTTATGCTAGGATGTGGAGGAAGAAAAATGCATTAAGATTCAACTTCCTGAGAAGCCTGGGGTCTAGTCTACAAATCATTGTCTTGTATTTAGTGGGGGAGAAAGATCTGATGATTAAATTCTTTATTTCAGCAAAGGTGGGTGTGCATCTGGCTTCTTTGACTATCAAGCAGCAAAAAGGATTCTATTCAAAATTCTCTTTAAGATTTGACCAGACCCGATATGTTTCTCCCAGAAAGGGAGCTACAAACTTACAATCAAATAAAAATAGGGACTGCAATGAAAAGATTTAGCCATGATACAAATTAACCATGAGCTGATTTATTTTCCCCACAGGTAAGAAAAAAAGTCTTTAAACTTGAATTAAGTATCTTTACATTAAAGCTGTTCATTTTGTGTAGTGCTCAGGCAACAAGTATGTTGGGACAGAGCTACTCTGCAGTTCCAAGTGACCACAGTTAGAAACTCTTGTTAGTTTATCCAGTACAGAAGTTTGTTATGTAAATAGATCTCTTCCATCATTAATCTACCAAATATCTATGGAATGTATGCACTCTGGGCTGAAGCCTCTATGTAGTCAGACAGAGTAATTTAACTCAGTGGTGGGCAGGGTTGCTCTTTAAAGAAAGGGTGAGAACTTCCACTTCTCAAAAACAAAATCTGGGCTACACTTCTGAAATCTTGCCCCTTCCCCCCCCCTCCACTTCCACCATGGTAAAAGAAAAAGAAAAAAAGAAATCTAAATTATGACAGATCTACCACTGCTTTAGAACTGACATCCTAATGAACTAGTTGGAGAACCTTCACACATCCTTTTCCTCACGTAGAAGTGCCAAGAGATTTTCTTCTTAAAAGACTGAAAAGACAATTCTATCAAGCTTCAATCTATAATTACTTCTTTTACTATTCTACTCCCTATAAAGTATTAAGATAAACAGCCTGACATGGTACCAAGCATTGTTCATTGTATGCTCTCCTTGATGATGCTACAGCTTTCACAATTCTGTTTCACTTGCACAATGTACTGTATATAGGGCAGTGAATTACATTCCTTTCTAAGAGATCATGCTGAATTACAATTTCTTTCCCAGGACTCAGAGGTGAATAATTGCACCTGTCCTCCCTTAAGCAGACAAAAGACATTAAGTAGCTGCCAAATGGAAAGAAAGACTTAAATAGGAAATCACTTTATAGTTTGCAAGGAAAACAACTGAATCTAGCCCTTCATCCAGCTATATACAATATGAGGATTTCTACTAGTGTGGCTTCTGAAGAAAGAGGAGTTTTCAACCAAAGAAACACTACCTTGATAGTAAAGCAAAAAAAAAAAAAAAAGAAATGATGTGCTTTCTAGAAGTTTAAAAGAGCCTACTTTTAAAATAAATCATGACAATACAAAAAATTCTGCTGTACATCTAAAAGCTTGTGGGCAAATTTTCTCATTTATGTGACAGAAATCAAGAAATAAAAGAAGACTGGGGGATAAATAGGGCCACAGAAAGCTTCAGTAGTAGAACATAACACAGAGAAGTGAAAATGCTGGAACAGACCACAACCTAGGTCTCCTGACAACTTTCACACAGTTTGACAGAATCATAGAACCACTGAGGCTGGAAAAGCCCTTTAAGATGACCCAGTCTAACCATAGAGAGTTTGTGACCATGCTGAACAGAAAGGATGGGGTTTGCTCTTACTGACTGCAAGCACTTGGCAGAGAGATCTGCAGCAGCTCTGGTTTCATCACAGCTATGCTGGCAGACATCCAAGCAAAGGTCACCAGAAAGCAGAAGGACATAGTCTCAACAGAATATTTGCCTCTGGTGCCAGGAGATTCCCAACACCTGACCATGCCAATGGGCTAATGTTTAAAATGATGAGGGGGAAAAAAAAAAAAAAAGTATGAAAGGTAAAAATACTGTAGAGAATATCGGCAAAGATCTTTTCAATATTTTCAGGCCCTTTTAAATTTTTTCCTCTTTCACAGAAGCTGCCTGTATAGTCCCAGAACATAGGTATTTGGACATGAGTGGACTAAATGGAAAATATTCTGTTCCTTGTGTCCTTGTGTAACCTACAAGTAGTCTATCTGGCAAAATTCAGGCAGTCCATCTTGCAGCTATGAGGAGGAACACCATGGAAAACTATACTAAAATTTTGACATCCCCCAAATAAAATAAATGCAAAGAAACAATGAAGTGATGTCTTGCGGGGAGGTGCCCTTGAAGGAACTGCTTTTCTTTTTCCCAAAAGCATAAATGTCAGTATTTAACATCCTAAATGAGAACATGATAAAGCACAGAAGAAAGACACTGGTTAAAAATAATGAAACTAACCATACTGACTTTCAGCTAGAAGTTTTGGACTTCAAGAAACACCTCCATCCCCTTTTGGTTACAAATTTTAGGACAAAATTTAACACTGTCTAAATATAATCTTGGAAAAATAAAGAAAAACAGCCTGGTCTGACAGAAAAGGCACCAACTTGTACTTAAAGAAAACCAAAGCCGACTGCCATTCTTTTCCTTCAAAAGCTGCATGACCTTGGGTGTGATCCCTTCTCTCAGTGCTCCTGCTTCCATTCCTGTTTTGTCTCAGCTAGTTACATGCTTTGTGACAAGGTACCTCCTTTTGCAGTATGCTGGTACGTTTCTGAGGTCAATAGAGTCCTTATCCAGGAAAAAAATCAATGGACAAATGCAATGTGTTGTTCCCCAAGTAGTGGCTTTCCCTCTCAAAAACTCCAGCTCCTTCCATCCTGTGTCCTTTGGGAACAACTTCCAAACAATTCTTCCAGTCTCCCCAGTGTGGAGCATGTCCTCCCTCAGTAACCTGCACCTTAGAACTGGCCAAAAGTAGATAAATGGCTGGGAAACCTGCCCAAGACAGACACAAAGATCACATTATCTCCCAAGTTGTTTCTTTTAAAGAAAACCCAGCCAATAAAACCAAAAGCAAACTTTTCAAGAAAGATGATCAAGTTCAAAATTCAGATTGCTTAGCAGATTAAGCACACCCACGCAAGGAACTCAAGCATTTTGATCTTCTTCAGATCTTGTGCTTCAAAGTTTTTAAATAGATGTGGAAAATATGCCAGAAAATAGCAAGTGACAAGTGATATTTGGCTAGGATTCGAGTTTCCAGTAAAGCAAAATTTGAAATTTGTTAATGGTAAAAACCTGAAATTTCATCTAAAGGACCATTTCAGTTTTGACAAATCAGTATTTCCCACAGACATGCATTTCTTCCAGCTCTGTTTGTAAACAGAAGTCACTGTTGACAGTACTGTTGAATATCATCCCATTTGCAAGACTGGTGTAAGTAAAACCCCAAGGCAAGGAGGCAAGTCTTTAATGCAAAAAGAAAATTTTCATCCCTTATGCCTTCACCATTTGGGTTGGTTTATATTAAATCAATACTCCCAACGAAAATTAAGGAAGAAGCAAAATTATTCAAAGTGGTATTTACTCAGACTAGTCCAAAACTCTTCACCCTGGTGAGCAGCAATACAACAAGAAGACCTCCCAAGAATGTTAATTATTTAAAATAAAAGCAGCAGAATTGCTGGGCTTTTGAAATAATCACTTTCATAAAGTGTCAGGGGTCTCCAAAATATGTGAGAGGTTGGCAAGTTCGTGACACCTACTCTGGTATCCTAATACCTGGATTTTCTCTGGAGTCTGAAGAAACTCATCAAGTTTACTAAGAAATCCTAAAGGCAATCTGGCTTACTGAAAACAAGATGGAGAAGCTACATTGGAACCGTGGACTTCCTATTTGCTAAATTAAAGCAGAAAACCAAAACCAAAACAAACATTAAAAGCATGTATATGCTTATATATAGACACACACATGCATGAATGCAGACATAAATATATGTAGAGATGTGTATAGGCAGATATATATCTGTATCTGTAAATTATAGACGTTTACAGAGATCTGTATTTACTGCCTCCTACAAGTCTAAATTTAAGGAATTTTCTTCCCTTCTTTAAAGAAGACAAAAAAAACCCCAAACAAACAAAAAACCCACGAGGTTTGTATTTTTCAAGACTATTAAAAAATACCTTCTTTCTGTGTGCATCTGCCACTTCAGTATGCAAGAAAATAAATTTGGAAGTATATGAAGCCTGCTTGAAAACAAAAAGCTCCCATGTCTAAAATGGTTGGCTTTATTAACACTAGGAGGTGGTGAGAAAACTTACAGTAGTATACATTTTACTAATAATGTGGATATATATCTGTGGGTATATTTTGGTCATTTCAAAGATTTAAATTATACATTTTTCTCAAAGAAACCTTTCTTACTGAAAATAAGTGCACAAGTGTTACATATAGAGGGTTTTCTTCCAACTGTGTTAATATTAATAGTTAAGAAAAAAATATTTTGTTCTGAGTTTTCTGTGGAAAATATGAATTTCTTCTCTTTAAAAACAAGCTAGGAGCACCACTATAGAAGCCATCAACAAATATCAATCCACAACATTAATTATTTAATCTGCTGAGAAACAATAACATGACATAATATATGTGATGTATAAATGAATAGTGGATACAAGAAAAAATTTAATTAAAACAACGTTCACACCTGAAAATCATAATTCTGAAACTACACATCTCCAAACTCAAATTTAAGTGGAACATCTTAATTCCTCCAGACTTTCTGAAAAATATTTTTTGCAAGTCAGTCGAAATGTTTTGTGCTATCTGTTCTCTCCACTCTGAGAGGTCTTGACATTTCTGAGCAGGGCAATCAACTGCAAACTGTAATTACCACCCACCAAAAGTCTTTCCATGAAAGGAAAACTTCATTTAGTCAACCTGTACCCCCCCTGGGCAGGGGCCTCTCCTACATCCCCCTTAGCCCTCCTGGGTCTGGCAGGCAGCATCCACAGCATTTTACCTTTGCAGGAGCCAAGCAAAGCCATAGACAGCACTTAACACAATTATCACAGTATCAGATATTTATATTTTTAAATAAAACTACTCTGAGGTAAAATACAATAAACTGCTTTAACTAAAGTCCTATATTACTGGTGACTTTGCCCTACAATCCTTCACGGAAGTTCAATTTCAAAGCTTAATACACAAAACAAATATGATGGATACCTCAGAGGCTGAATGTAAAACACATTCTTGGGCTTTGTGATTTTTTAATTTTTTTTTTAAGGCCTGGCCAAGTTTTAATGGGCTGTCACACACGAATGATTATGAAAGCACTACAATGAACTGAGCTGATAAGCTGATCTGATCAGAATTAACTGCATGTGATTGCTGCTTTGAAAAGCTGGCCCAAAGAGGCAGCATTGAAAGCAATCTCACAAGTCACTGGTACCACTTGCCTCAGCTATAAGTAAGCACAGATGGTGAGAAAAGTTAATTAAGGGACATATTTGTTTGGGGGTTTGAAATTTCCAACCTCTCTTCTCCAAAGGAGCTAAGCCACGGCGAAAATGTGTTTTACGTTTGCTGCCTAATAAGTTCATGTTTTTGAGGCTCTGTTCTTGTAGATGTAGGTAATAGATAACCATAGGATAAAAAATTTATGTCAGCAGTTAGCATATGGATTGGCACTTGGTCACTAAGCTACTCGTTGCACCTGACAGCTACAACATCTTATCAATTAAAATATTAATTTCTCCACAATTCTTCATTTACTTTCCTCCTACCCAGCACAGCTTTTATCTTATACCACAACTTACACCCAGCTACTGAGATCTCATTCTCACTGTAATCACTGCCTCTTTCTTTTGCTCCCTCACTTCTTCTTGAAGTATTTCATAAGGAACATACCAGCAATTGTAAAAAATAACTTCTGGTTTTTTCTCCTGGTTAGGAAGTCTCTTCCCTGCCTCTCTGCAACCCACACTTGACCTTTCTCCCCCCACCCCAGATTAAATAATGATATTCTGAAGCTTGGGCTATGACAGAGCTCCAAAAAGTCATTACCATCTTTAAAGGATCAAAATATATCTCTCACACTTCATATACTGTAAGACTGTCATGCAGCAGACATTTTTTTCAATGGTCCTTCAATGGCAAATATTCTTGAGACCCATTTCCATTTTTTTTAAACCTGTGTTTATTATAATGACAAAGGCCAGCAGCACACAATACTGGCTACAGAGTGGTAGGGATCAATTTCCCATGCAAGGCCATTATAGGTAAGAATGAGTTAAAGTTAAGGATGGAGAAAACAGAGATTTCAGGACATCAAGTGAAATTGAGAGGCTCTTAGAGAGACATTTCCAATTCATGTCTACTGTACTATTTATTTCCTTTCCTCTTTCCTATCATTGCTGATTATAAAGATGTGCATGAGTAAAAGGAAGTTTCTTCATCTCTAATCAGACCAGCTCTATTTCATGAAATCCACCGTTTGTGACACTACAAAATGGATCAGGAAGGAGGCTCAAGCCAGATCAGAATGTGACAGCTTCTGTTTAAACAGATATGTTGGAAATTAATGATGATAGAAGACAGTATTAGACTGCATAAGCATAATTCTCAGCACTGCTTCATTCTCTAAAAAGGTGCAAGAGACTTACTAACTGGAAAGATCTCAGTATTAAAAACAACAAATTGGAGTGCTGATCTGTTCTACTTATACTTCTAGAGAAATAAAGGCCAGTTTTGAACAGGACACCCATTCTATATGTATTGAACACTGTCTGGATTTAAGAAAAGTTGCTTCTTAAAACCTTATGTTTGCCTTTTATTGTATGATTACATAATTTAGAGTCTATCTTAAGAATTTGGCATGTATCAGTATATTGCTTCTGTCAGTCTTACTTTTGTGCTGCAGAACTGATTTTGAGTTGGATATTACACTTACCAGAATGTGTTCCCTAACTAGATTTACATTTCAGATGACAAGAACATGTTAGACGACCAGATATTGACCAGCCCTACATTGAGAACCTTCCTATATCATTCTGCAAGGATTTCAGCCAAAAATTGTTTTGTGTCCATCAATACATACATAAACTAATAATGTAGCCATTAGGTATATGTGTATACATGCAATTAGTAATTGTGTCTCATGATCCCAGGTGGTCCCTAAACACTGTTACCTAATCACATAAAAATGGCAGGTTTCCTAATTTTATAAATATACACAAAATAAGTTGTTAAAAAAGTCAATCATTGAGAAATCAGTACAGATGTTAGTCCAGTTTGTGTGGTAATAATCAAAACAGTCAGTTTACATGAAGCATTACAGCTGTGCAATATTAGTCCTGCAGTTCTTTCACCAGCAATGAGGGTTACCTACCCGTCACTGGAAATTTTCCCTATGGACTCTGCATAGTCATGCTGACAGTAAGTAGGACCTTCCATTAGCGTTGCCCACAGTGCCACCCTTGCTCCCTTTCTTTCTGCTTTTTTTGTCCAAGAATTGCCAGTAAGAAAGTGTAAAAGGAGCTACAGCTCCTTCTGCTGGGTCTTAAAAGTCCTAAGACTGAAGGTTTGAGAGCCTGCTAGGGCTCAGAGAAGTGAGTGCAAGAAGGCTGCTAGTGTCTCATAGAGCTTTGCATCAGTTCACTTTTTTGAATCCTGCTTTGCTCATTCCCACTAATAGCATAATTTCAGAAGCAATCACGCATGTAAAGAAGTTAGCAGAAAGAAGTCTGGGGACAGGCTGTTGGAATGGGGACAGAAGCACTGCTAAGCAAACTGATTGTCTGATCCACATATGACATCTCAGATGTAACAGCTTGTAAACATTATCTGTAGAGCTCCAAATAATAACTTTACAGATTTAACCAATCATGCTTTGAAGGCTGTCACTGACCTACTGGAGCATGACCAAATCCCTTTAGAGTACAGAATAGATTCTAGCAGAAAGGTTTACACACGCTGAGTTGCATATCTAGACAAGAAATCCAAATACATCACATATGCTACAGAGATGTATGCACATGAAAAAATTAATACATTCAACTAAATTCATAGCCCCTTGGGCCTGTAACAAAGGTTTCAAACCTTGAAGGGGAACTCAGTCTGTAACAGCACTGTGTGCATCATCAAAGAGTATCACATTGCCAAATTCCTTTGTAAGTAAGGACTCACTTCTACTTAAGTGAGCGTGGCAGATCTCTGTGACTGCTACATGAATATTCAAGGAAGATATAAGAGACTCCGTTCCAATTTCAACTGAAATAGTCAAAAGCAGATGAGGTCTCTGTTTTGTCTGCCCACTTTACACATGTACTTCTTTAAAATTACAGCACAACCTACACAACCTAAGTAGTTATTTGTTACAGTTAATTCACTGGACAAGATTTCATAAAATCTGATGAAATCTGCAAAATGCAGAAAAAGGGGTATTAAGGGAGTCTTTGAGACAGTGGAAAAAGCATGAGTAGGAAACCTGAACAGATGTGAAAGTGCTCAGAGGACTGTTCCTGTCTTGCCCAGCAGGGATAATCAGATTTACTTTGGCTATTTTTCATCTTCCCTTTTATCTTGCTTATGTGAAGAAAGTTTAAGAGCAAAATACGTAGATGGTTAGATGTGTCCTCCTATTCTGAGTACTAAATGCTGCATTTGCCTGGCTGCAAGCCTCTACAATTAAATGCCAGGGGAATATGTAGCCCTTGATATCAAAAACAAGTTGCCATATAATTTGTAAGGGCCATCTACCACATTATCACTCATATTAATATACAGAGATTCTACAGGGTATCCTTCTTCTCAGTATAGCTAGAAGTTAGCATATTCTTGTTTGTTCAAAAACTTGATTGCATTGTTGACTAGGATGATGTGCAGTCTTTTTTACCCCCACAGATAACTCCAGGAGCTGAAAACTACTCTGTTTAAAGAAACTTACTGTTTTTCTTTTCTTTCCTAGCATGAAAAGACTGCTTTTAATCGGTGATTGTGGCACTGTGGAAGAGAAGTGCAGAGTGTGATCTCCTATAAAATAAAATTAAATCCCCATTTTTGTCTGAGACATATTTCTCAGGACCAGCCAGGGTAATAAGGGTCTCTTAGACTAAAGTTTGTACGATTTTTTTTTCTTATTTAGCAAAAAAAAAAAAAAATAATTAGAGAATTAAAAAAATTTATTTATTAACATTTGGCCAAATTAACATTAATCTTCTTTGTCTCCTTCAGCTTTTCTCCAAACAGTAGAGAAATCCAAAGCTTTTCTCTTGGTTCTCTCTCCAGGGACTAATACCTTTAAGTACTTCAAGGCCAAATCCAACTCCCTGACATTTGTCTGCCTTGAACTTGCAAAGCATTCGTAAGTTGGTTAGCCTCCAAAGTGTCAAGAAACTCCAATGATCTTTAGACATAATCCATGTGGGAGGTTTTGCAAAAACAGCTTCATACAGCAATAAGACCTACAGCTTGTTCTGGTGAACCCGTGTCAGATGAGGGCAAATAAAATCCTCCAAGGTGTAGTAGATAGAGTGTTGAGCATGTTACACCGGGAAGATTCATGAATAAAGGAGTTCCTCTGTATCCATATTTTGTTGTTGTCATCTAGCATAAAAGTTTTTGCTTGACCCTAGGTTAAATCTAAGTTAGAAACAGGAACAACTGGACTGATTCTAACTTTATCTTATACACTCCAATAGATATTCAAGCAAATATTTAGGCACTGCTTTCTTTTGGAAACTTGAACTTCATCTGACACTGCAGGAGGGAGGAGCTGAGTTTGCTGAAGTGCATTGCCCCTCAGAGTGTGCAGAAGTAAGGAAAGTATGAGAAAACTACATGATCACAATGGTAGGCACTTCAGTGACTGCTATCCTGTCACAGCTCCTCACCACCAACCTGGAAATCAGTCCACTCATCGGCTCAGTAGCACCTCAGCAGAACTCCTCAGGTGAGTGGGAGGTGAGAAGTGTGCCAAGTTTTCTAAACCCAGGGGTGCTGAGGGCAGGACTCATCGAGCAATCTGCAGAGAGGTTTATGCAACTCTGGCTATTCTGAAATCTCTACTTTCCAGCAATCAACTAAACCAGCTTCCAGACTGACATCATTTCCTATGACTACGTATTAGAGTGCTCAATGAAAACAAATATCGTATAGGTAAAGCAATTCTTGTTGAGGTATCAGCAACTTTAGGCTACACAAGGGAAAGAGGAATTGTGGAATTAGTCTAAAAAAGACTCCCATGCCTTGACTGACATCTTATTTCATGTGGATACAGAGATGTCACCATTTTAAACCATCTTTTGGGCAGTATAGCATTCTTGTACACTCTTGCTATGTAGAATCAAAGCTTGGCTCACATAGAATAATATTTATTCTAAATGTTCAAAGTTAAGGAGGTCTTAATGACTTGAATACCTACAGTTTAAGTTAAATTAAGCTGTACAGAGACTCTTTTCTAGCCATCATTCTAAATGAAGAAAATATCTGTGCCCTTCTGATGCCAGTTACTGTTTTTTCCCTCACAACAGTTTTTATCATTTCAACGACATCATAATGGAATTGAGCAAACAGGAGAATTCATAGAGTTGTTTAATTCACTCTGAGATCTCACTGCCTCAGAAAAGAGATAAGATTTTACAAATTTATTCCCCCTTTTTTATTTCAATTACCATGTTAACGCTTCAGACAACTCCTAACCCAAACTTCTGGCCAAAAGTCTGTTGGCAGGCAAGGTAGCAGATTTAAATCAAATCACAAAGATCTTGCAATAAGATTGCATAGGACAATTTCCCCTCTGCAGTGAAAGCTGCACTTTCCCCTATTTTCCTACTGGAATTCACTATAGGCTGACAAAACCTCATTACATACACATGACAGGATGTTAAGATAGTATGTCCTTTAAGAAGTGCTAACAAAATCCAAAGCTAAGTTCAAACCCAAACATGAAAACAACAAAGTGTGGAATGGGAGAAAAGAAAGACTGCTTACACAAACAAGTCTTCTCCAGTTAACTCAGTCTTTCAAAATCAGAAATGAAAAGATCTAAATGGCTCTGCTGTAAGCAGTCTGCAACACCAACATGACAGAACCCAACCCAACCTTCAGTTGGGACCCTTTCATGGCTGTCAAATTAAAACACACAACATTAACACCCCCCCCCCCCCATTCTTTTTTAGCTACTAATTCATGCAAATCACAGAAAACCAGTAGTCTTTGCCTAGCAACTAGGCTGCATGTTCACTAGTGGTCATAATAACGATAAATTAGTGAATATTAACAAATCTAATGATGCCCTCTTTTGCTGACTCACCCATACATTTGAAAATCTCTATCGAAATAGAAAAAAAATAATTCATTCATCTAACAGACTCATGAGAAACAGAAAAGAAGTCATCAATAATACTGCTTTCCAACCCACATCCCTGACACTGAAACCGAGGCACACAACAGTAATTTCATGTGAGGAGAAAGACTGCTAAATGTACAAAACGTGTGTATTTCTACTGAGCCATGAAACTTTCACATTTGCATACGTCTTAGACTCATTCTAATATTTTCCAGAGTTATGGTTAGTACACATGAGCTGTCCCTGACTGCTGTGGAACACAAATAGCACTGGCAAAGTGTGCTGAACTGTCAGCCCATGAGCACCTCCACCTCACAGGGAATCATAAAGCTCACTCAGGTAACAGCAGAAAAGGTTGTAATTACTCACAGCAGGATGTCCAGCACAGTAGGTGTAGCTAGCATGAGACTGGTAGTGCAAGCTTGCTCTTGGAAAGGTGTATGTATTCCAAGCAGGTTGGCTGCTATTCCACTGGGAGCTAAAGCCGGGGCTCATGGTCACTCTTGATTTACTGTTTTGGTACGTTCTCACTGTGGAGCTGGACTATCAAAAAAGAAAGAAATGCAACGTAAAAATAGCTTTTAGGGTGGAATACAAACAATGCAGCTACATATCATCATTGTGTATATTACATACTGCCACACAGTCTGGAATAAACTTGAATGCTTCCTGTAAGGTACTGAGAAAAACAAAAAAATTATTTCCTTCAAAGCTATCAGTGAAACAGCTATGTTGCTGTAGTGCCCAAAAGATAGACTGATGATTGTTAGACTTCAGGCTGGGATGTAGATCAAATAGGCAATGGATAAGTGACAGAGATGAAGGGATGTTCTGAAAATGTGTAGACATTGTAATCCTGCAAGATTAACTTCCATATATATTTATTGTAATGAACTAAATGTTGACATTTATTAAGCTCCTGAAAAATCTATGTCCATTTCATATTACGTAGCAGTTCAGGGCCAGTGGTTAGATGTACTTATTGAATTCCTGAAATCCTGTCTAGTGGCTAGGCAAGGCCAAGCCAATCACAAAGCTACCTCCCCATTTCAAATATGCAACCTTCTAAACAGATTGTGAAACTTCAGGACTTTTTAAAATAACTTAAAATGCAGAAAAAAAAAAGAAAAAAACCCTCAAAAGACCCCAAAACCAAACAAAAGCAAAATCCAAAATCTTAAATTAATTTCTTTAGAAGCTAATCCAATAATTTAATCTGAAAGTAAGACAGACTATGGATTTGTATTTCACTTTCATTCTTTCTAGCTTTCTCTCATTTTACTTTATGTTAACAGCAGTTTTCCGCATAATTTTATTAAAAATATTCCTAATAAATGCTTGCATTCGTAGGGGTGGTTTGTGAGGATAGGAAAAAAAAATTCAAAACAAGTAGAAGATGTATTAGAAATGGATGCACTTTTAGCAGATATTTAACTTGGTTTTCAAAGACATGAAAATGTACTTTTTCCTCCACACTCTGTCTGCATTTATGTTTTGCTTGCTTTGTTCTTCATTGGCAAATGTGTTCTCAATATCCCATGCAAATTTAGACCAAATATTTGTAATTATTATAAACCCGAAACTGTTCTTTTTAAAGCGTTAAATTTACAGGGATCTTCGTAATGCAGTGAAAGCTTGAGAAACATGAATGCAAACAGTATTTCTTAGAAATGCTCATCAGTGTCCCTGTTAGTAAACTGATGCTATCAATTTCAAAAGCTATATTCAAGAATGAAGCTTCATCATTTTTTACCCTCATTTCAAAGATAACTTTTATACACAATAGATGTAGCATTAACCAAATATCAACAGGGCCACCATCAAATCAGGTGTTTCACACAGTCTAAGACTGTTCTTACCCCAGAATACTTGCAAGATAAATGAGAAGGTCAGGGAAAGGATGTAAAAGCAGAGTCTGATGCAGAAGCACAGAAAACAGCTTTGTAAACATGACTTTCATTTCAGTGCTTCAGCTCAGTTTCACTGAGAGATTAGTGAAAAGGAAGGAAAAGGGGAGAGAGAGAAGACAGAAAGGTTGCAAGGCCATGTTCTAGTTATAAAATTATACACCTCGTATAATCTTTCTCATTTTTAATACTGATTTAGATGAGGTTTTCGTAGAAGCGGCGTGCCACGCTGGCATGGGCTGAATGCTCCCTTCATTTCATTTAATTTTCAAAAGTTGAAGTACACAAAGTTTGTCTCGGTTATCAATTGCTGTATAAACTTTAAGTTCAAGAAAAGGCCACACGACTTCCTGCGTGTGTTTATTTCCTGCGCCGCCGATTAGGAAGGCTGAAAAGAGCAGTTTCCGCTCAGCAGTTCTCAATATCTCGACAGATTCGCCTCCCGCCCCCACCCCTAAGCAAAGGATTCCTGTGGTGTGATTTCTAAGGATTTAACTTACAAGTAGCTGAACACAAAGTGTATGAATGAACACTAAAACCCACACTAAACTCTCATTAGTCACTGTGTGTGACAAGTGGTTGCTTTGTTCCTACAAAAGGTTCTTTTTTTTTGGGGGGGGGGTGGGGAAGAAAAAAAAAAAGCTGCCCCTACAGTTAAGGGGGCTTATTTGAAATAAATCTTTTTGTATTAATTCAAATCATGAAAAATCAAAGGAAAGAGGCTATGGCTAGAAAAAAACCAAAACCACAAAACAAACAAAAAACCTGAATTGTTTTAATGTGTTTTTTTCTCTTTTTTTCTTTTCTTCTTTTCCTTCCCCTTTTACCATCTTTCCCCAAGGAGCAGAAACTGCATTTTTCTTCCCTTTGACATATTACTTATCTTTCAGATCGCTCCTCAAAGACAAATCTATCTTTCTGGGCCCTGGTACACTTGCTTCTACATGAGAGATGAAGGCTAGGTTTTGTTTCGGACAGATAAAGTAGGTTTTTAGCCATAATGTACTTTTCCATGTACACGTCTTCCTTTTATAAACATCAGGTATTCAAGCGTGGATGCTTATTAACTTCTCTTGAAGAGTTCATCTCCAGCTGAATATTCTGTGAATACTGAGCTGCAATATTCTAACAATAGCTTTCCTCCTTCTTATTTTTTCTGATGGGTCCACATTGTATGGATCAGTTGAAAATATCTGAGGCTGATGGGATGTGGAGATGCACTGTCAGCTATGATAATTGTTAACTGATTATTTTCACTAGGGCAGGCAGCAAACCCCACTACAATAAGGAT
The DNA here is from genome assembly GCF_036169615.1 of Heliangelus exortis. Taxonomy (NCBI): domain Eukaryota; kingdom Metazoa; phylum Chordata; class Aves; order Apodiformes; family Trochilidae; genus Heliangelus; species Heliangelus exortis. Next base: position 32,378,876 of record NC_092423.1, read on the forward strand.
AGATGTGTATTAGCGTTATACAGATGTGCACAATAGCTGTTCATGTATTAGACAACAGGAGCAAATATACAGCTGTGCTTTTAAACATCCTGTCCCAGGTGCTGAACAACCTTTTGCCTGTTGACCGAGCTTTGTTTCACGCTTGCGTGCTACACAAAACACTTTCTCATATCTGCCACCATGCTGGACTCACCTGCTAAACCCAGCACAATAACAAGCCCCCCTTGGTCCCCTTTCTGCTCCCCTGCCCCAGCTCCCACCTCATGAGAAACAGCGACCGTGCAGCTTCCTCAGGATGCTGAGATGGGAAGCAAGATCCCATGTAGTCCCAGTTCCCCTCAGGGTAATTCCCTTCTCCCTGGCAAGGAGAGCCCTCGGCTCTGAACAGCTTTGTTGTAGGGATACTATTTCTGACCTGATAAAAGCTTTTCTCTTTCTGCTGGCTTAGCTCCAGGAAAAAAAAAAAATCAAAACCAAAGCAAAATGAACCCATACAAGAGTCAATACATGAAGACACTCCCAGGATAATTTGCTTTGATATCTTGAAGCTATCCAGATTGTCAGCCAGAGAAAAGAGGCATCTCCAGCACCAGCCATTAAGTCCTAGGACAGCCTGGTCACCCGTGGCTCTAACCACAGATGCTTGGGGAGCTAAGAGGCGAGATCAGAGACCCCAAAAGTCAATGTGTTGAATTCAAGGTGTTGTCTGAACAAGAAAACACTGCACACCTCTGCAGCCTTCCCAGCTCAGCTCAGAAGTGCTGGTGGGAAAAACACTGGGCCAAATGAGAGATCTGGGAGGGAAAAATAGTGCACTGAGAGTAGATGCCCAGACACTGGCAGCATGGGGTGCAGGGTGGCCTCTGTGAGGAGAGGCCAGAGCTGCCCCATGCCAGACACAGCCAGTTCCAGCTGGCTCCCACTGCAGGGCATGGCTGAGCCTCTCTGACCAGATGGTGGCACCTCTGGAAAAACATTAAAGAAGGGGCAAAATGCTGCCTGGGAGTGAGGAAAAAAATGAGAAACATCCCCACAAGCACCCAGGGGAGAGTAGAAGGAGGATGAGAAGGCTCTCCTGCAGCCCCTGGAGAGCCCACCTGGAGCAGGTATGACAGGATCCAGAGAGGATGCTGTCTTAAAGGAACAGAGGACCATGCTGTAGAAGGGAAAAAGCATGAGGAGAAAGAGAGCAGAGCCCATCTCCCCATACTGCTAGGGCTGGGAAGTGGGGACATGGTCAGGAATGGAGGAATGAAGTTGACCCTGAGAAAAAGGGGTGGGGAGGAGGTACTGTCTTAATGTCTCCTTGCTTCTCACTACCTAAGCTTATTTTAATTTGCAACAAACTAATTTGCCCCAAGGTAAGCCTGGCTTTGCCAGTGACAGTAATTAATTCTAAGTCATCTCCCTGTCTTTATCTCGACACAGGAGCTTTTCTATCTTATTCTCTGTCCCCATTTTCTTGAGAAAGGGGAGTGAAAGATCTGTTGGGTGGGTGTCTGGCTGCCAGCAGAGATAAACCCACAACAAACTTGCAGGTCTTATGAAACACAGGCTTTTGTTCATGATCTGAAAGTGCATCTATTTCACCCTAGCTCTATTGATTACTCCAATAAAACATATCACCTCTCCCCATAACCCTGTCTTGTTTATATCTCTTAGGTTTTCAGTGGTCAGCTACTGCTGCCACTCCTGGCACAACCTGACCAGCTTTTCTCAGAAAACTTCTGTAGAATTTATCAAATTACAACCAAAAAAGAAAGTGCTACCCTCCTTGCTATCTTTTGCCAGAAACAACAAATGTTACAAAACTAGGGGAGAATTTTCTTTTCCTCTAGTACCTTTATACCTTAAAGGTGTGATGCAATCTAAAATTTAATTCAGTTATTTGTAAATGTCTAAGCATATTTTAAAATAATTTTTGACCCTTTTTTTCCTGTGCCTTAATTTTTCTGTCTTATAAATATGGATAATATTGCTTTAAAACTTCTAGGCTAACCTTTCCTCACTTTTATATAAGTTTTGAATGCTTTTGGACAGAAACATGAGTGAAATGCAAAAATTTATTAGCATAATTACTATTTATTGAGCTTAACTGCTTTCAGTGCTTAGCACTCTTAATAGCTGATGTGTGAAGTCTAGCAGTGCAAAAAATAGAACAGGGTATTTATGGAAAATTTTTATCTTCAAAGCACTATACAAATGTTAAATGGTGGCAAAACTTTTGACTGGTGAAATATTTCTAACTTTTAAAGACATGTTTAGTAGATGTAAGGACTAGAAGCCACTTCTTTCTATCTGTATGTGAATAAAGCACACCATTTGCCTAGGACATTAAGCAACATAAATAGTTCTGACACAGACTTAGTCTTCATGTCACCTGCTTCCAATGTATCACTGGTTTCCAATACAGCATCAATATACAGTAAACTAATGGTAAAAATAAGTGCTAATTCTTAAATTATACATTATGTCAAATACAAGACTGGCTACATCTCTCCTACATCCTTCTGCCAACTATTCCAAAATGCACTCATTACCACTGGCTTTGGCAGTCCAAAAGAAGAGAGAGTCTCAAATATTCTGCTCTATGTTACCTCTGTACTTGCATTGACTTAAAAAAAAATTGAAAAATTCAAAACATAAGTAGGATTAAAGAGGTGTAAGCAACATCTGAATTCATCCTCCCACTAACTCATCTTTTAAAAGTAACTCCCAGAGCTATGATGTTTTTTTATTAGCCCACACAATTTGAGCTCTCTCCAGTCCCTGGGATTTTGATTACAGAACGGTGCTGTCTTCAGTTGCATCTTCTGGGTTTTTTTGTGAAAGAAGTTGTGTTTGAAAGGGTGTTCACCCTTTTAGGTGTCAAAATGATTACAGGAGTTGGGAAAGGCCAAGCAAAGAAACTGCTATTCTGGAGACGCTGGTTGCGGGAACTCTATTTGCCTGTACTTGGATCAGACCATGATGCAAAGCACAATCCTATGCTCTAAAAAGTTTGGATGCTTTACAAAATAGTACTGTTCACATAGAAATCAAAGTTTTCCCATAACCTGGAAGTCAAAAATTAATATAGCTGCCATGAAACATTATTGCATGAACTAAGATGATGTGGTTTTTTTTTTTGCTCAGAGAAAATATGAAAATGGCATACTAAATCTGAAGTTAGTTTATCACAAAATACATGTGAGACAATTTGGGAACTGTGAAATTTGAGAGAGGGTGTTTTTTATTTATTTTGGGGTTGTTATGGGGTTTTATTTTTGGGGTTGTTATGAAACCTAAACTTGGAAGATATATCAGATTAATTTTTTTGCAATAACAGGGAAGAGGAATTTCGTGCTGCTACTTTTCCCAACATAATCTTTCATTATAGCTTGCAAAACTTTTACAGTCTAGAACCAGATGGAATCTGTTTCAATAAGAACTAAGCTCTTAATATTTGGCTACTGCAGATTTTTAGCTTGTCAAGTTTGTCTCATAACCTTTATGAAAGAACTTCAGAGACATGACTAAACTTAAGAGAAACATTGTTTATCCAGGCATGGGATTGAAACTCAATATGCTGTACCTGGAAAAACAGAAAAAGGATAAACTAAGAAATAGCATTCCAGGGAAACCACAGAGAAATGGTGAGGCTCTGTTTTATCTCCCAGCATACATACAAGGCTACAGCCCTTCCAGTGGGTCAAAGAGCACTGAGCAGTAGCCTACATCAGGCCAAGCAGCCCATTTGCCCACTTTGAGGTGGTCTCCTCAGGCTAGCCCTGCCTGGCAGACTCTCTCCAAACAGGACAAAAGGTATCCAGGCCTGCAAGGCACAACCAGCAAAACCAAGCAACTTAGAGCTGGAGACTAAAGGAAAGCCAAGTAGAGAGACTTCTTAGAATACATCCCAAATTATCTAAATAACTTAAGAGAAATCTATTCTAGAAAAGAGTCTGACACTCACTGTTATTTTTTCCCAGAGATGTGCCTTGAAAATAAAATACACACTTTTACACACTTTTCTGGTTAGAATTTCTGTAGTTTCTAGTGACTCAACCCAGTAATTCATGTTGTACTTTTAACTGCTACTTGAAACCTAAGAGCATTTTTTCCCTGGGAGATGTATGAAACATTGCTCTTGTCATTAGAGTGTCATGGGGAACTGAAAAAATGAAGGCCTTCACGGTTTGAGGAAGAGGCCATGAAGAACCTGGTTTCCTGCCTTCACACCAGTGCCAAGGAGCAAAAAATTAGTAACAAGAGACAGGCCAGTGAGAAATCAAATTAAAGCTTTAAAGTCTCCTGGCAACGTGGGTGTAATCAAAAGTTGCTGTTACCTGATGGTTACCTGATAGCAAGAGAGCGCTGCATTTCAGTCAACTTATGCACAGTTACACCTCCCCAAAAGCATTAACACCACCAGTATTTCATCAGGAAAGTTCAGTGCAAAGACTGAGTAAAGTCACAAGAAATGCTCTTGTGCTTCAAACTGGCTTCTCCAGAGTAAGAAAAGGAATTTTCCATGCGCAAGAGAAACTTGTGTTAGTCCTGTTACTTGCACTGTACCCACCAACAGGGGATGGTGAGACTTGTAGTCCTAGACCTGTCCTTTGTATGTCTTGCTTTTACAGAAGGAAAAATGAAAGGAGACTTTAAAAAGGATAATTTTGTTTGTTTATCTTCATTAGGTTATTTGTAAAAAGTAAACAGATTAAAATGTATGTTGTTAGATGGGATTCTTATTGGCTTAGTTTAAACCTTTAATTTAGTTTTGAACACAGTGAATATCTTGACTCTAAGTTCCCTTCTCCTCTCTCCTCCTCTGCCCTCCTTCACTTTGAGAGAAGCAAAGGCATGTCAAGGTTTCTTCTGTTCAGAATATTATTTAGTGAGAAATACTGTGAGAAATCTAACTCATAAGAAATTTAACCTCAGAAGGACATTAAGTATAATGTTGTAATGGTAGGTCACTAAGTAATTGTTTTCTGAAAAATAAAACACAGTAGCATCCGCTAAATTCACTCCAGCCTTTTTCACAACAGCAAGGTTAGCATTTAAAGTAGTGAAGTGTTATATTATCCCAAGATGAGCATGAACTGAGTGTTCTCAGTAACTTCTGGCAAGATAGGACTGGTTAAGACCCTGCCACATATGACCTGCATGTGGTACATAGTTCTGATTTCTAAAGTCACCCATATAAAATAATGCATCAATGAAATATTCCTATGAATGCACCAACATCTCATCTCTACAGACTGCAAAAGAGGATCTTCTTCCAGCAGAAGCTGGAGGACAAGTGAGAGGCAAAGAACTTGAAGGGGAGGAGTTGTACCAGATAAGACAGTCTAAGAGTGAACAATAATCTTCAGGATAGTTATATAAACAACATCTCATATTAACTCTCTGGTCTTGGCAGATGTCTGGAATAGTATTTTTACAAAGTCTAAGAATTCCTCTCTCATGTATGAGAACTGTTACTGGTTAAGTCTTTTCTGCAAACTACACAGCAATATTTGGGACTTGAAACATTCCCTTAATAAAATAAGGGACACAAAGGGATGGTGTAAAAGTTGAAAAAAATTTAGTGTGATAATTGCATTTCCTAGGATCACAATCACAAAGTTCTTGTACTGGTTTGGGTGTAAGTCAACACAATATGTTTTATTTTTTGATGTGGAGCTAGGTACCACTGACTGAAACACAAGGTCTGGGACATTACTGGTTAGTGACTGTATTCAGCATTTATCTGTCAATTACATTGTAAGTTTTTACAGACAGCTAACATTTTTTGTGAAATTTCTAATAGTTAGGGAAGAAAAATAATTATTTAATTAACACTTGCATTTTCTCCCCTTTTACAGTACCCAAAGATACGTTTCACTATCTTCTGCAGTATCTTAATTTTTTTTCCTGATGTATCTGTTTACTAGATGTATATTGAATTACTCCCTGAGCAATAAGTCAGCAACTGTCTTGGATACAAAATTATTTTCTTCACACTAGATCTGCAAAATACAAACCGTTTTTTTTTTTTTTTTTTTTTTTTTGGCAATCTCAAGAGTAACAGCTGGCTGGCAATTTAAGCAAGTCTGCAACATTAACCAGTGAGCTCAATCCAGGCTGACATACCAGGGAAGAGGGATGCTTATGGACAACCAAAAAACATCCACGGTGCAACATCCCTTCTACAATCCTACCCAGTGAGGAAAAAGTCAGATTTCTTTCCACAGCTGCACCAGGCAAAGGATTGACTCCAGTAGACACGTGTGTATTATAAGTCTTCACATCCACAAACTGCTTACTTTACTGAATGCAATGTAGTTATGAAATGCATTTGGCCACTGGAAAAATTCTATAAATCCTGCAAAGCTACTCAACGTCCCACTCTTGAGCTAACTCCTGTGGATGGGCCTGCATGCTTCTGTAAACCTCACTGTGGGATTAGGGCATTTATCAAAGCTATGATTTCTTTCCCACAATGTTATATCTATTGTATACCAGGAGTTCTGCAGGTGCATGATTTATCCATCCTGTCCTTAGGTACAATACCCTGCAAACAGCTTTTATTTTGTGCCGGAGAAACAAATACTACCCCCATAAATTGTTTTACTGCTGATTGGGAAACAGGCTCCTGCTCCCCTGACAATAAAACAGCTTGTTTCTCTGACCACAGAGTTATAATTTCCAGCACAACAACCTGAAGCTCAACACCACTTCTTATAGAATTAAGTAATACAGGGAAAATTATAGCTTACTTCTTTTCAATATCATGCCTGAAGTCTCATTATCTGTCAGGCACCAACATATCCAGTCACTTGAGGGACATTACAGACAACACATCCCCAAAAGATCCAATTGAAGGAACACAGAAGGAGAAGTAAATGTCAAATAAATTGAATGGACAAAATTCTGTTTATAATGAAACAAAAAACTCAGTATGAATTTTGTTACTGGGATCAGGATTTACCAAGGGTTTCAGTTTGGCTGAAAACGTTTAATGAACATTTTAAAATGGAAGCAAACTGAATACCCAGGAAATCTAGAAATGAAAAGTGATTTCTCACTCAGTGAAATCATACTCAGACAGGCCTTTCACTCAAATTAAATATTCATAGAACCACATATATTGTATATGACACATTTGAATGTGAAAAGGCTAATATCCTCTGGCTTTTCCAGTACTCAACTAATCCATTAGAAACGTAATAGTCTAACCACTCTGTGACTTCAGTAAGAAGTATGAAAAATAATAGAGAAAGCAGAATGAACTACAAAGAGAAGAAGAAAATAAGAAGATGTAACCAAGAACAGCTCTCAGGGTACTCAAAATTAATTTCAACTGCCCCAGATGTCTGTTGAGTATCAAATACAGAACAGAGGAACATGCACACAGAGCTACAGACTTGCCTAGGAAAACTGCTTTTTATTCTCTTAATCTTTGGGCACTCAGGCTGGAGAAGAGAGAAATCATTAATTTATTAAAAGGAATGAGCAAATGATGACTAGGAAGATGAATATAAGCTGTTTGAATCCAGTGTCGCAAGGACTGGTTTTTCAGGATTCATCATTATAAGGTTACAGATTTCCTTAAAAAAAATCAATAAATATCAATGAAAGATTAAATTAAAGTTCCCTTCATAAAACACAACAGAAATGCCTAAGAGACAGTATGTTAAAGCACAAGCACTTATGGGATTTTCTTGGGTTTGTTTTTTTCCCTGGAGGGGAAAAAAAAACCAAACAACACCACAAAATACCAGCCAACCAAAAAATAATAGAAATAATAGTGAAAGGCTACTAAAATTCAAATAATCCTGCAAATTATTGACAATCCTGTCATCTAAACCAGTGGGAAGGAGACACAGTCAACAACAAACAAAAATTACTATTAAATAAATGAAAAACTTTGTGAATATCTATCTTAAGTAATAAAGCAGAGTGAGGTAACACATACTGAAGGTCTGACCATGCAGATCTTGGTCAAGACAGCATTTAAAATTAGGGGACTACTCATAGCCTTAAATTAAACCATGGGTAAAGCTTTGTAGAAACCACTCTTCAAGTTAAACACTGTTCTCTCCTGCTTACTGGTCTGCTGCATATGAAGTGCTATCATGTGGCCAGAATATAAAAACTTCCCCCTCATAATGTCAATCAAATGCTTCTAAAGATACAAAACCACTTTTGTTTTCAAGTATTGATGTGACTGCAAACAAGCAACCTTCCTTTCATAGTACCTTCTCTTCAAATGATAAGCCACTCCTTTTCCTCATATCAGCAAACCATCAAGAATTTCATGGTCTAACTTGCATTTTGGCTGTGCCACAGGCATTTCACATTGGCATTTTGTACTCTATAAACTGGTAAAAAAACCAAAACAACAACCACAACAAAATGCCAATAACTTACATTTCAGTAGGGTTACTGCAGTAAGGAAAACTCACGCAGGTTTGGAAATAGCTTCAGCATTCAAGAAATTACACTGCTGAAGAAAAATAATCCCAACACATTACACATTGAGGAGCTCCAAGTGGAAAGCTGAGGTCTTTTGAATCCTCTTGAAGGGTGCTGAAATAAGAGAAGCCATTGACCTACAAGAGAGGAAATCCTGCTGGGGCTTCTCAGAGCCTGGCATGTGGAGCTGCACTTCTGTGCCAAGGAAATACAGACAGTGAGGGGAATCACTCCCCGCAGCTCAGCCTAAAGGATTTTTCTGCCCCAGTGTCCAGTGGTATGAAGACGATTCAGAACCTTCCTGTTGAAGTTTAACATCATAAACTTGGCAAAAAATGAAAGATGCTTTTGTGTTTCTCCCTGCCATAACTATTGTCCCCCTTCCTGTCTCCAAATATTTGTTAAAATGTTAACATCTAGATTTTAGAATATAAGTACATCTGTCATGTCCAGATTGCAAGAACAAAATGAAAGATGAGGAACAGAGTCTGAGGACAGGAGAGAAGATGACCAGAAACCACAGCAGGAGGCTCCAAGGATAGACAGATACTATCCTGTCTCATCTGTGTTTTCTGAATTTTTTGATCCTCTTTCTCAAAGACTAGACATGGAAGGAATGCAGATAGAGATTACTGTCATGCTGTTCTTAGATGGTTTGAAATCCCTACTTCTCGAGCCAAATGCTTTCTAGAGTTGATGACTGCGTTTCCAAAGCTTGAGGATGGGTAGAATTTCTCTATAAGGACAGTGGTCTTTAAAGGCTGGAGGATTAACACCAAATTAAACTAATATGGTTACCATAGCAATTCCTTTAAAAGGTATATTTCGAATGTCATATTTCTATGTCAGTAGATGGTCTCTGTAGCTCTGTGCTTAGAATATACATTTCAGGAAACTTTGCCAGACAGCATATTCAGTTGTACATTCTATTTCCTGACACGTGCAGGTGTTACAACATTACAGCAGAAAGTAGGAAGAAACAGTAATATTAATAAGACTGGTACAAAAGTTTACAAAATTAGATACCCTATGATATACCAAAACAGCTCAGAATGACTGGTGAGAATACCTTTGAAGACTGTTAAAAATATTTTTAGAAATAGATTATTTTTTGAGTTTATAATATATTTTTAAAACTCCAAAAATCACCTATACATAGCTTCATTATTATTAAGAGTATAAATTTTACTATCTGCTGAACTGTTATGTAGATACTAAGACAAAAAGTCAATGAGTATAGAAGTAAAAGAAAAGAATCTTACCTACTGTACTTGGAAACAAAAAAGGCAAAAAATGGGAAATCTTTGATTTGGGAGATCAAAGATCACCATTAGCTCTGAGAGGCTTCTTCTCTGACTCAGACTTTCCACAACACTTCCCTGGTCTCTGTAACGGGATCTTTGTACCAGGGCTTTACTACTTCCTCTTTTGCACCTTTTGGGAAAGGGTATGACACCTTTTGTCCAGCCATTCATACGGAACAGCCATGTCCCAAATCACCATATCAAGCGAAGGGTTTTTGTCAATTTTCAGTTTTATAATGAATATAAAAGCTCCTATAATTAGAAATAAACACCAAAAAAAGATACAGAGATGCTTGCAGTAATTCCCATGCATATACGTAAACATAATGAAGTGAAATAAAGCAGAACGCAGGGAGAATACAGAGGATATTTCAAATGAAATTTAAATCTGTTGGCAGAGTAATTTCTTAAGGAAGATAACAGAACCACAAATCAGGTGGATTTAAAAAAGCAAAAGCAAAGATGGGGGAAAGCAGATTTGAAGAGCTGAATCATAATAGCAGAGCTTTGCTCCACCTCATTTATCTATGTACGGGGGTGAAAAATGTTGTGAGGATATTCTTTAGACATAACGAACATAAGATGTTACAGCTTTTTGCATATTCTTTTTTTTTTTTTATGTTTCAAAGAAGTACCTAGAAATATAACTATATCTAGGGGAGAATGTGCTTGGGTTTTTTGTTTGTTTTTTTTTTTTTGTTTTTTTTTGTTTTTTTTTTTAGCTGGCTACTGCTAAGATTTCATGTAACAAGGATGAAGAAGAACAGGAGAAAAAAGATGCTATTCTATAGCTATCTCCTGTTCTAAATCCAACGTATTTAAAAATATATTTATAACCTAATCCCTCAAATTTTAGATAAACATGATAGACTGTCATTACTTTTTGCAGATGCTTCAGCACAACTGAATAGTCAGAATTGAAATATTTGATGGCATTGTCAACCTGTTAACAAAATAAAAATTACTAAACGGACATGGAGTAGATGCTAATAGCATCAAGGACAATTACCAGTTGTTTTTACACCTCTCTCTGTTTTCATTTTACAGCTCTCTCTTTCATACAGAAAAATGCTTATTTTGTAACTAGGCTTACCTAATAAGAATTGTTGACTTAGAACTAATTTATACAACATGCAAAGATTTTAATATTTTTTTATGCCATTGCCTAAAATATAATTTGAAACAGAAACTTTTTAATTCATACCAAATTCTCTAGAGAACTTATTAGTTATTGCAAACCAATTTAATTAGTTTATAACAAACTAATTTTTATTTTAAAACTTAATTTTAAGAAGCAGAACATTTTACTTTAAAAATACACCTTTCATTGTAACCCCAAATGTAAGAAGAAATATATAGAAATATAGTTGCTATAAATACAGCAGAATTCAGTTGCAGTAAAAAAAATTATTAATAACCATTTGATTTCATGGATCAAATGTAGCTGATCAAAAGATAGCAGTCTTGGTAGATGAAGCGTGAGGCACGCTATTTATTTGAATCTTTAACATTGGAATCATGCAGTTTGACAAGATTCTGCTAAACATTCATTAGCAAACACCTTGATAACTCGAGGATACTCAGGTGCTGGACATCCATATTATTCTAGATGCCAAGGCCTCAGTGCCTCAAGATCCTTACGGATATGCATAACCATAAGCATAGGATGAAATCTACTGAAGCCCAGAGGATTCATTCGAGTACCAGAATCATACAAAGATTTTAATTTGAAAAGCTCAAATATCTAAAGCAATTGATTCTGCACCAAAGGCAAAAAATTTATTTAAAGAATAAAAACATAGAGACTGCGGGAGCGGCAAAGAAAATGCGTGCAACCAATATGGTTGATAAATGAACTTCTGGTTTATTGCGCAGCAACTTTCGCTTATATAGTGCTTCCGTGACCACACCCCAGCCACCAACATAACTTTTTATTGGACACCTGGTGTGTTTACCTGTAGCACAGCGAATCCCTGGTGCAGGTAGCACCGGAGTATGGGCCGATCTAATTGGCCTCCCAAACATGGGGTTGGGCATAGCAAAGGGGTCGTACCTCCTATCTCTTCGAGAATATTCAGGAATATTCTCCAACATTCTCCAAACCTCTCTAACATTCCACAACAAGAGACAACTATAGTAAAGGCAGGGAGGGGGATTTTGTTGTTTGTTTTAAAAGGGTATAAACTTTCTTCATGCAGGCTACAAAAAAAAAGGCTATGAAGATCAATACTCTCTGGGTGGCATATTCTACTCTTATTATCTACAGGATATCTTGCACTTTGTTTTGAAGCATTTAACAATGGAATGGTTCCAAGGCTCATGGAACAAGAGATGCTAAATGGTTGGATTTGGCCTTGCTGCATTGATCACTGATACACCAATCAAAACCAGAGAGTGCATATGGCCTTATTTGATTTTTACAAGAATATTCGGCTATACTAATCTCTAAAATGTATTGTAAGATTATTAGTTTCTCTACCTTGTGTATTTCCTTACTTAAATAAATCAAATCAACACAGCCATCATTAAAATTTCTGAACTAATGTGAAGTCAAGAGTGTTTGAAAGTTGTAAGGCAGAACACTGCCCCTGTGTGTATCGGGGTTGCAAATTGTGAGGAGCCCTGTTGACCTTTTTATATAATATAAATAATTTTTAATATAATTTTACATAATATAAATAAACCCATTTTTGGAAAAAACACACATTCACTATGTCTCCAACTTTCTGGAGGAAATATTGGTGAAGCTGAGACCTAGAGACAGAAGACTGACCAACAGGAACAAATGATTGAAGTATTTCGCTGTCTTGCTTTTTCCATGCTACTCTGAACAAGCACTCTTCTTACTACTACTTACTTTCTATTAGGGCTAAACTGTTCAAAAGATGAGTCACCCCCTGTACCTTTAAAAAATTCCACATCTTTGCATGAAGAAGGATGACTGAACAGAAAATAAATATTTGCATAATTTGTACTTGAGTACACATTTGCTTTTAAAAATCCAGGAATTCACAGATGAAGTGGGTGTAAGTAGGCAACTTGCATCTTAGATTTGAAATTATGACCAGCTTCAGGCTATTGCTTAAAATCCTGGTATTTTAGTGTACCCATGTGTCTTATATTCCTGTCTCCACTTATTTGTACACACTTCTTGTGAAACTTTTTTTACTTTTCTTTCGATATAGTTAACAGTTTAAAGTTAGGTCAATGTCTTAAGAATCCTTGCCTGAAACTTTGTACCCGTATAATGTAACTCTTAGAAAACAGACAGCAATTTAAAGCACAAGATTAAATGGGTACTAAAAGAGCTGGAGGTTTTTAATGGCCAACAAACTTTCAGTACTCAAATGCCTAATGTGAAGGAATGTACTGCTATTACTTATCTCCAATAAGGAGCACTGACATCTTTACTGATATTAAGAGCTGACACAAACTTTAATTTTTTTCTTTATTTTTTTTCTTCTTGGATGTATAAATTGTAGAGTAGTTTCCCTAAGGCTCACTTTGAATAATACTAATAATAACACTAGCATTAATATTAATATAAACACTCACACTAATACTAATGCTAAGTGAACCTTAGGGAAACTACTTCTACTATTAGTGCTACTTGCTGCTGTTGTTGTCATTATTAAGCAAAGTAGTCCCAAGATTGTCTCAGTTGGAAAGATGGAGTAAGTTGCCTGGGGAACAAGAATTCATGCTGAAGTCCCAAAATGAGCAGTGGCACTGTGGAAAGGGTTTGGAAGAGAAAACTATCTGCAATGAGCCATTAAGTGCTTCACTGTCACTACAAAACCCCAATATGCTGCTACTTAGTATCAAACATGTTCTTGTAAGCACTGCCTCTTCGCTCTTCTAAGAGTTCAGGATTTCCTTAGAAAAAGACCTCTTTCTACAGTTTGGCAAATAGAAACACCCAGGAGTAGACTTCCTTCTACTCTGTAATTGACAACTTCCCTGATGAATGCACAGTTTAGCATTTTCCCTCTTCCCAGTGCAATTGAAAGTCGACAGAGAGCAATGAGTTTGTCGCCATTTTTTCAAGTATCAGTGAAGAAAGAGGGGATAATCTGAAAAAATAAATCCGTAGATGACTAAACCTGGGTGAAATTTTGGAAATCACAGGAAAGCAGCTGGGAACACTTCCACGGGGACTTTCTTATGCAAATATTATAAAGAGAGAAGCACTACTCTTGCTTGTTGATATCTAGAAATAACATCAAGCAAAACTGAAATCTATAGACTAATAGGACACTCAACCCAGCTCTAACGATTCAATAGGTAATTGTGAAAACCACTGTGAAAAACAGTAGGTTTGTTCTATGGAATATTCCCTAAAGGTTGTAAAAAGGCCAAGTCGCTATGGGTGTGTTATCAACAATACAAAAGTTTCTTCCTTTTAATATTATGCCAAACTAGGGAGAAACAGGAAGAGTTAAGTAGAAGAAATCTACTTTTTTTTTTTACTTTGTCTTCTGAAGGGGTGCAATGAAGTATGTCTGACCCAAGCAGATGCTTAAACGAACCTTTTTGCCTATTGTATCTGAGAGAGAAAGGTTTAACAGGAGAACAGAGTTCAAGTGCTAAATTAATATTCATTCTGTAGTTCTGCATTTCTACCCCAGAATGAAAAAGGTCAGATCATGCAGCAACAGATCTGGAGGGGAAAGCCAGCCAGAAAGGAGAGCTAGGGGAGCTATAACCATGTTGTGTAGTGCAGAGTGGCAAGATCACACAAATGAAGCACTTTGACTTCTTGCCAGGTGTACCCTGTGAAATGAATTTCAAAATAAAGTTTTAAATTAGAGACTGCTTTTCCAAGCCTTGGCTGGCATGAACACTACTGCAGAAAAGCTGTGTGGCACCAGCAATTAGGGATAGCAGAGCCCGAGATATTATGAGAAACTTGTCTAGCAGAACTTGAAATATCTAAATATTTCTCTTAAATATTTGCCAAAAGAAGAAATAGAAACAGCTTCAGCTCTGCTTGCTTTTATATTTGCGCCTTCTGGATTTTTTTGGAAAATACAGGCATTAGTTCAGAACTTCTATAAACATAATGCTAATTCATCTCTAAAAGTATCAGGAACAGACAGGCTAAAGATAGAATTTTATAAAAATGAAGCATGTGATGTGCCAGCAACACAGTCCTACAGATTTTATGTTTGTCCTATCTGTACAAGGAAAACACATTGTGAGCATCTAATCAAAGCTCCTTGAATCCCTCCGATAATGTTTGCAAGGAATGCAGATGAAGAAGTATTTGCCAAAAGAATTAAGCTTATGAAAAGAAAGCATCCCCATTTAATGAGTGACAAATAAGGCAAAGCACTTCAGCCGTCTCTTAAATGACCCTTATCCCATACTGCCATACTGGTACTAACCATTCACAGAAAAAAAGCCAAAATAATAATTAACATTTTAAAATGTCACGTAATGTCTGCATCACCATCAGAAGTGGCCACTGCAATGCAAAGTGTCATTTAATTTTGCCAGAAAACCTTGAAAACTTTTAAAGAAAAGAGTTATCGAATAAATGAGTTCCTGGTACTTAGTAGAAAATTATGTTTGTCCTAAATATGTATCACACAAGAACTAATGGGCCTGTTTTAAAGTAGGAGAGAAACAGTTCTACAGTCTTCAACAGTGGACTCCAGTGACAAAAGTTGTTTGCTATCCTTTAGCTCCCAACAGAAGATACAGAAGGTATTAAAAGTAAATGCAAACTGGGCTGGCTCCTGTTTCTATGGAGTCTGTGAAAAAATCACATCGGCAGAGTTTCAGCAATGATTTATTTTTAAAAAAATATCATCCAAATGTAAAATATCCCTCTAATAGCTCCATCAAGCAACTTGCCGCTTTCCCCATCTCCTTGGTCAGGTCTTCTAAGATAAAGAAGAAAACATGCACTAGCTAACATGAGGTTAAATTCATGCAGATCCAGTTTGCTGCAGGAGCTGTTTCAGCTCTTAGTAAATCTCACAGCTCACAGACTTTGCCTTTTACTTCTTTCTCCTGCTGAGTCTAGCTAAGGATTGAGCCCCATCACTGAATTTCGAGTATCCTTAAAGTTTGTGGATCACAAATTGTAACAGATGTCCCTGCTGTGCAAGGACTTTTGTTTAAAGGTCCATCTGCCTGCAGACTGAAATGTGTGATTCTTTGTTTGCATCTTGCAAAACCAGATCTTTCAGACCACTCACCATAAAAATGCAAGGATTCTTCTGAGGGGTAAGGAAGATCAATATGTTGCATACATTTCTCCCTCTCAAAAGATATGTAGCTGAGCTGGTCTCAGGGTTTGGCAGGATGCAATCTTATTCATATTAGCAGTATTTCCACAGTTCTCTGGGCCAGAAGGAAATTAATATAGGCACCTATGTTTTGTTTGTTTTTTTTTTCTAAACCCCATACATCAGACTCCAGGTCTTTCTACTTCTAAGGGTGTGGGGAGTCACCTCTGCACTGCTTGATAGTGTATGGTAATACAGAGGAGAAGGGCACAGAGACTAGAGCACCAGTACGTTTAAAAAATGATTTGAATATGTTCCCAAAATCAGAGACAAAGAAATGACATGAAATCAGAATGGAAGAGAAGTGAAAGACTATGAAGGAGTGAAAATTGGGGGATGGGAAGAGAAAATAACAGAACAGGGGCAAGTTGAAAGAGAAGGAATAAGTATTTACTATGCAATTAGATTTCATGCGGGGAAGCACTCAATTTCTTCCTCTGTACAGCTTACAATACCACTTTTCAGAAGAAATTCTCCACACTCCCCTCGGCATATGAAGGAGGAGGGTGAGTGGAGGAAGGGCTGCTCCATCCCCATCAAGCTCCAGTGCTCTTTTCCACTTTCTTCCATTAGGTCACCTAATCTGGGGTTCAAATGAGAAACTTACAGGAGTGAATGAGATTCTGTACTTGAGGAGAGCTGACCACAGCTGTATAGGCATTCATCATACCCTAGGGAGAAGAGGCTCCAGTTTTTTCCTTGGTTTCCTCAGGTCACTTTCAGCCGAACAGCTCTTTATTTCTATACAGAAATAGCACCTCAGTATCTCCACATTCTCCAGTCATCATCAACTTCAGTGGGCCAACTTCCCTCATGTTCATCCTCTAATAGTATGAGGGTACCTCCTGCTGAAAATTTGAGTTATCCTATTTGCAGGTCACCTCCTTGGTGGGTGGCAGGCAGACATGCTTGAGAAGGGCATGGACAGACATCCAAAAATTTTTTTTTTTGTTTTCTGAAGTCTCGAATGTTGTCTAAGCTTAAGTCAGAGCTTAAGTTTAAGCTTTAAAAAAAATAATCCTAATTGTCCTTCCTTTGACTCCTCTGCAAAATCATGCACAATCTTTGCTTTGCAGCAAGCTTCCTTCCTCCTGGATCAGATCCTGCATATGCAATCATGTTCAACACAAGCACACCTCTTTGTTTCTATCCCCTGTCCAAACTGAGAAATGACATACCTGTAGATATGAAGCTCTGCATGATAAAGCAATTAACTAGAATTACCAGGTTATGACAATGTCTTCTTACTAGAAATGGGTTGCAATATCTTCAGTTCTTTATGATTTGGGAATGCTGCTTTTTAACTCTACTAAACACTCAAAGGAAGTCTAAGAATGCATCTTCCAGCTAGTTCAGAAAATGTCTGGCAACAGGAAATACATTTTTTCAGACACTTGTGGTAAATGTTTGCCATTCTTTTATAATCTGGCATCCTGATCACCAGTTTAGAGGTAACATGTTAGAGCACCTAGAAAACAAATCAGTATTCGCACCTGGAAAGCTGGGCAATGCTGTTAATCAGAAGACGATTCTTCTTCAGATACATTTCTATCTTGAAATATAACAATAAATTATTTTTCTATTTAAACCTTTCTAGAATCAGAAGGTACAGGTCAAAATAACTACCATGTGGCCACATCTAATATTCTCCTGTAGAAGTATCACAAGTTCACTATTTTCTGCAAACAATATTACTTTATTTTGTGGAATACATTTGTGGTTTTTTCCATTTTTTTTTTCTTTTATTACTAGCCAAATTAGGAGGAGGAACAGGTCAAGTCATCAAAATGACATTTATAGTTTTTCATGAATTAGTGAAGTGTTCTGCACCTACTTTTCAAGGTTATTATGTCAATTTGTCAGCCATCTGTACTGTCCTTTTGTTCACAACTGAAAGGAATAGAAGATCCTTTAATTCTTGAAATTTCCCCCCTTTTTTCATATCAGACAATTCAATCATAACTCTTCGTGTTAGGTTCCTGGGTACTGTGGTTAAAATTTGTTAGAAGACTTCACACAAGGCTTCATCAGGGGCAGACATATTCTATATTCTTCTGCTTCAAACATCTAGTTAATCTTTTTTGTTTCAACTACTGCTCTTTGCCCAGTAAGATCTCTTGCTGCCTCTGTGTGACTGTGCCTCCTAAAGAGACAGATGAATTGGATTTGGAGAATTTTTAATCCATTCTCCAAATGGATTTGGAGAAATTAAGTCAGTCCTACTGATAGCTAGAGAGCAGTTCAGTCTTCTTTCGAAGGGAAGACTCCTCAGGCACAGTACAATCTTTAATTGTTTCCAGAGTCATTCAACGTGTCTAACATCCAGGAGCTGCCATACATACAACTCCATTTCCCATTTATACTCGTGGGTGACAAGCGTGCTGAAAAAGGGTCAGATTTTAAAATAAGGAAATTATTTTTTTTACCCCAAAATAGACCATGCACAAAAAGGGAGACAAAGAGAACACATGCCAAAGCTGAAAATGAATTAGCTCCACTACACTAAAAGAAACCCAACGAATGCTTTTTTGACAACAGTGAAAAGCTGACTAGGGTCTGAACTTTTTCTCATTAATATCAGTAACAATTTGATTCAATGGGAGCAAAGTAAATCCTATTAGAGCCTTTTATAGAAAAATCCTAGTAAAAGCAGATGCTACAAAGTAAGGGCCCCATCCAGCCCTCACTTGCAGCACTGCCACGATAAAGTCACATCATTGTAGCTGGGGTCCACTTTCAGACCTCAAGTATTTCAGTCCTACACTCACCACATCACAGAAAACCAAAAGGAGATGCTGTACCAAAATGAGAATCACCAGTCTCTCCTGGCCATGGATTTAATCGATTATTGTTAGGTTTACATAAGATCTGGCTGGGTCCCAAACGTGCATTCCCCAACACTCATACTACTGGATTTATGTTGTCTTATTTGGCTGGCAAAAGAATCAAATTGGTGACTGGTTTTGAATGAAGGCAATTAGGGTGGTTGATTGGTTTTGTAATTTGGAGAACACCACTCCAGAGTATAAGTCAATTGTGTAGAAATATCCAGGTCTTTAATCACTGGTTTCCCTGTGCAAAGAGCTGATGCTTTACATCATCTTAAATTTATGCCAGTTATAATCAATTCCATTCTCCCCATTACCCACTTATTGTTTCTTCTCCCACCCTGCACCTGGCAAAAACATGACATTTTGCTAGAGAAAAGTTAACTATAGGGTGGCCAATTATCTTTCAAAGGTGTATCCAGATTTAATTTACAGGGTCAACCAAGTGTGTGGGGGTAATTATCTTTACAGCACATCTGACAGCTGTTGTGATATAGTGGTCCAACAGTTCCTGCTAGAATTCTGTTGGGAAGCACTTGTTTAAATTTGAGCAAGGTTAAACATCAGACTTCTGTCTGCAAATCCTGGAAAACAACATCATCAACAAAGACAACCATTTTATCTAAGTCTCTTGGGTCCCTCCTGAAAGATTGGAAGTTCTCAATTAAATGAGTTTTCTTTCTGAATGAATCTTAAAATAGGAAAATCTTCAGGAGTAAGACATAAAAATTAAGCCAAGCACAGGATAGGAAATCATACAAAATTTGCCTCTGTGTAGTAACCATATGCCTTTCTGAAATAAAGTTTCTTACTGAAATATACAGGCTCCAGAAATTCCAAAGTTGAGAATAAAATTTCACTCAAGACTTGCCTCAAGCAATTCTTTATTCACAGCAGTGGAATAGAATTGAAGTGTACCTTTGTAGGATAAAAAAAATCTGAAGATTTACATAATATTTAATTGGCTTTCAAACAACACCACCTGTTCCCTCACCACAATCTACATTTTTGACATTTATTCAGAATAAGACTATATTTTGCACTATGGCTTTTCGATCACCAAGTCCCAAGTATTTAGGCCAAAGGTCCATTGATAGTCTTCACCACCCACCACTGAACAACATGATATTACACAAAAAATTGCAAAATCTTTAATTCCACTTCTCAGCAAGGGCATATAATAATCTGTGCTTCACTAAAGGCTGCCATAAAACCTCTGGTGAGCTCAGAAAAAATGATGCTTCAGCCTTGGATGACAATTTTATTTCACTACTTGTAAGCAACGGGAAATAACTGAAAATTCATTATCATATAGGGAATATTGAACCTCTGATATTTTGATGTTGGTGTGCAATTTAAATACCTAATTTTCTTGCTCCACCTTACCATAACATTTCACATGGAATGTTCAAAAAGACAACTAAATCAGAATTTGACCTGTTTAATGTAGCTGCTTACCTAATAACATTCACACACAACACTATACATAGAAGGACCTATTTAGACAAAAAAGAAAATGGTTTTACCACTACAGCCATTCCAAAATTGCTTAGCACATGTTTTTAATAACTCCTGGGACAATTCTGGGTAAAAAGCCACAGAGTGGTCAGATGCTTTGTTGGAGTTTCTCCTCCTAGGTGACCAGGCCCAGTGGAGAAAAAGTGAGGACTCACATCTCTGCCACCACCAGGATCATCATTCATGCCTGTGTGATGTTACAGACTAGTACGTGGAGTTGGAAGACCTGCCTTTCAAGCACAAAACAGATAAATTTGTACCTAATTTGTGCCAGAAGAAATATCTCAAAACTGACTGGAGCACTTTGTCACGTTCATTGCATCAATCTCAAAGAAAAATGTTTGCGCTCCCAACCCATGCTTCCTGGGGGCTGCTGTCAAGGAGAGAAGGCACTGCTTCTCTCAAGGACAAAGGCACAAGTGGGTAAAAGCCAGCTTTAACCATGCTTCAGAGAACTGGTTGTAGTGTATTAGCCCTCAATGAGAAAGTTTTTTGTCCTAATGTGTCCATGATGCAAGCCTGAAGTGACACGCAACATATTTGTGACTGAAGTTGCATGTCTACAACATATCTTTGCTGCCTTCCTATAGCTAGAGACTAAAGTCAGGAACTCAGATACCAGCTAGAAAAAGAAAGCAAGAACAAGCATGAAAGATACTTCCCTGGTGTCAGGGATTCCCACCCCCAGCAACCCACGGCTGATGAAGCTACATCAGGGTCTGACAGCGAAGCAGAGGAAGGTATGGGACCATCCTAGTGGATCCCCCATTTTGCAACATGTTGTTCAGGTGTTTGTAGAAACAAAGAAAGATCTAGGAGCCTGGGATGCAGACAAGCTGGTGCCAGACTACAGACCTTGCTGAGATAATCAGCAAGGCAGGGCAAAACAGGGTTATTTCCAAAACTGCCTTCAGACACAATTAAATGAAGGCCCAACTCCAAATCAAAGGCCCCAGTGACACTTGCCAGGAGCACAACCCAAGGCAAACCAAAGAGCATTGAGCAACAGCCAGCTGGAAGAGGAAATTCTTCCTCATGATTAGTGGCACTTTCAGCATATCTAAAAAGTGGCAAAAAAGCTTCACATCCCTTCACAGCGGGATGGCTGGTTCCCAATGAGTCAGGAGCTTAAGGGATCCCAAAAAGGAAGAAATAATCTGCCAGAAACCTTTTGGGCAAAAATTCTTTCTACAAGCCTCTGTTTTGGGCAACAGCAGTTTAAAAATATCAGGAATAAAAAAGTAAGATGGAGAGGAGAGTGGGAGGGTAAGAGAAGTTGCAAGTCCTCCTGAGGCCATGGGTCTGCCCCAAGACCACAGGCCGAGCTGACTGAAGAGCTCTAAGGTAGTAAACTAAAGGGTCTGAATAACATCTGGATACAGGTATAACTATGGGAATTATTCTTTTAAACCACAGGACACTGTGACTCACAAAAAGGTAGCAAATGGTTATTTCATCCTAGCACTGCCCACTTCACATTGAAAAGTAAGCCCCCCAGGAGGTGGGAGATTTAGAAAAGACCAATCCAGTACACTTCAAGCTGACTTGAACTCCCCTCTGGGCCTCCTGAACGAGGTGCAGAAGGAAGACATAAGTATTCAGCCTGCAGTTATGCTCACAAACTCTCTCCATGCCCCCTGCTGCTTGAATTTAGTTTTACCTTCAGGCAAAAAAGCCATTATTCCATTTCTTAATAATACAAAGCATTTTCTTGAATGCTCTGTTAGCCACTCCCTGCAATCCCTATGAGCCACACATTTCTTTACAGAGCAGTGGGGAGCAGGGGGAGGAGGATAAAAACAGCTGCTGAATGATTCTAATAAGAGAACAACAGATTAGAAAAAAAAAATAAAAAAAAAATAGAAAAAGTAGCGACTAAAAGTGCCATAGCCAGAATTTTTAGATACTTTCCCCAGCTCCCAGGCACCAGGATTCTGCCCTCACATCTAACAGCAAGGATGGGTTCATGTCATCAACTCTGAAGCCCTCACTACAGATATTTCTCAGTCCATCCCCAAAACCCACCTAAACAAGTGAGCCTCATGCATTGCTGCAAGGTGCCAAAACCACACAATGACTTCACAGGAGATGGCTAAGTGGTTCCTTTTGAAATACCAGCATAAGGACTTCCCTAAGAGACACAGCAGAAAGCTGACTTGCAAATGTTTAAGCAACTTGTCAATGCAGAACTGAATGATTCTGATTGATTTAATGAAAGTGGCTGAGGGGGAACGTACAAAAGCAGAGTTTAATCTAGTGAGGTTGTGCTCCCACCAGAGCCAATGAATAGACACAGGCTTGCCCTGGGCAATGAAGAGAATGAAGTCATGCTCAAGACTACCTCTGAAATGTTCCACTGTTTCCCACCATGCACTGAACAACCGTTTGCTGACACGGACCATTATCACGTATCGTGCACCCTTTTTGGAAGCAGTTATATGATAATCTCAAGAACAATTAACATAGAGTGATTCCAACTAATTAGAATAATGAATACACTAAAGGGGTCAATTGAAACAGTTCCTCATTTCTCCACCAGCTAATTTGCAGAGAACAAACAAGGTGGAAGCACTGGAGACCATCATTAAAGGGGTTTTCTGAGCAGAAAAGAGCTGTAAGCCTGCTGACCCAAACAAATTAATGAAGGGTACTGGAGGTACAAAACAACAAAAAAATCTGAAGATGGAGAAGAGAGAAAACAAGCTTTGGGAAAAAAACTGACCAAGACTATTTTCATGTAAGGGCAGAAGATTTGGTCACCCACCATGTGAGATGGGTGTATGTACACATAAGCACTCAAATGTTAAGATCCAGTAAAAAAAAGACTCATCTTAGTGGCTCCTACTGAAAAAACCCTACTTGTTTCAGATATTGTAGATATTCTATAGACTACTGAAAAAGTTAGAATTCAAAATTAAAGCACCAAAGTACTGTTAGTAACATCAAAATCCCACATGCCCTGTATTGACATGACAGTTTTAGCAAAAGATTGTCTTTTAAAGGCTCCCAGTATCTTAAAAAAAATACTCCATTAATTCTTAAAATAAAGAAAATTGCCTAATTCCTTTTAAAAACCAATATAAATATACTTCTGAGAAATTAAAAAAAAAAAAAGAAGTAAAAAGTCTGTCAATCACACAGAATAATATTATTCTAGATAATTAAATATTGGCAGGAGTCTTGGCAGACTGACTCTACTCTTGCCAATATCACCAGACTGCTTAGGCTATTGTGGCTTCACTCCACAGGCAGACAAATTCCAAATATTTGTTGAGCACTACACATTATTCTCCACTTAAAATTATTAATATAATCTTTATCTGATATTAGACACAGATAAAATGGCCCATAACTTTTCTTGTAGACTTTTTTTTTAAATACAGCAGAAATTCAGTTTAAGTTAGTCTCACAATCTCTGTCAAAGAAATCTATTATTCTCACTGCCTTCTTCAATTGAAACAGCTCTTGATTAGAGATCCTACCCTAAAAAAGGAGTATAAAGTCAGCGTATCTTTGGTCACTTCGTCTGTTCATTCTACATATTCAGTCATCTTCAATAAGTATTTTGAAGTCTCATGGCTTTCAGAGCATCACAATCCATGCTTATATAAAGAAAAGTCCTTTCACATTAACATCCTTCTTATAATCAAGTGCAAGCCTCTATTCTGTGTCTTAAAATAACCCGGAGTCTCTTGTACCTGGCTTTCATGTAACTGTGGCTAGTCAGAGTTCATGTTCATAAGCACTTAGATTTGGTAGTTTTATGTTCTATCTAAGAACCTAAATAACATAACTAGCCTGCCCTTCCTGCTTACCCTCTTATACTGAGGCTGGCTTTCCAAATTAAAATTGAAAAGACCTTCTCTGTATGACTCCTCTCCCACATAAAGTCACAGATCTTATTACCTGCCTGATCCATAACAGAATTCACACATGCACAGTTTTAACAGGAAAAGATCTTGTCTGCTTGCTGAAGTCCCAAGGCAGAAAAGTAACCACAACAATGAACTAATCCAATATCCAAGGCAGCAAAAGAAAACATGAATTTGATTATTCCTGATCCCAGCCTGATATTCAGGCTAACATTATTAAAGTGAGGTTTCCCTGAATCAAGGTTTCCTAGGGTGAGTAAAAGCACTGTCCTCAGACCCCATCTGCTGCCTTCTCTCTGTCAAATCCTAGTACTGCTCATTTGGATGTTACTACTTCCAGCCTTCAACATCTGCCATGGAATTTGTCAGCGTTCCCCTCCCAGGTGCAGCTACTGAGCAAGAAGCTCCATGATTCAAGATGAACTAAGTAATGGAAACATACAATGGAGTAAGTCAAATAAGCTCATCTCTTGGTGTCTGTTTCAGGTACAGATGCTTGTGAGAGACCACTAAATGTTCTATATTCCTTAATATTCAAACCTGAAGATAGGCATGAAGAAAATTCAGTGGGAGCAAGGCAGGTAGCTCTATTGACTCTGAGAGCAAACATTTCAGAAAGGTTATTTATTTCATTCAACTCAACAGCAGAGATGCTCAAAAAGCATTAATTAATCAGCTCAGATTATGCTTGGATTATAGGGCCAGCATTATACACATCAATTCTGGCTATCAATTCAACATTTCACTAGTTGCCAAGCAGACCCACTTAAGGGAAACACACTTGAAGGAAGTTACTTGTGAGAGCAGTTCCCTGCTGTGGGGTCAAATCAGGGTGCAGAAGACATCCACCATGCACAGAGAGTTATCTCAAACCTACAGATACCACAGAGGACAAGCACAGCACTCTGCAGCCAGTGAGGCATCTGAAAACAAGACTCATTTATCATTACCAAAAAAGAACCTGTGGGAACAATGGGATTCCTACAAAAATATCACAATAAATAAACCAGCAGATAACTTCTCTGATCTCCAAAGGTACCAAATCAATATTAACACCAATCATCTAGCAAAAATACTATTTGGAGCAGAACAATAAAGAAAATTTTAATAAGTATTATCAGTATGCAAGAAGACAGAAAAAACTAAGCACTCATTAATAGCACAAGATGCTTAAGAGCAAACTTTTTTCCTTGGCAAACAACAAATGCAAAATTCTTTAGTTCTTTTCCTTTCCCTGGATGCAATATAAACAAAAATGAATATTTATTAGTAAAATTGCTTGAAGGCTTTTCTCCCTTTAGCCCTCTTACATACACTTTTTTTTTTATTCTTTGTCCAGCTCAACACATTTCATGCTTTATCTAACAGTTATGAAATAAAAAAGCCATGACTATAAGGAAGTGAGAGAATTCTTTAAAAAAATCTACAAGGGGAACAAGATATTTAGCTGCAACTGCAACAGGAACACAATGAAAAGAAGTTTGGACTGCAGGAATGGGAAACAGGAAAAAATATTTTTACTTCTGAATTAGATAGAATAGAATCTTCTATTTCTTGCTATTTCCTTGAGTCAAGCATTTTTACTATATAATCTACTTCACCTTGAAATATTTTTCAAGGTAGCAGACCTCAAAGCCCTTTTTTTACTTCAAGAAAATTGAATTAAAATGGACTTGCCTAACTAGCATTATTCATCTAGTTTCATTTATTTACACTTAGGCAATTTCTGAGATTTCTGAGAATTTAGAGATCACTACTTAAGACTAGAAAGGAGAACAAGACCCGATGACTTTTCCACATGCCTGCACTGACTCATCCCCTGATTTCTAGGCAGTGAGCAGCTGGAGCACAACGTGATAATATTACGTAAGGACCTCAGTGAGAAAACAAGTTGGTTTTGAAGTCCCTTGATATCATTAAGGATTTTTCTTGGGATTATGTTACTACAGCAAAAATTGCTCAATTGTTCATTCTTTCTCGTCTTTATCAGTTGCCCTGTCCTGTGAACTACAGCTGCAAAAGGAGCATCTGTCATCCTGAAGGGAAGGAATAAGGACAGACTGCGCTGGCTCCGATCCTTTGCAAGTTCAGATTTAGTGACCTTGCTGATCTTCCTGGGTTAGTCTTACTTCCTTCAAGGTGTGAGAAGTGAAGAAAGAAGAGGCAGCAAAGTCTTGTTTCAGGCAAATGCAATATGACTTTGAAAAAATGTATCATCTCAATTGAGAGCTTGTGTAAAACAACTGTATGCTATTAGCGACATCAATGTTAGCTCAATGTAACAAGTTCTCTTAAAAAAAAAATATTTACAAACTAGACTTCTTTCTAAAAATGTATATTTGTAGGAATTGTTGATAAAGAAAAAAATCACTTCTTTATTATTTATAATGATACTTATCTTCCCAATATTTTTAACAATCGTAAAAATAGTGATTTCAAGAGGGTCCTTGGAGTAAAAAACATGAAAAATTCTGAAAAATGGGGGGGGAAAGTTATAAACCATAAAACAGAAATTATTGTAATATTTACCGATATGGTATTTTATGTTAATTTTAATTAAATAATGTGAATGGAGATGTTGATACAGATAATGTGAATTTATAACTTCCATCCAATAAACTGTATAGTAAGAAGTAGCCCTGGTGAAAACTCTGGGTCACAGATACTGAAATCACAAGGCTACTCCTCAATGCCTTTAGTTGCCAGCTGCAACTGCCCCTTATGAGCAAATTCCTTGCTTGCAGCTCACTTTGTACCATGAACACAAAAGTGAGACTAAACACTAAGTATATCAATACTTAAGAGTGCAACCTACATTACCTATCAATTATTATCACATTAATTACTAACAAATACACTATCTAACAAAGCTCTTTGCAACTCACTGGTACAATATATACTTACAGATTTGACTTAAAAGCACTTGAGACACTATTTGTGCTCTTCCTCAGCTGGAAAACCTCCATTCAATAGTGGAGGGGTTTGGGGCTTGGTTGGTTTTTTGGGTTTTTTTAAACTAGTTACTAGACCTAAGTGGTAGGTCCTTGTTATCGTTATTTCATTTATGTGCACAACACACAACATCCTTTCAGGGAATTTAATGAACCATGCAAAAAAGAAGAAAAGAAAATATCAAGGGAGTTAGTGACCCTTGCCCCAGAAGTAAATTGTAAAACTATTCTAGTATTTTTGCTAAAGCATCTCTCTATATTTGTACTCTATGTTTGAAGTCTTTATGACAAGAGAAGAAATTGATGTACAACTTGGGAAAGTTGATTGAGGTGTCAAATGTCCACAGGTTTAGAGACTGATGTAATCAATACGAGAGGTATAGGGCATGCAGTTTGTATTGTAGTAGCTTGAGTCCTTTGATGCTTTGTTGTTTATTTGCAGCAGATTGGAAAGCTCCTCTCCATTTGAACTGACAACCAACCCACTGAAGTTCCCACAGAAAGGTCAGGTGGCACTTCCCAAAAAGAACTTGAGAAGGCTCCATCATCTTTCTCCTCCTTTGGCAGGAAATAGCTTGGCACAGAAAACATGCTTTCAACAGAAAAGGTATTTAAAGTAATTAAGCCCCATTGTTGAATCAAAGACAGTTGTTTTTCTTAGGACAATCTCCATAATACCCTGGTAGCCAGCTTGTGCAAATAGCACATTTCTGGTGATTTAGATAAAATAGTTTTAAGTGATAATAAATAATATCACTTGAGCACAGCAGCTTTCATTTACTCAAGCTGAGAATTTGAATTTAAACAGTAATTTAGAGGATGCTTTTCTTCATTTTTGTTACCTCTACTTAGTTCCCTGCCATTATTTGTGAGACAGGCTACAATATTAAAAGGTTGAATTTTCAAATTAATTTCTGGGGTTTCCATCAATAAAATTGCCTATACTTTCTGCCAATTTTGGGCAAAAGATATGTTTCACATTTAGCAATCATTTTATAAAAAAAATCCACCTCTTCAGCTTTGTACTTTGTCAAGAGACCAAATGCAACAATAGAAACAGATTGGAGAAAAAGCTCCCATTAAGGCAGAAAAATAGTCTGAAATTATAATTAGTCAAGTCTAAACCTCGTAGTCCTTGTAGAGTACTCTTCAGGTAACAGAAAAGTTGCTTTATGTTAATATGCTATAAAATGCAGGGACATGCTGAAGAATTCCAACAAGTTTGATTCTCTCATTTTCATTCTGACTGATAAAATGATCTGAGTAGGTGGAGCTGTTGTATCCCCACAGGAAAATCAGATACTTCATTGTCACAGGAAGAGTGCAGAAGAGGAAGCAGGACACAAATGCTGTCCTCATGTCACTAGTCAGGATCATCCCTGTTTAAACAAAATGGCGGGGGGTGGGGAACCCAAAGCCACAAAAAAAACTTATTTTTCTATTCAAAATCTGACATTTTATGTTGCATTAAATGTCTCTTCTGCTATACCATCAAAAGCCAGGTGCTGTTGAAGTGTTTGGTTTTGGGATAGAAATAAAGGAATCATTGTCAGCAACATCTTGCTCTTCAGAAAGGTTCAGATGATTATCAGGGTTTTTAAAAGTAAAGGATAAATAGAAAAGAGAGAATGTGATACTGTAAATCTACAGTTTTTAGTGAGCTCCACTATGAGAAAATGGTTGACTATTTCATGCCAAACCACACTTCTGTCACTGGCAAATAGTGGAATAGCAGTGCCTTGGGACCATCCTTTGGGAAATGGGTGGCACAGGCATCTCCAGGGTGGAGGGGGTGAGCCCTGGGCTAGAAAGAGAGATGGTCTCCAAAGTGCTAGAACATTTAAGAGAGGATATTAGTAAACAGAAAGGGCCATGTTATGCTCCACTGCAACTGCATCTGAAATGGTGTTTGGCTGTCTTGGCACCTCATGTCATGATAACCATGTCTGCAAACTACAGAAATTACAGGAGGTGGCAACGAAAGCCAGAGGTGTAAAACAACTTCCACCTTCAGAAAGAGATAACACTTGGAGAATGAGGCAAGAAAGGTCTACTAAAGAAAACAGGAGTGATGTGGAGAGGTGAAAAGGAATACAAGGATAAGGACCAGCCCAAAGAAGCAACTCAGTAGACTTAAAGCCAACAGAAGGATTTGCTTTCTTCAGGAAATGGCCAGTTGAGCTGTGCAGCTCACGGTCACCAGATGCTTTGGTAGCCAGCAGTATAAGGAGCTTCATAATGGCCCATGGAGTATGAATCCAGTGTAGATGGAGTGAAGATGGATCCAGATCCAATATTCTGGATGCAACCTTGTTCTCAGAGTCATTGAACATGACTTACCAGGAACCAAGGAAGTAAGCAGCACAGGAGGACTGCCCTCAACTAGTGTGTTTCATATTCAACACATATTAAAACTTATATATGCAGTAGCACTGTCTACCCATGAGAAATTCTACCTGGCTCTTTCTCAGCAAAATTTAATCACAAAAAGGTATCTTCCCATAGACATTTGGGTTTTGACAAAACTGGCTCTTTCCAGCCAGGGAAAATAAATAAATAAGAAAATCTGATCAATTCTTTCAGTCCATGTAGCTGAACCCAGTGGCAATTTTCCTCTGAGCTGCTTCAAACCTGGAAATGTTCCAGTCAAACCAGTGAAGATACTGTGGAGTTCAGAAAAGAAGCCACCCCTGAGCCACTGTGTGTACGGGAGCTGCGTATAAGGTGAGCACTTAATTATGGCTGCTGCTTACCAAAATGTGTTGCATTTGGAGTTGGTAATTTTAAATAGTGAAAAGGCAAGTACAGCCTTTATTTGAATAGATGTTTAAAAAACTAGAATCCAAATTACTAAAAAATGTGAGTTGTCTTCTTTCCTTGCCTTTCCCCCTCTGACACAATGGCAAAAGAAAGACAGCAAAAGAAAGAAAATATATTATACATGGATTCTTTTTTATTGTTTTGCACAGGGTACTTTAAGTACTATTTCCAGTGCTGTTGTCAGCCATGACAGGGATGACCTGCTTTATCAGAAACAAAGGGATCTTGACAACTGAATGTGAAGTGTTTGAGAAATGTTAACTATATTCCCCCCTCAAAAATGTCCTTAGACTTCCAGTGCTTCCACATGGTGAAATTCCAGCAAACAGCTCTAGTCTGTGTAAGCTACTGCATAGAAATTTGAGTGTTTACTTGTTTCCGCCACTGGGGAGTAATTATAACAACAATAATAATAGATATAATGATAATAATAACAACAATAATGATAATAATGATAGAAATAATAATAAAAATATTAAAAATAGTCATTTAAAAAGAAATAGGAAGATTATAGATAAAGTTAGCTACAAAGAGAAAATAAAACAGTAAAATTCTCCTGCAAAAATTACAGATACCCCAGGGGAAAAAGAGAAGAATGAAGGAGGTAGAATGAGGGAAGTTCACTCAAAGCATAAATCCAGCAATAAGTTCTTGGGAGCAGTTATTTTTTTATGTTGCCTTATAGTTTTTGTTAATATTACAGGATTCTTAAGATCAAAATTTGATGTTTTAAAAGCTTTAGATTTTTTTTTTTTAATTTTTTTTAGTGACTCATCCCCTCATTGAACTTACACATCTATGTTAAAGATAAAAGAAGATGCATCTCTAATACAATTTAAACTTGCAGTTTGTCAGGGTACCACTTTACAGATACCATGATTGTTTATTGCAAAACTATTAGCAGTTCCTCCCTCAGAGTGCACCATGGTAGGATCAGCAAGAATGTGTTGAAAAACATGCTCAACTGCATAGCAAGTCTCTTTCATATTTTTCTTTCTTTGCATTTAATTCTTCTATTTTAAGGCATTAAAAACAAGACCAGAAAGCAATATTGAAGGCACAGTACCTTCCCTTGCTCTTGAAAATATCCCTGTTTTTATACAAGAAAAATGCCACAAAAATTCAAGAAACTGTAGAGAAAAAAAATTCATATATTTTTCAGAGAAAAATGCTAATTTCCATTCCCAGTTGTGTTGAGGCAGTGCCAATGATTGCCTCCATATGTTTCAGCAATTGGAGCCATATTAACATTCTTCCAGTTCTTCTGCTTTCACATGCTTTGTCTTGGTTACATTATGCAAACCTGGGAAACCTAGCATTTCTTAATATTCTCCCCCCAAAATAAAGAACAATTTGGTTTCCTGGCTACAGTGGCTTCTCTATCCCACTCGCAGCAATGGTGATTTCTCCAGGCAACACAAGGTTGTAGAAGGAAACCCATATTTGGCTTCCAAAGTATGTTAATTTTTGAGGAAATTAGGGTTGCATGCATAGCAGCATGCAAAGATCACTTTTAAAGGAAGAGCATCTTTACTTCTTGTTACAGCAAAATGTCAATAGATTCTGCTTGCATTTTTCCTTAAAAAAAAAAAAAAAAAAAAAAAAAAGAGAAGCAGAAGTATTCATCTCGACCCAGTGACAAACTAACAGTAAAATACCAGTAGGGCTGAGACAAAGCAGACTAACTTAATAGCTGTAATTTTCATCAGTACTGAAATATGAGTGGTAGGATGGAAAAATCACTTTCCAATGCATAACACTGGCAAACGTATTTTTCCAAGACAACCTGTTTTTCTAATGCCATTGACCACAAACCCATTCAAATGCATGGTTTTCTTTGGAGTAAGGTAGATCTGTTTAAGATGAGTAACACTACCACAACATGAATTTTTTACAGATGTTTAAAAAAAGTTTATTCTTCATCATAAAAAGTATGGGACAATCCCAGCTGTGAGAGAATTTGATACTTCTCTTTCAAACAATGTTACTAAAAGTCAGTGACTCAAATAATGAATCTTTTTCCCCATTAAAACTCCTACTGAAGTTAGTGCTGGGACCAGAGATGGAAGGATGAACAGCACATTGAAGAGAGGAAATGCAGGGTTTTTTTGGATTTTACTGCTTAGCTGCTTGTAGGTCAAGCAACTACTCCTAAGAAAAAGGCTGGCATGAAACAAATGCTTGTGGTCTTGCTGGTGTGGGAAGGTTTAATTTTAAAATCTGACAAAAACCAAATCTGATTCAGATTCCCACTAACTTAAAAATTATACGTGACTTCCAAACAACAGTTTCACAAGATAGAGCTCTGAAGTGCCACCTAGCCAACAGGTAAGAAAAAAGGACATCCGTGCTATGAAAAAATGGTAATTCATAAAATTCCTTTCAAGGACAGTAGAATTCTTAGGACTGTTAAAAATACGAAGCACTTTTTAAAAAAGGAAAGAAGAAAAAAAAAAGTTTAAAAAATCCTCTCAAACAAAGCAAAAACCTTCTCCTAGCCAAACCACAGACTACAGATAGGCTTTCTAACATGGTATGTAAGGAACTCATGAATCTCAGACCATTGCTGACTGAGTTCTTGCTGCAGCAAAGGCTTTAAAGCATCTACTTAGATGTAAGTCAACCAGAGCGAATGAGTTTTGAGCATGCATCAAAGATTACTCAGGTTATAAAGTCATGAGGATATGCCAAAGGAACAAAGTAAAGCAAATGAGAATTAATCAGATTATATTTATGAAATGCATACTTTCAAGCCTAATTTATTTGTAAAATAATGCAGAGAACAGTCAGAAAAGGGGAAGAAAACTACCCTAAAATATGAAGGAAAATAACTGACAATATCAGACAGCTGTATCAGTGAGGAGGAAATCTTAGCAATCACTCATATTCAATAGATCTTCTTCTCTCTGACTCCAAAACACGATAAAGGAAATTCAGCACATGTAACAGATTTGAATTCTAGTGCCACATTTGTCAAACATGATTGTGAAATCTTACAAAGCTTTTCAAATTCTGTTGGATGTAAATAGTGCCATGCAGACTCTTTTCAACAAAGGACACCTAAAAATTAACACCAAGACTGTGCAGAACCATTAGACAATGCTGGCAAATTGAATGACCAAAATCTAGGTAAAACACATGAAGCCCTACAAGCTTCTTTTGCAGACAAATATTCCTCATTGTCAGGGTGGTTTTACTGAATCAGGTATGAAACCTCTACTACCTCTCAGTCCTGAAACCCCATATTCTATCATTTGCAATTGAGATTTCATTTGAGAGATGTGTGCAAATCCTTTTCCCTGTAGAGCTGCTATTATTTGATGTTATTTTCAAAATATTACCTAAATACTGACTATGCATTTAGGAAATCCATTATGTGAATAGAAACTGAAATATTTATCTTCAGCAAAGGTGCTCTGCGGTGTTAGAAGATCTGATGAGCATGAGCTATATTTTGTCCAACTATCCTCATTTTAGAATGGGGAAATAGGGGCAGAGCAGGTTTAAGCAACTTGTTATGGAGCTGTGTGACTCTGAGGAAGGACAGGATGTAATCCTCAGCCCCCCTGGCCATAAATCTAAGATCAGACCACAGTGCTTCCCTCTTTAGGTTTTGTAGTTGATGTGAAGATGAACACACAAACCAGGCAATCTTTGGCCCTTCACATGTAAGATGCAGTGATGTTACCCATTGCCTCTTAGGTCTTTGGTGACCTTTATTGAACCTTCTCATCTCTCACTTACAGTACCCCAACAAGGTAACAGAGGTCCTGTTGTACACCAGTATCATCTCAACAGATGACTCAATCACTCTGGAGATAGTGGAGGAGAATAGTGTCCCATGCTGCTATTTTAACAAAACAGTTCTATGTCCTGGAGGAAGGGCATTGTTTTCTTTCCTTTATTTAGTTATTTGCCTGCATAGGGGGCTGCTGAGTATTTTTGAAGGGGCCCAAGGCAGTTAGGTAGGCCCTGAAGGATAAAGAGGCAGAAAGCAGCAACATCTTCCACAGTAGCACCAGCAAGAAAGCAGAAATAGAAATCGTGTTAGCAGCTTTCAGCAGAACATTTCATCAACAGTCACCAACTGGCTTTTCTCTCAGGGATGACATGCCAACAGGGTGTACCCATTTTTCTCCTTTCCTTTCAGCATATTTATAAGCTGGGGAACAAGGACAAGTGACCACTATGCATAGGGAGCCACACACCAACCTTAGAAAGGTGACAAGTAGGTTTTTCCACATGATCACACCCACAGACATTACTTAGCAAAATGGATAATGAAGTAAAGCAACGGGGTGACAGAAAATAACTGCTAAGGTGAACTCAGAGTCCTTTTATTTTGCAAACAGAATTGCATGTTGTTAATTATGGGCAAGGCAAAAAAGGAGTGTAGCTCCAAGGGGGTCACTTGGAGAAGCAGAACACGATGGCACCAGAATACTTCTCTGCAGCAAAAAAGATGTACAAGAGGGAGGTACAAAATGCTCAGACAGGAACCTTCATACTGCCTGAGACACCAAGCTCATCCATGAATAAATTTGTCTTCCTAACATGTACGCTTGCTCAAAAACAAACATCCTGAGAAGGAGAGGGCTTCAATACTTCCAGCACAGATGTAAAAAAAGTCTGTGTATTTCTGTACGAAACAAGCAAATTAACAATAACCCCCCTGCTCTGTGTTTGTAAGAGGCCAGCTGCCTCTAATATCAAGGTCAATAGCACTGGTTTTAGTTTTTGCAGGTTTTTTATTTATTTTCTTGTCGTCAGTGTTGATAGCAGTATCAGTTTTGTTTGTATTTTTAAATTAACAAATAATCACTCTGCCTCAGAAATCTGCAAGAAAGGGACTTTTACCCAGAGTGTGGGGAGACAGCTGTGTTTACAACAGTGCCATCAGTACTTTTCTGTCAGTAACTAACAGATCTCTTCAAGACCCAGTGATCTGGTTGTGTGGATCATATTAAAATAAGAACTAAGCCATTAAAGACCAACTCCAGAAACATTATTCATCTGCCTGTCACTGCAGAGACCAGCTAGAATAGAGCTACATTGCAGGGTATAGCTCAAGGGGAAGGACTCTCTTAGAGGAAAAAATTAACCTACCGTGGCAAGGGATCAGAACATCAGAAGGGAAATGGCCTTTCTGGGGGAGCAGCAACTTTGGGAGTGGGTCCAACTTTTTGCTATCAAACAAACCTGAGTTCCCTAATGGGTAACATGGAGAACAGAGAGATTCCCCCTGCCATGACCCCCTTCTGTGCGGTTCATGCAGAGCAGACGTAACCTGGCCAGGGTTACCATGAAGAAGCCAATTCAAAGAGTAAACACTATATTTTGACCTGCATAATAATGTGAATATTAATGATCTCTGACTGACAATTTCCTCCTGACACCCATGCAATGTCATTGTGGAGCTGACACAACATGCAGCTTCAATTTCCAAACTGGGGATGCTAGGCAAATGATCGATTTCATACACTCCCACAAGAAGGTAAATTATTCATTCAGAACACCTTATTTTTATACATATTTGCATTCAAAATCTGTTTTCACCTGTTTGCATGAGTGCCAAAATAAAAGCCTCCTCTTGCTCTGTTTTCTATTTATACGTTAAATTTTTCCACACAGCAGAATGTAGTTCTCTACTGCTTCCACAAAAATCTCAACAACCCACAATTAATGATACAATGTATTATTTCACTGAGATTAAATAACACCATACGCCTGGCTGACTTTTTAAATAAATGCCCACCACTCAGCGTGGGGGGGAAAAGCGTGTCAGGCCAGCATCTGCTAAACCACTACATTTATTACACTGTCCCTATTGGAAAAACTTTCCAGTTCTGATGAGATTTAGCAGAAAGCATCCCAAGAAAAAGAGGACAGTGGCTGGAAGAAAGTTCTCTATGGGAGTCTGTGTGTGCTCCCAGTTCTCAGGGTCACTTCAAAGGCTCTGCTTCCTACACCTTGTGGCAATGAAGGCATATGAGAGGGGCCATTAAGAACCACTTCCCTGCCTCTACTCCTCATTTCACTAATAGCTGCCATGAAGGGCACTAGGGATGAGGAGTGGAATTATAATAACCTGTTATATGCCTTTTTGTCCCATGCCAGATGCAGGGCCTGCCAGTGCTGCACACCCAGGCTGTGCAAGGTTATGATACCTGGGCAAGCATAAGCAGCAAACTGCCTTCTTTTTCTCATTTAAACTGAAGGAGAATAGGTTTAAACTAGATCCTAGGCAGAAGCTTTTCAGTACAAGGGTGGCAACAGATTGCCCAGAGAAGTTTTGGATGCACCCTCCCTGGAGGTGTTCAAGGCCAGGATGGATGAGGTTTTGAGCAACCTTATCTAGCTGAGAGGCATTCATGCCCATGGCAGGGAAGTTGAAGAAGATGATCTCTAATGTCTCTTCCGACCTACACCATTCTTTGAGTCCATGATTCTATGATTTTTCATACAACACTTCAAGAAAGTAGGAAAAAAGGTGCCTAGACATCTCCATCTGTGAATTATTTCCTTATACCACAACAAAAAGCTCTAGAGACAACATTTTCACATTCATTGACTTTGTTGGAGGATCTGTGTAAGTTCAGTTCACGCAGAGGCAGAAGGTAGGGGCAGTTCTTTGGAATTAATTCAGCCCTAAATGTAAAAGAGGAAAACAGTCATTGTGAAAACACAGATTTCATATGAAATAAAATGAGATGACAACCTCTGTTGTCCACCACAAACACCCAACTCCCTACAACCCCAAAAGAGGGGGTTAATTTTCAGTTGAAGGGTCTTGGGACTCACCTTCCAGGTCTATCACATTTCATGTGTGACGTACAGGCCATTCCAGAATAAGATAATAACATTTCCTAAGGTGCCTCTGTCTCATTCAATTAGACTGAGTGGTTCATGGAAGTTCCTCTTGAGGTTTGGATAGGGAGCTTGGAACAACAGAGTTGTGGATTTCTAACCACACTTCTCATGAAGAAGGGTAATGCAAGCAACATACAAGAAATCTACAAGACTTGGGGAGGGGAGAGGAGAGGGGAGGAACATATTTTAAAAATCTAGGGCATATACATAACTGCTTTCCCCTACAACTGAGTATGAGGGGACACGAGCCACTTTTTAATGGCATTTAATAGCATCACATTTTTAATGCAGCACCAAAAGAACGAACACCTTTTTCTGTGGACCACAAGAAGTGCCACCATCACCTATGTAGACAGCAATTCACCAGCAGTCTTCAGAATCATTTAAGAGTGAGGATAACCATTTGCTTTTTTAACATTAGGGAAGGAGAGGCACAGGACTCAACAGTGACTTTTCACAAGGTGACACAACGACTCAACCAGCCAAGGGAAGGACAGAACTCCAGTGCTTTGTTCCTAATAAGCTGGCTGGCTCTATAAATCATGTTTTATATTGCCATTTCCTATGTACACTGTGGCACAGCAAACTCATTAATTTACTAACAACTGTTAGTAAACATTTCCCTGTAACATTTCCCTAGTTACCAGCTAACATTCCATTTGAAAACTGAAGCTTTTATTGACAAAGCCGTTTAAAATGTAAAACGAAACACTCAGACCTGCAAACAGGAGGGGAAGAATAATCAGCGGAAGAATTATGTGGGGATGTTTCCAAACATGAGAGAGAAGGGCTGAGGAGACATAACTCGGCAAGGCCAGTAGGGAAGGAAAAATTTCACGTTTAACTGGAAGCAGCTGTCGTAACCTGCCTAACCCTGCTGGAATGTGTGTGCCGGGGCCATGTCTCGCTGGGGCTCTGGCACCGGGACCGTGGCAGCTTTCCTGTGGGCAGGCAGCTAACTCACATTTCTGTTATTTTATTCCAAAAGAAGTTACCATGGAGACTGGCATGAGAAGGGCAATAGGCCAGCCAGATAAAGATGGAAAGAGCGGGAGGCACAGAGTCCAGTGCTCTTAATAATCTGGCCAAGATGTCACACTCCTCAGGCCAGGATCTGGTCTTTCCACACCCACAAAGTTCAACAACTCCATCCCTCCTGTAGCAGGAGCCTATCAAAGAAAGTTTGATGGACTAAGTAAATGCCAGCCATTAAAAGTAATCTATCACAGCTCATGAACACCTAGTTAACAGGCACTGTATTGTGTAATATGTATTTGTGCATGCAAAAGCTGTTAAAGGCAGTGCTAAAAAGACACAATAAAGGTAGGTGTTTATTTCCCAGGACAAAGCATAGAATGCAAATGCCTTTCCAGGATGGTCTCATCCTAGTTTTTGGGTTTTTTTGAGACAAAATAACATCGATCAAATACTGCTCTCCCTAAACCCAGGAGTGATCTAATTTTAAAGGAAATAAGAGAAAATATCTGATGTACTATGGAAGTTTCACATTTCTGGTTACTACAGTGCACTTTGGGAAGTGTTGGTGGGAGCAGAATGTCTTCACAAGAGCTGTGCTCTCTGAGGGAAGGACCTGAAGGGGATCAGGAACAGTTTATCCAAGCCATAATATGCATGGGATGGGGAGGAGGAGGAAGGGAGGAGATTCCATTCCCACCCAGAGGTATTGGGAGCCTGCAGAGTGTTGGGTGCGGACTCTGGCATCTGGAATGCATTGGTCCCGAGGGCTGAAATGCATTCCCCATCCCATCCTATCTGGGCACTGCTCTTTAGAAAACATTTAAGTAAAATTCAAAGCTCAAGACTCTGCCCAGGACAACAGTAAAACCTGTGAGAAAAGAGAAGAAAAAAAAAGCTTGGTGTGAGAGGAACATCTCTCATATGTGAGTTTATTGGGTTTTGGTTTTTTTTTTTCTCTGTGTACCTTTCCCGTTTTTTTCTAAATGATGAACCACAGGCTCCCTGCTGCTGAGTTTAGCCAACAAGTGCAATAGGATTCCAACACATTTCTGCTTTTCAGACCCATTGTGAACTTTATGGTCCATGCTCTTCCTCCATCCACAGGGCAAATGTTCCAGGAGTGATTCACAAGCTCTGCCACTCAGAACCAAAACATGATTCCCTGATCTGGTTAATTTAAGGCTGGAATTAGTCTCTTTGTGCTGACAACCTTTTTATGAAGGCAGCATAATCCCATAGAGCACTTACTGCAAACATTTCAAATCCTGATGGTTTATAGTGTTACTTTTTCCAGTATATGTGTAGATTTGAGAGGCTTCTTGATACATTGCTGTACTGCAGCAAAAGCATAAAATGCAACCCACAGAGCCTCCAGCTTACTGACATTGCTCCTTGTGTTTACCTACATAATGGCAATGTTATTTAAGTTGTTTTGAAGGACAATTCACAGCATTAAATAAAATGTTGATTTTTAATACATTTCAAATTTTACTTTTGTGCCACAGTGAAACTGCTGGAGTCTGTCTAGACAAAAGGGCAGTTTAATCCAGTAATCTTTCTATAAAGAACTGAAATAATGCCATCTATTTCTGCATATGTGTCTCTGGAAAAACTAATAGAATTTCTGACATTTCTGGAGATACTAAAAAAGCCATAAATGACATGCAAGTGTTCTCCATAGACAGTTCTGAGGTCAGATGAGGAAACCAAAGTATTTTAACAGACTGAACTGCTTAAGTTTGCATTTTATGACATTGAATAACCATACATACCCTACAGCTTCACATCTCTACCTTAATTTCTCTTAAAACTCTTTTTAGCAGTTTAAGAAATGCTGCATGTCTACCATGGCAGGGCTGGTCCTGAGAGTCCTGACAGAAATCCATCAGTTATGCTTCCCAGGGATGTGTCTCCTCCTTTTCAGAGGGCAACTTCACAGATGATGGCAGAGCAGGCAGCAAGTCATTGGATGAGAGGTGCTGGAGCCACACAGGATGAGCTTCTAACCTTTTGCCCCCAAATAAAGTATGCTGAGCATGCTTAAAACCTTCAGGTGATGTATAACAAAAGCTGAAATTTCAATTGATTGTCCAATAAACAAGACCAGATGGACAAGTCTTTCCTATTCAGCAAAAGACATCAGAAAAATCTGGTAGCAAATTGCAGACCTGATAATTCAATACATCCAGCTTCAGAGAAAAAAAAAAAATCCCAAAGGAAAGTGGGGGCAGGGAAAGTACATATCCTACATCTGAAGATAACAAAGGGTTATTTCATCCTGAGCAGTCCAAATTTGGACAAACCTTTGCAAACTGAAGAAAACAGAATCAGGCAATTAAAAGTATGCTTATTAACTTGCAAAACCAAATTATATGGTTTTGCTAGCACGCTTCTCTATGGTAAGACAGATTTTATACCATATTTTCTGAAAAGGCCACAATAAAATGCATCTGGAGCAGTCAGAAAGGGAGAAAGGCATGCACAACCATGCAGTTAATTCACCATAGACTCTTTGAACACCCTTACAACAATGCTGTCTCTTTTAAAGTCATACTTGCAAATTTCTATGAAAATATCAAAGCTGATTCCTTCCTGCTTTTCCAGTGAGCTTTTTCAGGTTAATAACTTCTAGCCAAAAACAGGGGCGAAAAAGAGAAAAAAAAAAAACCTTGAAATCACAAGACCTGATGATATTAGAATTAAGAGCAAGTGTGATCATTTATCACAAACTTCCCTGAGAGAGAAATGACTGCTTAAACATTGGCTAGGGTCTCCCCTACTGCAGCTCACCTTAAGTACTTTTCTAATACCATAAAGCACCTGTCAAATATATTAGCAAGGCCACTACTTTCAGTGCTACAAACTGAAAGCTAGGAGTTATTATTACTTGGGGTTTTTATGTGTACACAGATAAGTCCAAGTTTTAATGCTCTCCTGTCTGGCACTCTCACAGATGTTAATTGGGACCATTTAGGACTTCTCTAGTGCACTTCACACACTAAGCCTCTGATTACTGAAAAGACATTTATGTGAGGAAGAAGTTGCTATCAAGACAGAATGAGAATTATTATGTCCAAATAATGCTTTCTACCCTTTTTATTCCTCTCCCCAAATATATTTCAGGGACTGACTCTCAAGCATCAATGCATGTGCCACTGTAAGATGGAATACAATGGCAATCAAGGAAAATATCACCATGGCAGAAACGCTCTCCATGAAAAAAACGGCAGACATAGTTTCATTCCCAAGACAAATTTACATATTAAAGGCTCTATTTATCAATATTTCAGTTAAATGTCTGTGCCTGCACATTTATTGGACAAAGCCAGATGGGTACAGGCAGTTGCACATCTGTATTCATTAATAGAAAGAAAGAGAGACATTCACAGGCAACCACAGCAACAAATAAAGGAATGAAAAGTATTTGGTTGTACATTTTACCTCTGTTCATCAACAAAAAATGAAGTCTTCCTCAAGTCTACGCTCCTCCTTAACTTTAAGAACTGAAGTACTTAAGTCTGGAGGGTAGCAATTGCAATCAGTGGAGAGATGGTAGCAAATGTACTACATCCCACTTAGGACATGATTAGGTAGACCTCTCCTCCTTGGCCACGTAGGGAAGCTGTGGTTCCTCAGTTAGCTGGGATAAATCTCAGCCTCAGTTTTAACTGCCAAGGACAAATTTGTGTTTATAGAGAACTAAAATGATAAAATGTCTCCTATGGAATGGGCTTACATTATCACAAATGCAATTAAGTTTTCAAGGATGTTCTTAGCATTAGGGATTGAAGCAACAATTTCTACTTGTCTTTAAAGTTAAAAACTTAAGTGCACTTTCTGGCTGAAGCTGTGGCTGCACTACTTAAATGAACATAGCAATGGAAAAAGATGCACAACCCAACTTCTCTTACATGAAATCTCTACTGATGGAACCAAGATTAAATTTCTTCCATTGGAATTCATCAGTTTACAGGATGAGGCCAACCCTTTGAGGCAACCTGCTTTTAGATACCAGACAAATAACTTTCAAGCCTGCAAAGCAGACATCAGTCTCACAGCTGCCATCAAGAGGAGTGGGCAGCTGCTCCCATCCACATTTTCAGTATCAAATAAAGACTTAGAAGCAAACAAGCCTCAGAGTTTTTGAGAAACTCAGTTTTGAAACCAAAAACCTATGAAATTCCTTCTAATTGCTAGGCATGTTAGGCAGGCAACTTTGCAAATCAAAGATGATTTCTTGCTTAAGCAGGAGCTGAGTGTTTCACAAAAAATAATGGTTTCATAGGTGCTGCTCACCCATAAAACTTACAATACTCTCTTAAGACTGTGGGCTGAGAAAGCAAAGTGGAGATCATCCTGCGTTATGTACAAAAATGAACTGATTAATTATTTGGGGAGAGGACTGACACAGGCAGTGCACGATGGCTATAAGGGACGTTTCCCAAGAGGAAGACAAAG
This sequence comes from Heliangelus exortis, assembly GCF_036169615.1. NCBI lineage: Eukaryota > Metazoa > Chordata > Aves > Apodiformes > Trochilidae > Heliangelus > Heliangelus exortis. Next base: position 32,421,216 of record NC_092423.1, read on the forward strand.
GAATTGGGGGAAGCAGCTACTCTGTTCTGCCAGCATAATGCAAATCAAATCCAAGTCTGGCACTAAACTGAAGGCATGGCAAGGAAAGATTTTTTACATTTTACATTACAGCTGAAACCCTGCATGGTTTACTCTGAGTGAGAAGTAAGCTCTGCCTAGGTCACTACCACAGATAGCTCTGCTTCCTAGAAGGAGAATCATACACAAAAATGTAACTGGATTCACTGCTGTGTGCAACAGAACTTAAAATTAAACACTGACATAATCGAGGAGTTTAGATCATAACAGCCTCCTGCCAGTCTACAATATTATGCTTAAATCTGCCAGTAGAACGTGGAACAACATAAATATTGCATCAGTGCTTTGGAGCTTACAGCGTGTTACAACTTTGCTTTGCAAGGAATATACTTCATGTACTCTCCAGTGGGAGCTAATAGTAATTCAGAAACCCACTGAAGTGCTTTATGCTGAATAAAGGCAAATACTTTAATGCCAGAAGGAAGAAGTTGCTTCTTATATACAGGTTATGGAATAAAACCATCCAGCTTCCTATTTCTGATTTGCTAGTAAGGATTCAATAAAAATGGTGCCTCAGCTCCAGCACTGGGCAGCAGGAACCGAGCAGGCAGTGCTGCTGTGGGAATTGCTGTGCCTTGCATCCAAGAGCACTGTCTCTGCAGAAAAGCCTTAGCTACTTATCTTGGTTGCTAATCACCCCTTCTGGGAACACAACAATGAGACAGGAAAGCCTTCAGTTTTGTTCCAAAACTCTCAATGCAAAATGGCAAAAAAAGCACCTTTAAAGATTTTTAAAACTTGCTCTGTCCTGTTATATTTTCATGTCTCAGAAAAAAAACCACAAAGACAGAAGCCTTGCTGATACCCCATGATGCCTGAGAGCACACATGTAGTTTTGGAGGGAAGGATGTTTCCATACACTGTATATATTACTCACAGAGTCACAGCCTGCATCAGCTTCCCCTCACTACCTAGGCAGACTCCACAGGGCAGCACCAAGGGCTGGGTAGGCTCCTCCTGCCTCCAGAATTTCTGCTGGTCCCCCAGGTCTCAGAGGCTTCTCTGTTCATAGAGGGTACATGTGTGCTCGTGTGCTCTTTGTACTCCTTCCCCACGTGCACTCTGTGGGAATCTGCTGAAAGCTTCACCCAGCGTGTGATTACAATGAAGTTTTAAATAGGCTGTCCTGACATCTTCTCTCATGTGCACACACACTGTCTCCTGAGGAGGAAATTAAGAACCAGTCGAGCCTGGGGTGGCATTTCTCAAACAAGCTCTCAGGAGCTGTGTGTAAGGCTCTCCAGTAAATTGTCAAACCTCCAGCTACAGCAAAAGTATTATATTTACAGTTCTTTGAAATTATATGCTTCCACATGCTGACCACACATGAAGTCTCTCATGGTCACACATGGCCACAAAGGCAGTACTCGAGGATACCTTGTTTAACAGCAAAATTTTATGGGCTTTCTCCTGCCAGAAAACTGGGATGAGGAGTACATGAGGGGAGCAGAGTGTTTACATAAAGGGAAAACATCTCCAAACCTTCCAGGAGCACAAGCCCTTCATGCCAGTGGTCTTGGCCATCCTAAGGTTTTTGTTCATTTCCTTATGGTTCTGTTGGAACCCAACACCTGCTGATTCAGCAACTGAGCACTTGCTTACTAAGAGGAACCTGATGAAAACCCCAGGAAAAACAGCCTCATTCCTCAGTAGCTTCTTCAGGTCTTTTCCTAAGGGATAAGTCTGGTCTTGATTTAGCTTAAATCACAATTGTGTCTTTACACAATAGTAAAGTCTGAATGGTCCCACAAAGATCCTTTCTAGTCTGTGGTAGGGATCAATTCACTCTCCACAAGTTTGGGAAAGAGGTGATGTTCCAGTCTGTTTTCCTTTGTGTAAGAACTGCAATGAAAATTGTCCCAGCTCACATTCTAACCACTTTAACAGCAGGGGCAGCCCTGGACACCACTCCTGATGAACCACGAGGAGTTGTCTCAGGTTGCAGCCTGCATGACCAGAGTACTCAGAGGCACCCTGGCAAATCTTCATCTCAGAAAACCAAGGGAAAGCAGGTGTAGCAACATCTTGTACTTACTGTACACTGAGAGCAAAAATCTGACCCACTCTCAGGCCTCAGATCAGAGAAGAGTTGCAGCTCCTGATTTGGCTCAAAAGAGAAATTCATGCATTTTAATCATTCAACTCTCTACAGCATGTTACAGTAGATGAAATCACATAAATTTCCTTTCAGAGGGTTTTCAATCCCTCATAAATTTTCTCATGTTGCTTCTACCAAAGAAAAAGCTTTAGTTCCTACACAGAAGAGGCTGTTCACAACCACCCTGCAGCATGTCTCCCTGCCCCGACACCTTCTCCACAGTCCAAGGAATTGCTGTCTCAGTGAAAGGGCTGGAGGCTGCAAGTGAGGAATTGCTTAGCCAAGGCACTACCTCTTCATGAGAAAAGAAACCACTTGTCTCCCATCACTCTTGGAGATGGTGGGGCTCCCCTGAAGGTGCTTCAGCTGTTCTTTATAGATCTGACAGCAGAAGACTGGTTGCTTTCACTGAAGGATCAAGAAATTATGGGCTTGGTCAGTTTAAATTTCCTCAGCAGAGCTTCTCTAGTCTAAGTCTATCTCCATTTCTCCAGGGACTCCATCTTCTGCAAAACCTCTTTCCCTCACCATTCACAACTGCCTGGTGTTACATAGTATATAAAAAAATAGGCAATTGAATAGACTACAAAAATCCAAATTTAAAATGGAAAATTCTAAAGGTGTCATTACCACCTTTGATAGTTGGAAAATTAGTCAGGTTTTCTTCTTGCAAGTAAATCTCTCCATAGCAATCAAGGTGCTTACTTGCATTTAAGGCAAACACAGATAAGCTTGGTGCAATATCCTGTGAACACCTGAATTGCACCTGAGATCCCCACACCCTGCCTGCATTGGAGGCAGTCAAACATCTCACAAAGCCATGGTCTCACAAATAATTTTGCAAGTAAGGAACAAAAAAACAAGTGTTCCATGAAAGACTTGTTCATCCAAAATACCTATTTACTTGAGCACAGAAAAAAAACAGCTAAATTAAAAGCTAAGGAACCTGTCAACGTAAAACACTTTGCTGGTTTCCTGCACACCAGTGAGATGCACACACACCAGTCAGTAACAGTCACCATGGTAAAAGTCTACTGAGGGGGTTTGCTTCAGGTATTCAAAAGCTCGCATCCCCCAAAACTGCTCATCTCCACAGAGAAAAAAATTATATATCCTAGGCTAAAATACTCAATCTTGGGTGGAGGGGATGGGCATTAAAAGCAGACTGTGTCAAAGCCCTTCATATTAAAGGGCTGATCCCACCACTCTCCTGAAAGCAAACTCTTGCACTGAGATCAACATGTGCAGAATCCAAGGCTGAGTTTTATTCCATTGTTTGTGAGATAAATTTCTTAGAGCGAGGCTCTCTTACCTGCTCTTTTGAAAAATCTGATTTGCCCTTAAACTATGCCAAGGCCCTCATGCTTCTCTCTGCTTCAACAACTTTTTAAGCCAGAGTCCCCTGGAAATAAGAAATGGGCGCAGTGTGTCTTGTAATCAACATCACAGGAGAATTCTTTTCTGCTTTACAAGCAACTAAGTGTCATTTTAAAAAGAGACATTCAGTACAAACAGGTAGGTAGGTAAATAGATGGATAGTTGTAGATATAGATCTACGCTCTCTTTATAGACATTGGGAACCCTAGATCCAGCTTCTTCCGTCACCTCAGGAAGAAGTAGCCGGGCAAATGGTTGACAGTAGGGTGTATTATAGTTTAAACAACACACACAATCCATAAAATGCAATTCCTACCTGAGAAAATCCCACACTGTGCACTGACTGAGATGTCTCATGAGGTCATTTAAAAAGCTGCTTGTGTCCTATAGGTTTATTTTGTTGTAGAATTGTTCTTTAATCTCCCAATACCTTTATATCAGGACCGTGCACCATCTGTCAGTTAGCTGATGGGCTGAAGCAGGGTGATGGAGAGCAGAAAGTGATGAGATTTCACTGCCTCTTGTCAGTCACTGGGAGGGGATGCGTGATTTTTTTCCTTGGCAGAGCATATAATGAAAGGTTGCCCATCGCCTCATACTGGAGGCATACAGCACAATGATGAGCTTCTCTGAATCTCAGACAATTCACATTCAGGACTTTGAATCTCAATGCAAGGACCTATCCAGACTGCTAGGAATGTCGTGGTCATCTACAAGACTTACTTGGGGATGAGGGAAGAAGTCAGAATTTTGGAGAAATAGCCTAGTCTCTTCTGAAGCTGTATGAGACCACATTTTCCTTTTTATTGTCACTGCTAGGTGTTAACAAAGAAAAGAGGCATTTAAAAATAGTTCATTGGCAGTTAAACACACAGAATAGTTTTTTGTTCCAAACTCCTGAGGTTTCAGACCACAGATGTTCTCCCCTGCTACAATGAATTCTAAAGAGTCTGACGGTGCCAGGACCCTTAGAGCTTGCTTGGTTTATCATTACTTCTGTAGATTACATTTATGAAAACAAAGCAGGACAGTCGAAACAAAGTGCTTTTCTAGGAGCCAACAGAAATAGTGGCATTGCTTGCCATGGAAGGAAGCAATTCCACTATCTCTTTTGCATGTGATACAGCTCTGCTTCTCAGACCTCAGTAACCTGAAGTTTCTTATGCTGGGACATTCTATGTCTACCAGCTGACATGTGGTTATAAAGAAAGATTGCATAAAGCATATTTAGAAATGCAGTACCCTAGCAGGAGTTCATGAATTTGAGCCCAATGCCTCAGAGCTGCAGGGGCAGAGAGAAGGGAACAGATGTAGAATTAAGTTGAAAGCAAAGCTCCCAGTTTTGCAGTTACCGAAGTGAACGGTAGGAATGTAAAAAGGTAAGTAAGTGATTTATTGCAGCCACAATCTCATTCCCTCTATGTTCCTGCTAACGTGCACGTGAGTTTTGCAGTTTTGTGTTTCAGTGGCTGCTGTTTCCATGGGCACAGAGGTTGTTGTGTGAAAAGGCAGTTTCTCTGACTGTCCACAAAACACAATGGATATTTTTATCTAACAGTATTAATACACTAATCCAGTAGTACCCACTAGTGTCTCCACATATAGCTACAGATCTTCCCCCCATAAAATCTCTGAAAGGCAGCATGTTAGTTCTGTCAGGAGTGGTAAATTCATACAGATATGTCCAGAATAGACTGATTTGTGCTATCAGTGCTTGCTTTCTAAATGCAACCATATTGACCAGAAACCAAGATCAGCAGCCTTGTTCTTCTGGCTGAGTAAGTTGGTAAAATGATACGTGCTGCTTTTGTAGAAAGAACATCTGTGTCACTTTTGTTTGCTAAGCATATACAATCAGCTTCATGTCTTCATATGGGTACACAGGCAATTAATGTCAGTATTACCATAAGCTCATGCAACACGAGACCACGCTGCTTCTGCACTGTCACAAGTCAACCCAGACTTTACCTATCAGATCCTGCATATCTTTGTACTTTATTTTGACTCACCTGTTACTAAAGTGTCATAGCTTCATAGATAAATCAATTTTAAATTTATCCTTTATTTGTCATTCACTTTTAAACCACGCCTCTTCGATATGCATCATTTCACAAGACTTTGTTCTTAACTAAAGATCTCCAAACACGTACATGACCATGAGAAAGCATCTTCTTTCAGATGATGCCCACTTTGGATAATAATAACTTCTACCTACTTCTTTTACCATTTGATGTCTTTTTGTAAGAAAAGTCAGACTTCAGCATCATGCAATTGCATAACAAAACCTCATTTTTAAAGTAAAAGCTAAAATTTAAGCCATTATGAATATAAGCGAGGACAAACCTCAAAGTCATAAGCATATATATAATATACATAGATATTTTAAAAATTAAGAGTTTTGTGTGATTTTGAGGGGGAATGGACTGCCATGTGATCTCTGATTGTTGTGGCTGGCTTTCCTTGGAAGGGCAACCTGCATTTTCCCTGCCTGGGCCAAGCTGCATGTGGCTGCAGCTAAGTTGCTACTGTACCTGGCTAACAAGACGAGGTAAAGGGGAACTCCTGCTGCCACTGTAGGTCAGGCATGGTCTAGAATATATTTAGAAACCAAAGCCAGCCATACAAAACCAGCTAGAGTTTTCTGCCAACATTAGTGGGAAGGAAGTTGATGCCATGGTCTCTAATTTACATAAGGACAGTAAAGTCCCATTTGTTCTATTGCCCAAGTTAACCTTAAGAACACTGAGAGCTAATTACCCCAAAGCAGGCTTATTTTCAGAGACATCCTTCAAAGTTTTCATTGATGTAATTGTTTAAAAGTGATATTGAATGCAGGCCGTAAGGCAGAAAATCAAAATACCCACTAGCATTTCTCTATGGATATGAACAGCACACTTGCATATTGCTGAAGTGGTTGTATAGATGGTGGGAGCTCTCTGCCTTTGAGCAGAATGTTCTTAATGAACACAGAATAATTGACTTTGTGAAAAAATGGCAAAAATCACAGCAATACTTAAATACAGCTCCACTTAAGCAAGGGCTGCTCTGGTAGTGTGCCAGCTTCCCATCTCCAGGTCCTTCAGAGATCTATCTCTCTCTCTTTTTAAAACATTTCTTTCTCCAAAATAAGAACATCTCAGCTGATGTATAATGATGCAGTCTCATGTGATATTTCCCAAGTCCAGAAAAGAAGAGACATAAGCATATCACAGCCTTCTCCATGCTCCACACTGAAGTTTTCCAGCCCTGTGTGATGCCAAGCAGCCCCACTTGCTACGTGGAGTTAGGTTTCTTTGGTTCAGTATTGGTCTACTGGGATGGGAATGAAAATCCTCAGCTCTCATGACAACTTTCCAAAGCAAAACACTTTCTTTAATTAAATATGAAAAATTGATTTGCACAGCACTTGATTATTCCCTACGTTTCAGTCTGCAGTTCAAGTTTTTAGCACATTGCAATATTATAGGTTACCAGCACATTGCCATACTGCACACATTAATAAACTAAGCACAAGCAATATTTTGGGGTAACCACTTATTTGTGAATGCTCAGTGATTACTGTATTACAAAGTGAATGTGACAGGAAAGCTACAAAGAAATCATGCCTCTGTTGAAAGCTAAATTCATATCTGAAAACATCTCTTTCAAACTATGCACAGCAGGGTATACCTGTCATCCCTAATTTGGCAGTCTTGGGCTTGGGTGATTGTGATTTAGAATTCAAATGCTCACTTTGCTACAGGAAAAAAGAAGGCAAACTCTTTTAAGCATGGCAACTGAAGTTAGATATTTGAATTTGAGTCTAATAAAAATAAGAGTGCCCTGGAATATACTGCTCCTTTTATCTCCAGTAGAGTTCAAAGTGATTTCAATAGACTCCCTTACTGAGAAGACAATGCACAAGAGGTTTCATTTGACATCCAATAAAACCAATGACCATTTTCATGCAGATGTAGTAGGCACTCAAGAGCAGGGCTGGGAATGGTGGGCATCTTCACGCTGTGACTATTAATCCAGCTCTGACACCACTCACACCAACTAAAAGTCCTCTGAGGAAGCTGAGACAATCTGAGATATACCACTGCATGATCAGAACGATTGTTTGTCTTTAGCCTTGTGTCTAAAATGCCTACGACCTTTGCATGCTATATAAATAAATTACAAACAATTTTTTAGCTTCTTTCAGACATGGCCATTATAAGAATGTGACTGACATTTTAGTCAGGATATTCTATTTAGTTTGAAATATGATAGGAGCCTAATGAGACTTTAACCAAAGAAAGGCAAACACTAAGAAGCCTGCATCCAAATATATCTAGGAAAATTAATGGAAAAAGCCTATAAAGACTGTAGAGAGAGGGCAGGCTGATGGTACCTAATGTTGAGTGCAACCTTCTTATCTAGAGCTCTAGCAAAAAAAAAAAAAAAAAAAAAAGAAATAACAAACCAAACCAAAACAAGCAATAGCAAGAGGACTACTTCTGTAGAGATTATGCTCATTTATAGCAAGGCTGAGCATTACAGTAAGGGCACCCTATCTGCAGCTCATAAGTCCTTGGCTACAGGAAAAGGTCCACACGTGGCAAGGTAAGGGCAAGGCATCCTGTAGTACATTTTCCCCCAAGCTGCAAGTGATACAACCCACGGGTTGAGCTGAATGTCCCAGAGCAACATCCAGTGCTTCCCCAGTGCAGAGCCCTTGTCCTACAAGGGAAGAACAAGTTGTGGAAGAAAACACTCTCCTGTCTTCTCACTTGCATTTAAATAGAACAAAGCAGGGTGCAGCAACCTCCATGTCTTGCTGCTGTTGAGTTCTTTAATTTTTTATGGCTTTCTATGGTATGAATTGCGTAGTTCGCTTAACCAGAAGCCACTGTTTTTGTTTCTGCTTGTGAAAGCTGAATAGAAAGGACCATACCCTTAAATAACTATCAGTAAAACAACAGCGTAGTCAGTGAAAGATTAACACATTCAATATATCTATAAGTTCTGAAGCAAATTAATTTCTATGAACAAGTCATATATACGACCACTGGTTAGAAAAAGTCAACTAAGAGTCATTCTTGAGCAGTATAAATCTAATTAAACTAATTTTGAAGCTCTGTTTTTAAGTGGTGCCCCCATAAACCTGTACAAAATCATAAAAACTAGGAACAGAACTCTGACTTGACATTCTTTTACTTAATTTGAATTTAACTGGATTGCATGAGTTACTAATTGCTGTTTCTAGTGACCCATGATGATAATATGAGCTGCGCATTGCAATGACCTGACATTTAATTAGTTTGTATGAGCAAATTGTGTAAAATTTTATCATGAAGTGATTTAAACTCATACTGCCCTTAGTAATTCAACACAGCAATAGTAAAGTCCACACATTGGTACAAACAAAATTTCAAAGAGAATCCATTAAAAGAAAAATCAATTGATTAAATGTAAAATGAAAGCAAGCTCTGCAGAGTATTAGGTACTAAATTTTACTCATTCAAGATTCCAACTTGGTAATTATCAATTTGAACTATGTAAAATGAGTATTAGTCACACTTCAACTACAAAATAACTCAGTTTGTATCTTACTTGTAATTAAAAAATTTTCAGAGAACTCCACTAGGCACTTACATGTGAGTTACAAAGCTGCCCAGTATAGAAACGGTTTTGTGTGGGAAGGCTTTGCCTGTCTGTTCCTCATATGGAGGAACAGCAGCAATTTTGGCCACCTTAAAACAATGAAAATAGGTAGAGTGATAAGATGGCGTGAAGAAAAATAAATCACTTTGTGACAAAGTATTTTTCTAACAACCTGAGGATGTCTCTGAAGAGCTAATAGCAAGTTCAAATACCAACAGCACCTAAACAGAAGCACAGATGACACATAAGACCAGGAACACTTATTTAACTGTTATGCACCACTCTAGATTTGTAACACCTGTTACAAATCAGTAGCAAAAATGTTGGCCCTTTCTGACTTCATTTACCTCTTAAGGACATGTTCTGATCAGAGCTGAAAATTTGTTTTGAGATTTTAATATTATTTTAAGTTCTTGAAGATTTATTAGGGAAGAAGGAAGTGGTGATTTGGAGAAATCATGCTCTTAACATTAAAAGATTTTTCCTCCTACTGTAGAGGAATTTACATAGATTACACAGTTCCTACATTTTTGCTTTGTAATCTCTAAAATATGTTCCTTGCTGAACCATTTGATTGAGACTGTATACAGCTGCTTGTGGAAATCTTGGGCATTTCCACAGAGAAATGAGCCAGGCTGCAGAGGAAATGCTTGCTTTTCTAGAACGGTATGGAGTAAGAAAGGGAGGCCAAATGTCAGTTTTGCAGCCAACTATTAGGGACACACTATGCTATTGCCAAATAACTGAGGCAGTTGTTGAGCAATAACCCAATGCCTGCCATGGGAAAACAGATGCTGATCTTTGGTGTGGAAAAGTGCGTGATCAGATGGTCATGTCATGAGGATTGGTATCTTCATTTATGTTGCTTCTGTGCCAGGAAGGATCATTTGAGCTGTGGTCCTTCCTGGTGAGGATCACCCACCAGCCCTCTCACAGGGGCCAATGTGATATAGCCTGAAATGTTTGGTTTAGTAAATCTCTAAGGGATTATTTCCGCCTTGTATTTCTGTCTCGTGTGTGTGTGTGTGTATCTTACTGGTTTCAGATGGTTTAAAACTTGAAGAGGGGAGGTTTAGGTTAGACATTAGGAAGATATTTTTTAATTAGAGGGTGGTGAGACACTGGCACAGGTTGCCCAAGGAGGTTATGGCTGCCCCCTCCCTAGAAGTGTTCAAGGCCAGGTTGGATGGGGCCTTAAGCAACCTGACCTAGTGGGAGGTGTCCCTGCCCATGCAGGGGGGTTGGAACTGGATGAGCTTTAAGGTCACTTCACACCCTAGCTATTATATAAAAACCAATGCAAAACAAAACAAAAAAACCCAAACCAAGAAACAAAAACCCCCAATAGCAACAAAAACGAACCAATCAACCTACAAACATGAAAAAGCCCCAAGCGATTCCCATCAGCATTCATAAATCAACATAGATTTTTTAAAATTATCATTCCTGATGACTTTATTAACCTTCTATCTTTGAAGACACAAGCAGCCAGTTTGATTAAGAAATTACCTAAAACCAGGCTTGGTAGTGGCCTTCAAACTCCAGAAATGAGCTATCTGTAAATCAAGCACATTGCTTAGAGCTAGGAAGATTTTCCCAAGGATGAAGCGTGTCATGCCCCGTGCTTTTCACCTGGATGTTACGTACCAGATGCTCCCAGTTCCCTGGGAGTGCTGCAGGTCATCTTTGCCACCAGCACTGGCTTGGCACAGAAGCAGACTGCCACCCAAGCAGACCAGTCCCTTTGTCACTGCTTTGTAGGAGCCCAGTCCTGCAGCCTGGGCTGCAGGAGCACAGCAGCTGCCCCACAGGAGAGCACATCTCCATACCAGCTCTAAAACACCTCAGCCATACCCCAGAGACCACCTTGCCTCTAGCCAGGATTGCTGTGTCTGCCTTGGCAGCAGCCACACCAGGCTTTAAATATTACTTCACTTTTCAGCACCACAGATACCCAGTCCCCCTCACTGCTCTGGTGAAGGACAGATAACTGTACAGGAATTGATCTTATTTTTTAGTTAGTCTCCTCTACATTCCCCTGGAGAAGATGAAACAATTAACCAAGAACCTGCACGTTGTGGACCACTGTGGACATATGGTTTGCCATGCCCATTTGCCCAGTGCCAGAGGGCTTGAATGTCTCCCAAGGAAAGCATAAGAAACAAAAAACCTACAAGAATTCACACACTCATTTAACATTACTCTTACAAGTACAGGGATACTTCATTCATTTGCCCTAACTCTTACAAAGATGTCTGTACTTCACTGAGTCAAGGCTGATAATTTCCAAAAACATGTACTGGAAGCACCATAACAGTGTCATCCATTTCTCACTAGATATTAAGTCTTTAAAACATATCATTGGCTTTGAAAACTCCATCCATGCAAAATGTATACCTGCAAATTGTTTGTAGTGTTTGAAATCTACCCTACAGCCTGAACTTAAAAATTGCACGTGGCTAAAGCTTAACTCTATTATTCATTCACTTCAAGGAGAATATTCATGCAAAAGGTCCAAGGCAGTTTTAGGGCTTTCAGTAATACATGTGTACATATATCTTTTTATGTTTAAAAATGAAGAGGGATTTCAGAATAAGCGTAAAGATCGTAAAGTGGGTAAAGTTTCTTTTAAACCACCACCAAAGTGCAATCATGCTGGAAGAAGCTGACAAATTTCAGCAGCTCTTTTTCATTAAAGTACATTACTTTAAACAAAAACCCCCAAGGCAAGTTCTGTGAGAAGTTTGCCATGATGGGAATATACTCATGTGAAAGAAATATAGCACAATCTAGCACATTCATAGAAATGTCACTTTTAAATATAAAGCCTATTATTCATTATTAAAAGAAATGGATACATATGTGAGAAAAACACCCTTCTTGTGGCTACATGCCTGGCAGCAGCTTATAGTCTTTGCAGAGTATTTTACATCCACAATAAAGAGAAAGAGACATATATATCTAGCTTTTAGGATGTTTCTTCAGGTTTATAGTTGCCGGGAAATAGTTGTGTCTGATTCAAGAAGAAAAGAAAGCTACTTTTATCACGTAAGTGAAGGCTCCAGGAAATTTGAAGATGTGGGAAGGCTGGGCAAGTTGAGGCACAAAAAGGAACAGTTGCATTACGTGTAAGACACATGGTACCCCCTTGATAACAGAGGGGCATTGTCAAGAGCTTGGCAAAACAGATTTCATAAAATAAAGTGGTGTAAGTCTGATTTCATTACAGTTACAGCAGTTTACGATGTAAGCTATTGCCTCAGCATTTTGTGGAGGCTTAGTTTGGTCTCTCATTTCAAACTAGCCAGAAAGATGGATGAATATTAATAGCTCTGATACACAAGCAAGTTATCAGAGTGCATCTATTCTAACTGCTGTTCTATTTCTTAACCCACAGCACGGCAGCACAAACATTGAAAAAGTTGCCTTTGCCAGAGAATCCACGTTTAACCAGTACATCAAGTTAATACTTGGATTTTTATTCTGCAGGACATTCCCACTGTTAAATTTTCCAAATGACAGATGTTCAAACGTTTTCCATAATAAAAAAAAACCCACATTAACATTTTTAAAAGTGCTTTTCTCCCCCCTGAAATTTCATGAGTGGCAGCTCGTTAAGCCCTGATGGTCCGCTCCAGCTATGCAGCGAGACAAGGCTTGGCAAGTGGTGGTAGCTCTTTTGGTTCCAGACATTTCTCAAAATACACTGCCTTGAAGCATGACAATTTCAGCATATTGGAGGTTTTTTCCTTCCCTCCAGCAACAAAAGGGGAATGGAGAGAGAGTGGAAAGAGGCAGAAGTCACTGTGGATTGTTTGTTACCATGTCAGATGGAAGGAAAAGTTCCAAATAGAAACACATTTTTGTTGCACCTGACCCAAAGAAAGGCTTGATGATAAGATGTTGATTCATTATCCTTAGTTGAACTAGCTGGTTGAATTCAGAGCTGAACTTTAGTTGAACTACTTGCACAATGTTTACATATGTAAATACATGCTGGAAGTGAACTGTATGTCACCTTGCACCCAGGATAGCTTAAAAGGGAAAGAGTAACCACCAGAAAATTCTACCTCTGCAATCCCATACAGCAACAGGGCTTAGTCAGGGTGTCTTTTAAAATTAGACAGAGCTTTTGCTCAGGTAGGACCACAAGACTAAGCAGGTGATGTACAGAAGAGGCAGGCTGGCTTCTGGCTGTGCATGAAGTCAGCTCAAAAGTTCATGTTGAGCAGTTGCAGAGAGCCAGGGCCTGCTGGGGAGAGCAGCAAGGATCCATTTGCTCCAGTACCATCAATTAGGTTCAAAACACCCAGCCACCCAGCCACCATACTCTACTGCATTCAGGAAGTTTTTACTCAGTTTGTAAAGGAGGCCTGTCCAATATCACCTCATGGCTTTACAATTGCCCAGTTCAGCTTGTGTTCAGTCACCTCTGCCAAGATATAGGCCAACACCTACCATATCACCAGACCATCTCTTACAGAATCCATGTTATGAAATTTTTTACTCTCTAACTTTGTATGTTTTTTCCCCTAAGATGAAGAATGGTTGAAGGAGATGGGTCCTTTCACCTACATCTCAAGAAGGTCCAGCCCCCAAGATGAACATTGGAAGAAGCTGAACAACAGGCTGCTTGAAACCTGCATTATGAGAGACAGTTTCTCTCTCCTCCCTGGAAAACAAGAAGTTGGTTTTAACCATTTAGATAGAACTAATCCATTGCCTTTAAGGCTTTCAGTCCTTTCTACACCTTCGCATTCGGGGCACAAGTGAGAACCTGATTTTTAACTGCATTGTGATTTTGGTGGAATGTTGTCATGTCTTGGGACACACAAGGCAACAAAGTGAGGTGACAATTTATATAGTTGATATTTCAAAAGGGGGTGGATGCCATTCTGTGGAAGTGGAATAAAAAAAATAACAAAAGGGTCATTTCCTTATCCAACAAGCATCCTTCATGCTGCATATCAATGATCCACTGCAGACAAGCGAAAGACAGGAACTTCTTAAAGGAAAGGCTGGAAGAGTCTTTTGTAATGGAAAGCTTTAAGGAGCTTAAAAGCAGGCACGGCTAGTGCCTTCCCCTATAAAACATGAAAGATAAATCAGTTAACCTGGAAAAAATATTCAAACCCAACAAAGACAGAAAAAGCTTCTGAATGAATCTATTAAAAACTAAGAACTGCTGATCTCCTACAGGCACCAATCCCAGTTAGAAGTCCCTCATAAAGCTGAGTTTGCTACAGCATTGTTGTTTTGCTCTTGTGGTTTTGAAGTGGTCCAAAAGCCAGAGACAGAGGCTGCAGTGTAATAGACATTACACCTAGACTGTTGATCACTAAGGGCAGAATGTAATCAGTACAAGTAGGGACACCAGAGGAAGATGGTGAAAATATTCCAGGAGGCAAAGAATTGTCAAAGAAACAGCTGTGATCTCTGCAATAGCTAGATCCTGACAAATTGGGGCAGGAGGAGGGAGGTAAAACAAACAAAAAAAGTAGATTTGAAAGTTTCAGTCACTGAATTGTTCCCACAAATTTATTAAGTGCAAACCCCATGTAGAATATACATCACAGATTCATAAACGTAAACCTTCTTACTGTAACTATGTGCTGTTTCTCATTCCAGTTAAGCTAAATACAAGTTCTTTTGACTAATTGAGGAGAAGAAGCCTATTTTCCCAAAGCACTGAAAAATGAAATAGTTCCCTGAGGCCTGAATGAATTGGGTCAAAGATGTGGCCAGAGATGGAGGCCTGCCATCTAGTCCAAATTTTGTAGCTAGCTGACAAGTACCTTGAAATTTGGAATGGGATGCCAAGTACATGTTAAGTACAGACCCTGCTGCTGACAAGCATATCCACAGAAAACTGCAAGTAGACTAACAGACAAATGCTTATATATATATATGGATAAATGTATAAAGGAAACCTTGATAAAATGTGTTTCACTTTTTCAAATACTTTGAGTAGCTTTACAGATTAATCAATGCAACTTCAAATTCCAGCAAGAATTGAACAATATTAAATGACTTGACAGAAGTAATTAAGAGAACAAGTGAAGTTATAAACAAACATCAATTACATTTATAATGTATCCAACAAACCAATTTTATGCCATGACAGGATGGGTCTTATGGCAAATCAGAAAGCTGTACTAGGTCTTGATTTTATTAAAGGCTTTTATAGTCATTCACAATTTTATCAGAAACAAGACAATCAACTAAGACTTAGGTGAAACCTCTTAATTTGACTTAAGACTATTTGAAAAATCATACAAGCAGTGCTTCCCTGCCAAATAGGAAAGCTGAAGTAAGTGCAAGATTCTTTTTATTCTGGGAGTTTTGACTATTTTCATTAATAATTTTGTATGTTGTAAGATAAAACACCAGGTCTGAAGAGAGCATTGAGCTGGGAAAGTACAACACATCCTTTAGAGGAGAGATTTAGGGATCAAGGAAATCTTGAGAAAGAGGAAAAAGCATATGAGAAAATGAGGATGTACTTCAAGTATGAAGTAGCAGACTGAATTGCACCAACTGCATATACACATCCACATCTGTGCAGCTGACAAAAGACACAAGACAGGAAACAACTGGAGAGGCAGTGGATCTTCAGACACAGATCTAGGACTCATAATGGATCACAAACTGAATGCAAAGAATATTTTGCTTTTGAGAGAAAGCAAGTATCAGAGGGGGATATATAAACAGGTATGCTGCCCACAGGACAGCTGAAGTAAACCTTCTATTTTGCTAAGAAGTGGTGAGGCTGCTGCAGCTGGAGTACTGCAGCCTGGTTTGGGCAGAGTATTTAATGCAAGAACAACACAGGCCAAGTGGAAGGAGTTCAGATGAAAAGAACCATCACCAGAGGTCTCAAAACCTATCTTTGGAGGAAAGCTGGAGAGAAGCTGAGTTGTTTAGTCTAAAAATAAAGATGTCTGAAGGGAGATGCGATAACAATCTTCAAGTACAGAAAAAGGCTCCTAGAAAGAGAAAGGAAACAAGCCCTTTTCCATTTCTGCTGAGGGTAGGACGTGTAGAAATAGGCTGAAACAGCAGCAAGAGAGATTGAGGTTACACTTCAGGAAGTGCTTTCTAATGGTAAGAATATTTAGCCCTGGAAGAGCTGGCCTGCAGAGATCCTGTGATAGTCACTTTTTAAGCCTTTTAAGAACAGCTATAGAGACATCTGTCTTAGATATATTGGTTGTACCTGTACTGTCTTGGGGCAGGTGGATGAACTGAATGACCTCTCCTTTACAGCCTTCTTTTCTTTCAACTTTTACGGTAACTATGAGAAATAAGTGTGATTGGAATATTAACTTGTTTGAGTTTCTGGCAGACCAGCTCTCTCTTTGAAAATGTATGAGCGTTGAGTAGAACAGTGCTTGGTGCCTTCACAGCATCACCTCTGAGCTCTGGTACATGGACCAAGGCAGCAGAGGAGAGTGCAGCAGAACTCACTGACAGACCCAAGCAAGGTTTGCAACAATAAATGCCTACTATTCTGGAACAAGGAGGAGACAAAGTCTGTCTTCCTTTCCAAGAAGCAGGTATGTAGTGCTTGCCCTCTCTGTCATCCCAGCCCACAACCAGAGTCAGGGAGACCATGGAAAGGGTGAGAGCTGGCCTCTGTTCCACACTGCCCAAGAACCATTTTCACCCTTCAGTTTAGTAGAGTAGCTTTGAAAATTAGACTTTTTCTGTCAGTGAACGTACAAGCAGGAAGACTTGGTCCATTTTCCACTAAGTATTTACCCAGAAGACTATAAAAGCTCTGCATACATTTTGGACCAATATTTCGTACTCTTGTGGGAGTGCAGTAAAGCACCAGCTGCTGTTAATGTACCTTGGTGAATAATCACACTCAGCTAATTTTCAGCTATGAATGATTAAGCACTTCATACAGTATGTGAACATAAAGAGCCATTTCCTCACACTTAAAATATATTTGATTTGAGAACTCAGTGGAGCGAACCCACTCCATGCCAGTATAAGGACAAGTTGCAGAATTAGGCAATTATTCTTATGCATCTTTGATCTAGTGTGACACACAAATTCTGCAGGAAAGATGTGACACCTTGCATAAACCGATACTCCCGCAATGCTATTCAAAAGCAGACTGCAGGCTCTGCGTGCTTTTACTTTTGAGTTGCCATGCAGCTATTACACTACACAGTTTCCAGAAATATCTCCAGAAAATTTGAGCACTATTTACAAAGAAGAAACGGTTCAGATTTGTCAGGTGACTTAAGATGTAACGTTTTAACCCTTAGCTTCCTACAAATAATTGCTCCTGAAAACTTTTCTCTGGAAGCCAGTTTAACAACAAAAGTGTTCAGTGATCTGACACAGAAATAGTATGACTTTGCAATCAGCTCACAAGAAGGCAACTGCTGTTCTTTAGCACAGACCTAGGTTTGAGTTTTCAGCCTCAAATTAACAAGAAGCACGCATTTATGAAGCTTTATTTTGAAAAAGAGATTGAACATTCTCCTGAAGGTAGGAAAGTCAAATGCTCCAACTGTCTAGAGAGAGCTCAGTTTTGTTCTTCTTCATGTGCTCTTCCTTCCTATATGTTACCAAAGAGGAGGGAGGATTGTGGGTTTGGCCACTAGAAGCGTGCTTCCACCAAGCATGGTTATGCATTGCTCTCCACCACAACAAAAAGAAAGATGCTGTATTGCTTTACAGCCAATGCTAATTTTGGAGGTCACACCCTGGGGAAAAGCCCTTGTAATTATACACAGTAGGTGGTCATCTTTTTATGAGTACTTTTTGTTATCCTCCATCCTCAAGAAGCTCCTTTGTATGACACATGCAACACAGTGTTGTGGGTTGACCCTGGCTGCATGCCAGGTGTCTACCAAAGCCCCTCTATCATTCCCCTCCTCAGCTGGACAAGGGAGAGAACATATGATAGGCTCATGGGACAAGAAAAAAAACAGGAAGCGATCACAGGCAAAACAGACTCAACTAGGGGAAAATATGTATTACTGATCAAATCAGATCAGGACAATGAGAAACAAAAATTAAATCTTAAAATACCCTCCCTCCATTTGACCCTTTTTCCCAGGATCAACTTAATTCCCAGTATCTCCACTGCTTCCCCTGTGTGGTGCAGGAAGATGGGGAATGAGGGTTGTTGTCAGTTCACCCCACCTTGTCTCTGCCTCTCCTTCCTCCTCAGGGGGAGAACACACACTCTTTCCCTCACTCCAGCATGGAATCCTCCACCAACTACAGGTGGAGATCTGCTCCACCACTAGTTTGCATGGGCTGCAGGGGCACAATCTGCCTCACCCTGGTCTTCACCAAGACCCAGAGGGGTATCGCTGCTCCAGGACCCGGAGCACCTCCTCCCCCTCCTTCTTCACTGACCTTGGTGTCCACAGAGTTGTTTCTCTCCCATACTCACTCCCCCCTCCAGCTGCAGCTGCTGTTGCACAGGGATTTTTTTTTTTTTCCCCCTTCTTAAGCATGTTATCCCAAAGGACTACCACTGTCACTGATGGCAGCAGCCCTGGCCAGCAGTGGGTCTGTTAGAAGCCAGCTGGCATTGTCTCTGTCAGACACAGGGGCAGCGTCTTGCGGCTTCTCACAGAAGCCACCCCTGAGACCCCCCCCACTACCAAAACCTTGTAAGAAAAACCCAGTTCATACAGCTACAACAAACACGTGCTGTCAGGAAACAACCCTTCTGATTCCATACCACCAAACAGAGGTCTGTACATGTGGTAATAACAATTTACTTTTTATAGAATAATAATAGGCTTGGGTAATCCCTGTGCCAACAGACCAGGGGCTACTATTTCCACTTGGAGGTTATAGAAGATTCTGCCCTCACCCCTTTCTAATGTCCTCTTGTTCCAGAACAGCTGAGCGTTATTTTTAAGCCATAAAATTGTAGGAGAGTGGCTGGGCAGCTATTATTAACAATCATACAGAATTCTGCATAATGTGTGTCTCAGTCCACTTTATATTCTACCACTTAGACAGCAGAGAAAGCTCAGACTGAAATAATTTAGAGTCAAGTGACATTTTGCATATATAAAAGATAGATGTATTTGAACAAGATGGGTTCCAATCTGTGGTCTCTGTTCAAAGAAAACTTAAATATAAGTCAATGAGAACAATGCCTGTGAAAATAGGCCCTGCCTGGCTGCCAGCAGCGCATGAGATCAAGTTTATTCTTTCAAAAATTCCTTAGTGTGCAGCTCAGGACTGGCTCTCTCATCTTCAGCTTCTCCATTTGTCCTGATGGTCCAAATGCAGTTACTACTCCAGCTGTCTTTTTCCTAAAAATGAGGTTTTCTACCATTCTCACCTGCCTCTGATTCACTTCCAACCTCTTTCCTGACAACAGTGTCCTCCTCCCCTTATCCATCCATTTTATGACACAAGATTTGAGAGCAAGTTAGGGAGACAATTATGATGGTGGCTAAAAAAATAAACTGGCAAAGAGTAATTTAGGTCCTTTCAGAAGGAGAACCAGCAACTCCCATTCAGATTTTAGAAGTTTTCTTTTTTTCTTTTCAGCTTGAGAGAAGAAAAACAGAACTTAATTTTTTCCATCCTCCTTTCAGGTCCAACTAAGGGTTGGACTTGATGACCTCAGACATCTTTTCCAACCCGGATGATTCTGTGAAATTAGCTTAAGAGCTGACTGCCCTCCCCCAGCACACCGTATGAATATCTCCAGTGGCTACAGTTTGTTAATTGCCACAGAGAAGTTATCACATTAATGCAACTTGAATGCCAAGAATAGCTTAAATGAAGTTAAATGACTAAAGCAGGCCTAGTAGTTTCCATTGTTCAACCTCATAGACAGGCAGTGAATTGTATAATTGGGCATTCTGACACTTCCAACTCATTTGTTTCATTACACTGGGTTGCTTGCTCTCAAATAAACATCTGCAAAAAATTGTGAACCAACAGAACTAGGAATCCTTCTTGGGAAAAATCCGCTTTTTACTTGGATTCAGATTGATTATGCACTAGGAAGTTGCACAATTAGGAGGTTGTTTGGTTTTAGGGATGAAGCTTTTTTTCCTCCCAACAAAGCATCTCATGGAAGAGCAACATGGGCCATTGATGTCAAAGCTCCAAGTATCACACAATGGACATTACATTAAATGCAGACCTCCTGTAAGATCCTGAATTTGTCCTAACATCACATCCCATTACTATAAGTACCTTTTATCCTAAAGGGGACACACAGTGCTTTGCAGTGTCAAATTCCCACAGCTGGATTATTGTAGTTCCTAGACTTCCACCACTCCCATGAGTGCCAAAAGGTATCCTGCACTTAGAGACAGGCATTTATCCCACTCTTCCATAAATACAATTCACTGTTGGCTTTTTAGCTTTTTACTGCTCTAGCTCCCCTGACTTCCACAGCACAGACTGCTCTGACAGCAATAGTTGCAAAATTGTGAAATTAGGCACCACTTACCTTTGTGGCCTAACATGATGCTGGAACCCAACGATGACTCTCTCCATGTCTTTGTGCTGGTGTTATAGGACGTGCCAAAACAGATCAAGTCTACTTATACATCTAGTTCAGTAACCTGCCTCCAGCACTACCTTCATGCTTCAGGGGGAGACAAACCTTTTGTACTGAGTATAATGAGAGGAGAATTTCCCCTCTCTAGCAAGTCATACAGCAAGTTGTGGACACTCTGATGGATGAGAATTGATTAGCAAGACTTCAAAGGTCAGAGGTATGCACAAACCTCATATGCAAAATAAAGGAGAGTTTATCCTCTATGTCACAGGAAGCATATAGTGAGATTTTTATTCTTGGTGGTATAAGAGGTAACACATGGCAACAGCAGGTTGCATTCTAATGCAGCCTTTATATTTAAAAATCTCACTACTGATACTTTATTCTTCTGTCAGGCATTTTCATCCTCCCCCCACTACATGGTTAGATTTTTGAAGGCTAGATAAATTCATTTTTAGTTGGGAAGAAAAATTCACAAAACCTCACCTTCTTGACAGGTGTCAACCAGCTAGCTGACCAAACTTCCTCAAAATCCTGGTGCTAGGGTTGGTTAATTTTATTTCTACATAATCTTAGTGACCTTTTTCTCCTCTTGAGTAATGCTATTGTCCAGAAATAAAAATCTCAATATTTTCTACAGAAGGATTCTTAATTTCCTAAACTCCATTTAAAAAACACCAAGCAGACACTGTATTAATATCAAAACCAAACTGTAGTGCAGCAGTTGAAAATCCAAAAGCCCTATTTGGAAAGAAATAATTCAGGTCTTAAGACTTCTACAGAAAGGGCATTTTGTGTCTGAACTGGTTCTTTAGCTAACATTATGGTCTTCTTAATCTAGATTGGGTTGGTTTTGATTTGTTTTGTTTTATTTTGGTTGATTGATTTTGTTTTTTTTAACTCCAGCAAGTCTCACAGCATTTAACATAAACACTGTACCAGAGGGCTTAAGTTTCTAGCCCTTAAGGTTGCAAAAATACATGTAGAATCATGAAACACAAGTTTTGAAAATCACCTGTTAAGAACGAACAGAAAAGGTGATACTTTATAGTTTCTAGAAGCTTTGATTAAATCTGCCTGTGAAATCAGTAGGATTATGCTAGCAAGAAAACAGAGAATCAGGCCTTAAGGTCATAACAGTTGATCTCTCATAGCAAAAGACTAAAGCAGAATCCCTGGGAATGCTGTAAAAGCAGCAGATGATTACATATTTTTACACTTTTATTGGATACTTTTGTTAGTTGTTTCATTAGAAATATTCCAGTAGTATACTTCAAATCATTTTGTTTCTCAACTTACAGCCCCTGCCTGAATCATCATTTCCACAGGAAGGGAAGGAACAGCTACACTAACCCAGGGCAGTGCAGAACTCTCAGAAACCTCCATACATAATTCACACATGTTCCAATCATGGTTTTTTCTGTAGCTGCATCCTTTTTATTTCCCCCCCTGGCCAGGAAAAGTCCATAAATGCAGCACAATGAAGCCTCACAGCCTGGTAACTGGACCCATTATTTATTTATATGTAGAAGGAAGATACATATCATATGACCTACTGCTGCTTTATTCAAGTCCATATTAAAGAATTTTCTGGTATCTCCTGAGGTTTGTGTTCTGTTACATGCAATGAATGGTACCCTAAGTGTGTCGCTTGGATAACCGAGATAGAAAATGAAGTTCCCTTTGGATGCAAACACACTGGAATAAAAGCATCCTTTCTTTTAAAAAGCAATATGTGGCTGATTACACAACTTTGAAGAAGTCAATAATAAAATATTATTTGATTGTGATTTGACTCCAGGACAGGGAACCAGACCATCTATTCTCTAACAATTGTATCAACTTGAGACTCATTTTATAATGGTTTTGAAAAGCCACTACTAAAAGAGAAGAAACTGCTTTAAGTTTTGCA
Organism: Heliangelus exortis; assembly: GCF_036169615.1. NCBI lineage: Eukaryota > Metazoa > Chordata > Aves > Apodiformes > Trochilidae > Heliangelus > Heliangelus exortis. Next base: position 32,443,818 of record NC_092423.1, read on the forward strand.
CATGCACATTGTACAGACCTAGTTTTTTTTTTAAAAAATAAAGTAGTCTCACTCCACTCTAGAAATTTTAACGCATTTCAGAAATATCTGGTCAAATCTCCAATTTGTCTCCCAGTCTGATTCTTATACACCCTTGAATCTTAAGTTATCATTAGGTGGAAGTTTTTGCTGTCTGACCCTCACACAGTAGTTGTAAATACAGAAATTATTAGAGCAAGGTTCTTTAATATTTTTAGCTCATAAGTAAAAATGGCTTTAGATGATTATGGCGATGCCATCTTAATGTACTTAATTCTGACTAAACTGAAAAAGTGATGTTAAAGTGACTACAAGTTTGAGCTACCCTGTTTACAATGTCTTTACAGAGCTTTTCTACAAAGATGAAGATATCTTCCAAAACTGAAACTTATTAAAGCATCTTGCATTTGGTATTCAAAGGCCCCTCAGTTAAGTTTCTGAAGTTCTAAAACAGACATATAAAAGCATATAATCGTGCTGGAAAGAAAATAAAACTAGGGGGGGAAAAAAGACCTGACAGAAAGTAGCATATGTGGGATGGGTAGAAGAAAGGAGGGAAGAAGTAGCTGGGGTGGGGAAAATGGATAATAAGTCACAGCCCTGCTCAAACAGAAAAGATCAGTAGATTTTAGTTAAGGAAAAAAGTCAGCCTAAGAGCCGCGTATGATTGAAAGAACATTTAATGAAATTAAACTAGGCCAAAATCAGAATTTATTTCTTTTTTAAAAAAACGTGATGCAGTTTTCATAGGTAACAATAAGAGATCTGTGAAAGAAAAAAAAAAAAAAAAGCATCCGTAGTGAGTAAGCAAGCTTGGAAGCTTGGATCCAGGCACAGTCACTCAAGTAAGATACTGAACTCATGTGGCCTGTGTCTAGATTATGGCATGCATTTAAATCTGAGTACCTGTGTTGGAAGGAAAAAAAAAAGACACTGTCACCGAGAAATATTATATTGTCATATGAATTTAACACATACAAGTCTGTACATACCATTATAGACATGCACAGACATAGTATGTTATTCAACTAGAAGCAGATTAGCATCAGCTAAATAGAAATACACAAGTTCATTTCAAAGGAAAACCTCACAAGGTACAAAGCGCTTGCCTGCTTGTGGCATCAGTTTAAGAATAAATATGATAATAAAAATCATCATGAAATGGCATATGGTTCATTTTCATTCACATATTATTCACTCATTTGTTATTGTATTTGACTTGACACTGACAATATATCTTACTCATTAGGGGAGCTTATATTTCAGTCTCAGCTGTATGTTAAAAATCTCCCACTGTTATGTGGCAAGAACACATAAAAAAACAAATAGCAAAAGCACGCTTGCCTGGAAAGACTTAATATTTCTCAAAATGTTCAGAAATGATTCTTCCCATTAAAAATCCAAAGTCAAAGGGGGAAAACACAATTGTTACCCTTGATTTTTTTCCCTGGTGTTTCATTTATTACATCAAGAGCTCGTTGACTGGATTCAAATGCAAAGCTGCTCCCATGGCTTCAAAGCCAGACTAAATTGAAAAATGCGCTTCAGCAACATTGATACCAAAATAATACCCCAGAATACTGTCTTCATGGCTTTACCCTTATTAAACAAAAACATAACAAAACTTTGGGGGTCCTTTTAAGTTAAATAATGGAACAATAATAAAAACAACAAAAAAGGATCGTTTACTAAAAAGAAAACCTTCTCCCCTTTTAAAACTCCTTCTAGAAATATTCCAGAGGTTCAGCTTTCCTGTGATTCTGAAGAAAAACACACAGACTGATCTGCAGGCACAGACGTCCATTCACATGCGGTGTCCAAGCCAGCATGCCCAATACTCAAGTGAGGGTTGCCACTGTGCTTTGAGCAAACAAAGGAGTCCAAAACCAGAGCAGAGCTGGGAAACCACTGGCAGAACCATGTCTCCAGTGGAGCATTTAGATACAATTCTCCCCAGCAGCCTGGATACATCCAGCAGCCTGCAGAAAAACAGGCTGGAAAGAAGGTCCCCAAACTGACACTGAACAAAAGTTCCAAGTTCTCAAAGATCATTTAAATAATCTAAATGCACATTTAGCCTAGAGTATCTATTAGTACCTACTCTTTATTTTAAGTTATACTCTGGAATTTTAGACAGCTGCCATTTCATGTCATTTCTATGCCAGAAATGATTAAATATTTCAGGGGAGGTGAGGAAATTGCCCAAGAGCTTTTGCCCTTAATAAATAATACCAGATGATGCTGCAGCTCTGGTTCCAGTCTTTAGGGACACCATATAGGTTGAAACCACATCCATTCCAACCCTTCCTTCCTCTTGGCAAAGAAACAACGTGGGGAAGAAGCAATGACACCTCCACTGCTAACAAAGCATCTATTACTTTCCCCTGAGGTCACACCTTGGGAAGCTCCCAGGTGAGCTTCGATCTTACACAGCTTTCTTCACAGCAAAGTCAAGTTCCAGCATTTTTTGTTTAATTGGTCCAACACCACCAAAAGTGGTGTTTGTGAAAAGTAAATGAGGGGAAAATGCTATGGTTTCTTCAACCAGTTCTCATCTCCCAGCAAGGGAGTGCTCAAAGAACACTGGAAATTTGGCTGGTGTAGTCCTGTCACCCTACGAGCGGTCCAGCCTGTAGTGACAGGGGATGAAGATGGCAAATAGTCAGAAACCTATCAAACTGGGATTGTGTCACCGAAGTGAATCAGCTAGACAAAAGCCTTTAGAGCCATACAGACACATCAGGACAATGAAGAGACTCATGGCTCTTCACTGACTAATTCATTGGCTGTCAGGATGTCAGTCAGAGACTGTTATGTAGGGACAGACACACAGGACAGTGTAACATTTCATGAACTCCAGCAGCAGCCCAGACAGGTGATTTTCTACAAAAAAGAGAAGCAGCTAGAAAAACTTATATTACCAATATTCCTTGCTGATTAAGAAACAAATATTCTCCAACTCTTTATCTTTGGTGAAAATAAACAAAACAAAAAAAAAGCTTTAGGTGTTTTCCAAGAGGGTAATGATATGAAGTGGGTAAAGTTTACCCAGTACTTTTAACCTCTGAAGTTAAACCGTGATATTTCTACACCTCGGAACAATATCATTTTACAGAAAGTATATCACAGTCTCCCCTAAATCAGTTTCATTAAATAGATTTTTCAGTTTCAACTTTTTACCCCTGCAGGATAACAGGCTCAGATCCCCACAACTGAAATACTTGAATTTCCACAACACTGTGTTGCAGCATTGCTTATCAGTTTCCGTCCACAGAAATAATACTTTCAACAGCAACAGAGAGACTTGTCCAGAAGGAGAAGATTCCAGGGTTAATAGACATCAGGTTTAGGAGTGCATCCCTCATCACCCATGACGGTCAGCACAAAAAAGATTCTGCAATCTCTGGCCACCAAGATGCACGAGGGGACCGCTTCTCCAAGCCAGATAAGACTTTCATTGCATTTATGAATTATGCCTGACATTTAATATTTGAATGTATTATTTTTTGTTTTAATAAAGAATCACTGGATCATCAGAATAATGGATAGCACTGGTGCAAACATAATGAAAATGCCAAGCTTTAAATAGCTTGTTTAATTATTAAAAATGTTACCGGGAAAAAAACTAACTTTGCATTGCTGTCAAGATCAAATGAACATGGATTTCAATCAAAAGGGAGGCTACTGTACAACATATTAAAACATGAGGTTCTGCCTAAAGTAATTATAGTGCACAGCGCACAAAGGGGAAAAAAGGCAACACTATCAATCACAGTCTGTCCACGTTCAGTCAATATAAGCCCCTCCATTGCTTTGTTGCAGTTTTTCCTTTGTTAGCCATATTATGCAGTACACAGGGCTTTCAAGTGCTTGGCCTTGGTTGTGCATTAAGAAAGGCTCTTGAGATACTTCTGAAAGAAATTCAATATCCTCTCTTGTTGAGAAAATTGCAATAAACTATCCAGCATCTTTTTATTTATTTATTGTTTTTTATTGCTAAATCAGTCATCTGCTACTTACCACATTACCCTTTGTATATGATCTTGGCAACATGTCACATAGAACACAACCTCCTTACATGTCGATCCACACTACAGAGACAGTACAAGCAGCACTCATTCAGGCTGCTGAAGGAGAAACACAAGGACCAAGGTTTCCACTTTGCACCCCTGTGGCAGGTTTGCTGACTAAGCAGATGTTGTTAATTTCCATGCTAAGCAACTGCTGGGAATAATACAGAACATGCTACCTTGCAAGAATCCCACCACAGCATCTGTGCATATAAAAAAATAAAAACGTGTAAGCATATGAAGTCCAGTGGCTCCAGTTCTTTTGCTTGGTTTTTTTTTTTTTTTTGAGAAGCAGACAGTAACACTATGCATGTATGACCATGGAGCTGCATCTCTGTTTCATCTGTTTTTCTGCCTCTATTTCACAAAATTTTGCTAGTAGGCAATTTCTACATCAACCAGAATGTGTAGCGTGCATCCTTGGCAGCATTCCACTGACACTTAAAATATTTCGTCTGCTGCTTTTGAAATTCAAATGCCCCAGTTTTTCCTTATTATTATATTTTTTAAGTCTTAATTGTTTTTAAAAAATATCCTTTAAAAATTTTGGTTAAGAGATTGTGGTTTTTTCTAAAGTTTTACTGTATTATGGAAAACCTTGTCCTGCATTGCTAATTCAGATATAATTAAAGCTCAGTTCCATATTTTAAAATTAAAAGTTCAACCTTCACAAATCTACAGCTTTATGGTGACCGAAGTACAAATATACTGAGCTATATACAATGCATAAGCTGGAAACATTAAAAAGCAAATATTTATGTTTTCTTCTACCTGCCTACAACACATCCTGTTTCCGTAAACCTCACTGCATCTGTGGATCTAGTGGTGAAAGACCTCCTTTCAGAGTGAACTTTCTCTTAGGAAAAGCATCTATCATACAAGTTTATACTAATATTGGTGGGAATTTTGTCCTGTTTTCCTATTGAAGTTCCAGCAATTATCCGTGTAAAAGAATAGGGCTTGCTTCTCATTTTACTGGATACAGAGTTGGTGGTTTATTTAACCACATCTGCAAAAAATCTTTAGGTACTCTAAACCAAAGATTCACAGGGATGCTTCAAATTGAACATCAGAAACAAAGTGTCCTCATGCACACGCTTGAGGAAACAGTCACAAATTCTGCAACAAGGTCTTCATCTCCAGAGAGCCATAAAGTGGTAATAAAATCCACTTTATTGCCACCTTGTACCATGATGGGGCTGCTGTCCTCCCATGAATATTGGAGATGTCCTGTACTAAGCCATAAATGCCTCCAGCATTACAAACCACTAAGCACTTAAGTCATTCCAGCAAAACACTTTAAACCCACACAAGTTTAGGTGTGCAAGTAGCCCTATGCAAACTATTCTCAAGTTCGTTTTCAAATCAGCTCAGAAGGCAGCTGTGTGGTTACAACCTATACCAGTGTTACAGGCAAAGTAAACTACAGCAGGGTAAGGTCACAGTCTTTGCAACAGCACTGTGGATAAAGCCTGTAAGCTGAAACCAAGGTGGCAGACTGGCTAAGTTTTTTTGGGTTTGTTTTTGTTTTCCTAACTCACAGGACAAAGTTCATCTCCTCTAACTTTCAATTATTTTCCTGGGAAAAGTATAGCTATTCCTTCCTACCATGCTATCACCATGCTACGTTATCTAGGTAGCCATAAAAATTAGTCAAAGTATACAAAATGAGTTGAAGCATGTATGAAATGCATTTAATGAAAAGCTTGCCATTGAAGTACTTGCCTAAAAGCATTTGTTTTCTGTCTTTCTTCTCATCATACCCCACACTCACCACACACAGCTGGAAAGAGCAGGATAACTTGGCAGAACCCTCACAGAAGAGGCAGACATTGTAGCACAGCACCACCACATTTGTGCAGAGTAACTACTTCCACCCACAACAGGTTTATCTGTGGTTAGCAAAGAACCATAACAAGCTCAGCTTCATCTACTTACAACCACATGGACTCACTTTTCAGACACCTGTATTGACCTGCTTAGTCCTAAGCACCTTGAACTACAGTTGCATTAGGACTAACAGCATAGGAGACGTGGAAAAAATTATTGTAGTGCTGCTTCAGCTCTGTGTAAGTCAAGGGGAAAGAACATGCTACAGAGCAAGCTGAGAAAGTACCAGGTACTAAATTATTATTACTGAAAATAACTGCCCCCAACCCTCCAACCCATAACTTATGCAGACACAGCTTCTAAGGAACAAAGAAGTGAAACATGCAAACTTGGCCAAAGTCTCTACTGAAGCATCACGCTCTCTCTGTTCTAGTTATAACCTCAAGTAAATCAGTTCTATGGCTTATTTTTTTTAAACATCAGTTCCAAGTTTCATGGATCTTAATGCAAACATTTGAACTGATAATATCACAGAGAAATTGTTTGAGGAAAGTCACATCCTGTAGCTACTTTAAGAGTGCATTGCCCCAGTGAAGTAGTTGAGAGGACAAGAATATTGAATTTATAAAACATATTGGGCTAAAGGCAGTAATTGGCTTCACCCCATATTCTGCAGACCTCACTACATTATGCTGTATTAGCTTTTCATGGCTTCATGCAGTGTACATTTTTTGACATTGCTTTCTCCTTATCCCCAAGAGAGCAGTCTGTCTATTCATTCTTCTTTGTTTACATTCTTTCAATAAATTAAATGGATAACTCTATTTTTGCCAGTTCTTCATTGATGGCATTTTTAGTTTTCCATTTACATGAGGCATTCTAACTTTATGAATTGAATTGGAAGCGATAAAGTTAAAACTAACAAGGCTATAAAAACAAAATTGCTTTAATACTGCAAACACGCTCACAGCAAAATATGAGTTGCAGCAAGCTGCTTTTCCTCATTTTCTCCTGCTTCCCCTTCTCAGACAGCATTTGCCTCAAGCCACTAAGAAGGCACCTCACCTGAGCCCTTCATTAGCAGAGTTTCTCATGGCATATAGAGACATCTCTGTTTGTAAATTCAGTTTTGGGGCAATTCAACAAGCACATCCACAAGCAGGAGATTCTGACCCAGCAGCATCACTGCCATTTAGTATGGCACAGTCTGGGGGTAATGGAGTTTTTGTTACGCAAAATACAACTGGAAAGACACTAAGCTACTGCTCAGAAATGTCCCAGCAACATCCTGAAAGCTGGTTAGAAGAGAAAGAGACATAGAAGTTTATTTTGGAAAAATAATAAAATAAATCAAGACTTTGCAAGCATAGAAAAGGAAATATTTCCACAAGAAGAGCTGCTATTACCCATATTAAAACAAAGAAAATGAAAGGTAGATGGGGCTCCCAGACTGCTTTGTAATTCAATCTTTGCAGCATCTCTCCAGACAGGTGTGCATCTACCAGCAACTGTATTTTCATGTAGAGTATACAGACATTAGTTAAGTCTATTCTAAAAGAACTGACTTCTAGAGCAAGTCTCATGCTAAGCCATGAGAAAAGGCAAGGTCCTGTTGAGGTCCATGTACCTTTCAGTATCTTCAGACACAGCCTGCACCACAGCTGCATAATATGGCCCTGGGGAGGAGCAGGAGAGAAGGCAGAGGGGTTGCTTTATCTTAAACCAGAGAACTTGCAAGCAAAGGTGTAAGTCTATGCTAGCTGGGGAAATTCAGATGCTTGCAGACTAAGGGCTTTCAAGATTATGAACCAGACATCCATATTTGAAAGAACCGTGCATGTAGTTGATGCTATGAAACAGAGAGTATTATGTAATAATTGTTTAAAATATCACTAAAAACCATTTTAGCTAGATGTCAAAACCTTCCTAAAATTCTAAAGTCACCTAAGAAACCACACTGACAATAACAAAAAAATTCATCGGGACTTAATCATGCATACTGGGAGAAACTTTGTGATAATACTCTGACCCAGGAAATTAGTTCAATGGCACATCTGACCCTCAAAAAGACTGCCTAACAATTTTATCATTGATATGAAACTAGTTTCTAGTTTAAACAAAGCTAATTTGGGTGTTTACTATGAGCTATTAATTACAATTAGAAACACTTGTCATATTCCTGACAGAAGATTAAAATTATTTCCTTGACTTACACGGTATGTTATCCTGATATTATCTAAACCCACAGCATAAAACAAATAAGAACAGAACATTCCCAAGAGCACAACAGCAATACAACTTATCAAATTCAGTAGAATTTCTTAGCCAAAATAAAGGTAATAGCTTACTCTTCTATTATTTGCATTTAATTTTTGGTTGGCAAAGCTCACTAATGAGTAAAACTTCCAGATTATAAGGGCTTTCCATAACACCACTTGGGGAAAAGACCAACCATTTACAGCAGTGAACACCACTTATGAGCTGTTGATAAATATGGCATTTTCCATAATGGCATTTCCATGGGAAAGCTCCTCTTTGTTAAAAATGTCACTTACGAAAACATTCAGGAAAAAACCAAACAAACAAAACCCCCACAAACATTCTTGTAAAGCTGAACTTTAACCTTTTCAGCATGCAATTTGTAGTTTCTCTGCTGTCTTATGTGCAGCCAAAAACCAGACATTTGAAACCAAATGGTTGACTTCGTTCTGAAGAGGAGAGAAAATGTATGAGATCCTTCATATGAGATTTTGAAATTTTGTTCTTAGTCTACTTGGAAAAGGGTTTTTTGTCCCAAAATTTTGTATATAACAGAAAAATCCATTTCCAATGTTTCCATAACATCTCCTAGTGCTAGGAGGTACGGGTGTGTGCATGGACAAGTATGGAAGCCATAAGCAGAAACCACAGCTGGACACCTGCCATTCACTCTTCAAAGGAAATAGGAAAGCTCACAGTTGGCTATGGGGTAATTTAGGTCTTCCACAGTAGCAGAAAAAGTCCACTAGAAAACAAAGAGGAGGCTCAAAATGTAGACAGTTGTCCCCATCTTTTGGGGGATCAGGGACCCTATTGTGGATGGGAAAGCCCCCCAGTATCCCCAAGGCGGTATAAAGGGGACAACATCCACAAAATAATCTAAATATACAGATACTAAATACAAAAACAGTTCCATTTGTTCATCCGTGGTGTGATGAATATTTTGCATATACATTTTTATACAGCAATTACCACTTTCACAACTGAAGAACTTTAAAGCTACAGTGGCATGCTGTTCCCTGTATGGAACAGGCAGCTGGCTATTGAGTTACAGCACTTCAGTATCCCTCAGAACACAATCAGTTGGACACGGGTTTTGCTTTGTCCCACCTTCTGGTGCAGCAATATCAGTACCAGGGTTTTATCTGTTATCTGCTTGGCCTCCAGGTCTGCTGTCAATCAAGAAGGCTACTAGAGCCCTCACCTGTGAGACTTGGGTTTTTTTTGTTGTTTTTTTTTTTTTTTTTTTTTAAGCTGTATGCACTCCCACTCTCTGGTTCAGATGTTTATATCCCCGTGAAGCTTTTTGCAACAGTGCTTGAACACCTAACATGGACATCCAAGCCTGGTTTGCCATCAACATTTGCATCTAACCCATGTGGTCCAGATTCACACTGTGAATCCAGCCTGTGTCTTGTAAGCAGGGATGTTTAGCAGATTTCCTTCAGAGCTGCACTACTGCTCTGAACAGAATTGGTAACATAGGTGCAACCTCAGATGCCTCTGCATTCATCTGTAGTTGGAACAAATCGCTTCCCAAGTAGTTCAGATGTCAGAAGGAAAAGTAATTTCCACCAGAAATGCTTCTAGGCCTAGTCTTACATGGGCTAGTCTAAAGAAATCATCATTGAGAGACTACATTCAGACATAATGCAATGTCAAAATTTCATTAATTTACTGTATGGTTCTTGACTAAATACTACTGTAAAAAAAATTATGTATGAAGTCTCAGGCCTCTTCTTATTTTCACTGCTCAGCATTAAAAAAGTAGGCATAACTCCAATTACTTTAATAAAAAAGAATAAGTGAGACTAGATAGGAAAATAAATGTCAATTAGGTATTTTTTTTATCCTGTCTGAGCAAATTTATATACTTATCATTTTTAAAGCAGTTTTAATGTCTTAGTAGTGTAAGCCATATTCTTTCAAAGCCCTCTTCATTGAACAATCCTTACTTCTTGACTTTGGCTTTATTCTAATATAGAATAAGTAATCAAATGATTGGTCCCATTTCTCCCATGGACTGTCAAAGTAGACACACTGAAACCCAATGTGCTTATATCCATTTTGCACATTTGCTTCTAGGATGATGTCTCAGTAACTTACATTCAAAAGTGTGACTATTTTTTTTACTGGAGGCTGAGGTGCAATTTAGGTGAAAAAGCAATGTAAATATTTTCTCTCATCCACAACCATTCCAAGAGCAGGGATTTCATCAGCTGCCTGCTGACAGATGTATCACTGCTGACTCTATGTCCTTGCTTGTGGGTTACTCCTCTGATCTCTAACAGGATCCATTGGGGCTTGCCAGACTTTGGCTGCTCAAGTCTCATTCATGATCTCTCTTCTCACAGGAGCCTGCAGTGATCATCACAGGAAGCCATGTAAAATTCAGCTACAAGAGTATGATATAATTGCTAAAATCCTAAAGGGACAAAATCAGCCCCGAGACAACAGTGGGCAGACCTCAGTTTCAAGAAAAACAGCAGCCACATGCTTAAGGGTGAAATATAACCTAGGAATAAAGCCCCAGTGCTGGGAATATCTGCGAACAATTTCTAGAGCTAAACACCTGCTTTTATCATCTTGTATTTTCATAGGTTTCATATGAAGTTTGCCTCCTTTTATTCAAGAGCAGAAAATTTCTAACAGTGGAAGTATCATTATTTGTTCTATTTCCTTAAAGGCTCTGTTTGATTTATGCAGTGAGCAAAACAAAACAAAAAATTCCAGTTTCTAAATTTATGACCTAAACCTACAGGCTGTCAATTTTTGCACAAATGTATCAAAGTGGCTAAGAGACATATCTAAGTCTCTTCCAATATCTTAGTACTATTTCCCCTAACAACTCAGGTAGATGCTGTAGTAAGTTATCAATCCTATTTGTATAGTAGGTTCTAGGGTGGATGGGCAACAAAAAAGGTCAGTATTTTTTGTGAATAAGCAAACGTCTTCCCACAGGAAAGGTAGAAGAGACAGGTAGAAAACCCAAAACATTAACCCAGAACAGACAAGCAGAAATGCTGGGAGTAGAAACCCATTGTAAATATATCTAGATTGGGATTAAGATTTATAGGATATTTCCTTTATAAAGTTGCCATATAAGACTAGCACAATCACCTGTAGAGATGGAAAGCAGCTATCTCAGCAATCTCAGATTTACCCAGAAGAACCTTAGCTAGGCTAAAAGTTCAGTGCACTGCAAGGCTGATATAACTAGTAGCAGGTCTACTGCTAAGATTTTAAATGTCACCACTCCTGAGGACAGTGGGTTACAGCTTTTGTCACTGTCAGTAAACTTGCATTTCAAAAAGCAGATTGCCATTGATTTTTCAAAAATGAGGCTCTTGAATTTCATCACCTAACTTCATATTAGGAGCTTTCTATTAAAGCGGGTAACTCTGATTTATTTCACATCAAATTCATTGATATGTCTCTACATTTGCACTAATTTAAATGAAATGTGCAAGTGGACTTATCTAAAACATGAAAGCCTAGATCTATAACAAAGTAACTGCATTAACCAAGAGAGCGTGGGCTCTTGGTTAATAGCTAAAACACCCTATGAGCAACCTAACTCTAACAGCAGGAACCATTTTGCAGTGGCAGAGGTAGTGGAAGTCACTAAAGCAGTTCTCACTTTCAAAGCTCTTAAAAAGGTAGGTAACCTTGGATGCTCTCTCTGAGATAGTAGGCACATTTTTAATACAGTTTGCAGTGATGACAAGTACTGTGGAAGAATCCAAATTAATCATAAAGTGCATCTTACTGTGTTAATGGCCAGATCATTATCAAGTTATTAATATCACTTTTCTGTTTATTGTACTTTTCAATATACTAAACTTCAGGCCTACAGAATTTGAAATTTATAGATAGAAGTACTTCAGAGAGAACTCCTCCTGAATCTTGAATCAAAATGTTCATAAACAATAAAGAGCATTGTCCAAAATACTCGACAAGAAAGTAAGAAATATTTCATGGGGACCTTGATTTAATTGCACTATTTCATAGAAATCACAGGAAGATTTAGGTCAGAACAGCCACAGGAGGTATTTAGCCCTTGCTCAAAGAAGGGCCAGCTGGGACTTCAAATCAGGTTGCATGGGTTTTATCTGGTTGGGTCTCAGAAATATCCATGGATGCATGGGTGGACACCGACTGCACAACCTCTCTGGGTAACCTGTTCTGCTGCCCTACTACTTCTATGTCCACCAGGACCTTTTTCCCAGAGCCAGTTCCCAGCTGAGCAGCCCAAGCCAGTGCCATTGAAAGATTCTTGCCTTCCCAGGTACAAGACTTGGCATTTTCCCTCATTGGCTTTCTTCAGGTTCCTTCCCAGGCCATTCCCACAGACCGTCTAGGTCCTTCTAGATGGCAGTCCTAGTGTCAAGCATATTGACCCATTCTCCCCAGTTTGCTGTCATTAAGTGTCCTCCATTATTAGTGAGTTCTGCAACTCACTAATAAACATTAAACAGGACAGGTACCACTACAGACCCCTGTACTACTGAACAGCTTAGGCAGTTACAGCCCTACCTGGATCTACCCTCCAGGCCTGATAAGTCAGCTTGATGTTTGTTTGTTTTGATGCTTCTAGTTAACCACCTCACTCCAACCTGGACATAAGAACATCACAGGAGAATGCATCAAAAATATTTCCAAAGTCAAGGTAAATGACACCCACTGTTCCTTACAACTAGTTCACTCCCCAGACACCCAGAAATACACAGCCATAGAAACATTCTGCCTCCAACTGAGCTGCCCAGAGAAACATGAGTAAGAGCAAATCTTTAAGTGCCATGTTCCCATTTACTACCAGTGATTTCAAGTATAAATCAAAGTCTTTCTGCATGAAGTACTAAAAATTCATAGCCTTTAAACTAACAGATAATCATAATTTTGTTAATGCTCCTTGAAACCAGTAACACCAATAAGTAAACACTTAAGAGCAACAGAGACACTTCTGAATAAATACTTATTTGTTAAGTATCAGTATTTATGACCAATGCATATCATTATCTTACTATCGTATCAAAGGAATAGTGTAGAATACTGTGCCTGTTCATTTCTTGCTGCTACAGCTATCAATGTAACACCACTAACTTCAAGGTTACTATGTGACAAACAGTAAATTATGTGGCAAATAGTTTTCCAAATCAGCAAACTCTTTAATTAGATCATACAGAAAAGCCATGATTTTTGTCAAGTTCAATTGGTCTACTTTTGAAAGTTAGATGGTTTGACTAGTTTCTGGTCTCTACCTTCACATGTATCCTATCTTAATATGCTTTAGAAACCCAAGTGGCTTGCTTATAGCACTTGAAATATCAATTAAGTCAGTACAGGGGAAAAAAAAAAATTGTGTTCAACATTAACCTATGCAGGGAAGAAGCATGAGCTTAAAGTTTACTAGTAATGTCAGTCAACCCTGTAAGTTTGCTCAGGACCCTAAGGTTAATTCATTAAGGCCTGGGGTAGATAGGACATTTTGCATAGGTGCATAGAAAGAGGACAAGAGGCATTGGTTTAAAACTTGAAGAAGGGAGATTTAGATATTTGAAGGAAATTCTTTACCATAACACTGGTAAGACACTGGAAGAGGTTGCCCAGGGAAGTAGTGGAAACCCCACCCCTACCAGTACTAAAGGGCAGGCTGGATGGAGCTCTAAGCAACCTGATCTAGTGGGAGGTGTCCCTCCCCATGGCAGAGGGGTTAGATCTAGATGATTTTTAGGGTCCCTTCTAACCCTAGCCATTCTATGATTTATGATTCTAAGTATATATCTAAATACTTGCAAGATCAGACCTTCATCACTTGGTCACAGAGAGGGCAGTATAGTACATATTCACATATTATTGGGTTGCTACATTGTCATCTTACATATTTAAGAAAAAGCCAAACAAGTTATGCATCAGAAACAGACCAGGAGAAGGATCCACTCTTCCATGCATGCAGCCCACTACTCCTTTAAAGAGGACCAAAAAAGCAATAAAGCTGGGGGGAAGGAAGAACTAAAAAAACCCAAGACCTATGTTTACATTCATCAGAATGATAAGACTGCCCTTAGATGTCCAATCATAAGATTTTATCAGAATATAAAACAATTTTTTAACAAGGAAAACTGATTTTTTCCAGGAGCTCTATTCCATATTTTAAGAATGTATTTGAAAATGTGACGCATACTAAAAGCAATAAAAAGAAGAACATTTCACTGTCTTTCTTCAAACATATGTTAAATGTAACATAGGGGGTAAAGCCAAGTCAGATCCTACAAGCATCCTAAAAGTCAAAAACTGAGTTCTAAAGAAGCTTCAAACATTAAACAAAAGACAACTGATGTCACACAAGATCTGCATTATAGTAGAATGATGTATATGCAGATAAGTTCATCAGTAGAATATCTTTTCATCAGAAAAGGAAAAAAAACCCAAAGCTTTTAAATTGTTAAGGGGATAGATAAAAGGGACAATAGCCATACTCTTATTCATAACAGAAGCTTGTCAAATCTTGTAAAAACCATCTGCACATTTTCATAGTAAAGGACCAGTAATTCCTAGAAACCATTTGCAAGTATGTAATTGAACATATATGCTTTCTCAGATACTCGGGAGAATCATGTTCCCAAAGTGTATATAAAGGCAGAGTCACATACAAATTGGTCCCCAAAAAATTCATGGCATGAAAAGCAATTCAAACAACAATCCTTGCCTGTGGAGCAATGGGGCCAAAACCTGCTTTTCCTCCCTAGGTACCTCTTCACTTTCAACTCCAACAAGCTCTGCCCAGGTATTCCTTGCAAGCACATAATACTTATGCTGAAGATATTTCTTCACAGAACAGTATATTTTATTTTGGACTAGAATTTCTTGGGGAGGGAGAAGAACTGTAACATTATTTGTCTACAAATATCATGTGTTATCATGCAGTGAAGTCTGAAACAAGAGTGTCAGTTGGCATTTGTTAACAATACTTAGTGTGGAACTGGAAGACCCCTTCCCTCTTCCCTCCTCAAAAGACAAATAGCTAGGTGTATTTTGGAACCAGTGCTACTTAAGGTCACACACTTAAGGTCGAGCTACTTAAGCTTGAGATTTGAAGTTGTATGAGCAGATGAGCATTTAATTTCTCATTAGAAAGCATCCGTATGCTCACTCCTTTAGCAAAGGCACTTTTGGGATGATTCCTCCACTCTAAAGTTCAAGCTACCATTAGACCATAAAGGCCCAAGAAACCAAAAAGGAAAAATAGTATCAGCTCAAAGAATCTCACATTTCTTGATTGCTCCCCACAGATGGGCTGCTGCAGCCAGATTCTGCCAGATGGCAGGAACACAGCAGAGCAGCAGTACCTTAATCAAGCTGAGTCAGAAAAACCTACATTTGAGCACAGATACAACCTCAGTTGTGACTCAGCCTCTCTTTGGGTCACAACGGATTTTGTACAGTTTGTTCCTGGCACATCTCAGGCTTAGCTGGTGTCATAAGCAGGATTTACTGGTAGTGGGCAAAGATGAAAGAGGAAGAGGGGAAAAGTTCTCAGACTCATTTGCAAGGTCAGCATTAACAGCGGCCTAACAGGGAAATGAGATATGAGGAAGAAACATGAACTTTTATAAGCACACACATGCACACTGCAGAATTATTACTGGGTAAACCCCAGTGAGGACAGCAAGGCAAGAACGAGCTTTTATGCCTACTGCAAGTGGAGTGCAAAAAGACGAAAACAAATTAGACAGTTAAGGTTCCAGCCCATTCAACCTTTTTGATTACCAGGAGCCCCTAGCGGCAAACTTTTGTGGATGAATGGTTTGCAAATTTTCCTGTAATCCCACCTGGATATAGTAGGCCTACCAGAAAAACTCCCCAGAAAGATTTGACTGATGTTCTCTTTGCTTCAAAGGCCTCATCTTATCTGAGTGAGCTTCTGAGTGTCAGCATTTGAGGCTTCATTTCAGCGTGCCTAAAGGAAGAAATGAAGGATGGGCAGGAAAAGAACCAATGCACGGTCTCAAAAAAATTCCTAATCTCTTGGTTTCCATTTAAAACTTAGTTCTGTTCTAGTCTTCAAAAGGAGCAGGTCTGGGAAAAGAAAAAAGAAAATAAAAGAAGATTATAACATCTTGAATAAAGAACTCTCCTCCTTCCACGAAGCACCCAAGAATCAGGAATTTCTCAAGTTTTAGAACATGATTTTGCTCACTCACCTGTCTCCTTGGTCAAGCAGCAAAGCTACCACTAAGACCACCACTGACATGACACTGGTCTCCTGTCTTTCTTGAAGTCATGATAGAACAAAGTGACCTTTAAGTGGTGAGTAGGAAGGAGAAGGATCACTCTCCTGAGGATGAACATCTTTAAAAGAAGTTTTAGAGGTTTTCCTGAAATAGTCCTGGAAGCAATGCTATCAACCTTGTTTTGTGCAAGATTGAAATTCCTACCAGGAGTAGTGGATTCTATTGCTTCTCCCAAGCAATAGAGGCAACAAAAGTATCCATGTGAGTTTGAGAAGCTACCGTGGCTCATAATAAGGTTAGAAACCTGCCAAGAATAGCAAAGCCAAAGGATGAAGGCTTAGTAACAAAAAAAAAAAAAAAAAAGAAAAACATACACTGAACTTTGTTCCCTGGAGTTCTAAGGGGGGAGTCTGAGGAGGGGACCTCCCAGGTGTCCAGATACAGGAGGATACTAGAAGACACAGCTGTACCCAGAATCAAAAGCACAGCTGAATGACTTATGTCACAGGCTGAGAGGAACTGAAGAGAAAAAGGCATTGCCTATAGTACATGTGGGAGGGGAGCTCTATATATAGTGCCTTAGAGGACCATCTCTGGGCTTTCAAAGCTTACACAGAGCTACAGCACAGGACAACCAGGTCATGACAGATGTTTCAAGAAAAATAATTTCTGACTGAGCATAAGGAGAAGAGATAGAGAGTTGTAAAGACAGAGCTCAACAGAATACAGTAACTCTAACAAGAATTATAGACATGGGAAATGTCAGCAAACAAGTTTGCCCTGAACTCCAGGAAGCTAGTGAAGCAGACACACAAGTATTTCACTGAGTAGAATGGAATAGTGGGATAATAAGGAAAAATATGGATATTGCATAACAAACTACACAGGTTAAACATAAATGCAACAAAGTACAGTACAAAAAAGACATGACAAAGCTCTGAAGAAAGACTTTTT
The DNA here is from genome assembly GCF_036169615.1 of Heliangelus exortis. NCBI lineage: Eukaryota > Metazoa > Chordata > Aves > Apodiformes > Trochilidae > Heliangelus > Heliangelus exortis. Next base: position 32,461,183 of record NC_092423.1, read on the forward strand.
ATATGGAATCAAAGCTAATAACAGTGACAAGAAAATCCTACCTACCCTTGCCCACCAAGGGAAAGCACCCAGCAACAAGAGAGTAGGCAGTCACGGAAGATGCAATATTTTATGCTTGTGAAAAAATGCAAAAGGAACTTGAACAGCTTTAAATCACAGCCTGGTATCAACACCAAGGACACATTTGCGTGTAGTGGGCACAAAATAGATAGCACAAGTAAATGGCTTCAGAGACAGCAAGGGAGAATTACATCTTTGCCTCTTTGCTGGAAACAACCAAGAGTAAAATAGAAAAGAAAAACAATACACATCTCCGACTGAAAGTAGAACTGTCTGTGAAAGTAGAACACCACATTCATTTTGGCCACCAAAAGACCTGAAAAGTCAATAAGCATGACAACACACATCTTTCTGTAAAAAGTTTAAGAAAATTGGAAAGTTATTTAGCTTTATATATGTCTTCTGAAGATTTTGACTCTGCAAATTATGCTGCAGTTATCTAGTAGTCAGACTTGGGTCTCACTGAAACTGCACTAAAAAAATCCCAATCCTGAAATTCTTTAGTGAAGAAAAAGGGCTAGCACGTTCTCCAGCAGCTCCTAGTGTCCAGAGCATTTGTGTCAGGGTCTCTTCTGAAGGAATAAATAGTAGCCCAAATAGGAAATGGGATGGGGTAGAAATGATCTGACAACCAGTTAAGCTTGCCCCATATCATTGTAACAATTTTCAAGAGTGAGAAGTTGTGCATAGGAAGTATCATCACTAGAGAGAAAACTTTAAAGTAAGGTCACTGCTAGCACAACCATAAGAAAAAAAAAAAAAAAAAAAAGCATGATCAAGGGATCTACTGCTGACTTCCATAAGACAATGTTGTAACAGAAAAGCACAGCATCTGAATGAGAACAAACTGTTAAACTAAACCAGTTTTAGACCAGTTTAAGGTAACAGCTAAAAAAAAAAAAATTAAAACAAGACATGCAAGGCAAAATTTATATCAATTCCACTTGCGTAATCAGACACTGCAGAAAAAAACTTCACTGTCAAGAACATTCTAACTCTCAAGGTGATTTGAAAAACACTTCAGTGCTGCACAAAGCCAGACAAAACACTTCAGCTGTATACTATAAAGTGCTTTTAAAAAAGCTTCTCAGAAGTTTGGGGGGAGTCACTCCGAAATAGAAACATTTCTCTGGAGGCTCTACAGATACTGTGCATTCTCCAGCAGGGCCATGACATCGAGACCCAGTGCTGTGATGTAGCTTGGAACATCCAGACTAAAGCAGTGGGCTACAGCAGTGCTAAAACAGGCAGCAGGTTTTCCAGCATAGGAGGAATCATCCATTTCACTACACAAAGCACACAATAACATCATTATCACAGACTGTTATCTAGACATCTGGGAACTAGAAAAAAAACTGTCAGACATTACCTCAGTGACCACTGTAATCAAGGCAATGGACCATTTGCTCAGCCATGATATCTGAAAATGTGAAATACCATTACAGTAAACTGAGCTCCCTTGTCTTTTTGGGATTTACCTGGAAATAGAAAGTCAAGCCTATCACACATCATTTCCATAACACAGAAGTCAGTCGAATGGCAAAACCAAATAGCAGTTAAGGTGATTATGGCTATTCAAGATCAGAAAGAAAATGTGTAGCAGGCCATTCTCAAACAAAGCTGATGAAATGCTGCAAGACCAGAAAATAAAAGGGTAAGCCAGCTCCTGTGTGACAGCAAGACATGTGCTTTGCCATCTTCCTAACATGCACAACAGTTTGCACAGAGTTAAGATGCACAAGAACAACCCTTCCAAACACAGCAAAAGAAAGGTCAGTTGCCAAAAAGGTTAAGTGAGTACTTGCATTAATAGGACAACATAGATCTTGCTGGTTTTAACAGGACATTAAACAGCTTGTGTATATAAAGCATTTCTCTTATGTTCCTCAGTGTTTTTGACAGAGATCTCTCACTAGAGACAAGTTTACCAATATGTCAGGCCTATGGCAGAACAACACAAAGTTTATTTTTTTCCTGGAAGCACTTGATTAAAGAATGAGAAAGCAATAGAGGGCCTGAATGTTAAACTGCTTTGGCAATCTCCCTTTTAACATTTAACAGGTAATAAAATGAAAAATTTTTTTAAACCTTCATTTAATCTTTAAAAGCGAGAAGAGAATAACTATAAGTTCTATAAACAAATATTCCTTTAATTTAAGTCTAATATAAATTTAAGCCTTTTTTCAACCCAAATCTTCCATAAAGCTTGAAAAAAAATTTTTAAATCTCCCCTTTTAAAAGCAAGTATAACTATCTGTCTGTATTTCAGCACCTAAGATACATCAATGCTTTATTTACTCACCACCTTGTATACAGTCTCACTGGATATTAACATAATTAATACCTTAGAGCTGAAGCTAGATGATGTAATCCCAAATTCAAGCCTTGAGCTGTGCAAAGGCATGCCCTCAGCTTGCTGCTACAACATAAAAACAGTGCTTGGAGCATATGAAGGTTACAAACCCCACTTAGGACAGCACACTGCATCCCACCATCTCCACTCCTCTGCTCATGCACTGCAGCAGAAGAGGGGGAGTGCAATTCTGCTGTCAGCAGTATGCATTTGTGGTTGCATACAGGATGAGAGTGAAACAATATGCTGTATTACAGAAATGCAGATTGTGTTATCAAGTGCCTTTTTCCTTCCTTTTTAGTTGTAAGACACTAAGCCACAGGAACATCGTGACTGTATGTCTGATTGCTGCAAAAGTATCAGAAAGCCCCTTTGAAGTGTCATAATCTCTTTAAACCTGCAACGTATCTCTATACAATAGGCTGCAACACGCCTTTGCAGGCAGAAGAGGTTTTCCTTATACACACATTTTTAGTCAGGAAGAAATTTCTCTTTTAAGTGGATTTCAACACATGAGCTAACTTAGAGATTAGCAGCCTAAAGCACACAGCAGAGCATCTGTATTTGCAGTCAGCTAGAGGAAGTCTGACACAGATGGTAACAGCTAGGACATCTGACATTAGGGATGACACCATGTCCTTAAACAAATTCTATTCTGCCCAGGTATGCATCTGAGCTGCAGTTGTTTCAGATAACCGAGTGACCTTTCTGCCATATGTGCTTTGATACTTGAGCAAAGCAGGCCAAATTAAGGACAAAATACCAGCTTTCACTTTGAATTTTGCCTCCCCTTCTCCATTTCTTTCATGTGCATTACTAAGTATAAAAAGCATATCCAGTAAAACACCATCAAGCCTTCAATATTCTGTTCACCAGGATGCAAGTGGGATTTCATTCGCATTCAGCAGCACTGCACAGGGATCAGACTCAATTAAACCACTCAGGCTCTTTAGAATTCTCGGTAGCTTTCCTCTAAGAGAATTATCACAGTGCAATCAGACCACATCCTCACAAAGAAGGTAGTCCAGAAACAAGAATATGCCATGCTGTGTTTCTAAATTACTGCAAGCAGCTGAGTAAGCAACATATTAGCTGAACAGGAAGCCAGGCGTATTTGAAAATACAATTACTGCAAAGTTAATGTGTCACTGTCACTGATCTGGACTTCAGAGTTGCCTTTACAAGGGGAAAGTGACAAAAAGTGATAAATATCAAATATAACAGGTGGGAAACTGCCAAATGATCGGTCCCCAGGGAGGGTATTGGTGTGTGTGTCCTGTTTTAATTGTTGTCAATATATTTTTACAACTTTTACACCTTTCCAAAACACCATGTAAAACCCACTAAGCACGAACTTGTTTGATACTTTGGGTTATCTTATTTAAAATTTCCCTCTCCCCAGTCCTGCGTATACATCAGAAGCATCTCAGCTACAGTTAGTTCAATGCACAATTTTAGTAAACCGAAATATATATCAAGGATCTGGTTTAACTACATTTTAAGATTTAATGCTTCTGCCTCCTTGTGGCAGACTCTTGAATGAGCCTCCCTCAAGACAGTTCAGCTGTAAATGCATTTCAGCTCTGAAAAACACAGGAGCTTTGGTTCTTCTATAAAATCATCAGAAAGCAGTTTACAGTTAATTTTTTAACTGAGTGGGAAACCACAAAAAGTTGCAGGACAAAAAAAAAAATGCAAGGAAAAAACTCACTGGAAATGTTGTGGCATTCCCTCCTGCATCTTCCTGTGCTAATGGCTGTTCAGCAAATCTGTGCAGGCACAGCTTGTGGGAAAGCAAAGCTGAGCAGCATCCTGGTACTTATCAGAACCTTCTAAATGTGAACTTTATCTCACCTCATCCTTTGTAGCAGTTGTGTGGGAATTGTTAGCTTGGATGTGGAAGGCCTTGAGTTGCTTGAGACCTGGTCTGTGTGATGCTTGCTTCTCTTTTTGTTATAGTGACACAAATACAATATGCTGTGGTGATGGATTATTGCCACACTGCACAGACTGGCAGTGCTGGCCTGCCCTACATGTGAAAGTTATTCCCTACAAACACAGCCTTCACTTTTAGGATCTATCTCACAACAAGCATTTAAAGAAAGATCAGCTGTAGCAATCTAGAGTAAAAGGTCCAAGTGGGTCCAAGATCCTTCAGTCCTGAAGAGTACCAGCTGCTACTCCTGGAGTAGGACTGCTACAGAAAGGTAATCCTATCTTCTGATCCCTACTACAATCAGCAGCTTTCAGGGCCAGATGTTAGAAATATATCATTATATTGAAAATACCTCAAACTTTTTTGTCAGGCCTTCTTTAACCGTGTTCGACCTTTCCATACTTTCTCCATCTACAATACAACATGGCAGTGAGCTCCCTATCCTATTCCTTCCACAAGAACCATCTTCCTTTGCTCTGGAGCTGAGTGCCCAATCACTTCCTTGCAAGCTCCTGAGAAATGACATAGAATGGGAAGTGGATTCCTTAAGTTTTTTTTACAAATAACTGTGATTCTGTACACCTTGCTATAATTCAGAACCCCTTAGATTTTCCTCAGTGGAGTTGAGCATTCAGCCTAAACACTTTGCCCTAACACTTTTAAGTTGCTCAAACTTAAAGTTATCATCTCACTGTTATTCCACTTCTTCAGATCATTTAAGTGCGGCCTGATTACAGCCACAAGAACCTACTCAATGGCAACTTTCCCCTACTGTGAAAAAACAGTAATTTTCCTACAATTATTAATTCACAAAACAATCTTTCCTCACCTTATGAGGATTTAATGATTTTTAATTTTATGTTTTCAGTTTGCTTTAGGAACCTTCACGTGATGAACTCTAGTCAGACTGTTTTAATTTTGAAACCCCAATATATTGCAGGGTCTGTATCACTTTTACCAAGAGGTTTACCAGTTGCTTTATAGAGTTCAGACAGATGCTCACCTTTCCCCAGAAGATGCCCTCATGTCACTTCTGAATTGCAGAAGAATTTTTAACCAGTTTCCTGGCTGCTTTTAAGTTTGATATATATGACCCCAGATTGGCATCATATTCAACATCTCCAGGATAAGTGACAAGTACAAGATAGAGTTGGAAGTTTAGTGGCTTAGTTTACCTCTCACTTTAGGAAAGCCCAAACAATAGGAAAAGTTTTATTTTATTCAGGGACCAGAATGGAGTGGTTCTTGAGAAAGACCATATTAAAGGCAATAAGGGAGAGAGACTGAAAGAATCAAAATGAATTTTGCAGAGGCTTCTATATTGTAATGGGGCAAAATATATAAGGAATTAAAAAAACAACAACAAAAAAACCCCAAACCAGTGCATACTCTAAGTCCCTACATAAAAGCTTTCTCACGGATGATAAAAATAATCACTGCAACTTTAAGTAAGAGGAACACTGAAACAGTTCTGGCACAAGAGTAACCACTTAGCAGTGACACCAGAACACTCCAGTTCAGATGCTTCCCATACCAATCAAGACACATGGCCTTTTATGATTTATTCCTCATACTTAATGAAGCTATATCAGTTGTTTCACAACCATTATTATGAGTAGGATTTCACATCAATACTTGTGCTGCAAAGGCTGGTACAGCCATTATTGCTTAGTAACTATAAAACTTTCCAGATCCTACATTTGGGAAATATCACAGGAGAAACAAGACTAAGGAGAAGTTCAGAGGAGACTTTAAATTTTAAAAAGAAAAAGCCCAAGACAAACTAAGTATCTACTTCAGAATGTAATTCAGGGATTTGAATAAGAGACTGAAATCAAGGGATGCCACAATATTGTTCTGAGATAAGAGTTGGTCCTGGTGGCAAGAACTAACAAACAAGTAACAAAAGGGTATGGAAAGCCTTTCATTTTGAACTTGCTCTTTATGTTGTCCTAGATCAGAACTTAATGCTGTTTAGATTTAATTTGCCATCATAACTTTTCCAAAATAAGTGTTTTGGCATGACATTCCCAGATAAAAATCAACATGTAGGAAGTCATAAGCAAACATCCAATGACATACAGCTCAGATAATGCTTCACAATGCACAGTCAGTATGTAGTTATTTGGTACTAGTATTAAGCTGTTGCCCAGGAGAACAGGGAACACAAATGATGAAAGCTCAGGGGTAATTTTGCCAAACTGTAAACTAAGCGTTCAATTCACACTCCCCCCCCCCCAGAGAAGTGCAAGATCTTAGGAGAAACTCCTGCAATATCCTCTTCTGGCCAATTCATGCTTTTAATATGCACTCTCAGATATCCTTAGTGTGCTTCACTTGGTAACACAGAGAAACCCCTTCTCCAGAAGTTCACAGGGCAGTACGGGGAGGTGTACTGCATTCTTTGAGGGAGATAGTTTAGTTGGGGTTTTATTTTCCAAAGGAATCCAAACAGAGTTTGCTGGCCTACTGCATAGGGTGTCCCACTACAAGGACTAAGTATTCTTCAATTTTCTCCTTGTATGGTCTATTTTCAGCTCCATACAGCTAGATTTCCACTGAGACCATAACATCATCCGTTTATGTGTTCTGTCAAGTTTTCCCAAGACCTACTTCAATTGTTTTTCTAAGTGTAGGGCCTCTGCTGTAGGTCCTCAAATAAAGTGCGTGCAATATTGATCAAAGCCTTGCTCGCACTCCATGCAAGATTCAATATACTCCTATTAGATGGATACAAGCAGAGCTTGATCTTTAGCAGGATAAGCAAGCCCTGTACTGCAGGAAACAATAGAGCTCAGTTGTTTTAAATGGTTTAGCATTTTGTCTGGTCTTTGGAGACCCATCTAGAAGTCACTGGGAGGATTAATACTTCCCTCCCTCCCCTGCTTCTTGCAGTCTGACATGGGTATAGAGGCACACGGCACAATTTGGCTTACTCTTTTCACTGCCCACAAATGTAAACCACTAAAAGAAAACCTGTGTGCTTTAACTCTGAGCCATATTATCATACTTTGTCATCATTTTACTCCACAAGTTTTGGATGACTATGTTAGCAACCTGCATTCAATATTCTAGTTTTCCCTTCTTAATTTTGTTCCATTAACATCTGTATTTTAACCTGTGCATGAAGAGGGATTCAAATCTATCTAAGACATTCAGGCCCTGTCACTCATTCATCACAGTTCAAATGCCTTCCCCATTTGAGTATCACTCACACTTAACAGCAAAAAAACACTAAAAGAAAACCTGCTCAGCTTGTTAAGAGTCAAGTTCTTACATTGCTGATCACAAGCTGGTTTCCACTGAAGCCTATAGGATTTGTTTTCAATACCTTCAGCCCTTCCAATAGCTTATTTATGCCTTTTCCCTTCATTTCTGAAGATTTAATTCAAATTTCTCCTCTTGTGCAAATTTTCTTTGCCACATTAATAATTATATTTCACATCAACTACAGCTGATACAAGAAACACAGAGGGCTATGACAAAATCTAAGCCAAGCCAACACAAAATTACATTATCAAGGTCTTTGCCTACATTATCCCTATTTCAGCTTCTTTCTTAGAAGATAAGAATATTTAATTTAGATCAGAATTAGGACCCTGGCCCTCAACATCAGTGAAATTTGAGGTATTTCTCTAAGTTACTTGTAGGCTCTTGGGTTTTTTGGGTTTTTTGTTTTCTTGTTCGAGTTTTTTAACAATTCTCAGAAATGTGTGGAACACTGGTGCTTATTAAAATAATCCTAATGAAAGCTGATAGCCTATTTCAAAGATAAAGTAATGGTCACTCTGTAGAATATTCTCAGACACTGGCAGAATTGCAAGGCACCGAACATAACCCCCATGGACCTTGGAACAGAACTCTTCAGTAGGATTCCAAACTACAGATAAGATAGAATAATACAGGCTTTGGTGATTGTGGGGAAAGTAAATAGTTTCTGTGGGAAACACATCAAGACATCCTCAAAGAATTCTAAGTCTGAAAGTTGGCCATCAGGATGGCACAAGAACTCTAGATGTGGGAGAATCATCACCCTGATGATTGAATTGAATTGAATTCAACTGCAGATATAAAAGTCTCATTTTCTTTATAACACTACATTCATGTGTTTCAAGTAACTTCCACCATTGCTTAGCACTAACCAGTGAATAGCTGATACACTGTTAATATATAATGGCCTCCTCCCCAAAAAAGCTGTTGTTTCCTGAGAAGTACAGTTTGATTTCAAATATCAACAACCAACACAGCTTGATTTAAAAACAAAAACAACCAAAAAAAGAACACTCATACAATCAAAATCTTAACTCAGCATCAGCAGGCAACTAATCTGTATGCTGAAACATGAGGACTAGTGAGCATCCAGATAGAACTGAATTTTAGCAGTTCTCACTGACTCTTCAAGCTTATGCATCTCCATGTAATGGAAAACAGAGCTCATAAACTGCTGAATTAACTGAAATAGAGATTTCTAATTAATGAAAGATTCTTAGCCAAGACCAGATCCCAGATTAGACAACCAGACTCTAGAAAGAGTCCACATTCAGAAAACAACCTGGGACCAAGAAATCAGTTTTGAAGACAAAATATCTGTATGCTGACTTCAAATTAAACAGAATTATATCTGTTGAAGAGCTGGTCCATATGTTCAAGGTATTTTCCATCTTCATCTTTTATGTTTCTTACATAGATTGTTATTTCATTGCTACAGGGTAAATACATTTTAAATTAAACCATATAAAGAAGCTCTAAAGTTGCCATGACAGTTGCAGCAAAATGCCTTGTCGTTTCTCATTACAAAGCATAATCTATCTTGATAACCAAATTAGCTTTTTCAGCTATTCCTCTTAATGTAGCCTGCAGATCTGTTTTTTGTTGATCCACCAATTATTTCTTTCAGATTTGCATAGTTAATTATCAAACAGAACAATCATCATTTAGATTATTAATACAATCAATCAACCAGCTCTGTTTTTTTTCTTGTGAGACAAAGGAATAGTGAAAGGTTTTAGAGAAGTTTGTGAGGAACATGTGGTCTACCTGGACTTCAGCAAGGCCTTTGACACTGTCTCCCACAGCATTCTCCTGAAAAAGCTGCCAGCCCACAGCTTGGACAGGGGCACTCTGTGCTGGGTTAGGAACTGGCTGGAGGCCTCCAGGGAGTGGTGCTGAACAGTGCTGCATCCAGTTGGTGGCCTCTCACCAGTGGTGTCCCCCAGGGATCAGTGTTGGGACCAGTTCTATTTAATATCTTTATTGATGATTTAGATGAGGGGATTGAGTCCATCATCAGCAAATTTGTAGATGACACTAACCTGGGGGGAAGTGTGGATCAGCTGGAAGGCAGGAGGGCTCTGCAGAGGGACCTGGACAGACTGGAGAGTTGGGCTGATTCCAACGGGATGGGGTTCAACACAGCCAAGTGCCGGGTCCTGCACTTTGGCCACAACAACCCCATGGGGAGCTCCAGGCTGGGCACAGGGTGGCTGAGAGCAGCCAGACAGAAAGGGACCTGGGAGTCTGGATTGACAGGAAGCTGAACATGAGCCAGCAGTGTGCCCAGGTGGCCAAGAAGGCCAATGGCATCCTGGCCTGTGTCAGGAACAGCGTGGCCAGCAGGTCCAAGGAAGTGATTCTGCCCCTGTACTCAGCGCTGGTGAGGCCACACCTCGAGTCCTGTGTCCAGTTCTGGGCCCCTCAGTTCAGGAAGGATATCGAGGTCCTGGAGCAGGTCCAAAGGAGGGCAACCAGGCTGGTGAAGGGACTCGAGCACAGATCCTGTGAGGAGAGGCTGAGGGAGCTGGGGCTGTTCAGCCTGAAGAAGAGGAGGCTCAGAGGAGACCCCATCACTCTCTACAACTCCCTGAAAGGAGGTTGGAGCCAGGTGGGGGTTGGTCTCTTTTCCCAGGCAACTCTCAGCAAGACAAGAGGGCACGGTCTCAAGTTGTGCTGGGGGAGGTTTAGGTTGGACATTAGAAAGAATTTCTTTACCGAGAGGGTGATCAAGCATTGGAATTGGCTGGCCCAGGAAGTAGTGGATTCTCCATCCCTGGAGATATTTAAAAAGAGACTGGATGTGGCACTCAGTGCCATGGTCTGGTAACTGCAGCAGTAGTGGATCAAGGGTTGGACTTGATGATCTCCGAGGTCCCTTCCAACCCAGCCAATTCTATGATTCTATGATTTTATGTTTAGAAAGCCAAGGAAACAGTTGTGTGGTACCAGCCCTGACCTGACCATCTTCCCTGGACATGTCCCTAAGCCCACACCTGCCCCTGGACACAGCTTGATGCCAGCTGTTTCTCATCCCAATGCTAGCCCTACCTCTCAGCTAATGTTTGCTCTGGAAAATTATCAAGCCCTTTGTTAGTGCAGCTGATGGCGGATCCAGCCACGGTCTCCTGGTTGTGTTTCCTTTCCAGGTTTAAGGCTTCAGGAGTATGAAAGATGAAAGGCACCAAGAGCAGAGTCCATTTGTTACTTTTGACTAGTGGGACACAGGTGAGGGGGAAATCTGCTAAAAATAACTTCAACTCTTCTGCTCTCACCTATCTTCCAATCTTTAAAAACATTGGAACACTAAGGAAAGTGGAGGTGAAACACGGTAGTGCCCATTTTTCCTGCAATTTGTCATACTAATTATCCTTATCATACAATTCATTGCATTACCCAGAAAGGAGAAAACCAAACAAAACCAAAAAACCTCAGATTTCCATGAACTGCTCATACCAAGAAGAATTAAATCTAAACTAAGAAGAATCATGATGAATTGCTGACAAGTGTCAAAACATCATCTATTGGCATCTTCTTTTTCTTTTAAGAAGGTGTCATAGCAAAATCAAAATGAAGTCTACAATAGAAGATATCAAATGACACATTTATTGGAACATGAGGCAAGATGTTTGTGTGTAAAAACCTTTGTCAGTCTTAGGTATTAGCCAACACAAACACACCAGGGATACTAGGGACAGTGCAATGGAAAGCCCACTGTAAGATTATGTGTTGCTTCAAACAATAATATCTGAAGTTTATCTGACAAGATCTGAACCTTAGAGAAAAGTCAGGAATAATGTTGCTTGATGTAGCAAGGAGACAGTTTCCTTAAAAGACTCTCAGATTGAAGGAGTTCAGAATTCAATCAATCCAACACAGAATTTTGTTAGAATTCAACTGGGTAGCTGTGTGAACAACAAAACTAATTAAGCCTGATAGAAAATGTACTCGTGTCTTGCATCTGATTGACTCTAACTGAATTATTCCTTATGCTCTGGGGTGAGCTCATCCCTTAACCAGAAAATCTGCACAGGAGGGAAAGTTTAGACTCATTTTTAAAAAAATAACAAAAACACAGCCACTAACAACTGAGCCTTTTGCCCCATTGTTAAGATATTGATAAGATCATTTTCCCCTGGGAATTGTCCAGTGACTGGCAAAAAATGATCCCATGCTCTCTTTTGGTGTGACATTCCACCAATCTCTCTCTGCTGCAGTCTTACAATTCACACAGAAACTTCACATCTCTGGAAGTTTCTTGAAACTTGCACCCTTTACTTTCTTCATGAAATTCTGTCTAAGTAGGCCATGTTATAGGAAGCAGTCAGCATTCACAGAAAGAATATCAATAAACTTAATTTGCTAAGAAGATCAGGCAAAAGAGCTATGGGAGGAACATTGCAGGAAGTTCCCAAATTGACTCTCCACAGTTTTGAAATGAGGTTTCCAAAAGAGGTAGGGCAGCTTTCAGTGACAATACAAGACGTGACAGAAGGAAATTTTTTACTTCATTTGTTTAAATGAGTAGAATCCTATTTTTTTGTCATTTTAAATCTCATGAAAAAAATTCTCCTCCTGGAAAAAACAGTAGTTCTGAGTGACAAAATAAGTGCAGCTGACAGACATTTTTTGGAAATGTTTCATATCTGTAGAAGTCATCACAAAGGCTCGTATTTCCTTCTCATCCCCAGCACACATTTCTCTATGCAAACTTGAGCACACTGAGCAGACACTTAGCATAATGCACCTTTTTTTTTTTTAATCAAAAATAATTACATAACAAGTGAAGACATTTTTTAAAAGTCTGCTGTTCTAGGAAAAAAAAAAAAAATCTATCATGGCAGCTGTTTGGAAACACCTTTTTGAACAAAAGCTTTTCTCCTGCATGCTGATTTTATGATTAGCCAGGCTATAGATGGAATCTTCTGAACCTCAACTTGAAAGTGCAACAAAATACCAATGTTAGCTCTGAGTAACAATGAGAAAGGAAACTCATTTTCCTCTCACACTTGTAGAAAAGAGAAAACAATACTGCATCTGAAGAGAGTTCTCTTAAGTTCTCATAACTATTACACTTAAAGTTTCAGTTTTAAATACTATCATCAGGACAGTTCTAATCTTTGAATTATCAGATCACTGTTGATACAGCAATACATGTAGGAGATCTGAGGGATGAGTGGAAATTATTGATCAGACCAATTAGGTACCTGGGTTTAAAACATGTTGTAACATTGCATTAGATTTTAAAAAAAAGTCATCGGTTTACCAGCACTCAGATCATCTAGTTGACTTAGACCAACTTCTGCAAAGCATGAACTCTCCAGACTTTCAAGTCTTGTAAAAGTACAGTCATGTGTTTCTTGTGTAATGGGAACTAACTCCAAAATTCCATGTTTAATGAGGGATACCTGTAACTAACATGCAGGGATCAGCCACACAGATTGCAAAAGACACTTAACCCCCATTTTGTCTTTCACCCTAACCCATGAAACATAAGCCCTGCTTTTAGGTATAAACTTCAGAAATAAGTCCAGGATGCACAAATGCTAACATAGTACTACAAGATTAGGACTACTGCTGCTATCAGATACAAAGTGTTTCTTCACAAGAAATAAGAGAAAGTGTTTGTATTTTATCTACTGCTATTGCTTCCGTACAGGCATAGGGTCTCACCATGCGAGCAGTGCAGGAGACAACTTTCCATTTTATTCAGCAGGCTGCTTGGCAATTTTGCTAACACAACAGTAGCATACTTGCTACTTGCAAGTATGTACTTGATGTACTTGCAACATCAAGGTTGGATGACCAACCTTGAAATACCATCTTCTTCCACTGTCCAGAAACAATAAGTTTCCTTTCTGAGTTCCTTGCTCTTTATTTTGCTTAAAAACTCCTTAGCTTTCCACAGCCAAGCTTATGCTGCATTTCACTTGGCAACAGATACAACAGCTCCCAAGTCTCATTTGGCAGAGTTCTTTTCATACAATAAAAATAGCTTACACATCTCTCTGTACCTATGCATTTAACTGAGTGGCCAAGCCAGTGTGCCACTGTCTCTTTTTACTTTCATTGTCGGAAATTAACAGGTCTGCCCTGTCCTTGCCAATGACCTTGGTGAAGTTGGGTTTGTCTGGTCCAGTTTCCCATTTTGCCATTGCTTTAAAAAACAAAAAAGACACCAAAACCACAACCCCACAAAAGAGATGCCAAGGTCAGTCTTCCCTTATGATGGCTTACCAAGAGCACCATACTAGAAGCAGCAGTCCACAAATTTTACTGAGGATGCAAACTTCAAAGTCAAGCAGAACTTTTAACACTGGGTTTCCAGTTGACTGGATGAAAATAGTAATCTCTAGCAGAAGAAATAAGTAAATGCTATGAGAGGTGAGACACAGAAGAAAATAAGGATCTGTTAAGTCAGGGTTACACTTGACTTTGCTACCTATTAAATGGGTCAGTCTTTACTATGAGTAGACAAAACCCCACAAAGCTCTGATGAGCATAAAATGGCATATACTGTGGATGTAATAAGAGCAACAAACTTGGAGTACTGACCACAGATTTGATTTTTCTAATTTTCATTGAACTTAAAAGTGTAATAATCCTATTGCTTCTTCAAGAGCTGCCTCCATCCCAGATTCAAGGTTAACATAATCTATGATAAGCTTAACAGAGGCTTGTTGAAATGCAGTGAGTCCATTTGATAACATCGCAAAAACCCTAAAAGAATTCAGTTTTTTCATTACATATTTGGTTTTATTCTGTGTGCTTTTCCCAAGACTATTAAAACCAAATGTAACTAGGAACAAAGTAAAAGTTCAGAAGCTCTACAGTTACGATGACCTATGTTGTAGAGGTACATATAGTTCTGAAAAGATATATTATGGAAAGGAAATATTTAAGGAATTTACACCCAATTTATTGCAAAACTGAAAAATTTCCATCATTAACTCTGATTAAGCCCACTGAATTTTGTTAGTTTTCTGTTTATATGCTAAGTACCAGGGAGCAGCAACATTTCTGTGGCTTGGGTTGTCTGGTCTGCTTTTGGAAAGCAGTCAGATCCCATCTGACCTTTATAATAATATTTAACCCTTGTAGATGGACTAAATCACTCATTTAGATGAGCAGACTGGTGCAGCTCAAACTTAGGTCATCAGTGAAGGAATGTTGTTGCCATTTGATAGCTGTTCAGCAGCTTCTGGGAAAATTGTTGGTGTTCTTAATACATTTTCTAGTGGACAGGCATTTAACCTTAGGTTTACTGCCACAGTTTGCAGTGCTCAGCAGAAAGGCAAATGGCCAAATCATCAGGGAGGCAGTGACTTTCTCAGTACAAACTTTTTCCAAGTTAGTCTTGAGGCACCGAAAGGAAAAAAACTAAAGATTCAAAACTACAAAATTCAGGAATCTTTATAGTATTTAGAACCATATATCTTCTGGTAGTTTAAAAGCAAATCACTTAACAGGAATGGATTTTCTAAGCATTTGATAACAAGTGCTTCAATAACATTTACGTTTAGGTAATATGCCAGATCCCATAAAGGAAACTTACCATTACCCATCTCCTTGCTCTAACAAGTCTTGAATTCCACCTGCAGGACCTTATTAATTTTGATACAAGCAGACTACAACAACCCCAACTACTACTGGTTGAACCACCCCACATACTACCTGGAATGGTTTCTTAAAACTAAATGGATGTTCCATCATGAGTGAATGATTTATCACAAGGTTTATTTTTACCTCACACCCTGTGAAAGAGACTACTGAACTGAAAACTATATTAAATATCTGCTTATCAACACATGACTGCTCTCATACATAGGAAGAATATCAGGTCAAAACCAAAGCAAGATTCGAAAAGCAGACACACAGACATCACAGGGGACAAGCAAGAGATAAATTACCAAAATCTCTGATCTGGAGTTCAACGAAATGTTTCACTACAGTAAAACAGAACTTTCACCCTTCCTAGCTTCCATCTTCTTGATTTGTATATTTCTATAATCTCAATCACAAAGATGATGTCCAAACTACCACCATGGGGTAGGAGAAGAGATGTCCTATTTAACATTTAGATCCTACACCAAATATTCATCAACATCCACTGCCTGTTCTGATTCTTCTAGGAAAACTGCTAATCAAGTACTAAAACACACCACTAAATTCCATGTTTAAAGAGCAAAATATTGAAGTAAAAAACATTCTGACCTAAATTAAGGGACTTATGCCTAATTCAGCAATGGGAAAGGCTTTGATTACCTGCAAGAAAGCAAGCAGCTTATGTTGCCAACACCAGAAAGCCAGCAGCAGTGGAGCCAGTGACAAAATGAACAATCTGACTTGATCAATTCCTTAGTGTGCACAAGCAAGAAAAGACAACCTGTCTCAGATCCATTGAGAGGAGAGGTATCACTGCCTTCTGCTTGCATATAAAGTGGATTGTGAGATCTGTTAAGGTGGTACCCACTTTTTGACTCTCATTGACAGTGGGGACATAAGCAAATTAGGAGGGCTGTTGTCCTCTTCTTCTTCTAGCACACTTTATCTGTTTTCATTCAATGCCTCAGCCTTAAGCTGGTATCTGAAATACTGCATTTCTTCTGTTTTTCTAAGGAACAAATAATTTCTTTTCTTTATTTTTATATCTACATTGGCTATATCATGCCCATGGTTGCTAGCACTTAGTTCAAGTTATTACTAGTGAGTGAACTGTTAATATCAAAACTCCTTCTAGGGACAATGAGGCTGCAATAATACTGAGTACCTTATATCCCACCCTGCCTGATTCCCAATGAAAGACACTGTCCCACACAGGATATGCCACTGCTGTAACACACTCTGCCTTGGCTGTCACCCTACTCATTAAAAGCAACATCATGATAGAAATCAGCTACATCATCATGCCTGATAAAGTGCTACTTCCTCTTTCATTTTCATCAGCAGCAAGAGCCAGTTACACTTGGGGAAGCACAGACAGTCTTCAGAGTACCACAGAAGGACTAAATTCACTCCAGAACTTCTCTGACAATTGCTGAAGACTTCTTCACACATCAAATGCTTCTACTGGCCACAAGAATGTCATCGTAGGCAATTTCAGATCATTAGTATCATTTTGTATCTTCCCTTGATTGCATCTCTCAAGCCAGTTGAGTGCACCTTAAGTCAGTAAGGTACAACACAGCTTCATGGACTAAGAAGCCGAGATTTGCTTTGGCTTCCCTGCCCACTCCCCAGTCCTTTAATTAAATGGATTAATACCTTGGCTCAAAGAAAAAAAAAAAAAAAAAAAAAAAAAAAAAAAAAAAGAGATCAGCCTTTTAGATTATTGGCTTCTTATTCTGACACTGAGAAAGAAGACTGCTTGAAAAAAAGCTAGCTTGAAGCAGGTATTAATGCCACTTTCCCAAGGCAGTTAGAAGGAACCTCTTAATCAAGTTTTAAAGACATCTCTCCTGCAACAGGACATTTTCTCAGGCTCAAGGGGCAGGAAAAAATATTCTGAGAAGCTTCACATTAAAAAAAACCTGAGCACACAAATTCCAAATGTCCATGAGAGAGATGAGTTAATATGAACTCATTAAGAACCTTCCCCAGATAGCATTTTTGAGATAAACATGATTCAGTTTATCCAATGCAAAAAAAATAAGCATGTCTGGGAAGTACAAAGTAAAGTAAGTCAGTGAAAAATGTGTTGACCCCACCTGCAGAACCCTTTCAAATCTCTCACTCAGTGGACCTCCAAACTTCACACAGATAAAGGAAATGAAAAAAAAGAAAACTTGAGGGAAGGAAAGAGGAAATCAATTTAACTTTTAACATTTCTTAGATGCATCAAAGGTCTCAGCCATGTAGTTCTATTAGGTTTCCATGTGGATTCTTTTAAGAGCTATGTGGAAAAGCCTTCACTGGCTTCACAGTGGGAGACTGAAGAAAATGCGGAGAATATGAATTCGAACTTTAATCTTTTTCTTTCCTGGAAAGTCAACTTTAAAAAAAAATAATGTTAAATGAACTATATGTAGAGACAGGCAAGTCGCAACACTGAATACAAACCTCTGATCCAATATAAATTTTTTGCCACTCTCAGCTCATGAGAGTGCACAGCAGTATTCTGGTCTCCCAAACTGCTATACATCCTTGCAATTGGTACTTGTATTTGCAATATCTGTGAGGCAAGTTTATAAGCTTATGAAACCCAAAACACAGAGGATAAAACTCTTACAATAAACAAGGATGAGAAAGAAAATGTTAGAGTGTAAATGACAAAGGAAGACAAGATTAAAATACGTGGGGTACAACATTGGTGGAAGAAAATTACCACAGGCATGCTTTAATACAGTGCAACAATTTTTTCCTGCAGATGCTGGATTGTCTAGACATACTTTTAAACAGCATTCCTGGCAGCTAGTCCCTTAACTCTGCTCATTATTTGACAGGATTGTAACACTACAAACAATCTTTATTATGTACTTTTCTTCCCCTTCCTCCTCAAAAAGGAAATCAAGTGTGTAAAGTGCATTCCATATGATTTTTTAGGATGCTCTCCTCCTGACTGAAGTATGCATTAATGGTGCAACTGTAGACACACAGAAAGAGGGGAACAGTCATTGCTGTTACAGCCTTGTACATATTAGTGGTACTCAAAATTTTTTTGCTCACCAACTAATCTTCTAGGATGAGGCAAGCAATAACCACTGAAAAGAATTAACCTTCTGCCAACATATTCTTCATTTTTACCCCAAACAGTGAAAATATAGTGTTCAAAAATGAAAGAAAAAGAAAATGTGGAAACCCAAGCAATCAAAATGAATATACTTTTTATATGGAGCTGAGGTTCAATACTCTTACAATACTTAGTGAAAGGACTCTTGAGACTGGAAGAATGCTGTAACAGGTAGCTAACAGCCCATGAAGCTTTTAACCATCCTCTTTTGCATCCTAATCCAAATACAAGTGAAATTCATTGTTTCTTCAACTTTAGTTTTTGAGGCCAAATCTAAACATTGAAATTTTCCTGCATTTTTGTACAGAGGTGCTTCATAAAAGAAAACCAAAAGACCCCCCAAAACCAAAAAAAAAAAAAAAAACCACACAAACCTAAACCCAGTATGTCAGATCAAGGAATCACACACTAGGATCACTTAAATTTTTCCATTTCAAGGGGGCAAGGTGTGTGTGTGTTGTTTTGCAGTTTGTGGGTTTTGGAGGTTTTTTTGAGAGGCAGTAAAGAAAAGTCAGAAACAAGCAAAAGCAGAGGTTGGGAGAAAGAAACATCAATACAATCGATCCTGAACTCTTGGTTTTTTAAGAGGAAGTGGCTTTAGTTGAAATACAATGTGTTTTGATTATAAAGTGAGCCATGTCCTTGTCTACAGTCTTTTGGACTTGATAAAGTAACAGAAAACAAACACTAATTCTTACTAAAAATTGTTAATATTTCTTCCCATCTATCACTGAACAACATTTGAACTCCAGTCTGGGCTTATTACAAGTCTTCCTGAAAGTTTTGGACATTGCAGACACTTCACAGGTCTGCTGTTTTAAGTAGTGCAAAAAATATTGGGGGTAGAGCAGCACCGGAGAACCTGATTTCAAAGAGCATCAAACACACTTCTAGCTTAAGTGACAGGAGGCAAAGGGTAGGGGGCTCCAGCCATAGAGGAGTTCCATGGACAAGTTCCAGCTTGTCCATCCCTGACAAGCCACAGAAGCACAACTGCATTAGGAATCACAGCTGTACAATGCTGTACAACTGCATCTAACAGCTCACCACAGGTATCCTGCAACAACCTCTGAGATCAACATGACCGAGCTGGGCTAAGGCAGGTGGATAATGCTCTGATCTCCTCTCAGATTCCTTCTAAAAGGAAGCATGTGTCAACCTGAGCTTCAAATCCTTTCTGACAAGGACATATTACCTGATGGGGCTGTGAACTGGACCATCTGCTGTAGGAAGGAGCACCAGAAGTCTTGTTGGCTGTAGCTCTCTGCAAAATAAGAGAGATATGTCAAATATTCACCAACATCTCTGTCATACACACAGTCGTCCTCACTAATATCAACCATGTGAACTCCCACTTTAAAAGAACCCTAAACAACCATAAATACAATACATTAGCATTAAAATCAGAGATGAAAGTTTGCTCAATATTCTGCCAGTGCTATGTTCAGCCTCTATGTCAGACCTCAGAACCTCAATTTACACTTCAACTTCTGCATGTCACCTACATTGCAAAGCTAAATGCTGTGCCCCAACCTAAACCAAGGCTGCAAAGCTCTACTATTCACAGAATGCTTGGGATGGGAAGGGACCTCAAGAAATCAAGTCCAACCCCCCCTGCCAAGGTAGGGTCACCTAAAGGTCACATAAGAACACATCCAGGTGGGTTTCAAATGTCTCTAGAAAAGGAGACATTTGACTCCACAAGCTCACTGGGCAGCCTGTCCCAGTGCTCTGTCACTCTCACAGTGAAAATGCTTTTTCATATATTTACATAGAACCTCCTATGGTTCAGCTTACACCTGTTACCCCTTGTGCTATCACTGGACATCACTGAGAAGGGGCTGGCTCCATCCTCCTGACTTGCCCTTTACATATTTATAAATATTAAAGAGTTCACCCCTCAGTGTCCTCTTCTCCAAGCTAAAGAGACCCAGTTCCCTCAGCCTTTCCTCTTAAGAGAAATGTTCCATGCCCTTAATCACCTTTATAGCTCTGCGCTGGACTCTTTCACCCAGGTAATTCCCCTTGATTAAGCAAACATGCCCTAAATTCACATTTATTCCAGAGAGGCATCTTTAATTAAATGATGGTTTGTCTGCCTGTTCTGAGAAGTTATATTTGTATTTTTCCCCTAACCGCAATGTTTTAGTCCATACTTCATACTAATTTTATAAAAGATGTTCTTTAATCATTAAACAAAAACCAAAAAAGTTGTTCATTCAACATATCTTCACCTTACTTAAAAATGAAACCTGGACATTTTTGGAATAACGATTAAGAGAACAATAATTTACAACTTCTTTTTGAAGTCTTTATCCCTATACTTCTTTCACCCACTTCTCTATATTTGATTTCTGAAGTACCAAGAGAAATGACCACACACCATGGATGTTTATGTGTACCATATACAGACCCTAAAATCAAATTGCCTTTGATACTGCAGAAGAAGCAATGCAATATTGTGTCTCATAGGACACCACCAAATATTTAATACACATTATTTCAAAATTATTTTATATCACAAACTTCCACACCATTTACTCTTACTTTAGACTAAAGCCCAGCTTAACACAGAGCTTCTCCAAATCCACCCCTCATTTATGAGAATTTGGGGTTTCTAAAAAACAAACAAATAACAAGCCAAACACACCACAGTCAGTAGTCAAATCCCTTGCAAGTATATAATTTCTTCATGGAGTAAACTCAGGCTACCTGTGCCAGGATGATCAGGTAGATTTGACTTATCTATCCACAAGATCTGAATTTAAATAGTCTTTCCAGACATGAGATACTAATTTGTCAGTACATTATGTCACCAGCAGGATGCTAATAGAGGGACAGATTCATATTTGAACCATATGGATGTAAATTATAGTAAAAAAAATGTAAGTAAGACAATCTGTGAGATTTATACCACAATGTCTTATACTCTTTGTAAGTATGAAAATAAATAGCTTATGGCTTTTAACACCCAAGGATATAGTACATTTCTATGCCAATTATAACCACTAGAGCTTATACATCATTACATATTCTAAAGCTGGCATGTCATTCACACTAATAAGAAACAGCCACTGCTGTAATTGTGCTTTTGTCTAATTCTATCAAAAATCAGTTATTTTACAAATTTCATAGTTAGTTCCACTGTATAGTGCATTTACCTTTTACTGGACACCCTTAGAAGGATAAGTATTTTTTAATAAACAGATACACAATGGCAAGAGTAGCACTTCTGATAGAAAGCTGCACACAATATTGATTTCAGCTTTATAAAAACTTATGAAAATAATCTCCACCTGCTTCAGAAGAAAAATTGTTCAACCTATGAATAACAAGTTGAAAAATGAGATATCAGGAATTATTCTGGAAGCATCTCGTTGTTTTCCAGCAAGATGTTTTTCCATAAGCACCATACACCTTTCTGAATTTATATATAAATGATGTTTACCTTTAGCATTATCCAAGACCACCTGCATATTCCTCCCACCTAAACACGTAGCAGCCTTTGATTTTGTTACTTATTCCAACACCTCTTGCCTCTAGTAGGTAAATTTCCTCTATAGCAATCTTTTGAATCTTTCCCCTTAGTTTCAAGGACATCCCAAAGAATGATATCCCACAGAGAATCAGTGCCACAATATTACAGAGAAACTAGAGAACCCTTTCCAGGCCAGGCAGACAGCAGCTGAATACATCTAAAGACAAAGGCAGAGAATAATTTTTTGTCTAGCTTCACAAAAAAGAAGAGAGCAGAGTCTCAGAAACATTTAGAAGCTGACCTCCAGTGGGAGGTGACCCTGCCCATGGCAGCAGGGTTGGAACTAGATTATCTTGAAGATAATCCAACCCTGAAAATTCTATGATTCTATCCTACAGTTTATTAAGAGATAAGCACTTAAAGAAAAATTAAAATAGCAGTATAAAAAGTATTGCCCCTCTCCTCCCAGGCCTTTTTTTTTTTTTCTCTCCATTCATACATCAACTAGTAGGATCACTTGCAGATTATAAAGCAATAAAAGTATTAGGTTATAGAGCAAAGGCTTACGTTACTCACACAGAGTAACAAATAATTTGGAGTAGATGCTGAAATATCTGGAAAATACTTCCATCTGAGCACCACTGCAATTCATAAAGAAAAAAAAAAAAAAAAAAAAAGAAAAAAAACCCACACACAAACAAACAACAAAAACAAACCATAAAGTGAAGGCTAGACCACATTTCCTGCTCATATCAGCAGTTAAAACATTTGAGAGAGGCAACTTCAACAGGCATGAACAAACTCTGAACACAGGAACATACATGCACCCTCTCACCCCAATGAGTAGAAACTGGACAACCACCTACCTTGAGGATCATGACCTCTCACAGCTAGCAGGCAAGATCACAAGCTAGACCACATTCTATGCTGGACAAATGGCTTTTGCATACTGCTTGAGCCACAAAAGAGACCTCAAGGTGTTGCATTTTCACTGAGTATTCGAAGAGGGAGAACCTGGGCTGCATTTAGCCCCATTCTTCAGTTAAAGTCACCTTACATTCTATTTTCTCTTTTAAGAAGGAACATATACACAGAATATTCAAGGATTCTCCCTCTGGCACAATTAACACAAGCCCTGGACATAAATTCCTTCTCTTGATCTTGTGGAGCTCCCAAGCCATATAATTTGAAACACCTAAACCACAAAGCTCACAAATTTTCCATCAAACCCCCACTCTTAGCTTATTTAACATCCAGCCCTTGCACCTTCCCAGCTGTTTCTTGGCCATATATAGGTACAAAAAAAAAAAACCCTCCCTAACTATTAAAAACTAATTAGACCTGCCTGTTCTAATTACCTGCTTGCCCAAGCTGTTCCTTATGTCCCTGCCCCTCCTCTTCATTCCCCCCACCTGTGAAGAGAGGTTAAACTCACACAGCTGCAGGTGACCACCAGTCACCTTAAAAGACCAATGAACTTGTGCTAAAAACTTTAGAAAGGTAAAATAGTTCTCACAACAGACTTTAGTACTTCTGCAGGTAATAAAACTGCCAGCTGGACATGTGGTTTTTGGTATCTGAGATGGAAGTTCTGGAAAAATAAAAAAAATATTAAAAAAAAAGAGAGAGCAGAAAGCTGGTGGTTTGCAGGCTGCTGCCCAGACATCAGTCAGTATGAAAGGAGAAAAGCTGCTGTTGGTACAGGTGCAACACATGTTCCAAGAATATGGCTGGAGCCAAGCTTGAACATGAGGAATGCTGATGAAATACCAGGCTGCTTTCAAATCCCAGTAAGAGCAGGGGAAAAGTACCTTTTATGACAATCAAACAACATAGAGAGAAAAAGAGCAAATGTGGTCAATATGCAAAGATGCTGGTTTATTTGCAGCCTGCAGGAAAACTGTTTTCTCAGAAGATTTGTAAAACTGTTTGCAGTAGATAACACAGCAAGAAGCCAGGAGGAAAAAACAAAAACACAAACAAAAAAAACCCCACAAAACAAAGAGCTTTTAGGAGAATACATGGAAATCTCTTCAGTATGGCTCAACAGAGTAGCTCAGAAAAAGATATGCTACAGTTTCATTCCTGGGCTAAGTCTATTAGTATACAAGACAAGCCAGTATCATATACAGTCTATAAATATTTTCTCATTGCATCAAGAAGAGCAATATTGTAAGGTAATCCCTCAAAATTAGGGAAAAAAAGCAGACTCTAGAGAAAGTTACCAGTGGTGTTACTCTAACAATATCAAAAAGCAAAAAAAGGGAATATATACTGATAAATGAAGCCAAGGTTTATAACTTATTCTACAATTAAGTGAACATATCAAGCCTTCTGACTGGCATGGCAATTGATGCCATTGGCTTGGAAATGTATCTTAGGGTAGGATGAATTCCTGTCTGGAAGTACCTGCAGCCAGTTTAATTGAGATATCTAACTTTGGATGGCTAATGTTAGCTGAAATTAAATCTACTCATAATCCCTGTTCTCCTTCCTACCAAGGGACTTGGGCAATTTGTCCTCTTCTAGGGTTTAAGGAGTTATGATAGTAGCAAATTTGCTATGTAATCAGAGTGCTTTTGAACTGGCTTGTGAACTCCCACAAACTCTGTTAATCTTTCAAATTCAGCTTGCTGGTAAAGAAATGAAGTACTGTATTGACTTTTAGGACTTAGTTGGAATTTTTTGACTGGGCAAGAAGGGGAGAAAAGATTTTTAATTATAAATAGAGAAGATACATCATTAAAGGAAATGGAAGGTAATACTAAAAATTTGATTTTGTAAAAGAACAGCACATTTTTTTTCAGACAAAAAAGTATAGTTATAGCTTATAAAAGTAGAGTACAGTAGAGAATACAGGTAATGGTTATATGATATACTTTATATATCAGCAACTCCTAGGCTAAATTCTTACTGTCATTCAGCAGATATCTTGCTCATCATTTTTACTGGAGATATTACTTGTTAAAAAGTAAAGAGTCCAGTTGATTATTCAAAGGCTGACAAAAAACTCAGGATACATTTTGAAGTGTCCAATATCTAGGCTACCTTTTTTTTTTTTACTATTTTCTATGGAATTTTCCTGATTTTTCCTTAAACTCAAAAATTTATTTGCTGAACATTGACATTTGACAACACTGTAAGGTGTTAAGGCACTGATGTTATTGATTTGAAGTTTAGTTTCTTTTTTTTTTTCCATGAAGTTTTGTGACTACTGCAAGAAGGAACCAGTAAGGTTATGTTAAAAAGGAACAATAATCAACAGCTTCTTATAAATAGCTACAGATTTTATTTTATTTTATTTTATTTTATTTTATTTTATTTATTATTGTATTTTTCATTTACTTCACAACAGGAGTTTATGAAGACAAACACAAATGAAAAATAAAGTTTTAACCTCTCATAATTTTAAGGGCTCTAATATTCTTTACAGGTCTCCAGAAACAAAAAGTTTAATACTTTGCCACTAATTGTAGCAGACTGGGAATGGGGGGAGGGGAGGATGGGTGTTGATTGAAGTATTGAAGAATTGAATGCAGGATATCCAACAATGCAGGATAGACAATGACAAATCCTTAATTTCTATATACAAGTTAAATAGAAAAGATAACTTACCTGATTCTATCTTATCAAAAATAGTGCTTAAAGGAACTACAGAGTCGGAAATTTGAACCAGGAACATCACTGGAAACAACATACACTTCATGCCTATGCATCAGCCCATCCCTGCCTCTGGTCTGGCTCCAGACACTCTTAAGTTTTGTTGGTTCACTGTGTGGGGTAAGACCTTGGACACTGAATGATACCAAATCCTTCACAGCCTCTTCCTCACAAACATCACATCAATTGCTCAGAGGATGCAGCTCAGTGGGAAGGGTCTCTCTGCCACTTCCATTCTGGTATCACACCTCACTGCTTGTGGAGTCAAACCCCACTGAAGTCTGCTCATTACAGATGTGCCACTCACCCATAAAGCTTTTTCACTAGTGTGCCATAAATCTACACATTTCCTTACTCCCTTCAAAATCTTGTCCCATTTTCTGACCATATCAATCCTATGCTGGAAATTCATACCCAGTGCTGCTCTGAATGTAGCACAAAAGAAATTGAAAATACAAAATACATGTTTTTTTCAATACCAGACAAATAAAATTATTTTTTTACGTTCTCATTCCTCACAGTTAAAATCTTCCAGAACTGCCAGGAAAACTACCTCCTGTCTAGTGAGACTAGCACTAAGAATTTCCTGAGAGATGGATTTTATCATTTTTTTTTTGTCAGAAAAAAATGAGACAAAAAAGTTTGACAGTTTAGTATCAAGAACTTCATTTCTTTTACAGCTATATAGGAGTTTTCACTATTTGATAGAATACATTGTTGATCATGGGGTTAGGACACAAAATAAAACGTGGTCTTGTTGACAAGCATATGTCAAGGTGACATCATTGTTTTGCAGTGATGAGACAATGCAGGAGAATCATCAAGTATGTTGCTTCATAATAGTGTGAAATAAAGAAGAAACCATTTAAAAAAAGCAGCTGATGTACATGCAGTGGCCAGGACATAAAATGTAACAGAATTATGAGAGGTAAAGTTTGTAAGTGAGTTGTAAATGACATACATATTGAAGTTGTTTATGAATAAGCACGCAGAGGGAAAAAAACTTTCCTTAAGATTGTTGCACAATGTCATCAGGGATTACTTCCTCTAGCTTACAGAAATCAATGTTATGACAGGAAGAGACAGAGCAAGAGAGATATTGACTGAGCTGTCAACCATAGGAGTACATCTCTCTGAATCTGTGGGTTTGGGCTTTGATGAAGCAAATGCACTCAGTAGATGTTTTTATAGGAACTCAGGCACTAACTCAAAGCACTTGCTCACATTTTAAATCCACCGTCTACTCTTGGCCATCGACACAGTGACTCATCATTTTTAAGGTGAAATTGCCAAAAGTAGTATAATTCTTCTATTACCCACCCCAGCAGTGCATTCTTGACAGCTTAGAAATTTGATATGGGCTCTGAACCACAGTGTAGGGCTTGTCATGACACTGTGATTCCCCCTCCTTTTAATCTTTGTCCACTCTCTTTAGCAATTTAATATAGAGATTTTGGCACCCTGGAAGGAAAAAAATCTGGACAAGGCCAGGGGTAAAAATATCCCCTCTTCAGAAATTCTCTTTACATTTACCAGTCAGGAGTTTTGTGTTAAACAGAAAAAAACCTGTTCATAACTTCATGTCCCCCTGTATCCTGATTGATTGATAAAACTAATCATAGAGTCATAGAATGGTTTGGGTTGGAAGGAACCTTAAAGATCATCTCATTCCAACCTCTCTGCATGGGCAGGGACACCTCCCACTAGACCAGGTTGCTCATACAATCTGGTTCTGAATATTTCCAGGGAGGGGACATCCACAGCTTCCCTGGACAACCTGTTCAAATACAATATCAAATCTATTTGAAATTGCAAAGCATATCTTACAGTGAGGATGAAGTCCACACACCTTTTGCATCTCACAAACAGAATAGCAACCAATTGCACTACTCATTTCAGACCCCATCTATCTTAGCAAAACTGACACGTCAAGCTCAGTTCAACACAGACCATGATTTGCTGTGCAGTCAGCATTTTCTCCTAAAGCCAGAGAGTTTGAGGATAAGCTGCAAAGAGATTGAGGAACAACCTTCAAGTCTTCCAGATGGAGCTGACACAAAGTTGGCATCTTTATCCCATGAAATGTAAAATTAAGAAACTGTAAGAATATTACAAGACTTGGAAACATGAAATAAGATAAGGAGAGAAATCATCTCAGCTTGAGTGGAAAAGAGGAAAACAAGAATATGGAAACATTAGATGCTTTGAGCTCAAGAATTCTCCCAAGCACTACAGAGATGGCAGGGGAGCGCATCACAGCCATATGAGAGGTAATATAGTTTGAAAGTGGCTTTTTAGAAGTTAGCAGCTGCTTCCTCAGAAAAAAAGACTACAAGGTAGGAAGTAAGTACAGCATTATGTTGAGCGATGTTGTATTACCAGCAGCCAGGGAACACAGTACTGATATTACTGGGATGTCTACTCCTACTGAAAGAATGCACAATGAAATATAAGCTGCATTATCAGAAGAACTTGGAACATATGGCATCTTTTATGGTCTTTGGACTCTTACCATTTTCCTGAGTAAATGAAAGGCTGGGGCACAAAAAGTTGTAGGAAGCTAACTATAAAAAAATACAGTCAGTTAAGGCAGACAGTGGAATGGGATTCATCTTGTGGGATTATGAAATGTGGTTTTCTTCAGAAGTTTACACAGACCTGCAAAAATGGAATTAAAAGGTGTATGCTGATATGAGAGAAATGAGTAACATGAGGAACACAGAATTTCATTGTAGTGAGACCTGTTCTCTTCCAACAGCTATTCTGAGAAAGATCTCTTGCACTGAAAAAAACAAACAAGAAATATGAAAAATGACCCAGAATCTCCAAGTAATATCAGGTCTGGGGTGTTAACAGATAATAAAGTGACCAGAGAGAAGACTAACACTGATGAGATCTTTAGATACCTAAAAAACAAAAAAAAATCATTAGAGGAACAGATGCAAATAAAAAAACAATGGGTACTTTCATAAACCTCTTTTCTTCTTTTATTAATGTTCACTGAAGATAATAAGAATTCAGAGTTATGCGAACATTGAAGATTATAATAAAGCCAGAACAGAGAATAGCCTTGATAAGAAAATGCAAAAGACAATAGTGCAGAAATTGAGGTAAAATATGAAATACATTAGATACAACACTCAGAATACTTAACATGTATTTCAGTACTAGGAAGCAAGGAAAAAAATCATGAAGGTTCAGGAAAGCACAAAAATCAAAATATTTATTTGGAAACAATGTAATCATAGAAAGGTAGAGGAGGTGCTCTAATGATCTCTTTAATGATGAGACAGATAAAAGTGAATAACAAAAGGCTGCTTTCTAGATAAATGAGTCATTCTCAGAAGAATAAAATTTTTAAAGTATTCAAAAAGCAATTAGACATACAGAGAAAATGCTGGCAATTCCTGCTGAATTATTAAGACCAGGATGCAATAAGCTTAGTCAAATTTTTTATAACCTAATTTTGCAAACGTTCCCAAGAAGTGGAATGAGAAAGTCACATTTCCAATTGCAAAATAGAGATGTATTGAAAATGTAAGAATTATTTGCAAATTTCTTCCCATTATAACCTAAAAAATCCCATCCTCCATATCTTTTACAGACACATACTCATTAAACAGAGGAAACTGTGAGAGACAGCAAGTATTAATGTCTGGCAAAGATCATGAAGCTCCCTCCCAAGATCAGTCACAAAAAATGAAAACAAGCAATTAATTTTGGTTAGATTTGTCTCAAGAGAGGATGTCAATATAAACACAATTTAAGGTGTAATTTCTTCGGGGATTTAAGAATATGCTATAGGGTCTTTGACTTGCAGGGAGAGAATCTGTCATTTTTAGAAGACGATAGCACAAGCATACAACTGTCTGATGGGCAGAAAGTTGAGAGTTTTTAAGTGGACAATGAAATTTCTGCATAGCAATCCCATGCTAATGGGGGAAGAGGAAGAAGCCCCATATTGTTCAGATCAGGCCAGTCATTGGGAGGATCTGGAATGAACTGAAGCAATCTGCTGCAATGCATGAGCAAGAGGATGCTGCAGGAAAGATAAGGTAGGAAGACAAGGTAGGAAGGAGAGAGTGTTTTCTGATCAATGAACATAGCATGAAAAATCCAAGGAATATAAAATCAGGTAAATAGCTGTGTAATGATAAAATTCTGAGCAAGCCTTCTGTCAGGCAATGACATGAGCTTGCAATGAGTATGTAGCTTAAACACCTGGCAGCATTAAATAACAGTCCAAGCTTGTGGAAGGAAGAAATTCAATGATTTGCTACTTCGACCCTAGTGACAGTAAGGGAATTTTCCTTTATACACTTCTTTTCCTCAGAAACCCTAAAAAAAATCACTTAAGTAAAAAAAAAAAAAAAAAAAAAAAAAAAAAAGGATTATTTGACTACATTAGCACGGATGCTGCCTAATCACCAGCTGAGACCAGGAGCTGACAACCTGAAGGGGTGACATTGTCCTGCAGTTTGCCTGTAGCCAGTGCTAGCATAGAATAAGCAGCACGGGTGACAGCTGCTGTGACTGTGAGGCGGTACAAGACTTACTACCTGTCAAGCACCACAGCAAACTCGCCGGGCTCCTGGGTACACAAAGTACTCTCATTTTGCCGCAGACATTTCTACAGAGGATTGCAGAGGATGCAGTGAGCTGACTGTTTCCCACAGGATCCTCACCGCCACTTCTATTGCCCAAGCAACGCCTTGGAAGTGATTTTTAGAGAGAGATTCTAGTAATCCAGATAATACTCTTTTGCAAACAGTATGCTCGTTTATCTAAAGGCTGTGAAATCCTACACCTATTGTCTCCACCTACCTTCCTCTTCTAGCAGTGAAAGCCTTTGAATTCTTGTTTGAGCCCTTGTGCTTGCTCCTTGCATTCAGCTTGCCCTCTTTCTCCCCCAGGCCTATCAAGCAATCTAAATCCCAACACCACAGAAGGTGAGACAGGCATTCAAATTTGGCTGCCCCTGCAAAGGGAGAGATGTGACATCGTGGCTGGAGCGGCAGAAACTGTGAAAATGTAGCATTCCAGCTCCTTCAAATGCCCCTCCCTGCACTGTGATCTGGGAACACCACGGCAATAAATTCTTCTAAGAGCCCTTAAATCTATCACATTAATTGCTAAATGTGGAGTAGCTATTCATCTTTCCTGGTAACATTGCAACGCATGGATTTGCTGTAAAATTAAAAAAAAAAAAAAAAAAAAAAAAAAAAAAAAAAGTTTCCTTATGATGAAAGCATAAAATAAAAAGTAACATCCTTCTGTCTACTTTCTGGGTAATGCTTCTTTTTGAAGCTGGAGAAGGGTTCACGATGAAAAACATGAAAGATAAGGAGAACTGTCAACTGAAAGGAATGAATATTATCCTGCTCTGTTCACATTCTTAGCACTCAAGGCACTTGTAGGCTGCAGAATGAATAAACAGCATCCATATTTTCAGAAATTTCCTAGTAACCTCTGTAAATTTACTTCCAGAAATACCCCAGCAAGTCACTATTCATTTAGCATAGAGAGTAATTGAAATTGGACTGCATTTTAGCAGGCGGTGTCAAATATTTCAAATAGTAATATTCTTCAGAGCTGGTCAAGAAATATATGTGAAAAGACACTTCAAGGAAAACATAAGCAATAATGAGAGGTAAACTCAGGACTGTGAGCATGTCCTTTGTCATTTTGTTCACTGTACAGTAACCTTGCCAAATTAAGAAAATTCCAAGTGCATTAGGAAAGGCTGCCCTCTTCAGACAAACTTAATAAAAGGTACCCAGAAAAAGTTCTAAGTGCCTTGAAGTTAAAATAAAAATATCAGTTTCACTGTGAAGGGCAATGTCAGCATCATACCAACATTTTGCTTTATCACAGTTTGCTACTACATAAAGAAAAGCACTTCTTGACATTAGCTACATAGTAATGTGTGTTTGTTTAGATTCACTACAGATCCATTTACACATCATCTATCAGGCTGTTAAAACTTTCTTTCATAAGCTGAAATACAGAGACATAATTACTTAAAAAAGCTATTGAGTCTGAGCTTTCCCTATGCTGTCATATGAAAAAAATAAAACATTTTGCAGTGCTGAAATTCTATCACACAGGAATTTTCATTAAATGCAATAAGCCTGACTCTTTTCTTAAACAAAACTTGATACTTACATATATTTTGATCTCCCTAACAATCCAAAACAGTGAGTGGAAAAATATTTCCATCACTGTGATGAGTGTTTTTATACTCGATGGATATTTTTAATTTATTTTCTTTAAATCTTTCATGAACAACTGGGCAACTGAGTTATCCTAGCCAGATAGCTACTTCTTTTCCTCATGTTTGTCATTTGAGTGCCTTCACATGTAAAACTGTAGATATGTACCTTGCATTGCACCAGATGGCAAAACACAGGGCTACACCTACTTTTCTGATGAACACGAAATAATTTTTATAAGGACGATGACCTATATGAAGAAAATATCTGCATTTGCTACTGTACATAAGAGCTTCTAATGTATTAGGGAAGGTGAGGTGCACATAACTATTTTTAGTGGTGCTTTACTTTTTAACCTGAAAGGCGTATCAATCTTCCAAGGAGATCCAGAAATACAGATTATGCTCCACAATATCAAACCTGAGACTTAGGTACCAGAACTTCTCAAGTCCTTTAACAGGACCTGAGACTATACTAAACAAATTTAAAATGGTCATTAACTGTCGATATTGTCCCCTAAAACTCCAGAACAAGCAGCAGAGATGATGCTACTGAGGAAGGAAGTATTACCAGTGACAGAAAGATACAAGGGATTTAACTGCCAGCTTGATGGAAGTCTCTCCATTCATCCTTAGGCAATTTTTTTTTTTTTCCTAGCTTTTCAGAAAAGCCTCCAATGTCATGATGTCTTGGGAGAACATGACTCTGTCCAATAATTTTGTGAGCTGAGATAGAGCTCTTTTTTATTGCGAAATACTTTCTTGTGGGGTTTCAGAGCACATCCCCAAGAATAATAAATCCAGTTCATTCTTTATTCTGCTCCAAAATTTGAATAGAGTTTCTTGTTTCCTTCAACACACCATGCACATGTTCTGGACAACAGGTTATATCTTCTTAAAACATTCCATTGCATAGAAGGCCCCTTGAGCCTGTGCTACAAGCCTCCTCCCTAAGTTGATTTTAACAAAACCCCCACACTCTTCACTTTAAATGTGGAGAAGTCCCTCCGAAGGTTTCTCTCTCTCTTCTTTTTTTTTTTTTTTTTTTTTTTCCTTTGTTTAATAGGATTCAGTTTAAGATGTACTTTAAGTTAAGCATTACTTAAATGCTTTGTTGAAGTGGGGCCTGAAATGGGACTTTAATTTCCTTAACAACTCTCAATATACCATTACTGGAATAAATGTAGAAAAATCAGAGTTTCTGAAAAAAATGTGTCTCCAGGGCACTACTACAAGCAAATTATGGAGAAGTTAAATAATGCCAAACTATAAATCTCATATCTACCAACACTTATCCATCTGTCTTATCAGCCTGCTAAGGAGCAGGTCTTGTTTAAAGACTATGATGTTAGAGCTGGAAGTGAATACTTGCCTTTAAGTCCCGTCATATACTATGGTATTCAGTTTCATGTATAATTGATGGGCTGAATTTTTAAGATAGATAGAGCAAATAAATTATGAGTATTCAAAATATCATCCTTTTGCCAGTAAAACCGTTATTCTTCACACTGACTCAGCCACCTCTCATGCTGCTAGCTTTATTTATAGGAGCAGCATTTCCTGTGATTTTGTGGTATACACTTACTAAAATTATTCTGATGGAAACCATAACCATGATTTTGTAATAATGAAAATACGGTATAGTTTTGTTTGGGTATTTTTCCGTCATTCAGCTGAGACATAGTGTAAAAGAAAGGCATATTAGGTGAATACCAGCATTTTATATGCTATTGCTAGTTTTTGCACAATAGAATTCCTGAGAACTGTGCTGTAATTCTTTCCTGCAGTGAAACAGAGGGGTGTCCACATTGGCATTCTTGAATTTTCTTGTGCTGTTAAATTATAAGTCTGCTTGTACTACGAAGAGAGATTGGGTTATGAATTTTCCGAAGTGACAGATTCTGTTATGTAAACCACTGGTGAGTCTGGGAATGCCATTCAACATTTTCAGCTTTGGAATTAAATTTATTCTCCTTCTTGCCATGAGGAAATTAAAAATGTTCACAATTTTACTGCTAAGGAGCACAATTTCCATGACAAAGCCACATCCCTGAGAAAACCCTGAGTACTTCTTCCAGACAGGGGAGGATAGAGCCATGGGTTTACAGAGATGCAGTTCTGTTCTGACAGCTGTGTACCTGTTGTGAGTCATTGAGAAAGTCAAACAAGCATCTTAAAATTAAATATCTGCTCTACAAGACAGCAGCAGCATATTTCTTGTAAAAGACAAGGACAATGGACTTGGAAAAAAACCATGTCTTTGTTTTTCACAAAAAAGTTTTTTGTGAAATGCATTCTAACCCTTTTACATTTATATCTATGGTCCAGATTGGTGAGAGGCCTAGTCAGGTATATCCCCTGTCCTTTAGCATTATATATTTGGCATCAAAAGTTAACTGTGAAATAACTGTCTGATACCATTTATTGTATCATATTCATATTCTTATACTATTTATTTCTTTAAATGATTATTCATAATTGCAGTCTACAGAGTCTATGCAGGACTTCATAGAATAAATAAATTCAGCAGTAAGTCTTCCAATTTTCAGTGAAAAGAATTTGAACAGGTAAATGAACATCTGGAAATTTAATAATAGAGAAAGAAGACAAGAAATGAAAGTTTGTAATGGGATGAAGTAAAAACTCACATTGAAACATCAGAGGAGGCCTGCAGAAATTCAGGGACGAGACAGAGACACCACCCCTCCTTAAATACTTGAACCCCTCAAATAACATTTCTATGTAAACTCATAGCTTCTGATCAGAATTACTTTATATTTTACCTCACAGAAACAGAAAAAATAGAAATACATTAAACTTGAGGCTTCAGACCATATCTCCAGGTCTGTACAATTACTGTGGGCAGAAACTCCTTAAGTGTGCACTAGGCAATTTTTAACACCTTGTCATATTGAAAACAAGTGATAAAACTGGTCTGACCATCATCAGGCTGACCCACATGCAAAATCCAAGTCAATTTTTTCATCACTTGACTACTTTTCAAGCATCAGCATAGTCCTTCACAACACTTTCACAGCCTGATTTCAACACCTGAGCACTTTAGAAGATGGAGTATGAAACTTTTCACATCCTTAAATGTAAGCTTCAGTCAGCAGACGCAGCTCCTGAATAAGACAAGTAGATCTAAACACCTTAGCACTGTATTTCAGGAAGCCAGGTGTGTGTAACATAAATCCTCATGCTCACAGACCCAAACTACAATTTGTCTGGAATATTGCAGTAAGACCCGAAATATGGATGAAAAATAGTTCTTCCTGGGATATGTCACAAAAATATATGCCCTTAAAAAAAAAAAAAAAAAAAAAAAAAAGAAAAAAAAAGGAAAGTGAGCTGATATTCATTAAAAATGGAAGAAATTGCTCAACAGTTTTACCGTACTTTCACACATCCCAGTAGTTGAGAGTGGGACAGGGAGAAGTTAGTGTAAAATTTAATCTAGTTGTACAGATTGAAGGCAGAAAAGCCACAATACAACCCACGCAACCTGCTTAAGTTCAGCCAGACAAATCCCAAAACAAGGACAGAGATCCAACAGAGCCCTAACAAGTCCTTCACCAGATGTATGGAACAGTTGCAGTTGCATAATACCAGCACTGTGTTAAGGCAAGTCCTGCATCATGGTACTTGGCTGGTAGAAATATAATCCACAGTTGGAGCAGTCCAGCATTTATTACAACATAAAGATTGTATCCAATACAATGCATATACACTGGCTGCATTAAGAAGTTTAACATCAGGATTAAATTCCTGTTTTAACCGGCGTGTCTTTTGGCTCACTGTACTGGGCAATAATTCTGAACTCAGTCAGCACAGCTTATTCCAACTCCACTGAAGAAACATCTACTTCTCTTCCAGTTGCCTGATGTTGATCTGATGTCAGACTTCATAACATCCCTTAGGTCCACCATAGGTACATCAACACAAGATAATCCTATTGGCTGGGATTCTACTCAGATACAGATACTGAAAGAGGCCTTGGCAAAGCTATCACTGAACTCACATTTGGCCTGTGTCCTTGTACCTTTAAGCTGGGATTTTCAGAAGAGTTTGAAATTCGTTTGTAGATGAACACATAATACTCCTTCATTCCTTTGAAGAGGCCAGTCTGAAGCTGTAACGAGCCTGCAAATAGCGATTAGCATTTAAAGTGGCACCTTCAATAATAAAATCTCTGTAAACCAGATTCTAGTTTTCTGGAAGTGAAAGACACTATTCACATTTACCTCTCAGGAGCCCGATTTTGGTCTCATAATGCTAAATAAGAAGTCACAAAGTATTAGCTCTAGTAAATTATTCCTAGATTTTTCAAGTATTTTTAATGCTCTGTCTTTCATTTGCAAGCTTTCTGGAGGCTGCAATTTGCTGCTCCCTGCTCTGTTCCCCTTCCAGCCTGAAGACTGGTACCTCTTGTCAGCTGGGCTGCAGGAGGCTGGAGTGATACTTCCAAAGCCTGTACCTTCTCCCAAGAAGGAGGGAATATTCATCCTTGAAGTCTGTCTTTCCCAAAATCCTGATCCCCAAATCTGAAGCCAGATAGTGTTAGAGGGCCGTGAGGTTTTTTGTTGCGCCTCTCATACCTGCTGAGACCAAGTCCACAGTAGCCACTTAGAGTTGTCAGCAAAGCATTTCATCAATGCACGTTGGAAGGGTAAAACATGGGAAGGATTTATCCTGGTATCGAACTGAAGCTTAGTAAAACCTAAATAACAAATAAACACACTCAGAGCCAGGTAAAAGTATCTGACCCCACGGTGGGAAAGTGTTCAAATAACCATAAATCTTTCATTTCTAGCTGCTTCTGTGGAAGTAGGTGTAAGCAGAAACAAAACTAGGAGCCTGGGCAGGCTCTTTCAGGAGAGTAAATAGACAGAAGAGTCTCTTGATGCCCATGTAAACGCCATTATCTCTCTTTCTACCTTCTGCTGCAGCCCTCACAAGGACGCTGGTCAAACAGTTCAAAGGAAAGGCCAGGTTTGTGGGCTTAGGAGCTGTACATTCCCCAGAGAAGATGTCCTCTGCTCTGATTTTTATAAAACCAAGGCTCTTACTTTTCTACACTGATCTTGAAATCTGTTGCATTTTCCACACTTTACTATAGAAACCCTCATCTGGAGCCCCTGAAATAAAAATACTAAGCAGAACACCAAAGTGTTTTTAAAATACTGTAGCACTCGAGTCGCTGTCTGCCACTCGGTCTCACATAGTAATTTAAAATTATTGGTGCTCTTAAATTAAATGCTTAAATTTGAAGGTGATCACCACTCTGAAGACGTGAATTGTACACCCATCTGAACTATCAAAGCACTTCAATTTACTCTAAACAGGTCATTTTGGGGAGTGATAAGGGAGCCTGTGGTTGTCCAGCCTGCACTGATTCAAAGCTAGTGAAGTTTTCTATTCATTTTTACAAGTGCTTGAGTGATTCTGGTGGCTTATAAGAAGCCTGTGCTGAATGCAACTGAGCAAGCTGGAGGGCAGGGGTGGATATGTGTAGGACTTTTTCATTTTGCTTTTACCTAGTAATTTTTTCATCAGCATATTCCTTCAGAAGTAAAGTCAAAGCAGGTGTTTTTCCCTAGTTCTTCCACAGTTGCATGGATATAAAAACTGAATACCCATAATCCATTCTCAAAGTCTTCAATTCACTTAATATACAGTGTACAATTTTCTGAGTGTACTAAAAATTTCATTGCTTTGTAGCTACAAATTGAAACCTATAATGCGCATCTCCAGGAAGCAATCATTAATGCCTTTTTTTTTACAATAGAATATATTTAGTCTTGCAATTTTGGCACACAGTGTCTTTTGAAAGTATTTTCTTAAATGAACTAGTAATAGCTAGTTACCTCTTGTAATATATTACTCAGTGATGAAATAGTTATATTCCATACACAAACCTTTTATAGCTGCAAGGACTATAGAAACATAAGAGATCCTTAAACTCCAGGATGTTTCTTTGCCATCCGAAGTAGCTTAAGGCCAGAATGAAGCCTTGCCAGGTTTTGTGGATTTGGACAGCTTTCTGCATATTCCCAGAATAGTTAAATATTGCACTATTTCCTACACGGCATAAAGTTCAATTAGAGAGAATTTTTTTGTGGGCCTTTTTTCTTGTGCTCCTCCAACTGCCCCATGGCAGAGCTCTCACAGCTAACACCCTGCCTTGATTCACAACTCTCAGCAAACATTTCCCATTTTCCTACCTGAACGGCTTTAATGAAACAGCATAATTATTTGAATATTCCAATGGCTTCTGGTATTTGTTATAAATGAATTCCACTTAATGCCTAGTATTTTTACAGTGCTTTCTTTCTCTATTAGAAATAACTTCTGAGCTGAAGATTTGGCATTTAGCCTCCCAGTTGTGGACCCCTGGAAAAACAAATCTCTTTTAAGTGGAAGCACATTTTGGCTATTTGACAGCACTTCCTTTTAGACATCTGTACTGACCCATGATCTACTGCAAAGGATGCACATTGCTGCTTGTATGCTCTGCCTCCTAAAACAACGTGTGAGCTGAGACCTGGGGCTGGTTCTTGCTGCACTATCTGTTGTTCACACCTGACTGATAACCAGCTGATGTTTATGTTGCTGGACAACCCTGAACTGCATGGGGGGGAAAGGGAGTATTTTGCCATTTGGAAGAGTTCTACAACGAGAGAAATCTAACAAATTCCAATGAACAACTTCTGAGTCATGTATTCATCTACATTTTTCAGTATGATGGTCACTCATGTACCAGAGGTGAGATAATACAACTGTGCCTGACATTTATCTATTATCAAATTGTTCATGGAAGTTTACATTGATTTATCTGTGGACGCTGCACCTTGATAGAATTATTTTTATTGGCATACCATAACACATCAAGATCTTTCAGAATAATTTATTAAGAGACATGCCACGTGATTTCAGAATAAGTATGAAGGGTTTTTTATAAGCCATTTGATGTTCTCTTGAATGACTAACCCTTGTGTGAAAAATCAGTTGGCAGGTTAATTTTCCAGGTCAAAATCCAG
This sequence comes from Heliangelus exortis, assembly GCF_036169615.1. Taxonomy (NCBI): domain Eukaryota; kingdom Metazoa; phylum Chordata; class Aves; order Apodiformes; family Trochilidae; genus Heliangelus; species Heliangelus exortis. The sequence goes on from NC_092423.1 coordinate 32,499,920, forward strand.
GCTTCAGCATCAACACTTCCTTTTTTTTTTTTTTTTTTTTTTTTTGTTTTATATGACAATGTAGAAGAGTTTGTCTTTCACTGGAACAAGTATAACAGCTGCAGCTGCTTAGTTTGCAAACTATTCTGGTTGCTTACCTCTCCATTCTTTGGTATTTTGGCTATAATGTTGCATTCTCCATTACTCTGGGAGATTTCCTAGTTCCTTTGCCAAAGAGTTCAGTAATCTATCAGCCATCTCATTCTCACAAGCATTTTCCTGGTGGTTTGGGCTTCACTTGAAGATTTCTCAAGTTTAAGAATATTTCTTGTATCTTCCTACTCTGCCTACAAAGCAACTGCCATAGCAACAACTTCAGAATGGTCGAAGTCTTAAGATCAGTAGCTGGGCTGATGGAATACACTGTCCTCTCTGTTACTGCTTCTGTTTCTCAGAGGTTTTTTGCTGCTTCTCTTTTTCAGAGGTATTTCTGACAAGTTAATGTGGGGTTTTTTGCTTTTTCCTTTTCTGTCCCTCAGTTCTGCAGGCTTCAGAGACACTTTTCATAAAATCAGTAACAGCTGTTGCAGCATCTATGATACATGCATTCAAAAAAGACAATGGCACATCAGTACTGACTTGTACACGATCTGAGCATTGACACATACAGACTCCTTTCATTGGTAGAACTGGAAATTTATTTTGTTATGTCTTGACTAGCCTTTTTCTTATGCTTTCTCTAGGATTATAAAAAAAAAAAAAAAAAAAAAAAAAAAAAAAGAGGAGTTCAAAAAGAATTCCAAACTGTTTTGGCCTCAAACTCTCTGCATAAAGTTGGGATTAAGCAGTTGTAGCCTACCCCTGGCAGAGTTTCCCTTAAACACTATTTAAAAGTCTCCAATGAGGAGCCCTGAATGACTGTCCCACTCTCCCATCGTTTATACATGTTTTGGGGAATGAAGTTTCCCCTCAGGCCTCTTCTTGCTAAATCAGACAAATAAATTCTTTCACCTTATTTCCATAAGCATGTTTTCTAATCCTCTTTTCCTTTTACCCTCCACTAGGCTCTATCTGGTTCATCTGCTCTGTAGCCTGTCTTGCAAAACCATATTTCAACTGCAGCTACACCAGTTCCAAGAGGAGCAGAGCACTTTTCCTGACTGATAAAAAATTTCAAAGTGTCAATCTTATGAATTGCAGCATCATCACTAAAAGGAGTGCTTATTTTTAATGAATCTATTCTTGTTTTAGTGAGCAAAGACTCTGATAACTTCCAATATCAGCTCATCTATACCTTCTCATGTCTTAAAAACACGACAAAAATTTCCTTGTCAGAAAACTTATACCAATTAAACTAGCTCCTGGAGACTTCATTTGAATTACTCCTATGACTGATACACTTCCACATTTAATAATGATTTTGTCTCACTCTGAACACTCGGCACAAAATATTATTTTTTTCTTCTCACTGATCTAAAACTACAGGGATTGTGCTTGCTCATTGCTTTTTCCAATATATTCTGACCACACCAACTATTGTGATTGCCATTATTGCAAACATACCAGACTAGCAATTTTATCAGTTAGAGTATGCTGATGAGTAACTCCACACTCATAAACGGCTCTTCGACTGTAAGTGATGATGCCTTTTCTGAATTAACATTATGCTCACTGAATAGTAACTATCTTGCATCCTTGGATATATTACAGATTCTTTCATTTTTAGATTGCTTTTTTTCAGCATTAATGTTTGTGTGCTGCAAGGATTTAGGGCTTGCATTTCTCCCTTTATTTCATTACCCCATCAGCTTTTATTATTGCAACTGTTGTTCTAAAGCTCTTGAAATTTACTTACATACTTAACTTTAGAAAATACTGCCATAAAGGCCTGGCTTTACCAATGGCCCACACCAAGACTTGCAAAAATTTCCAAGTCCATTACCTTACTAGGTGACTAAAGCAGTGTATTTTTGATGTGTGACTTTATTTTCCTAATCAGTAGAAGTTAGAGAAGTATCAATCAACTTGCAGTCTGGTAAAACAGTGAACTTCATTTCACCTGGACTTTTTGACCTGTAAGACTTAAGTGGCTGTACCCAGAGTTAAAACTCCAGCTGGCAGAGATGACAGGACCATTGAAACACAGTCTGCTTCATTACCACAAGGGGTAACCCTCAAAGACTGAAATCTCAGTGGTGGTGCTTATAAAGATTAACATTCCTGATGGAAACCACTGCCCAGCACTTCAAAACACATCTACCTAAAGCTAATGCCTGAATGCATACTTAGGCAGCGAAACCAAAGTAGCCCAGTTTGGGAAGGTGCTGAGTACTCACAGCTTTCAGCAAATTTTTGGAATTAAATGAAAACAGTAGGTGAAATAACAGACCTAAGAGAGACTAACACAGTGGCATGTGGCTGTAGTCTTTTCAAGACAGAAATAAATCTTTGTATGAACTTAAATAAAAAATTCTTAAAAGGTAAAGTGACTAATTGGTTCTTTTTATAGAGTTTAATTGATGGCCTAAAGCCAAGAACAGATTTTAAATTAATCAAACTTTCATAAATAATTGTGACTTCATTGTGATACAGCCCTGAATAATGGACTGAATAATAGGTTAATCAATTGACTGATTCTTTCACTGAACAGAATATCAAATGTAAATATTCACCTATAATTTATATTCATTTGTATTTAGATGTAGACCCGTACTGATCTGACTCCTTGCCATATTGGAACAGCATGGACCATTGCAGCATGAAGTATGCAGAGAGAATTTGTCATCCATCTGAGACTGCAGGCAAGGGTGACCATAACACCTCCTCTTAGCACATGTGTCCCAGGACACGTTGTGTTTGTCATGCCAAGGAAAAGGGGCTAACACTTGCCCAGCCCATCCATCAACATCACTTCTTCAGGAAACTCCCTCCCTGTTCTGTGAAAAAGATTCAGGGTCATACAAGCTGACCCTGGATCTGGATCTGGATCTGGATGCTGTAGTCCATCTACACAGGTTCTACACAGCAGACTAACACCACCTTGCAGGGTGGTGTAGGGTGGTTGTAGGGCAACTGATGCACTAAAACAACTCTGCCAAGCAGAAGAGTCCTTACCCCTATAACACTGATACTATTGTCACTCTGAAAGTTTCAATGCTCCCAGAAAACTTCATATAATTAGGTTTTGAAAGCACTTATTACAAAAGATTCAAGCCATCTTACAGTATGCAAGAGCACAGCTAGCAGTTGTTCACGAAGAGAAATTAATGTGGAGGAAGACATGGTGATATTCAGGAAATAAAGATGTCCATAAGTTTACATTTTAAAAAGAAGATTTTGTATGTAGATCATCTGTAAGTCATTTGCTAAGCTAACAGGTTGGGAGCATAGCATGTTTTCTTTTACTTCTTTTGCTAGTTCTAGGTTCTGTTTTCCAAGTCACATATCTGTTCAAAGCTGCATATTTTCTTACCAGCAAAGCAAAGCAATACTGATCTTCTAAAGTAAAAATGCATATTTATTTAAGAGCACTCTGCAATATACCAGCAGTCAAATTAAACCGCATTTAATATTTCCTGTGCTGGCTTTATATTATTAATCAAACACTTCAATTTAGTAAAATACATATATATTATATGAGCATCTTTGAAAATACATTACCATTTCTCAGAACCCTTCAACAAGGGTTTTGCTGTTCAAAGCTCTCGTAAAGAGATCTGTGCCAAAGGGAGCTACTTGGACTGCACAACAATGAATTTTATTGATCCTGCAAAAGCCATAAACACTGCTACATATTTCTGAGTACCATCTATGGGCACATTTGCCATCAGCTGATAATGGAAGTGTATGTGTGCCTACAGATCTTTTGTTAAAGACAATACTACTACACATGAAAGGATTCAGCCAACATGTGCTCCAAAATTTCCAACTCTGGAGTGTGATATTTACAACCCTGTTATTCTGTTACCAAAATTATGTCTGTTTAATTGCCGTTGACTCTGGACATACACTGAAAATGCAACCTTACCAAGGACTGTAAAGATTTTCTACCTTTTCATTTACGGTAGGTTAAACTACTCCAGGTGTGGTCTTGACAATTATGCATGATGTCTCCTGGTCCATTAACTCCCATTCAGAAAACAAAACATCCGTCAAAAAGAAACAACCAAAAAAAAACCTCATCTGCATGTAAATGAAATAACTATGCCTCTAATACTAATAAATGTTTTCACAGGTAACAGGGCAGAGAATTCAGGAAGGATCACATCACATTTGGATAAATCCTATGTGTATGAAAAGGATGAAGACACAAAGCACAAGTGTCTGTGTCAATGTGTGGACTTGCCAGTGGGAGCATGTTGATGTATGACTTGTATTCCTGCTCGTTTGGTCTGGCAGGGCATCTATTAGAGCATGTCTTTCCTCCTACCAAGGCATGATTCCTTTTCTTAAAACCCTGTATCTGGGAGAACAGTGTCCTTGCATGGCCAAATCTTATCCCATATGGCAATAAAGCATTGCTACTATGGGTGCCCAGGGAAGAACAGAAAGAAGAGCTCTTGCAGCCTGGTACCATAAATCTAGAAAATGTCAACAGGGCTTGTTTTACTGTGAACATTGAAAAAGAGATTTGCAAAGAAACACAAAGCCATGAGCTACCAGGGATCAAACACCTTTAGGCTCCTCCGAATAGCACAAGGTACAACAAAACAACAAGTACAGCAGCTCATACCAATTGCCACATTAAAATGCTCACTGAGGTTTCAGTCCAGGAAATCAGGATCTTGTTTATAGAAACATAATTAAAGCACTTTCCTTGCTTTCCTGTAATAGACACTTTAGCAGCTGGCAATCAAAGGGAAATAGCTGAAAAATCAGGACACTGAGTTTCACTAAGACAATACATTAGAAGCCTATTTGTCTTCCTGGTCTCAAATACACATCCTAGGGTTTCTATGACTCACTGCTAACAAATCAGACTGCACACCCCTAAACCCTCTGCTGCTTGCCGAGCCTACCTGCAGAAGCTTCCTTCTCCTTCCCACAAACAGGAATTTAACCATCTATCGTGCATTTTTAAGAGGCTCAAATGCTTTATGCTGTTTAAATGTCCGTACCCTTATACCTGCTGCGATGCTGAAAATACCAACTGGGAATCCTGCCCTTAACACCCACAAGTGATTCACATACATGTTTCCCTTGGCTCAGACTGTGATCAGGCCCATCTGTCTTAAAGCATCAATCCTGCTTGCTGGTCCAGCTCTCACTGAGTGACACGAAGGGACAGGAACACTGAGCAGGATAATGCTCACTCACATAAGGCTACAAGAGTCCTTTCTTTTGGTTCCACTCTTCCAGTCACTCTATATCACTTCTGCTTCAAGTCTCACTGAAAAAGGTTTCACATCTCCTGATCTGGAAGCCATGGAAGCAAGATACAGTTCAAGGGACCTCCAGCTGTACATGGTGGCTGCTCCTGCTGAAGCCTGTCTTCATAGGCTTGGCCAGGAGCTAATACCCATAGCAGAAATCTGTAACTCAAGGAAAAAAATGTGATTCTACTGCAGACAAATCACCTTCTTATTTGCAGGAATTAATGCAGTGGAGGTACCACAGGGAGCTTCACAGAGCTCCCCCGCACACATACTTGATTCCTAAAATTCTAATGAAAGACAGAAGTCAGAAACAAAGGACTCTGAGTAATGAAATGATTAAAGAGAAAATACAGTTGAAAACTCCTGGAACACATTATAATTTAATATCTCATTATTTACTAGGCACATTGAACATAACATGAACTTCCCTCTGCTCCACCAAGCCCACTTCATATTCCACAGAGCCTACGCTTCTGTATCTCATCCAAGCTGAGATGAAATTGTCTTGTATATCAGACAAATGTACTCGAGAATAGCCTACACTTTGATAATGTACAATCTGAATGTTCCCAGCAGTCCAACTTCCACATCAATTAGAGAATTTGCACTCACACATTTTCAATGCATAATGAGTGGCTTTAGCAGTTCATAATTATTAAGTAGTTATTTTACATGCCCTTGTGACTGGTAAACAATACCACAGAGAAAAAAAGTAACCAAGGGTTTGCATAAATTATTCTGCATAAACCGAGAAGTTCTTGTTTTAATCTGCATTATCGTGTTGGTTCAGATCTACGGGCTTAGGTCTGAACAAACATGAACTTCAGGGACATTTTAAATTCAGCTCTGAATCCTGACCTGGATTTTCTAAATGACCTTTGAAATTTGGAACTAAATCCAAATGTTGCAGAGTTTCTACCTGGAAGCCAGTTGCTGATGGATTTTCATTCAGTCTAATGTAGGTGGCAAATTATGCCAGGAATAAGTCATTTTCGAGAGATCCAAGGTCTGGCATACAGACTACTGCAACCAGCAGGTTTAAATGGAAAACAAAGGTTCTTCATTTACCTCTGAGGCTTCTGTCTGATTTATTTTGCTTCTCTGGTTTGCATTTATTTGACTGTGCCAGGTATAATGGAGCAAACGGAGGCACTGCTAGGGAAAGCTGCAGTTCTTTGAGGCAGTCCCACAACCACAATGCCCTCTTGAAGATCTCTGAATCAGAGCAGAAAGGAGAGATGGCATCTCAGGGCTAGTCATGCCTTTGCAGCTTGCCCAGATGTCAGCAAACTAATCTTTACTGGTCAAGACTGAGACAGCCATAAATTTTTACAAAGCAGTGAAGCACATACTTAACTTTACTCCCATACTTAAACTTAAGACTGTACTTAACTGCTCTGCTGAACACAGACAGGCACAGCCATGTGCTGTACTGCTCTGGGGATGTAGGGTCAGCCACTCTCAGAGCACTGAAAGCTTCTCAAAACCTCCTGAAAATGGGAAATATGAGAAACACTATCAAGTAACTACTCCGGTGTCAAGAGATGGCAATTAGGAAAGGTTCTCTTTTGCAGTCTCTGACAGCATCTGATACTACACTCTGACAACCCCAACAATCCTCTACCCTTCCCTGTGAGGTAGACATTCAGCATATATTGGTAAGCTAGCAGATCTCTCCTGAATAGAAACTGAACTGAAACAGCATCACTCTTCTGACTTGCACTATAACTAAAATAAATATAGAAACACAATTCTGAAAAGCCGACTGGTACTTATAATTACTGTAATTTATGTTGATTATATACGACCATACCCTATTAAAAATAATAACAAAGAAATATAATTTAAAAATGCATAAATAAATATTCAGATGCAGAAGTCAGTCACCTTCTCAGATGTCGATCAGTTGTTTTGGTAGTGTGTTGCCAAAAATATTTTAGGACTAAAAAAATCAGTCTACTTATTATCTGCAGGAACTGATTGTCCTTTAAAATAATTTCACTTTTATGAAAATGTAAAACACAAAAGCTTCACTGCAGATTGAAAATAATGTCCAAGTTACAGGGACAGGGAGAAGGCTACCAGAGTAAGTATTCCTGTTTGCCTTTTGACCATTTCTGCATGCAGCTGTATCCCAAGTGATTACTCTTAGGAAGAAGAAATCTACCTATGGCCATGCCATAATCAGCATATTTTTCAGGACAAAAATTTCTTGGCTGCAGTGCTGATCACCCAATAGATTTATTAAGTACCCTCTGAAATTCTCCCATGTAAATAGCACTATGTTCTCTGCACATTTTGCTATGTCACTCTTCATCCTCTTCTCTTAATGAGAACTATGAACATATTTTCCAGTGTACTGGCAGATTTGTATCTCTACAGATTCTTCAGGATGATTGTCTTTTGTGTGAGCAGCACTAATTTTTTTAATTGCACTGTTTTAAGTGATATTTTGTATAGAAATTACATGTAGGTAAATAAAACTAAGTTCATACAGGGATGGAGACTACTGGAGTCAGGATTATCATATTAGATTTTGACCAGTATTATGTGTGGTGCAAAGAAGACCTGAACTTTATTCCCACATCTTAGAAACAGAAATATGATTTAAAAGTCAGCCTCCCATTTTAATCAAATTGCCCTGATTATCTGGTACGGATCTAAAGAAGGAAGGCTTAAATATCTCCGACAGTGGAAATATTTCAGAACTAACCTGACAGTACAAGCAAAAAGAAGTAATCCATAAAACCAGATGAAATTACATTGTAATAATCAGGCAATGGCTCAGAAAAGGGCACAAAGATTACAAGAACCAGCTGATTACTGTGGATTGTTTCTACATTGAAAAAAAAAAATTAAAAATCCCTTCCAAAAAGGGAGACAGAACAGGGAAAACATAAAAATGTCTTGCTGCATAAATGTATTACTGGATTGCAGTTTGCTGGACTTTATGACAAGAGAGCTGTTCCATATTAATAAGAAAACCAGATTTGATTACATAATTTTCTTTCTAGGGAATCAGGGATGGTTTTCCACAATGGAGTTAATGAGGGTGTTAACCATGTGGCAAATACTGAGCCACACTTCTTCCTGAATGCTTAGGCAGATAAATCAAAATCCTTCATTAAGGACAGAGCTCCTATTTCTTGCCCCTCCTGCCACAGCTTTTGGGAATAATAAGGTTTTATATTATCCAAAGAGCCTCTTACCTATAGGTATCACTGATAAGTCTGTTGTCTCTGTTTTCAATGGGACCTAAGAAGGGAAAGATACTGGAGGAATGATACTGGGCTGTGTGGACAAACCCCAATAGCAAAGGAACAGCTGAGGTTCACCTCCCATCAACATGGAGCTCTGGCCAATGTGAAACTTGTCAGCCTGTTAAAAGGTCCTGTGAGCCCCATCTGAGTCCTTCAGTAGCCAATGAGAAGAGCCTCATGTGTTCTGTCTTGAAAATGTAAAGCAATAATGATCTTTACTACCAATGAAAAGGAATTTATGTAACCGCATTTATAACTGTTCAAAGGTCAGACGAAATCTACCTCATGTTAACAGATCAGTATTGTAAAATATTTTTAAAATATTTTCCAACCTGACAGATTCACTACAACACAAACTGCAAGGACATAATAGGGTTGCCTTTAACAACTGGTTTTCCCTGTCTGATTAATGCCTTAGTTTTTTTGGATGCTTGTTAAAGGCAGACAGCAAAGCAGAGGTGAATGCAGTTGCAAACCCCGGGAAAACCCTGTTCTGTAAGAGGATCAAATGAGGAGACTGCAAATTGAAGAGCTGTAATATGAATCTTAATGTATAATCATCATCCAGTGAGGTAACTCAGAAACTGGAAAGCCTTGTCTTAGAGTTAATGCCTTAATCCCAACATATCATTTACACTGTGAGAAAAAAATGTCAGAAACTGAAAGTCCATGAAACAAGGTTATGGAAAAAAAAAAAAAAAAAAAAGAACAAAATAAGCATTGTGACTGGAAATGTGCTGATATTGATTTATTTTCATTCCTGTAACAGGTACTTACTTTCTGGTTCACCAAAATCTGACAGCATCCTTTATGTTCAAGTTACTCTGAGATCCTGATCCATTATTTCTTTAACAAATTATTAATTATGACCATCTAT